>NW_027640773.1:0-652625 GCF_949752795.1 Hyperoodon ampullatus
GTTACAATTGGCATCATCAGAAAATCTACAAACAACGAATTCTGGGGAGGGTGTGGACAAAAGGATCCCTCTTCCACTAGTGGTGGAAATGTAAATTGATACAGTCACGATGGAGAACAGTATGGAGTTTCCTTAAAAAAAACTAGAAATAGAATTACCATATGATCCAGCAATCCCACTTCTGGGCATATACCCAGAGAAAACCATAAATCAAAAAGGCACATTCACCACAATGCTCATTTCAGCACTATTTACGATAGCCAGGTAATGGAAGCAACCTAAATACCCACAGACAGACGAATGGATAAAGATGTGGTACATATATAAAATGGAATATTACTCAGCCATAAGAAGGAATGAAACTGGGTTATTTGTAGAGACGTCGATGGATCTAGAGGACTGTCATACAGAATGAAGTAAGTCAGAAAGAGACAAACAAATATTGTATATTAATGCATATATGTGGAACCTAGAAAAATGGTACAGATGAACTGGTTTGCAGGAAGAAATAGAGACACAGAGGTAGAGAACCCACGTATGGACACCAAGTGTGGGAAGCCACGGGGAGGTGGTGTTGGGGTGAGTTGGGAGATTGGGATTGACCTGTATACATGTATATGCATAAAATACATAACTAATAATAACCTGCTGTATAAAAATAAATAAAATTAAATTTCAAAATTTTAAAAAATAAAATTTAAAAATAAAACAGAAAAAAGTTCTTCCCTTCACACAGATGTATTTATATGAATGAATTATTTCCATGCTTATATCTATAAATACATAAAAGAGGAATAAAATCTAACTTGAACCAAAAAAGAAAAAAAAAACCTGAACCCACGAGTTAGAGGAAAACACAATCAGGGCACTTGCTCCATCGGTAAACAATTCTGAAATTGGTCAGAGGTGGGGAATCATCTCCCATAGAGCCAGCAGCCCACTCCTACGCAAGGAGCGTCCTCATTGCAAAGCGGGGGGCCATGCCGAGGCATCTGTGAGTAACCGTGAGCTGAGCCCCAGGCCAGCTGCTGTTGAACTTTTCCCACCCTTCCCAGGTAAAACACCTGAATATGTACAAGGGCTTGAAAGCCTAGAGGAAGGGCCGTGGAGCCACACCAGCGACAGCACGCAGGCCAACTTGGTGCCTGCAGGCCAGTCAGGATGGTCCTGGCCCTGGGCGCACTTCTGGAAGCTTTCTATTGCCCTGCCTGAGATACCCCTCCTGTCCCGGCCCCCACTGCTTTTTTCCTTCCTCACCTCTGTCCGGAGAGAAATTCCAGCGGAATGTATGGGTGACACATCCTCTTCATTACAGGTGGAAGCCTGGCAACTCCTGCAGAAAGTCCAGCAGAGACCCACTCACACCGGGCCACCCACAAAGCCGTGGCCCTTCACTCCCTCCCACGAGCACAGCCCCGACACTGCTGACGGGGCAGAGAATATGGAGTCAGGCACAGCTTCAGGGGCTATTGCTGCCTGCAGCGCTGTTTATATTGACCTCAACCCAGGCACACCTGGGGAGGGCTGGCCGGCAGGGTCAGGCTACCCAGGTCAGCTAATCCTCAGCCCTCAGGGAATCACATTGTTGAAAATGGACCTCGCTAAGGCAGAATAGAAGCCAAGGAATAAAAGGACACAATGCCATTTGTAGCACCGTAGGTGTGTCTAGAGGTAAGCACGTGAGTTGTTGTAAGTCAGAAAGTGAAAGACACATATCATATCATATCTCTTATAGGTGTGACCGAAAAATGGATACCAGGGAAGATATTTCCACGCAGAAGGGCAATCACAGATTCATTCAACAAACTTATGGTTCACCAATGGAAAGGTGTGAGGATTGGTTTCATTATGATATTGGGGTTAACAGACATATACAAACACAGGTGACATATATAATCACCAAAGACCTACAGAATACCAAGAGAAGACTACTCAACATTCTGTCATAAGGTACATGGGAAAAGGATCCCAGGAAGAACAGACATATGTGTATGTGTAAAAGAACCACATCTTCCACACCTACAACAAGCCAAACATTGTAATCAAATTTGCTGTAATAAAAAATAAAAAATTAAATTAAAAACACGAACAAGAAGTAGTGAGACAAACATGAGGGGCTTTCTCCTGGCACATTCCATTCTAAATTCTAATCTAGAACACGACTTCCATTGAGGCTCTGTTGCCCCAGTAACCAGATTTGGTAAGGGAGACCTGCTGCCACCTTGTGGCCGTTTCACACAACAGCAGCTTTAATCCCAGCGCTAATGGTCAGTTGATATTCAAAATCATTGCAGGCCTGTAAATGACACCTGCCCTGAAAACAAATCCTGGGTTCATATATCGACCAAAAAATTCAAAGGACGTCCATATTTCAAAACGACAGTTTCAAAAGGCATATTTTACACACATTAGTGTTCTGCTTCTTTTTCTTTCTTTCTTTTTTTGTTAAAAAAACGGGAATGGCAAAAAGCATCCCTCAGAATGGGCGAAAATATTTGCAAACGAATCAATGGACAAAGGTTTAATCTCCAATATATATAAAGAGCTCATGCAGCTTAATATTAAAAAAACAAACAACCCAATACAAAAATGGGCAGAAGATCTAAAGAGACGTTTCTTCAAAGAAGACACAGAGATGGCCAAGACACACATGAAAAGCTGCTCAACATCACTAATTATTAGAGAAATGCAAATCAAATCTACAATGAGGTATCACCTCACACCTGTTACAACTGGCATCATCAGAAAATCTACAAACAACGAATTCTGGGGAGGGTGTGGACAAAAGGATCCCTCTTCCACTAGTGGTGGAAATGTAAATTGATACAGTCACGATGGAGAACAGTATGGAGTTTCCTTAAAAAAACTAGAAATAGAATTACCATATGATTCAGCAATCCCACTTCTGGGCATATACCCAGAGAAAACCATAAATCAAAAAGGCACATTCACCACAATGCTCATTTCAGCACTATTTACGATAGCCAGGTAATGGAAGCAACCTAAATACCCACAGACAGACGAATGGATAAAGATGTGGTACATATATAAAATGGAATATTACTCAACCATAAGAAGGAATGAAACTGGGTCATTTGTAGAGACGTCGATGGATTTAGAGACTGTCATACAGAATGAAGTAAGTCAGAAAGAGACAAACAAATATTGTATATTAATGCATATATGTGGAACCTAGAAAAATGGTACAGATGAACTGGTTTGCAGGGAAGAAATAGAGACACAGAGGTAGAGAACACACGTATGGACACCAAGTGTGGGAAGCCATGGGGAGGTGGTGTTGGGGTGAGTTGGGAGATTGGGATTGACCTGTATACATGTATATGCATAAAATACATTACTAATAGTAACCTGCTGTATAATAAATAAATAAAATTAAATTTCAAAATTTTAAAAAATAAAATTTAAAAATAAAACAGGAAAAAGTTCTTCCCTTCACACAGATGTATTTATATGAATGAATTATTTCCATGCTTATATCTATAAATACATAAAAGAGGAATAAAATCTAACTTGAACCAAAAAAGAAAAAAAAAAACCTGAACCCACGAGTTAGACAGAGGAAAACACAATCAGGGCACTTGCTCCATCGGTAAACAATTCTGAAATTGGTCAGAGGTGGGGAATCATCTCCCATAGAGCTAGCAGCCCACTCCTACGCAAGGAGCGTCCTCATTGCAAAGCGGGGGGCCATGCCGAGGCATCTGTGAGTAACCGTGAGCTGAGCCCCAGGCCAGCTGCTGTTGAACTTTTCCCACCTTTCCCAGGTAAAACACCTGAATATGTACAAGGGCTTGAAAACCTAGAGGAAGGGCCGTGGAGCCACACCAGCGACAGCACGCAGGCCAACTTGGTGCCTGCAGGCCAGTCAGGATGGTCCTGGCCCTGGGCGCTCTTCTGGAAGCTTTCCATTGCCCTGCCTGAGATACCCCTCCTGTCCCGGCCCCCACTGCCTTTTTCCTTCCTCACCTCTGTCCGGAGAGAAATTCCAGCGGAAGGTATGGGTGACACATCCTCTTCATTACAGGTGGAAGCCTGGCAACTCCTGCAGAAAGTCCAGCAGAGACCCACTCACACCGGGCCACCCACAAAGCCGTGGCCCCTCACTCCCTCCCACCAGCACAGCCCCGACACTGCTGACGGGGCAGAGAATATGGAGTCAGGCACAGCTTCAGGAGCTATTGCTGCCTGCAGCGCTGTTTATATTGACCTCAACCCAGGCACACCTGGGGAGGGCCGGCCGGCAGGGTCAGGCTACCCAGGTCAGCTAATCCTCAGCCCTCAGGGAATCACATTGTTGAAAATGGACCTCGCTAAGGCAGAATAGAAGCCAAGGAATAAAAGGACACAATGCCATTTGTAGCACCGTAGGTGTGTCTAGAGGTAAGCACGTGAGTTGTTGTAAGTCAGAAAGTGAAAGACACATATCATATCATATCTCTTATAGGTGTGACCGAAAAATGGATACCAGGGCAGATATTTCCACGGAGAAGGGCAATCAGAGATTCATTCAACAAACTTATGGTTCACCAATGGAAAGGTGTGAGGATTGGTTTCATTATGATATTGGGGTTAACAGACAAATACAAACACAGGTGACATATATAATCACCAAAGACCTACAGGATACCAAGAGAAGACTACTCAACATTCTGTCATAAGGTACATGGGAAAAGGATCCCAGGAAGAGTAGACATATGTGTATGTGTAAAAGAACCACATCTTCCACACCTACAACAAGCCAAACATTGTAATCAAATTTGCTGTAATAAAAAATAAAAAATTAAATTAAAAACACGAACAAGAAGTAGTGAGGCAAACTTGAGGGGCTTTCTCCTGGCACATTCCATTCTAAATTCCAATCTAGAACACGACTTCCATTGAGGCTCTGTTGCCCCAGTAACCAGATTTGGTAAGGGAGACCTGCTGCCACCTTGTGGCCATTTCACACAACAGCAGCTTTAATCCCAGCGCTAATGGTCAGTTGATATTCAAAATCATTGCAGGCCTGTAAATGACACCTGCCCTGAAAACAAATCCTGGGTTCATATATCGACCAAAAAATTCAAAGGACGTCCATATTTCAAAACGACAGTTTCAAAAGGCATATTTTACACACATTAGTGTTCTGCTTCTTTTCCTTTCTTTCTTTTTCTGTTAAAAAAACGGGAATGGCAAAAAGCATCCCTCAGAATGGGCGAAAATATTTGCAAACGAATCAATGGACAAAAGTTTAATCTCCAATATATATAAAGAGCTCATGCAGCTTAATATTAAAAAAACAAACAACCCAATACAAAAATGGGCAGAAGATCTAAAGAGACGTTTCTTCAAAGAAGACACAGAGATGGCCAAGACGCACATGAAAAGCTGCTCAACATCACTAATTATTAGAGAAATGCAAATCAAAACTACAATGAGGTATCACCTCACACCTGTTACAATTGGCATCATCAGAAAATCTACAAACAACGAATTCTGGGGAGGGTGTGGACAAAAGGATCCCTCTTCCACTAGTGGTGGAAATGTAAATTGATACAGTCACGATGGAGAACAGTATGGAGTTTCCTTAAAAAAACTAGAAATAGAATTACCATATGATCCAGCAATCCCACTTCTGGGCATATACCCAGAGAAAACCATAAATCAAAAAGGCACATTCACCACAATGCTCATTTCAGCACTATTTACGATAGCCAGGTAATGGAAGCAACCTAAATACCCACAGACAGACGAATGGATAAAGATGTGGTACATATATAAAATGGAATATTACTCAGCCATAAGAAGGAATGAAACTGGGTTATTTGTAGAGACGTCGATGGATCTAGAGACTGTCATACAGAATGAAGTAAGTCAGAAAGAGACAAACAAATATTGTATATTAATGCATATATGTGGAACCTAGAAAAATGGTACAGATGAACTGGTTTGCAGGGAAGAAATAGAGACACAGAGGTAGAGAACCCACGTATGGACACCAAGTGTGGGAAGCCACGGGGAGGTGGTGTTGGGGTGAGTTGGGAGATTGGGATTGACCTGTATACATGTATATGCATAAAATACATAACTAATAATAACCTGCTGTATAAAAAATAAATAAAATTAAATTTCAAAATTTTAAAAAATAAAATTTAAAAATAAAACAGAAAAAAGTTCTTCCCTTCACACAGATGTATTTATATGAATGAATTATTTCCATGCTTATATCTATAAATACATAAAAGAGGAATAAAATCTAACTTGAACCAAAAAAGAAAAAAAAAACCTGAACCCACGAGTTAGAGGAAAACACAATCAGGGCACTTGCTCCATCGGTAAACAATTCTGAAATTGGTCAGAGGTGGGGAATCATCTCCCATAGAGCCAGCAGCCCACTCCTACGCAAGGAGCGTCCTCATTGCAAAGCGGGGGGCCATGCCGAGGCATCTGTGAGTAACCGTGAGCTGAGCCCCAGGCCAGCTGCTGTTGAACTTTTCCCACCCTTCCCAGGTAAAACACCTGAATATGTACAAGGGCTTGAAAGCCTAGAGGAAGGGCCGTGGAGCCACACCAGCGACAGCACGCAGGCCAACTTGGTGCCTGCAGGCCAGTCAGGATGGTCCTGGCCCTGGGCGCACTTCTGGAAGCTTTCTATTGCCCTGCCTGAGATACCCCTCCTGTCCCGGCCCCCACTGCTTTTTTCCTTCCTCACCTCTGTCCGGAGAGAAATTCCAGCGGAATGTATGGGTGACACATCCTCTTCATTACAGGTGGAAGCCTGGCAACTCCTGCAGAAAGTCCAGCAGAGACCCACTCACACCGGGCCACCCACAAAGCCGTGGCCCTTCACTCCCTCCCACGAGCACAGCCCCGACACTGCTGACGGGGCAGAGAATATGGAGTCAGGCACAGCTTCAGGGGCTATTGCTGCCTGCAGCGCTGTTTATATTGACCTCAACCCAGGCACACCTGGGGAGGGCTGGCCGGCAGGGTCAGGCTACCCAGGTCAGCTAATCCTCAGCCCTCAGGGAATCACATTGTTGAAAATGGACCTCGCTAAGGCAGAATAGAAGCCAAGGAATAAAAGGACACAATGCCATTTGTAGCACCGTAGGTGTGTCTAGAGGTAAGCACGTGAGTTGTTGTAAGTCAGAAAGTGAAAGACACATATCATATCATATCTCTTATAGGTGTGACCGAAAAATGGATACCAGGGAAGATATTTCCACGCAGAAGGGCAATCACAGATTCATTCAACAAACTTATGGTTCACCAATGGAAAGGTGTGAGGATTGGTTTCATTATGATATTGGGGTTAACAGACATATACAAACACAGGTGACATATATAATCACCAAAGACCTACAGAATACCAAGAGAAGACTACTCAACATTCTGTCATAAGGTACATGGGAAAAGGATCCCAGGAAGAACAGACATATGTGTATGTGTAAAAGAACCACATCTTCCACACCTACAACAAGCCAAACATTGTAATCAAATTTGCTGTAATAAAAAATAAAAAATTAAATTAAAAACACGAACAAGAAGTAGTGAGACAAACATGAGGGGCTTTCTCCTGGCACATTCCATTCTAAATTCTAATCTAGAACACGACTTCCATTGAGGCTCTGTTGCCCCAGTAACCAGATTTGGTAAGGGAGACCTGCTGCCACCTTGTGGCCGTTTCACACAACAGCAGCTTTAATCCCAGCGCTAATGGTCAGTTGATATTCAAAATCATTGCAGGCCTGTAAATGACACCTGCCCTGAAAACAAATCCTGGGTTCATATATCGACCAAAAAATTCAAAGGACGTCCATATTTCAAAACGACAGTTTCAAAAGGCATATTTTACACACATTAGTGTTCTGCTTCTTTTTCTTTCTTTCTTTTTTTGTTAAAAAAACGGGAATGGCAAAAAGCATCCCTCAGAATGGGCGAAAATATTTGCAAACGAATCAATGGACAAAGGTTTAATCTCCAATATATATAAAGAGCTCATGCAGCTTAATATTAAAAAAACAAACAACCCAATACAAAAATGGGCAGAAGATCTAAAGAGACGTTTCTTCAAAGAAGACACAGAGATGGCCAAGACACACATGAAAAGCTGCTCAACATCACTAATTATTAGAGAAATGCAAATCAAATCTACAATGAGGTATCACCTCACACCTGTTACAACTGGCATCATCAGAAAATCTACAAACAACGAATTCTGGGGAGGGTGTGGACAAAAGGATCCCTCTTCCACTAGTGGTGGAAATGTAAATTGATACAGTCACGATGGAGAACAGTATGGAGTTTCCTTAAAAAAACTAGAAATAGAATTACCATATGATTCAGCAATCCCACTTCTGGGCATATACCCAGAGAAAACCATAAATCAAAAAGGCACATTCACCACAATGCTCATTTCAGCACTATTTACGATAGCCAGGTAATGGAAGCAACCTAAATACCCACAGACAGACGAATGGATAAAGATGTGGTACATATATAAAATGGAATATTACTCAACCATAAGAAGGAATGAAACTGGGTCATTTGTAGAGACGTCGATGGATTTAGAGACTGTCATACAGAATGAAGTAAGTCAGAAAGAGACAAACAAATATTGTATATTAATGCATATATGTGGAACCTAGAAAAATGGTACAGATGAACTGGTTTGCAGGGAAGAAATAGAGACACAGAGGTAGAGAACACACGTATGGACACCAAGTGTGGGAAGCCATGGGGAGGTGGTGTTGGGGTGAGTTGGGAGATTGGGATTGACCTGTATACATGTATATGCATAAAATACATTACTAATAGTAACCTGCTGTATAATAAATAAATAAAATTAAATTTCAAAATTTTAAAAAATAAAATTTAAAAATAAAACAGGAAAAAGTTCTTCCCTTCACACAGATGTATTTATATGAATGAATTATTTCCATGCTTATATCTATAAATACATAAAAGAGGAATAAAATCTAACTTGAACCAAAAAAGAAAAAAAAAAACCTGAACCCACGAGTTAGACAGAGGAAAACACAATCAGGGCACTTGCTCCATCGGTAAACAATTCTGAAATTGGTCAGAGGTGGGGAATCATCTCCCATAGAGCTAGCAGCCCACTCCTACGCAAGGAGCGTCCTCATTGCAAAGCGGGGGGCCATGCCGAGGCATCTGTGAGTAACCGTGAGCTGAGCCCCAGGCCAGCTGCTGTTGAACTTTTCCCACCTTTCCCAGGTAAAACACCTGAATATGTACAAGGGCTTGAAAACCTAGAGGAAGGGCCGTGGAGCCACACCAGCGACAGCACGCAGGCCAACTTGGTGCCTGCAGGCCAGTCAGGATGGTCCTGGCCCTGGGCGCTCTTCTGGAAGCTTTCCATTGCCCTGCCTGAGATACCCCTCCTGTCCCGGCCCCCACTGCCTTTTTCCTTCCTCACCTCTGTCCGGAGAGAAATTCCAGCGGAAGGTATGGGTGACACATCCTCTTCATTACAGGTGGAAGCCTGGCAACTCCTGCAGAAAGTCCAGCAGAGACCCACTCACACCGGGCCACCCACAAAGCCGTGGCCCCTCACTCCCTCCCCCCAGCACAGCCCCGACACTGCTGACGGGGCAGAGAATATGGAGTCAGGCACAGCTTCAGGGGCTATTGCTGCCTGCAGCGCTGTTTATATTGACCTCAACCCAGGCACACCTTGGGAGGGCCGGCCGGCAGGGTCAGGCTACCCAGGTCAGCTAATCCTCAGCCCTCAGGGAATCACATTGTTGAAAATGGACCTCGCTAAGGCAGAATAGAAGCCAAGGAATAAAAGGACACAATGCCATTTGCAGCACCGTAGGTGTGTCTAGAGGTAAGCACGTGAGTTGTTGTAAGTCAGAAAGTGAAAGACACATATCATATCATATCTCTTATAGGTGTGACCGAAAAATGTATACCAGGGCAGATATTTCCACGGAGAAGGGCAATCAGAGATTCATTCAACAAACTTATGGTTCACCAATGGAAAGGTGTGAGGATTGGTTTCATTATGATATTGGGGTTAACAGACATATACAAACACAGGTGACATATATAATCACCAAAGACCTACAGAATACCAAGAGAAGACTACTCAACATTCTGTCATAAGGTACATGGGAAAAGGATCCCAGGAAGAGTAGACATATGTGTATGTGTAAAAGAACCACATCTTCCACACCTACAACAAGCCAAACATTGTAATCAAATTTGCTGTAATAAAAAATAAAAAATTAAATTAAAAACACGAACAAGAAGTAGTGAGGCAAACTTGAGGGGCTTTCTCCTGGCACATTCCATTCTAAATTCCAATGTAGAACACGACTTCCATTGAGGCTCTGTTGCCCCAGTAACCAGATTTGGTAAGGGAGACCTGCTGCCACCTTGTGGCCGTTTCACACAACAGCAGCTTTAATCCCAGCGCTAATGGTCAGTTGATATTCAAAATCATTGCAGGCCTGTAAATGACACCTGCCCTGAAAACAAATCCTGGGTTCATATATCGACCAAAAAATTCAAAGGACGTCCATATTTCAAAACGACAGTTTCAAAAGGCATATTTTACACACATTAGTGTTCTGCTTCTTTTTCTTTCTTTCTTTTTTTGTTAAATAAACGGGAATGGCAAAAAGCATCCCTCAGAATGGGCGAAAATATTTGCAAATGAATCAATGGACAAAAGTTTAATCACCAATATATATAAAGAGCTCATGCAGCTTAATATTAAAAAAACAAACAACCCAATACAAAAATGGGCAGAAGATCTAAAGAGACGTTTCTTCAAAGAAGACACAGAGATGGCCAAGACGCACATGAAAAGCTGCTCAACATCACTAATTATTAGAGAAATGCAAATCAAAACTACAATGAGGTATCACCTCACACCTGTTAGAATCGGCATCATCAGAAAATCTACAAACAACGAATTCTGGGGAGGGTGTGGACAAAAGGATCCCTCTTCCACTAGTGGTGGAAATGTACATTGATACAGTCACGATGGAGAACAGTATGGAGTTTCCTTAAAAAAACCAGAAATAGAATTACCATATGATCCAGCAATCCCACTTCTGGGCATATACCCAGAGAAAACCATAAATCAAAAAGGCACATTCACCACAATGCTCATTTCAGCACTATTTACGATAGCCAGGTAATGGAAGCAACCTAAATACCCACAGACAGACGAATGGATAAAGATGTGGTACATATATAAAATGGAATATTACTCAGCCATAAGAAGGAATGAAACTGGGTCATTTGTAGAGACGTCGATGGATCTAGAGACTGTCATACAGAATGAAGTAAGTCAGAAAGAGACAAACAAATATTGTATATTAATGCATATATGTGGAACCTAGAAAAATGGTACAGATGAACTGGTTTGCAGGGAAGAAATAGAGACACAGAGGTAGAGAACACACGTATGGACACCAAGTGTGGGAAGCCACGTGGAGGTGGTGTTGGGGTGAGTTGGGAGATTGGGATTGACCTGTATACATGTATATGCATAAAATACATAACTAATAATAACCTGCTGTATAAAAAATAAATAAAATTAAATTTCAAAATTTAAAAAAATAAAATTTAAAAATAAAACAGAAAAAAGTTCTTCCCTTCACACAGATGTATTTATATGAATGAATTATTTCCATGCTTATATCTATAAATACATAAAAGAGGAATAAAATCTAACTTGAACCAGAAAAGAAAAAAAAAACCTGAACACACGAGTTAGACAGAGGAAAACACAATCAGGGCACTTGCTCCATCGGTAAACAATTCTGAAATTGGTCAGAGGTGGGGAATCATCTCCCATAGAGCCAGCAGCCCACTCCTACGCAAGGAGCGTCCTCATTGCAAAGCGGGGGGCCATGCCGAGGCATCTGTGAGTAACCGTGAGCTGAGCCCCAGGCCAGCTGCTGTTGAACTTTTCTCACCCTTCCCAGGTAAAACACCTGAATATGTACAAGGGCTTGAAAGCCTAGAGGAAGGGCCGTGGAGCCACACCAGCGACAGCACGCAGGCCAACTTGGTGCCTGCAGGCCAGTCAGGATGGTCCTGGCCCTTGGCGCTCTTCTGGAAGCTTTCCATTGCCCTGCCTGTGATACCCCTCCTGTCCCGGCCCCCACTGCTTTTTTCCTTCCTCACCTCTGTCCGGAGAGAAATTCCAGCGGAAGGTATGGGTGACACATCCTCTTCATTACAGGTGGAAGCCTGGCAACTCCTGCAGAAAGTCCAGCAGAGACCCACCCACACCGGGCCACCCACAAAGCCGTGGCCCCTCACTCCCTCCCACCAGCACAGCCCCGACACTGCTGACGGGGCAGAGAATATGGAGTCAGGCACAGCTTCAGGGGCTATTGCTGCCTGCAGCGCTGTTTATATTGACCTCAACCCAGGCACACCTGGGGAGGGCCGGCCGGCAGGGTCAGGCTACCCAGGTCAGCTAATCCTCAGCACTCAGGGAATCACATTGTTGAAAATGGACCTCGCTAAGGCAGAATAGAAGCCAAGGAATAAAAGGACACAATGCCATTTGTAGCACCGTAGGTGTGTCTAGAGGTAAGCACGTGAGTTGTTGTAAGTCAGAAAGTGAAAGACACATATCATATCATATCTCTTATAGGTGTGACCGAAAAATGGATACCAGGGCAGATATTTCCACGGAGAAGGGCAATCACAGATTCATTCAACAAACTTATGGTTCACCAATGGAAAGGTGTGAGGATTGGTTTCATTATGATATTGGGGTTAACAGACATATACAAACACAGGTGACATATATAATCACCAAAGACCTACAGAATACCAAGAGAAGACTACTCAACATTCTGTCATAAGGTACATGGGAAAAGGATCCCAGGAAGAACAGACATATGTGTATGTGTAAAAGAACCACATCTTCCACACCTACAACAAGCCAAACATTGTAATCAAATTTGCTGTAATAAAAAATAAAAAATTAAATAAAAACACGAACAAGAAGTAGTGAGACAAACTTGAGGGGCTTTCTCCTGGCACATTCCATTCTAAATTCCAATCTAGAACACGACTTCCATTGAGGCTCTGTTGCCCCAGTAACCAGATTTGGTAAGGGAGACCTGCTGCCACCTTGTGGCCGTTTCACACAACAGCAGCTTTAATCCCAGCGCTAATGGTCAGTTGATATTCAAAATCATTGCAGGCCTGTAAATGACACCTGCCCTGAAAACAAATCCTGGGTTCATATATCGACCAAAAAATTCAAAGGACGTCCATATTTCAAAACGACAGTTTCAAAAGGCATATTTTACACACATTAGTGTTCTGCTTCTTTTCCTTTCTTTCTTTTTTTGTTAAAAAAACGGGAATGGCAAAAAGCATCCCTCAGAATGGGCGAAAATATTTGCAAACGAATCAATGGACAAAAGTTTAATCTCCAATATATATAAAGACCTCATGCAGCTTAATATTAAAAAAACAAACAACCCAATACAAAAATGGGCAGAAGATCTAAAGAGACGTTTCTTCAAAGAAGACACAGAGATGGCCAAGACGCACATGAAAAGCTGCTCAACATCACTAATTATTAGAGAAATGCAAATCAAAAGTACAATGAGGTATCACCTCACACCTGTTACAATTGGCATCATCAGAAAATCTACAAACAACGAATTCCGGGGAGGGTGTGGACAAAAGGATCCCTCTTCCACTAGTGGTGGAAATGTAAATTGATACAGTCACGATGGAGAACAGTATGGAGTTTC
Organism: Hyperoodon ampullatus; assembly: GCF_949752795.1. Taxonomy (NCBI): domain Eukaryota; kingdom Metazoa; phylum Chordata; class Mammalia; order Artiodactyla; family Ziphiidae; genus Hyperoodon; species Hyperoodon ampullatus. The sequence continues at coordinate 13,770 of NW_027640773.1, forward strand.
CTTAAAAAAACTAGAAATAGAATTACCATATGATCCAGCAATCCCACTTCTGGGCATATACCCAGATAAAACCATAAATCAAAAAGGCACATTCACCACAATGCTCATTTCAGCACTATTTATGATAGCCAGGTAATGGAAGCAACCTAAATACCCACAGACAGACGAATGGATAAAGATGTGGTACATATATAAAATGGAATATTACTCAGCCATAAGAAGGAATGAAACTGGGTCATTTGTAGAGACGTCGATGGATCTAGAGACTGTCATACAGAATGAAGTAATTCAGAAAGAGACAATCAAATATTGTATATTAATGCATATATGTGGAACCTAGAAAAATGGTACAGATGAACTGGTTTGCAGGGAAGAAATAGAGACACAGAGGTAGAGAACACACGTATGGACACCAAGTGTGGGAAGCCATGGGGAGGTGGTGTTGGGGTGAGTTGGGAGATTGGGATTGACCTGTATACATGTATATGCATAAAATACATAACTAATAATAACCTGCTGTATAAAAAATAAATAAAATTAAATTTCAAAATTTTAAAAAATAAAATTTAAAAATAAAACAGAAAAAAGTTCTTCCCTTCACACAGATGTATTTATATGAATGAATTATTTCCATGCTTATATCTATAAATACATAAAAGAGGAATAAAATCTAACTTGAACCAAAAAAGAAAAAAAAAAACCTGAACCCACGAGTTAGACAGAGGAAAACACAATCAGGGCACTTGCTCCATCGGTAAACAATTCTGAAATTGGTCAGAGGTGGGGAATCATCTCCCATAGAGCTAGCAGCCCACTCCTACGCTAGGAGCGTCCTCATTGCAAAGCGGGGGGCCATGCCGAGGCATCTGTGAGTAACCGTGAGCTGAGCCCCAGGCCAGCTGCTGTTGAACTTTTCCCACCCTTCCCAGGTAAAACACCTGAATATGTACAAGGGCTTGAAAGCCTAGAGGAAGGGCCGTGGAGCCACAAAAGCGACAGCACGCAGGCCAACTTGGTGCCTGCAGGCCAGTCAGGATGGTCCTGGCCCTGGGCGCTCTTCTGGAAGCTTTCCATTGCCCTGCCTGAGATACCCCTCCTGTCCCGGCCCCCACTGCTTTTTTCCTTCCTCACCTCTGTCCGGAGAGAAATTCCAGCGGAAGGTATGGGTGACACATCCTCTTCATTACAGGTGGAAGCCTGGCAACTCCTGCAGAAAGTCCAGCAGAGACCCACTCACACCGGGCCACCCACAAAGCCGTGGCCCCTCACTCCCTCCCACCAGCACAGCCCCGACACTGCTGACGGGGCAGAGAATATGGAGTCAGGCACAGCTTCAGGGGCTATTGCTGCCTGCAGCGCTGTTTATATTGACCTCAACCCAGGCACACCTGGGGAGGGCCGGCCGGCAGGGTCAGGCTACCCAGGTCAGCTAATCCTCAGCCCTCAGGGAATCACATTGTTGAAAATGGACCTCGCTAAGGCAGAATAGAAGCCAAGGAATAAAAGGACACAATGCCATTTGCAGCACCGTAATTGTGTCTAGAAGTAATCACGTGACTTTTAGTAAGTCAGAAAGTGAAAGACACATATCATATCATATCTCTTATAGGTGTGACCGAAAAATGGACACCAGGGCAGATATTTCCACGGAGAAGGGCAATCAGAGATTCATTCAACAAACTTATGGTTCACCAATGGAAAGGTGTGAGGATTGGTTTCATTATGATATTGGGGTTAACAGACATATACAAACACAGGTGACATATATAATCACCAAAGACCTACAGAATACCAAGAGAAGACTACTCAACATTCTGTCATAAGGTACATGGGAAAAGGATCCCAGGAAGAGTAGACATATGTGTATGTGTAAAAGAACCACATCTTCCACACCTACAACAAGCCAAACATTGTAATCAAATTTGCTGTAATAAAAAATAAAAAATTAAACTAAAAACACGAACAAGAAGTAGTGAGGCAAACTTGAGGGGCTTTCTCCTGGCACATTCCATTCTAAATTCCAATCTAGAACACGACTTCCATTGAGGCTCTGTTGCCCCAGTAACCAGATTTGGTAAGGGAGACCTGCTGCCACCTTGTGGCCATTTCACACAACAGCAGCTTTAATCCCAGCGCTAATGGTCAGTTGATATTCAAAATCATTGCAGGCCTGTAAATGACACCTGCCCTGAAAACAAATCCTGGGTTCATATATCGACCAAAAAATTCAAAGGACGTCCATATTTCAAAACGACAGTTTCAAAAGGCATATTTTACACACATTAGTGTTCTGCTTCTTTTCCTTTCTTTCTTTTTTTGTTAAAAAAACGGGAATGGCAAAAAGCATCCCTCAGAATGGGCGAAAATATTTGCAAACGAATCAATGGACAAAAGTTTAATCTCCAATATATATAAAGAGCTCATGCAGCTTAATATTAAAAAAACAAACAACCCAATACAAAAATGGGCAGAAGATCTAAAGAGACGTTTCTTCAAAGAAGACACAGAGATGGCCAAGACGCACATGAAAAGCTGCTCAACATCACTAATTATTAGAGAAATGCAAATCAAAACTACAATGAGGTATCACCTCACACCTGTTACAATTGGCATCATCAGAAAATCTACAAACAACGAATTCTGGGGAGGGTGTGGACAAAAGGATCCCTCTTCCACTAGTGGTGGAAATGTAAATTGATACAGTCACGATGGAGAACAGTATGGAGTTTCCTTAAAAAAACTAGAAATAGAATTACCATATGATTCAGCAATCCCACTTCTGGGCATATACCCAGAGAAAACCATAAATCAAAAAGGCACATTCACCACAATGCTCATTTCAGCACTATTTACGATAGCCAGGTAATGGAAGCAACCTAAATACCCACAGACAGACGAATGGATAAAGATGTGGTACATATATAAAATGGAATATTACTCAGCCATAAGAAGGAATGAAACTGGGTCATTTGTAGAGACGTCGATGGATCTAGAGACTGTCATACAGAATGAAGTAAGTCAGAAAGAGACAAACAAGTATTGTATATTAATGCATATATGTGGAACCTAGAAAAATGGTACAGATGAACTGGTTTGCAGGGAAGAAATAGAGACACAGAGGTAGAGACCACACGTATGGACACCAACTGTGGGAAGCCATGGGGAGGTGGTGTTGGGGTGAGTTGGGAGATTGGGATTGACCTGTATACATGTATATGCATAAAATACATAACTAATAATAACCTGCTGTATAAAAAATAAATAAAATTAAATTTCAAAATTTTAAAAAATAAAATTTAAAAATAAAACAGAAAAAAGTTCTTCCCTTCACACAGATGTATTTATATGAATGAATTATTTCCATGCTTATATCTATAAATACATAAAAGAGGAATAAAATCTAACTTGAACCAAAAAAGAAAAAAAAAAACCTGAACCCACGAGTTAGACAGAGGAAAACACAATCAGGGCACTTGCTCCATCGGTAAACAATTCTGAAATTGGTCAGAGGTGGGGAATCATCTCCCATAGAGCCAGCAGCCCACTCCTACGCAAGGAGCGTCCTCATTGCAAAGCGGGGGGCCATGCCGAGGCATCTGTGAGTAACCGTGAGCTGAGCCCCAGGCCAGCTGCTGTTGAACTTTTCCCACCCTTCCCAGGTAAAACACCTGAATATGTACAAGGGCTTGAAAGCCTAGAGGAAGGGAAGTGGAGCCACACCAGCGACAGCATGCAAGCCAACTTGGTGCCTGCAGGCCAGTCAGGATGGTCCTGGCCCTGGGCGCTCTTCTGGAAGCTTTCCATTGCCCTGCCTGAGATACCCCTCCTGTCCCGCCCCCCACTGCTTTTTTCCTTCCTCACCTCTGTCCGGAGAGAAATTCCAGCGGAAGGTATGGGTGACACATCCTCTTCATTACAGGTGGAAGCCTGGCAACTCCTGCAGAAAGTCCAGCAGAGACCCACTCACACCGGGCCACCCACAAAGCCGTGGCCCCTCACTCCCTCCCACCAGCACAGCCCCGACACTGCTGACGGGGCAGATAATATGGAGTCAGGCACAGCTTCAGGGGCTATTGCTGCCTGCAGCGCTGTTTATATTGACCTCAACCCAGGCACACCTGGGGAGGGCCGGCCGGCAGGGTCAGGCTACCCAGGTCAGCTAATCCTCAGCCCTCAGGGAATCACATTGTTGAAAATGGACCTCGCTAAGGCAGAATAGAAGCCAAGGAATAAAAGGACACAATGCCATTTGTAGCACCGTAGTTGTGTCTAGAGGTAAGCACGTGAGTTGTTGTAAGTCAGAAAGTGAAAGACACATATCATATCATATCTCTTATAGGTGTGACCGAAAAATGGATACCAGGGCAGACATTTCCACGGAGAAGGGCAATCACAGATTCATTCAACAAACTTATGGTTCACCAATGGAAAGGTGTGAGGATTGGTTTCATTATGATATTGGGGTTAACAGACATATACAAACACAGGTGACATATATAATCACCAAAGACCTACAGAATACCAAGAGAAGACTACTCAACATTCTGTCATAAGGTAAATGGGAAAAGGATCCCAGGAAGAACAGACATATGTGTATGTGTAAAAGAACCACATCTTCCACACCTACAACAAGCGAAACATTGTAATCAAATCTGCTGTAATAAAAAATAAAAAATTAAATTAAAAACACGAACAAGAAGTAGTGAGACAAACTTGAGGGGCTTTCTCCTGGCACATTCCATTCTAAATTCCAATCTAGAACACGACTTCCATTGAGGCTCTGTTGCCCCAGTAACCAGATTTGGTAAGGGAGACCTGCTGCCACCTTGTGGCCTTTTCACACAACAGCAGCTTTAATCCCAGCGCTAATGGTCAGTTGATATTCAAAATCATTGCAGGCCTGTAAATGACACCTGCCCTGAAAACAAATCCTGGGTTCATATATCGACCAAAAAATTCAAAGGACGTCCATATTTCAAAACGACAGTTTCAAAAGGCATATTTTACACACATTAGTGTTCTGCTTCTTTTCCTTTCTTTCTTTTTTTGTTAAAAAAACGGGAATGGCAAAAAGCATCCCTCAGAATGGGCGAAAATATTTGCAAACGAATCAATGGACAAAAGTTTAATCTCCAATATATATAAAGAGCTCATGCAGCTTAATATTAAAAAAACAAACAACCCAATACAAAAATGGGCAGAAGATCTAAAGAGACGTTTCTTCAAAGAAGACACAGAGATGGCCAAGACGCACATGAAAAGCTGCTCAACATCACTAATTATTAGAGAAATGCAAATCAAAACTACAATGAGGTATCACCTCACACCTGTTAGAATCGGCATCATCAGAAAATCTACAAACAACGAATTCTGGGGAGGGTGTGGACAAAAGGATCCCTCTTCCACTAGTGGTGGAAATGTAAATTGATACAGTCACGATGGAGAACAGTATGGAGTTTCCTTAAAAAAACTAGAAATAGAATTACCATATGATCCAGCAATCCCACTTCTGGGCATATACCCAGAGAAAACCATAAATCAAAAAGGCACATTCACCACAATGCTCATTTCAGCACTATTTACGATAGCCAGGTAATGGAAGCAACCTAAATACCCACAGACAGATGAATGGATAAAGATGTGGTACATATATAAAATGGAATATTACTCAGCCATAAGAAGGAATGAAACTGGGTCATTTGTAGAGACGTCGATGGATCTAGAGACTGTCATACAGAATGAAGTAAGTCAGAAAGAGACAAACAAATATTGTATATTAATGCATATATGTGGAACCTAGAAAAATGGTACAGATGAACTGGTTTGCAGGGAAGAAATAGAGACACAGAGGTAGAGACCACACGTATGGACACCAAGTGTGGGAAGCCATGGGGAGGTGGTGTTGGGGTGAGTTGGGAGATTGGGATTGACCTGTATACATGTATATGCATAAAATACATAACTAATAATAACCTGCTGTATAAAAAATAAATAAAATTAAATTTCAAAATTTTAAAAAATAAAATTTAAAAATAAAACAGAAAAAAGTTCTTCCCTTCACACAGATGTATTTATATGAATGAATTATTTCCATGCTTATATCTATAAATACATAAAAGAGGAATAAAATCTAACTTGAACCAAAAAAGAAAAAAAAAAACCTGAACCCACGAGTTAGACAGAGGAAAACACAATCAGGGCACTTGCTCCATCGGTAAACAATTCTGAAATTGGTCAGAGGTGGGGAATCATCTCCCATAGAGCAGGCAGCCCACTCCTACGCAAGGAGCGTCCTCATTGCAAAGCGGGGGGCCATGCCGAGGCATCTGTGAGTAACCGTGAGCTGAGCCCCAGGCCAGCTGCTGTTGAACTTTTCCCACCCTTCCCAGGTAAAACACCTGAATATGTACAAGGGCTTGAAAGCCTAGAGGAAGGGCCGTGGAGCCACGCCAGCGACAGCACGCAGGCCAACTTGGTGCCTGCAGGCCAGTCAGGATGGTCCTGGCCCTGGGCGCTCTTCTGGAAGCTTTCCATTGCCCTGCCTGAGATACCCCTCCTGTCCCGGCCCCCACTGCTTTTTTCCTTCCTCACCTCTGTCCGGAGAGAAATTCCAGCGGAAGGTATGGGTGACACATCCTCTTCATTACAGGTGGAAGCCTGGCAACTCCTGCAGAAAGTCCAGCAGAGACCCACTCACACCGGGCCACCCACAAAGCCGTGGCCCCTCACTCCCTCCCACCAGCACAGCCCCGACACTGCTGACGGGGCAGAGAATATGGAGTCAGGCACAGCTTCAGGGGCTATTGCTGCCTGCAGCGCTGTTTATATTGACCTCAACCCAGGCACACCTGGGGAGGGCCGGCCGGCAGGGTCAGGCTACCCAGGTCAGCTAATCCTCAGCCCTCAGGGAATCACATTGTTGAAAATGGACCTCGCTAAGGCAGAATAGAAGCCAAGGAATAAAAGGACACAGTGCCATTTGTAGCACCGTAGGTGTGTCTAGAGGTAAGCACGTGAGTTGTTGTAAGTCAGAAAGTGAAAGACACATATCATATCATATCTCTTATAGGTGTGACCGAAAAATGGATACCAGGGCAGATATTTCCACGGAGAAGGGCAATCAGAGATTCATTCAACAAACTTATGGTTCACCAATGGAAAGGTGTGAGGATTGGTTTCATTATGATATTGGGGTTAACAGACATATACAAACACAGGTGACATATATAATCACCAAAGACCTACAGAATACCAAGAGAAGACTACTCAACATTCTGCCATAAGGTACATGGGAAAAGGATCCCAGGAAGAGTAGACATATGTGTATGTGTAAAAGAACCACATCTTCCACACCTACAAGAAGCCAAACATTGTAATCAAATTTGCTGTAATAAAAAATAAAAAATTAAATTAAAAACACGAACAAGAAGTAGTGAGGCAAACTTGAGGGGCTTTCTCCTGGCACATTCCATTCTAAATTCCAATCTAGAACACGACTTCCATTGAGGCTCTGTTGCCCCAGTAACCAGATTTGGTAAGGGAGACCTGCTGCCACCTTGTGGCCATTTCACACAACAGCAGCTTTAATCCCAGCGCTAATGGTCAGTTGATATTCAAAATCATTGCAGGCCTGTAAATGACACCTGCCCTGAAAACAAATCCTGGGTTCATATATCGACCAAAAAATTCAAAGGACGTCCATATTTCAAAACGACAGTTTCAAAAGGCATATTTTACACACATTAGTGTTCTGCTTCTTTTCCTTTCTTTCTTTTTTTGTTAAAAAAACGGGAATGGCAAAAAGCATCCCTCAGAATGGGCGAAAATATTTGCAAACGAATCAATGGACAAAAGTTTAATCTCCAATATATATAAAGAGCTCATGCAGCTTAATATTAAAAAAACAAACAACCCAATACAAAAATGGGCAGAAGATCTAAAGAGACGTTTCTTCAAAGAAGACACAGAGATGGCCAAGACGCACATGAAAAGCTGCTCAACATCACTAATTATTAGAGAAATGCAAATCAAAACTACAATGAGGTATCACCTCACACCTGTTAGAATCGGCATCATCAGAAAATCTACAAACAACGAATTCTGGGGAGGGTGTGGACAAAAGGATCCCTCTTCCACTAGTGGTGGAAATGTAAATTGATACAGTCACGATGGAGAACAGTATGGAGTTTCCTTAAAAAAACTAGAAATAGAATTACCATATGATCCAGCAATCCCACTTCTGGGAATATACCCAGAGAAAACCATAAATCAAAAAGGCACATTCACCACAATGCTCATTTCAGCACTATTTACGATAGCCAGGTAATGGAAGCAACCTAAATACCCACAGACAGATGAATGGATAAAGATGTGGTACATATATAAAATGGAATATTACTCAGCCATAAGAAGGAATGAAACTGGGTCATTTGTAGAGACGTCGATGGATCTAGAGACTGTCATACAGAATGAAGTAAGTCAGAAAGAGACAAACAAATATTGTATATTAATGCATATATGTGGAACCTAGAAAAATGGTACAGATGAACTGGTTTGCAGGGAAGAAATAGAGACACAGAGGTAGAGACCACACGTATGGACACCAAGTGTGGGAAGCCATGGGGAGGTGGTGTTGGGGTGAGTTGGGAGATTGGGATTGACCTGTATACATGTATATGCATAAAATACATAACTAATAATAACCTGCTGTATAAAAAATAAATAAAATTAAATTTCAAAATTTTAAAAAATAAAATTTAAAAATAAAACAGAAAAAAGTTCTTCCCTTCACACAGATGTATTTATATGAATGAATTATTTCCATGCTTATATCTATAAATACATAAAAGAGGAATAAAATCTAACTTGAACCAAAAAAGAAAAAAAAAACCTGAACCCACGAGTTAGACAGAGGAAAACACAATCAGGGCACTTGCTCCATCGGTAAACAATTCTGAAATTGGTCAGAGGTGGGGAATCATCTCCCATAGAGCCAGCAGCCCACTCCTACGCAAGGAGCGTCCTCATTGCAAAGCGGGGGGCCATGCCGAGGCATCTGTGAGTAACCGTGAGCTGAGCCCCAGGCCAGCTGCTGTTGAACTTTTCCCACCCTTCCCAGGTAAAACACCTGAATATGTACAAGGGCTTGAAAACCTAGAGGAAGGGCCGTGGAGCCACACCAGCGACAGCACGCAGGCCAACTTGGTGCCTGCAGGCCAGTCAGGATGGTCCTGGCCCTGGGCGCTCTTCTGGAAGCTTTCCATTGCCCTGCCTGAGATACCCCTCCTGTCCCGGCCCCCACTGCTTTTTTCCTTCCTCACCTCTGTCCGGAGAGAAATTCCAGCGGAAGGTATGGGTGACACATCCTCTTCATTACAGGTGGAAGCCTGGCAACTCCTGCAGAAAGTCCAGCAGAGACCCACTCACACCGGGCCACCCACAAAGCCGTGGCCCCTCACTCCCTCCCACCAGCACAGCCCCGACACTGCTGACGGGGCAGAGAATATGGAGTCAGGCACAGCTTCAGGGGCTATTGCTGCCTGCAGCGCTGTTTATATTGACCTCAACCCAGGCACACCTGGGGAGGGCCGGCCGGCAGGGTCAGGCTACCCAGGTCAGCTAATCCTCAGCCCTCAGGGAATCACATTGTTGAAAATGGACCTCGCTAAGGCAGAATAGAAGCCAAGGAATAAAAGGACACAGTGCCATTTGTAGCACCGTAGGTGTGTCTAGAGGTAAGCACGTGAGTTGTTGTAAGTCAGAAAGTGAAAGACACATATCATATCATATCTCTTATAGGTGTGACCGAAAAATGGATACCAGGGCAGATATTTCCACGGAGAAGGGCAATCAGAGATTCATTCAACAAACTTATGGTTCACCAATGGAAAGGTGTGAGGATTGGTTTCATTATGATATTGGGGTTAACAGACATATACAAACACAGGTGACATATATAATCACCAAAGACCTACAGAATACCAAGAGAAGACTACTCAACATTCTGTCATAAGGTACATGGGAAAAGGATCCCAGGAAGAGTAGACATATGTGTATGTGTAAAAGAACCACATCTTCCACACCTACAAGAAGCCAAACATTGTAATCAAATTTGCTGTAATAAAAAATAAAAAATTAAATTAAAAACACGAACAAGAAGTAGTGAGGCAAACTTGAGGGGCTTTCTCCTGGCACATTCCATTCTAAATTCCAATCTAGAACACGACTTCCATTGAGGCTCTGTTGCCCCAGTAACCAGATTTGGTAAGGGAGACCTGCTGCCACCTTGTGGCCATTTCACACAACAGCAGCTTTAATCCCAGCGCTAATGGTCAGTTGATATTCAAAATCATTGCAGGCCTGTAAATGACACCTGCCCTGAAAACAAATCCTGGGTTCATATATCGACCAAAAAATTCAAAGGACGTCCATATTTCAAAACGACAGTTTCAAAAGGCATATTTTACACACATTAGTGTTCTGCTTCTTTTCCTTTCTTTCTTTTTCTGTTAAAAAAACGGGAATGGCAAAAAGCATCCCTCAGAATGGGCGAAAATATTTGCAAACGAATCAATGGACAAAAGTTTAATCTCCAATATATATAAAGAGCTCATGCAGCTTAATATTAAAAAAACAAACAACCCAATACAAAAATGGGCAGAAGATCTAAAGAGACGTTTCTTCAAAGAAGACACAGAGATGGCCAAGACGCACATGAAAAGCTGCTCAACATCACTAATTATTAGAGAAATGCAAATCAAAACTACAATGAGGTATCACCTCACACCTGTTAGAATCGGCATCATCAGAAAATCTACAAACAACGAATTCTGGGGAGGGTGTGGACTAAAGGATCCCTCTTCCACTAGTGGTGGAAATGTAAATTGATACAGTCACGATGGAGAACAGTATGGAGTTTCCTTAAAAAAACTAGAAATAGAATTACCATATGATTCAGCAATCCCACTTCTGGGCATATACCCAGAGAAAACCATAAATCAAAAAGGCACATTCACCACAATGCTCATTTCAGCACTATTTACGATAGCCAGGTAATGGAAGCAACCTAAATACCCACAGACAGACGAATGGATAAAGATGTGGTACATATATAAAATGGAATATTACTCAGCCATAAGAAGGAATGAAACTGGGTCATTTGTAGAGACGTCGATGGATCTAGAGACTGTCATACAGAATGAAGTAAGTCAGAAAGAGACAAACAAATATTGTATATTAATGCATATATGTGGAACCTAGAAAAATGGTACAGATGAACTGGTTTGCAGGGAAGAAATAGAGACACAGAGGTAGAGAACACACGTATGGACACCAAGTGTGGGAAGACATGGGGAGGTGGTGTTGGGGTGAGTTGGGAGATTGGGATTGACCTGTATACATGTATATGCATAAAATACATAACTAATAATAACCTGCTGTATAAAAAATAAATAAAATTAAATTTCAAAATTTTAAAAAATAAAATTTAAAAATAAAACAGAAAAAAGTTCTTCCCTTCACACAGATGTATTTATATGAATGAATTATTTCCATGCTTATATCTATAAATACATAAAAGAGGAATAAAATCTAACTTGAACCAAAAAAGAAAAAAAAAAACCTGAACCCACGAGTTAGACAGAGGAAAACACAATCAGGGCACTTGCTCCATCGGTAAACAATTCTGAAATTGGTCAGAGGTGGGGAATCATCTCCCATAGAGCCAGCAGCCCACTCCTACGCAAGGAGCGTCCTCATTGCAAAGCGGGGGGCCATGCCGAGGCATCTGTGAGTAACCGTGAGCTGAGCCCCAGGCCAGCTGCTGTTGAACTTTTCCCACCCTTCCCAGGTAAAACACCTGAATATGTACAAGGGCTTGAAAGCCTAGAGGAAGGGCCGTGGAGCCACACCAGCGACAGCATGCAGGCCAACTTGGTGCCTGCAGGCCAGTCAGGATGGTCCTGGCCCTGGGCGCTCTTCTGTAAGCTTTCCATTGCCCTGCCTGAGATACCCCTCCTGTCCCGGCCCCCACTGCTTTTTTCCTTCCTCACCTCTGTCCGGAGAGAAATTCCAGCGGAAGGTATGGGTGACACACCCTCTTCATTACAGGTGGAAGCCTGGCAACTCCTGCAGAAAGTCCAGCAGAGACCCACTCACACCGGGCCACCCACAAAGCCGTGGCCCCTCACTCCCTCCCACGAGCACAGCCCCGACACTGCTGACGGGGCAGAGAATATGGAGTCAGGCACAGCTTCAGGGGCTATTGCTGCCTGCAGCGCTGTTTATATTGACCTCAACCCAGGCACACCTGGGGAGGGCCGGCCGGCAGGGTCAGGCTACCCAGGTCAGCTAATCCTCAGCCCTCAGGGAATCACATTGTTGAAAATGGACCTCGCTAAGGCAGAATAGAAGCCAAGGAATAAAAGGACACAATGCCATTTGTAGCACCGTAGGTGTGTCTAGAGGTAAGCACGTGAGTTGTTGTAAGTCAGAAAGTGAAAGACACATATCATATCATATCTCTTATAGGTGTGACCGAAAAATGGATACCAAGGCAGATATTTCCACGGAGAAGGGCAATCACAGATTCATTCAACAAACTTATGGTTCACCAATGGAAAGGTGTGAGGATTGGTTTCATTATGATATTGGGGTTAACAGACATATACAAACACAGGTGACATATATAATCACCAAAGTCCTACAGAATACCAAGAGAAGACTACTCAACATTCTGTCATAAGGTACATGGGAAAAGGATCCCAGGAAGAACAGACATATGTGTATGTGTAAAAGAACCACATCTTCCACACCTACAACAAGCCAAACATTGTAATCAAATTTGCTGTAATAAAAAATAAAAAATTAAATTAAAAACACGAACAAGAAGTAGTGAGGCAAACTTGAGGGGCTTTCTCCTGGCACATTCCATTCTAAATTCCAATCTAGAACACGACTTCCATTGAGGCTCTGTTGCCCCAGTAACCAGATTTGGTAAGGGAGACCTGCTGCCACCTTGTGGCCGTTTCACACAACAGCAGCTTTAATCCCAGCGCTAATGGTCAGTTGATATTCAAAATCATTGCAGGCCTGTAAATGACACCTGCCCTGAAAACAAATCCTGGGTTCATATATCGACCAAAAAATTCAAAGGACGTCCATATTTCAAAACGACAGTTTCAAGAGGCATATTTTACACACATTAGTGTTCTGCTTCTTTTTCTTTCTTTCTTTTTTTGTTAATAAAACGGGAATGGCAAAAAGCATCCCTCAGAATGGGCGAAAATATTTGCAAACGAATCAATGGACAAAAGTTTAATCTCCAATATATATAAAGAGCTCAAGCAGCTTAATATTAAAAAAACAAACAACCCAATACAAAAATGGGCAGAAGATCTAAAGAGACGTTTCTTCAAAGAAGACACAGAGATGGCCAAGACGCACATGAAAAGCTGCTCAACATCACTAATTATTAGAGAAATGCAAATCAAAACTACAATGAGGTATCACCTCACACCTGTTACAATTGGCATCATCAGAAAATCTACAAACAACGAATTCTGGGGAGGGTGTGGACAAAAGGATCCCTCTTCCACTAGTGGTGGAAATGTAAATTGATACAGTCACGATGGAGAACAGTATGGAGTTTCCTTAAAAAAACTAGAAATAGAATTACCATATGATCCAGCAATCCCACTTCTGGGCATATACCCAGAGAAAACCATAAATCAAAAAGGCACATTCACCACAATGCTCATTTCAGCACTATTTACGATAGCCAGGTAATGGAAGCAACCTAAATACCCACAGACAGACGAATGGATAAAGATGTGGTACATATATAAAATGGAATATTACTCAGCCATAAGAAGGAATGAAACTGGGTCATTTGTAGAGACGTCGATGGATCTAGAGACTGTCATACAGAATGAAGTAAGTCAGAAAGAGACAAACAAATATTGTATATTAATGCATATATGTGGAACCTAGAAAAATGGTACAGATGAACTGGTTTGCAGGGAAGAAATAGAGACACAGAGGTAGAGAACCCACGTATGGACACCAAGTGTGGGAAGCCACGGGGAGGTGGTGTTGGGGTGAGTTGGGAGATTGGGATTGACCTGTATACATGTATATGCATAAAATACATAACTAATAATAACCTGCTGTATAAAAAATAAATAAAATTAAATTTCAAAATTTTAAAAAATAAAATTTAAAAATAAAACAGAAAAAAGTTCTTCCCTTCACACAGATGTATTTATATGAATTAATTATTTCCATGCTTATATCTATAAATACATAAAAGAGGAATAAAATCTAACTTGAACCAAAAAAGAAAAAAAAAACCTGAACCCACGAGTTAGACAGAGGAAAACACAATCAGGGCACTTGCTCCATCGGTAAACAATTCTGAAATTGGTCAGAGGTGGGGAATCATCTCCCATAGAGCCAGCAGCCCACTCCTACGCAAGGAGCGTCCTCATTGCAAAGCGGGGGGCCATGCCGAGGCATCTGTGAGTAACCGTGAGCTGAGCCCCAGGCCAGCTGCTGTTGAACTTTTCCCACCCTTCCCAGGTAAAACACCTGAATATGTACAAGGGCTTGAAAGCCTAGAGGAAGGGCCGTGGAGCCACAACAGCGACAGCACGCAGGCCAACTTGGTGCCTGCAGGCCAGTCAGGATGGTCCTGGCCCTGGGCGCACTTCTGGAAGCTTTCCATTGCCCTGCCTGAGATACCCCTCCTGTCCCGGCCCCCACTGCTTTTTTCCTTCCTCACCTCTGTCCGGAGAGAAATTCCAGCGGAATGTATGGGTGACACATCCTCTTCATTACAGGTGGAAGCCTGGCAACTCCTGCAGAAAGTCCAGCAGAGACCCACTCACACCGGGCCACCCACAAAGCCGTGGCCCTTCACTCCCTCCCACCAGCACAGCCCCGACACTGCTGACGGGGCAGAGAATATGGAGTCAGGAACAGCTTCAGGGGCTATTGCTGCCTGCAGCGCTGTTTATATTGACCTCAACCCAGGCACACCTGGGGAGGGCTGGCCGGCAGGGTCAGGCTACCCAGGTCAGCTAATCCTCAGCCCTCAGGGAATCACATTGTTGAAAATGGACCTCGCTAAGGCAGAATAGAAGCCAAGGAATAAAAGGACACAATGCCATTTGTAGCACCGTAGGTGTGTCTAGAGGTAAGCACGTGAGTTGTTGTAAGTCAGAAAGTGAAAGACACATATCATATCATATCTCTTATAGGTGTGACCGAAAAATGGATACCAGGGCAGATATTTCCACGGAGAAGGGCAATCACAGATTCATTCAACAAACTTATGGTTCACCAATGGAAAGGTGTGAGGATTGGTTTCATTATGATATTGGGGTTAACAGACATATACAAACACAGGTGACATATATAATCACCAAAGACCTACAGAATACCAAGAGAAGACTACTCAACATTCTGTCATAAGGTACATGGGAAAAGGATCCCAGGAAGAACAGACATATGTGTATGTGTAAAAGAACCACATCTTCCACACCTACAACAAGCCAAACATTGTAATCAAATTTGCTGTAATAAAAAATAAAAAATTAAATTAAAAACACGAACAAGAAGTAGTGAGACAAACTTGAGGGGCTTTCTCCTGGCACATTCCATTCTAAATTCTAATCTAGAACACGACTTCCATTGAGGCTCTGTTGCCCCAGTAACCAGATTTGGTAAGGGAGACCTGCTGCCACCTTGTGGCCGTTTCACACAACAGCAGCTTTAATCCCAGCGCTAATGGTCAGTTGATATTCAAAATCATTGCAGGCCTGTAAATGACACCTGCCCTGAAAACAAATCCTGGGTTCATATATCGACCAAAAAATTCAAAGGACGTCCATATTTCAAAACGACAGTTTCAAAAGGCATATTTTACACACATTAGTGTTCTGCTTCTTTTTCTTTCTTTCTTTTTTTGTTAAAAAAACGGGAATGGCAAAAAGCATCCCTCAGAATGGGCGAAAATATTTGCAAACGAATCAATGGACAAAGGTTTAATCTCCAATATATATAAAGAGCTCATGCAGCTTAATATTAAAAAAACAAACAACCCAATACAAAAATGGGCAGAAGATCTAAAGAGACGTTTCTTCAAAGAAGACAGAGAGATGGCCAAGACACACATGAAAAGCTGCTCAACATCACTAATTATTAGAGAAATGCAAATCAAATCTACAATGAGGTATCACCTCACACCTGTTACAACTGGCATCATCAGAAAATCTACAAACAACGAATTCTGGGGAGGGTGTGGACAAAAGGATCCCTCTTCCACTAGTGGTGGAAATGTAAATTGATACAGTCACGATGGAGAACAGTATGGAGTTTCCTTAAAAAAACTAGAAATAGAATTACCATATGATTCAGCAATCCCACTTCTGGGCATATACCCAGAGAAAACCATAAATCAAAAAGGCACATTCACCACAATGCTCATTTCAGCACTATTTACGATAGCCAGGTAATGGAAGCAACCTAAATACCCACAGACAGACGAATGGATAAAGATGTGGTACATATATAAAATGGAATATTACTCAACCATAAGAAGGAATGAAACTGGGTCATTTGTAGAGACGTCGATGGATTTAGAGACTGTCATACAGAATGAAGTAAGTCAGAAAGAGACAAACAAATATTGTATATTAATGCATATATGTGGAACCTAGAAAAATGGTACAGATGAACTGGTTTGCAGGGAAGAAATAGAGACACAGAGGTAGAGAACACACGTATGGACACCAAGTGTGGGAAGCCATGGGGAGGTGGTGTTGGGGTGAGTTGGGAGATTGGGATTGACCTGTATACATGTATATGCATAAAATACATTACTAATAGTAACCTGCTGTATAATAAATAAATAAAATTAAATTTCAAAATTTTAAAAAATAAAATTTAAAAATAAAACAGAAAAAAGTTCTTCCCTTCACACAGATGTATTTATATGAATGAATTATTTCCATGCTTATATCTATAAATACATAAAAGAGGAATAAAATCTAACTTGAACCAAAAAAGAAAAAAAAAAACCTGAACCCACGAGTTAGACAGAGGAAAACACAATCAGGGCACTTGCTCCATCGGTAAACAATTCTGAAATTGGTCAGAGGTGGGGCATCATCTCCCATAGAGCTAGCAGCCCACTCCTACGCAAGGAGCGTCCTCATTGCAAAGCGGGGGGCCATGCCGAGGCATCTGTGAGTAACCGTGAGCTGAGCCCCAGGCCAGCTGCTGTTGAACTTTTCCCACCTTTCCCAGGTAAAACACCTGAATATGTACAAGGGCTTGAAAACCTAGAGGAAGGGCCGTGGAGCCACACCAGCGACAGCACGCAGGCCAACTTGGTGCCTGCAGGCCAGTCAGGATGGTCCTGGCCCTGGGCGCTCTTCTGGAAGCTTTCCATTGCCCTGCCTGAGATACCCCTCCTGTCCCGGCCCCCACTGCCTTTTTCCTTCCTCACCTCTGTCCGGAGAGAAATTCCAGCGGAAGGTATGGGTGACACATCCTCTTCATTACAGGTGGAAGCCTGGCAACTCCTGCAGAAAGTCCAGCAGAGACCCACTCACACCGGGCCACCCACAAAGCCGTGGCCCCTCACTCCCTCCCACCAGCACAGCCCCGACACTGCTGACGGGGCAGAGAATATGGAGTCAGGCACAGCTTCAGGGGCTATTGCTGCCTGCAGCGCTGTTTATATTGACCTCAACCCAGGCACACCTGGGGAGGGCCGGCCGGCAGGGTCAGGCTACCCAGGTCAGCTAATCCTCAGCCCTCAGGGAATCACATTGTTGAAAATGGACCTCGCTAAGGCAGAATAGAAGCCAAGGAATAAAAGGACACAATGCCATTTGTAGCACCGTAGGTGTGTCTAGAGGTAAGCACGTGAGTTGTTGTAAGTCAGAAAGTGAAAGACACATATCATATCATATCTCTTATAGGTGTGACCGAAAAATGGATACCAGGGCAGATATTTCCACGGAGAAGGGCAATCAGAGATTCATTCAACAAACTTATAGTTCACCAATGGAAAGGTGTGAGGATTGGTTTCATTATGATATTGGGGTTAACAGACATATACAAACACAGGTGACATATATAATCACCAAAGACCTACAGAATACCAAGAGAAGACTACTCAACATTCTGTCATAAGGTACATGGGAAAAGGATCCCAGGAAGAGTAGACATATGTGTATGTGTAAAAGAACCACATCTTCCACACCTACAACAAGCCAAACATTGTAATCAAATTTGCTGTAATAAAAAATAAAAAATTAAATTAAAAACACGAACAAGAAGTAGTGAGGCAAACTTGAGGGGCTTTCTCCTGGCACATTCCATTCTAAATTCCAATCTAGAACACGACTTCCATTGAGGCTCTGTTGCCCCAGTAACCAGATTTGGTAAGGGAGACCTGCTGCCACCTTGTGGCCATTTCACACAACAGCAGCTTTAATCCCAGCGCTAATGGTCAGTTGATATTCAAAATCATTGCAGGCCTGTAAATGACACCTGCCCTGAAAACAAATCCTGGGTTCATATATCGACCAAAAAATTCAAAGGACGTCCATATTTCAAAACGACAGTTTCAAAAGGCATATTTTACACACATTAGTGTTCTGCTTCTTTTCCTTTCTTTCTTTTTTTGTTAAAAAAACGGGAATGGCAAAAAGCATCCCTCAGAATGGGCGAAAATATTTGCAAACGAATCAATGGACAAAAGTTTAATCTCCAATATATATAAAGAGCTCATGCAGCTTAATATTAAAAAAACAAACAACCCAATACAAAAATGGGCAGAAGATCTAAAGAGACGTTTCTTCAAAGAAGACACAGAGATGGCCAAGACGCACATGAAAAGCTGCTCAACATCACTAATTATTAGAGAAATGCAAATCAAAACTACAATGAGGTATCACCTCACACCTGTTAGAATCGGCATCATCAGAAAATCTACAAACAACGAATTCTGGGGAGGGTGTGGACAAAAGGATCCCTCTTCCACTAGTGGTGGAAATGTAAATTGATACAGTCACGATGGAGAACAGTATGGAGTTTCCTTAAAAAAACTAGAAATAGAATTACCATATGATTCAGCAATCCCACTTCTGGGCATATACCCAGAGAAAACCATAAATCAAAAAGGCACATTCACCACAATGCTCATTTCAGCACTATTTACGATAGCCAGGTAATGGAAGCAACCTAAATACCCACAGACAGACGAATGGATAAAGATGTGGTACATATATAAAATGGAATATTACTCAGCCATAAGAAGGAATGAAACTGGGTCATTTGTAGAGACGTCGATGGATCTAGAGACTGTCATACAGAATGAAGTAAGTCAGAAAGAGACAAACAAATATTGTATATTAATGCATATATGTGGAACCTAGAAAAATGGTACAGATGAACTGGTTTGCAGGGAAGAAATAGAGACACAGAGGTAGAGAACACACGTATGGACACCAAGTGTGGGAAGACATGGGGAGGTGGTGTTGGGGTGAGTTGGGAGATTGGGATTGACCTGTATACATGTATATGCATAAAATACATAACTAATAATAACCTGCTGTATAAAAAATAAATAAAATTAAATTTCAAAATTTAAAAAAATAAAATTTAAAAATAAAACAGAAAAAAGTTCTTCCCTTCACACAGATGTATTTATATGAATGAATTATTTCCATGCTTATATCTATAAATACATAAAAGAGGAATAAAATCTAACTTGAACCAAAAAAGAAAAAAAAAAACCTGAACCCACGAGTTAGACAGAGGAAAACACAATCAGGGCACTTGCTCCATCGGTAAACAATTCTGAAATTGGTCAGAGGTGGGGAATCATCTCCCATAGAGCCAGCAGCCCACTCCTACGCAAGGAGCGTCCTCATTGCAAAGCGGGGGGCCATGCCGAGGCATCTGTGAGTAACCGTGAGCTGAGCCCCAGGCCAGCTGCTGTTGAACTTTTCCCACCCTTCCCAGGTAAAACACCTGAATATGTACAAGGGCTTGAAAGCCTAGAGGAAGGGCCGTGGAGCCACACCAGCGACAGCATGCAGGCCAACTTGGTGCCTGCAGGCCAGTCAGGATGGTCCTGGCCCTGGGCGCTCTTCTGGAAGCTTTCCATTGCCCTGCCTGAGATACCCCTCCTGTCCCGGCCCCCACTGCTTTTTTCCTTCCTCACCTCTGTCCGGAGAGAAATTCCAGCGGAAGGTATGGGTGACACATCCTCTTCATTACAGGTGGAAGCCTGGCAACTCCTGCAGAAAGTCCAGCAGAGACCCACTCACACCGGGCCACCCACAAAGCCGTGGCCCCTCACTCCCTCCCACGAGCACAGCCCCGACACTGCTGACGGGGCAGAGAATATGGAGTCAGGCACAGCTTCAGGGGCTATTGCTGCCTGCAGCGCTGTTTATATTGACCTCAACCCAGGCACACCTGGGGAGGGCCGGCCGGCAGGGTCAGGCTACCCAGGTCAGCTAATCCTCAGCCCTCAGGGAATCACATTGTTGAAAATGGACCTCGCTAAGGCAGAATAGAAGCCAAGGAATAAAAGGACACAATGCCATTTGTAGCACCGTAGGTGTGTCTAGAGGTAAGCACGTGAGTTGTTGTAAGTCAGAAAGTGAAAGACACATATCATATCATATATCTTATAGGTGTGACCGAAAAATGGATACCAGGGCAGATATTTCCACGGAGAAGGGCAATCACAGATTCATTCAACAAACTTATGGTTCACCAATGGAAAGGTGTGAGGATTGGTTTCATTATGATATTGGGGTTAACAGACATATACAAACACAGGTGACATATATAATCACCAAAGACCTACAGAATACCAAGAGAAGACTACTCAACATTCTGTCATAAGGTACATGGGAAAAGGATCCCAGGAAGAACAGACATATGTGTATGTGTAAAAGAACCACATCTTCCACACCTACAACAAGCCAAACATTGTAATCAAATTTTCTGTAATAAAAAATAAAAAATTAAATTAAAAACACGAACAAGAAGTAGTGAGACAAACTTGAGGGGCTTTCTCCTGGCACATTCCATTCTAAATTCTAATCTAGAACACGACTTCCATTGAGGCTCTGTTGCCCCAGTAACCAGATTTGGTAAGGGAGACCTGCTGCCACCTTGTGGCCGTTTCACACAACAGCAGCTTTAATCCCAGCGCTAATGGTCAGTTGATATTCAAAATCATTGCAGGCCTGTAAATGACACCTGCCCTGAAAACAAATCCTGGGTTCATATATCGACCAAAAAATTCAAAGGACGTCCATATTTCAAAACGACAGTTTCAAAAGGCATATTTTACACACATTAGTGTTCTGCTTCTTTTTCTTTCTTTCTTTTTTTGTTAAAAAAACGGGAATGGCAAAAAGCATCCCTCAGAATGGGCGAAAATATTTGCAAACGAATCAATGGACAAAGGTTTAATCTCCAATATATATAAAGAGCTCATGCAGCTTAATATTAAAAAAACAAACAACCCAATACAAAAATGGGCAGAAGATCTAAAGAGACGTTTCTTCAAAGAAGACACAGAGATGGCCAAGACACACATGAAAAGCTGCTCAACATCACTAATTATTAGAGAAATGCAAATCAAATCTACAATGAGGTATCACCTCACACCTGTTACAACTGGCATCATCAGAAAATCTACAAACAACGAATTCTGGGGAGGGTGTGGACAAAAGGATCCCTCTTCCACTAGTGGTGGAAATGTAAATTGATACAGTCACGATGGAGAACAGTATGGAGTTTCCTTAAAAAAACTAGAAATAGAATTACCATATGATTCAGCAATCCCACTTCTGGGCATATACCCAGAGAAAACCATAAATCAAAAAGGCACATTCACCACAATGCTCATTTCAGCACTATTTACGATAGCCAGGTAATGGAAGCAACCTAAATACCCACAGACAGACGAATGGATAAAGATGTGGTACATATATAAAATGGAATATTACTCAACCATAAGAAGGAATGAAACTGGGTCATTTGTAGAGACGTCGATGGATCTAGAGACTGTCATACAGAATGAAGTAAGTCAGAAAGAGACAAACAAATATTGTATATTAATGCATATATGTGGAACCTAGAAAAATGGTACAGATGAACTGGTTTGCAGGGAAGAAATAGAGACACAGAGGTAGAGAACACACGTATGGACACCAAGTGTGGGAAGCCATGGGGAGGTGGTGTTGGGGTGAGTTGGGAGATTGGGATTGACCTGTATACATGTATATGCATAAAATACATTACTAATAGTAACCTGCTGTATAATAAATAAATAAAATTAAATTTCAAAATTTTAAAAAATAAAATTTAAAAATAAAACAGGAAAAAGTTCTTCCCTTCACACAGATGTATTTATATGAATGAATTATTTCCATGCTTATATCTATAAATACATAAAAGAGGAATAAAATCTAACTTGAACCAAAAAAGAAAAAAAAAAACCTGAACCCACGAGTTAGACAGAGGAAAACACAATCAGGGCACTTGCTCCATCGGTAAACAATTCTGAAATTGGTCAGAGGTGGGGAATCATCTCCCATAGAGCTAGCAGCCCACTCCTACGCAAGGAGCGTCCTCATTGCAAAGCGGGGGGCCATGCCGAGGCATCTGTGAGTAACCGTGAGCTGAGCCCCAGGCCAGCTGCTGTTGAACTTTTCCCACCTTTCCCAGGTAAAACACCTGAATATGTACAAGGGCTTGAAAACCTAGAGGAAGGGCCGTGGAGCCACACCAGCGACAGCACGCAGGCCAACTTGGTGCCTGCAGGCCAGTCAGGATGGTCCTGGCCCTGGGCGCTCTTCTGGAAGCTTTCCATTGCCCTGCCTGAGATACCCCTCCTGTCCCGGCCCCCACTGCCTTTTTCCTTCCTCACCTCTGTCCGGAGAGAAATTCCAGCGGAAGGTATGGGTGACACATCCTCTTCATTACAGGTGGAAGCCTGGCAACTCCTGCAGAAAGTCCAGCAGAGACCCACTCACACCGGGCCACCCACAAAGCCGTGGCCCCTCACTCCCTCCCACCAGCACAGCCCCGACACTGCTGACGGGGCAGAGAATATGGAGTCAGGCACAGCTTCAGGGGCTATTGCTGCCTGCAGCGCTGTTTATATTGACCTCAACCCAGGCACACCTGGGGAGGGCCGGCCGGCAGGGTCAGGCTACCCAGGTCAGCTAATCCTCAGCCCTCAGGGAATCACATTGTTGAAAATGGACCTCGCTAAGGCAGAATAGAAGCCAAGGAATAAAAGGACACAATGCCATTTGTAGCACCGTAGGTGTGTCTAGAGGTAAGCACGTGAGTTGTTGTAAGTCAGAAAGTGAAAGACACATATCATATCATATCTCTTATAGGTGTGACCGAAAAATGGATACCAGGGCAGATATTTCCACGGAGAAGGGCAATCAGAGATTCATTCAACAAACTTATAGTTCACCAATGGAAAGGTGTGAGGATTGGTTTCATTATGATATTGGGGTTAACAGACATATACAAACACAGGTGACATATATAATCACCAAAGACCTACAGAATACCAAGAGAAGACTACTCAACATTCTGTCATAAGGTACATGGGAAAAGGATCCCAGGAAGAGTAGACATATGTGTATGTGTAAAAGAACCACATCTTCCACACCTACAACAAGCCAAACATTGTAATCAAATTTGCTGTAATAAAAAATAAAAAATTAAATTAAAAACACGAACAAGAAGTAGTGAGGCAAACTTGAGGGGCTTTCTCCTGGCACATTCCATTCTAAATTCCAATCTAGAACACGACTTCCATTGAGGCTCTGTTGCCCCAGTAACCAGATTTGGTAAGGGAGACCTGCTGCCACCTAGTGGCCATTTCACACAACAGCAGCTTTAATCCCAGCGCTAATGGTCAGTTGATATTCAAAATCATTGCAGGCCTGTAAATGACACCTGCCCTGAAAACAAATCCTGGGTTCATATATCGACCAAAAAATTCAAAGGACGTCCATATTTCAAAACGACAGTTTCAAAAGGCATATTTTACACACATTAGTGTTCTGCTTCTTTTCCTTTCTTTCTTTTTCTGTTAAAAAAACGGGAATGGCACAAAGCATCCCTCAGAATGGGCGAAAATATTTGCAAACGAATCAATGGACAAAAGTTTAATCTCCAATATATATAAAGAGCTCATGCAGCTTAATATTAAAAAAACAAACAACCCAATACAAAAATGGGCAGAAGATCTAAAGAGACGTTTCTTCAAAGAAGACACAGAGATGGCCAAGACGCACATGAAAAGCTGCTCAACATCACTAATTATTAGAGAAATGCAAATCAAAACTACAATGAGGTATCACCTCACACCTGTTAGAATCGGCATCATCAGAAAATCTACAAACAACGAATTCTGGGGAGGGTGTGGACAAAAGGATCCCTCTTCCACTAGTGGTGGAAATGTAAATTGATACAGTCACGATGGAGAACAGTATGGAGTTTCCTTAAAAAAACTAGAAATATAATTACCATATGATTCAGCAATCCCACTTCTGGGCATATACCCAGAGAAAACCATAAATCAAAAAGGCACATTCACCACAATGCTCATTTCAGCACTATTTACGATAGCCAGGTAATGGAAGCAACCTAAATACCCACAGACAGACGAATGGATAAAGATGTGGTACATATATAAAATGGAATATTACTCAGCCATAAGAAGGAATGAAACTGGGTTATTTGTAGAGACGTCGATGGATCTAGAGACTGTCATACAGAATGAAGTAAGTCAGAAAGAGACAAACAAATATTGTATATTAATGCATATATGTGGAACCTAGAAAAATGGTACAGATGAACTGGTTTGCAGGGAAGAAATAGAGACACAGAGGTAGAGAACACACGTATGGACACCAAGTGTGGGAAGACATGGGGAGGTGGTGTTGGGGTGAGTTGGGAGATTGGGATTGACCTGTATACATGTATATGCATAAAATACATAACTAATAATAACCTGCTGTATAAAAAATAAATAAAATTAAATTTCAAAATTTTAAAAAATAAAATTTAAAAATAAAACAGAAAAAAGTTCTTCCCTTCACACAGATGTATTTATATGAATGAATTATTTCCATGCTTATATCTATAAATACATAAAAGAGGAATAAAATCTAACTTGAACCAAAAAAGAAAAAAAAACCTGAACCCACGAGTTAGACAGAGGAAAACACAATCAGGGCACTTGCTCCATCGGTAAACAATTCTGAAATTGGTCAGAGGTGGGTAATCATCTCCCATAGAGCCAGCAGCCCACTCCTACGCAAGGAGCGTCCTCATTGCAAAGCGGGGGGCCATGCCGAGGCATCTGTGAGTAACCGTGAGCTGAGCCCCAGGCCAGCTGCTGTTGAACTTTTCCCACCCTTCCCAGGTAAAACACCTGAATATGTACAAGGGCTTGAAAGCCTAGAGGAAGGGCCGTGGAGCCACACCAGCGACAGCATGCAGGCCAACATGGTGCCTGCAGGCCAGTCAGGATGGTCCTGGCCCTTGGCGCTCTTCTGGAAGCTTTCCATTGCCCTGCCTGAGATACCCCTCCTGTCCCGGCCCCCACTGCTTTTTTCCTTCCTCACCTCTGTCCGGAGAGAAATTCCAGCGGAAGGTATGGGTGACACATCCTCTTCATTACAGGTGGAAGCCTGGCAACTCCTGCAGAAAGTCCAGCAGAGACCCACTCACACCGGGCCACCCACAAAGCCGTGGCCCCTCACTCCCTCCCACGAGCACAGCCCCGACACTGCTGACGGGGCAGAGAATATGGAGTCAGGCACAGCTTCAGGGGCTATTGCTGCCTGCAGCGCTGTTTATATAGACCTCAACCCAGGCACACCTGGGGAGGGCCGGCCGGCAGGGTCAGGCTACCCAGGTCAGCTAATCCTCAGCCCTCAGGGAATCACATTGTTGAAAATGGACCTCGCTAAGGCAGAATAGAAGCCAAGGAATAAAAGGACACAATGCCATTTGTAGCACCGTAGGTGTGTCTAGAGGTAAGCACGTGAGTTGTTGTAAGTCAGAAAGTGAAAGACACATATCATATCATATCTCTTATAGGTGTGACCGAAAAATGGATACCAAGGCAGATATTTCCACGGAGAAGGGCAATCACAGATTCATTCAACAAACTTATGGTTCACCAATGGAAAGGTGTGAGGATTGGTTTCATTATGATATTGGGGTTAACAGACATATACAAACACAGGTGACATATATAATCACCAAAGTCCTACAGAATACCAAGAGAAGACTACTCAACATTCTGTCATAAGGTACATGGGAAAAGGATCCCAGGAAGAACAGACATATGTGTATGTGTAAAAGAACCACATCTTCCACACCTACAACAAGCCAAACATTGTAATCAAATTTGCTGTAATAAAAAATAAAAAATTAAATTAAAAACACGAACAAGAAGTAGTGAGGCAAACTTGAGGGGCTTTCTCCTGGCACATTCCATTCTAAATTCCAATCTAGAACACGACTTCCATTGAGGCTCTGTTGCCCCAGTAACCAGATTTGGTAAGGGAGACCTGCTGCCACCTTGTGGCCGTTTCACACAACAGCAGCTTTAATCCCAGCGCTAATGGTCAGTTGATATTCAAAATCATTGCAGGCCTGTAAATGACACCTGCCCTGAAAACAAATCCTGGGTTCATATATCGACCAAAAAATTCAAAGGACGTCCATATTTCAAAACGACAGTTTCAAAAGGCATATTTTACACACATTAGTGTTCTGCTTCTTTTTCTTTCTTTCTTTTTTGTTAAAAAAACGGGAATGGCAAAAAGCATCCCTCAGAATGGGCGAAAATATTTGCAAACGAATCAATGGACAAAGGTTTAATCTCCAATATATATAAAGAGCTCATGCAGCTTAATATTAAAAAAACAAACAACCCAATACAAAAATGGGCAGAAGATCTAAAGAGACGTTTCTTCAAAGAAGACACAGAGATGGCCAAGACACACATGAAAAGCTGCTCAACATCACTAATTATTAGAGAAATGCAAATCAAATCTACAATGAGGTATCACCTCACACCTGTTACAACTGGCATCATCAGAAAATCTACAAACAACGAATTCTGGGGAGGGTGTGGACAAAAGGATCCCTCTTCCACTAGTGGTGGAAATGTAAATTGATACAGTCACGATGGAGAACAGTATGGAGTTTCCTTAAAAAAACTAGAAATAGAATTACCATATGATTCAGCAATCCCACTTCTGGGCATATACCCAGAGAAAACCATAAATCAAAAAGGCACATTCACCACAATGCTCATTTCAGCACTATTTACGATAGCCAGGTAATGGAAGCAACCTAAATACCCACAGACAGACGAATGGATAAAGATGTGGTACATATATAAAATGGAATATTACTCAACCATAAGAAGGAATGAAACTGGGTCATTTGTAGAGACGTCGATGGATCTAGAGACTGTCATACAGAATGAAGTAAGTCAGAAAGAGACAAACAAATATTGTATATTAATGCATATATGTGGAACCTAGAAAAATGGTACAGATGAACTGGTTTGCAGGGAAGAAATAGAGACACAGAGGTAGAGAACACACGTATGGACACCAAGTGTGGGAAGCCATGGGGAGGTGGTGTTGGGGTGAGTTGGGAGATTGGGATTGACCTGTATACATGTATATGCATAAAATACATTACTAATAGTAACCTGCTGTATAATAAATAAATAAAATTAAATTTCAAAATTTTAAAAAATAAAATTTAAAAATAAAACAGGAAAAAGTTCTTCCCTTCACACAGATGTATTTATATGAATGAATTATTTCCATGCTTATATCTATAAATACATAAAAGAGGAATAAAATCTAACTTGAACCAAAAAAGAAAAAAAAAAACCTGAACCCACGAGTTAGACAGAGGAAAACACAATCAGGGCACTTGCTCCATCGGTAAACAATTCTGAAATTGGTCAGAGGTGGGGAATCATCTCCCATAGAGCTAGCAGCCCACTCCTACGCAAGGAGCGTCCTCATTGCAAAGCGGGGGGCCATGCCGAGGCATCTGTGAGTAACCGTGAGCTGAGCCCCAGGCCAGCTGCTGTTGAACTTTTCCCACCTTTCCCAGGTAAAACACCTGAATATGTACAAGGGCTTGAAAACCTAGAGGAAGGGCCGTGGAGCCACACCAGCGACAGCACGCAGGCCAACTTGGTGCCTGCAGGCCAGTCAGGATGGTCCTGGCCCTGGGCGCTCTTCTGGAAGCTTTCCATTGCCCTGCCTGAGATACCCCTCCTGTCCCGGCCCCCACTGCCTTTTTCCTTCCTCACCTCTGTCCGGAGAGAAATTCCAGCGGAAGGTATGGGTGACACATCCTCTTCATTACAGGTGGAAGCCTGGCAACTCCTGCAGAAAGTCCAGCAGAGACCCACTCACACTGGGCCACCCACAAAGCCGTGGCCCCTCACTCCCTCCCACCAGCACAGCCCCGACACTGCTGACGGGGCAGAGAATATGGAGTCAGGCACAGCTTCAGGGGCTATTGCTGCCTGCAGCGCTGTTTATATTGACCTCAACCCAGGCACACCTGGGGAGGGCCGGCCGGCAGGGTCAGGCTACCCAGGTCAGCTAATCCTCAGCCCTCAGGGAATCACATTGTTGAAAATGGACCTCGCTAAGGCAGAATAGAAGCCAAGGAATAAAAGGACACAATGCCATTTGTAGCACCGTAGGTGTGTCTAGAGGTAAGCACGTGAGTTGTTGTAAGTCAGAAAGTGAAAGACACATATCATATCATATCTCTTATAGGTGTGACCGAAAAATGGATACCAGGGCAGATATTTCCACGGAGAAGGGCAATCAGAGATTCATTCAACAAACTTATAGTTCACCAATGGAAAGGTGTGAGGATTGGTTTCATTATGATATTGGGGTTAACAGACATATACAAACACAGGTGACATATATAATCACCAAAGACCTACAGAATACCAAGAGAAGACTACTCAACATTCTGTCATAAGGTACATGGGAAAAGGATCCCAGGAAGAACAGACATATGTGTATGTGTAAAAGAACCACATCTTCCACACCTACAACAAGCCAAACATTGTAATCAAATTTGCTGTAATAAAAAATAAAAAATTAAATTAAAAACACGAACAAGAAGTAGTGAGGCAAACTTGAGGGGCTTTCTCCTGGCACATTCCATTCTAAATTCCAATCTAGAACACGACTTCCATTGAGGCTCTGTTGCCCCAGTAACCAGATTTGGTAAGGGAGACCTGCTGCCACCTTGTGGCCATTTCACACAACAGCAGCTTTAATCCCAGCGCTAATGGTCAGTTGATATTCAAAATCATTGCAGGCCTGTAAATGACACCTGCCCTGAAAACAAATCCTGGGTTCATATATCGACCAAAAAATTCAAAGGACGTCCATATTTCAAAACGACAGTTTCAAAAGGCATATTTTACACACATTAGTGTTCTGCTTCTTTTCCTTTCTTTCTTTTTCTGTTAAAAAAACGGGAATGGCACAAAGCATCCCTCAGAATGGGCGAAAATATTTGCAAACGAATCAATGGACAAAAGTTTAATCTCCAATATATATAAAGAGCTCATGCAGCTTAATATTAAAAAAACAAACAACCCAATACAAAAATGGGCAGAAGATCTAAAGAGACGTTTCTTCAAAGAAGACACAGAGATGGCCAAGACGCACATGAAAAGCTGCTCAACATCACTAATTATTAGAGAAATGCAAATCAAAACTACAATGAGGTATCACCTCACACCTGTTAGAATCGGCATCATCAGAAAATCTACAAACAACGAATTCTGGGGAGGGTGTGGACAAAAGGATCCCTCTTCCACTAGTGGTGGAAATGTAAATTGATACAGTCACGATGGAGAACAGTATGGAGTTTCCTTAAAAAAACTAGAAATAGAATTACCATATGATTCAGCAATCCCACTTCTGGGCATATACCCAGAGAAAACCATAAATCAAAAAGGCACATTCACCACAATGCTCATTTCAGCACTATTTACGATAGCCAGGTAATGGAAGCAACCTAAATACCCACAGACAGACGAATGGATAAAGATGTGGTACATATATAAAATGGAATATTACTCAGCCATAAGAAGGAATGAAACTGGGTTATTTGTAGAGACGTCGATGGATCTAGAGACTGTCATACAGAATGAAGTAAGTCAGAAAGAGACAAACAAATATTGTATATTAATGCATATATGTGGAACCTAGAAAAATGGTACAGATGAACTGGTTTGCAGGGAAGAAATAGAGACACAGAGGTAGAGAACACACGTATGGACACCAAGTGTGGGAAGACATGGGGAGGTGGTGTTGGGGTGAGTTGGGAGATTGGGATTGACCTGTATACATGTATATGCATAAAATACATAACTAATAATAACCTGCTGTATAAAAAATAAATAAAATTAAATTTCAAAATTTTAAAAAATAAAATTTAAAAATAAAACAGAAAAAAGTTCTTCCCTTCACACAGATGTATTTATATGAATGAATTATTTCCATGCTTATATCTATAAATACATAAAAGAGGAATAAAATCTAACTTGAACCAAAAAAGAAAAAAAAACCTGAACCCACGAGTTAGACAGAGGAAAACACAATCAGGGCACTTGCTCCATCGGTAAACAATTCTGAAATTGGTCAGAGGTGGGTAATCATCTCCCATAGAGCCAGCAGCCCACTCCTACGCAAGGAGCGTCCTCATTGCAAAGCGGGGGGCCATGCCGAGGCATCTGTGAGTAACCGTGAGCTGAGCCCCAGGCCAGCTGCTGTTGAACTTTTCCCACCCTTCCCAGGTAAAACACCTGAATATGTACAAGGGCTTGAAAGCCTAGAGGAAGGGCCGTGGAGCCACACCAGCGACAGCATGCAGGCCAACATGGTGCCTGCAGGCCAGTCAGGATGGTCCTGGCCCTTGGCGCTCTTCTGGAAGCTTTCCATTGCCCTGCCTGAGATACCCCTCCTGTCCCGGCCCCCACTGCTTTTTTCCTTCCTCACCTCTGTCCGGAGAGAAATTCCAGCGGAAGGTATGGGTGACACATCCTCTTCATTACAGGTGGAAGCCTGGCAACTCCTGCAGAAAGTCCAGCAGAGACCCACTCACACCGGGCCACCCACAAAGCCGTGGCCCCTCACTCCCTCCCACGAGCACAGCCCCGACACTGCTGACGGGGCAGAGAATATGGAGTCAGGCACAGCTTCAGGGGCTATTGCTGCCTGCAGCGCTGTTTATATTGACCTCAACCCAGGCACACCTGGGGAGGGCCGGCCGGCAGGGTCAGGCTACCCAGGTCAGCTAATCCTCAGCCCTCAGGGAATCACATTGTTGAAAATGGACCTCGCTAAGGCAGAATAGAAGCCAAGGAATAAAAGGACACAATGCCATTTGTAGCACCGTAGGTGTGTCTAGAGGTAAGCACGTGAGTTGTTGTAAGTCAGAAAGTGAAAGACACATATCATATCATATCTCTTATAGGTGTGACCGAAAAATGGATACCAAGGCAGATATTTCCACGGAGAAGGGCAATCACAGATTCATTCAACAAACTTATGGTTCACCAATGGAAAGGTGTGAGGATTGGTTTCATTATGATATTGGGGTTAACAGACATATACAAACACAGGTGACATATATAATCACCAAAGTCCTACAGAATACCAAGAGAAGACTACTCAACATTCTGTCATAAGGTACATGGGAAAAGGATCCCAGGAAGAACAGACATATGTGTATGTGTAAAAGAACCACATCTTCCACACCTACAACAAGCCAAACATTGTAATCAAATTTGCTGTAATAAAAAATAAAAAATTAAATTAAAAACACGAACAAGAAGTAGTGAGGCAAACTTGAGGGGCTTTCTCCTGGCACATTCCATTCTAAATTCCAATCTAGAACACGACTTCCATTGAGGCTCTGTTGCCCCAGTAACCAGATTTGGTAAGGGAGACCTGCTGCCACCTTGTGGCCGTTTCACACAACAGCAGCTTTAATCCCAGCGCTAATGGTCAGTTGATATTCAAAATCATTGCAGGCCTGTAAATGACACCTGCCCTGAAAACAAATCCTGGGTTCATATATCGACCAAAAAATTCAAAGGACGTCCATATTTCAAAACGACAGTTTCAAAAGGCATATTTTACACACATTAGTGTTCTGCTTCTTTTTCTTTCTTTCTTTTTTGTTAAAAAAACGGGAATGGCAAAAAGCATCCCTCAGAATGGGCGAAAATATTTGCAAACGAATCAATGGACAAAGGTTTAATCTCCAATATATATAAAGAGCTCATGCAGCTTAATATTAAAAAAACAAACAACCCAATACAAAAATGGGCAGAAGATCTAAAGAGACGTTTCTTCAAAGAAGACACAGAGATGGCCAAGACACACATGAAAAGCCGCTCAACATCACTAATTATTAGAGAAATGCAAATCAAATCTACAATGAGGTATCACCTCACACCTGTTACAACTGGCATCATCAGAAAATCTACAAACAACGAATTCTGGGGAGGGTGTGGACAAAAGGATCCCTCTTCCACTAGTGGTGGAAATGTAAATTGATACAGTCACGATGGAGAACAGTATGGAGTTTCCTTAAAAAAACTAGAAATAGAATTACCATATGATTCAGCAATCCCACTTCTGGGCATATACCCAGAGAAAACCATAAATCAAAAAGGCACATTCACCACAATGCTCATTTCAGCACTATTTACGATAGCCAGGTAATGGAAGCAACCTAAATACCCACAGACAGACGAATGGATAAAGATGTGGTACATATATAAAATGGAATATTACTCAACCATAAGAAGGAATGAAACTGGGTCATTTGTAGAGACGTCGATGGATTTAGAGACTGTCATACAGAATGAAGTAAGTCAGAAAGAGACAAACAAATATTGTATATTAATGCATATATGTGGAACCTAGAAAAATGGTACAGATGAACTGGTTTGCAGGGAAGAAATAGAGACACAGAGGTAGAGAACACACGTATGGACACCAAGTGTGGGAAGCCATGGGGAGGTGGTGTTGGGGTGAGTTGGGAGATTGGGATTGACCTGTATACATGTATATGCATAAAATACATTACTAATAGTAACCTGCTGTATAATAAATAAATAAAATTAAATTTCAAAATTTTAAAAAATAAAATTTAAAAATAAAACAGGAAAAAGTTCTTCCCTTCACACAGATGTATTTATATGAATGAATTATTTCCATGCTTATATCTATAAATACATAAAAGAGGAATAAAATCTAACTTGAACCAAAAAAGAAAAAAAAAAACCTGAACCCACGAGTTAGACAGAGGAAAACACAATCAGGGCACTTGCTCCATCGGTAAACAATTCTGAAATTGGTCAGAGGTGGGGAATCATCTCCCATAGAGCTAGCAGCCCACTCCTACGCAAGGAGCGTCCTCATTGCAAAGCGGGGGGCCATGCCGAGGCATCTGTGAGTAACCGTGAGCTGAGCCCCAGGCCAGCTGCTGTTGAACTTTTCCCACCTTTCCCAGGTAAAACACCTGAATATGTACAAGGGCTTGAAAACCTAGAGGAAGGGCCGTGGAGCCACACCAGCGACAGCACGCAGGCCAACTTGGTGCCTGCAGGCCAGTCAGGATGGTCCTGGCCCTGGGCGCTCTTCTGGAAGCTTTCCATTGCCCTGCCTGAGATACCCCTCCTGTCCCGGCCCCCACTGCCTTTTTCCTTCCTCACCTCTGTCCGGAGAGAAATTCCAGCGGAAGGTATGGGTGACACATCCTCTTCATTACAGGTGGAAGCCTGGCAACTCCTGCAGAAAGTCCAGCAGAGACCCACTCACACCGGGCCACCCACAAAGCCGTGGCCCCTCACTCCCTCCCACCAGCACAGCCCCGACACTGCTGACGGGGCAGAGAATATGGAGTCAGGCACAGCTTCAGGGGCTATTGCTGCCTGCAGCGCTGTTTATATTGACCTCAACCCAGGCACACCTGGGGAGGGCCGGCCGGCAGGGTCAGGCTACCCAGGTCAGCTAATCCTCAGCCCTCAGGGAATCACATTGTTGAAAATGGACCTCGCTAAGGCAGAATAGAAGCCAAGGAATAAAAGGACACAATGCCATTTGTAGCACCGTAGGTGTGTCTAGAGGTAAGCACGTGAGTTGTTGTAAGTCAGAAAGTGAAAGACACATATCATATCATATCTCTTATAGGTGTGACCGAAAAATGGATACCAGGGCAGATATTTCCACGGAGAAGGGCAATCAGAGATTCATTCAACAAACTTATGGTTCACCAATGGAAAGGTGTGAGGATTGGTTTCATTATGATATTGGGGTTAACAGACAAATACAAACACAGGTGACATATATAATCACCAAAGACCTACAGAATACCAAGAGAAGACTACTCAACATTCTGTCATAAGGTACATGGGAAAAGGATCCCAGGAAGAGTAGACATATGTGTATGTGTAAAAGAACCACATCTTCCACACCTACAACAAGCCAAACATTGTAATCAAATTTGCTGTAATAAAAAATAAAAAATTAAATTAAAAACACGAACAAGAAGTAGTGAGGCAAACTTGAGGGGCTTTCTCCTGGCACATTCCATTCTAAATTCCAATCTAGAACACGACTTCCATTGAGGCTCTGTTGCCCCAGTAACCAGATTTGGTAAGGGAGACCTGCTGCCACCTTGTGGCCATTTCACACAACAGCAGCTTTAATCCCAGCGCTAATGGTCAGTTGATATTCAAAATCATTGCAGGCCTGTAAATGACACCTGCCCTGAAAACAAATCCTGGGTTCATATATCGACCAAAAAATTCAAAGGACGTCCATATTTCAAAACGACAGTTTCAAAAGGCATATTTTACACACATTAGTGTTCTGCTTCTTTTCCTTTCTTTCTTTTTCTGTTAAAAAAACGGGAATGGCAAAAAGCATCCCTCAGAATGGGCGAAAATATTTGCAAACGAATCAATGGACAAAAGTTTAATCTCCAATATATATAAAGAGCTCATGCAGCTTAATATTAAAAAAACAAACAACCCAATACAAAAATGGGCAGAAGATCTAAAGAGACGTTTCTTCAAAGAAGACACAGAGATGGCCAAGACGCACATGAAAAGCTGCTCAACATCACTAATTATTAGAGAAATGCAAATCAAAACTACAATGAGGTATCACCTCACACCTGTTACAATTGGCATCATCAGAAAATCTACAAACAACGAATTCTGGGGAGGGTGTGGACAAAAGGATCCCTCTTCCACTAGTGGTGGAAATGTAAATTGATACAGTCACGATGGAGAACAGTATGGAGTTTCCTTAAAAAAACTAGAAATAGAATTACCATATGATCCAGCAATCCCACTTCTGGGCATATACCCAGAGAAAACCATAAATCAAAAAGGCACATTCACCACAATGCTCATTTCAGCACTATTTACGATAGCCAGGTAATGGAAGCAACCTAAATACCCACAGACAGACGAATGGATAAAGATGTGGTACATATATAAAATGGAATATTACTCAGCCATAAGAAGGAATGAAACTGGGTTATTTGTAGAGACGTCGATGGATCTAGAGACTGTCATACAGAATGAAGTAAGTCAGAAAGAGACAAACAAATATTGTATATTAATGCATATATGTGGAACCTAGAAAAATGGTACAGATGAACTGGTTTGCAGGGAAGAAATAGAGACACAGAGGTAGAGAACCCACGTATGGACACCAAGTGTGGGAAGCCACGGGGAGGTGGTGTTGGGGTGAGTTGGGAGATTGGGATTGACCTGTATACATGTATATGCATAAAATACATAACTAATAATAACCTGCTGTATAAAAAATAAATAAAATTAAATTTCAAAATTTTAAAAAATAAAATTTAAAAATAAAACAGAAAAAAGTTCTTCCCTTCACACAGATGTATTTATATGAATGAATTATTTCCATGCTTATATCTATAAATACATAAAAGAGGAATAAAATCTAACTTGAACCAAAAAAGAAAAAAAAAACCTGAACCCACGAGTTAGAGGAAAACACAATCAGGGCACTTGCTCCATCGGTAAACAATTCTGAAATTGGTCAGAGGTGGGGAATCATCTCCCATAGAGCCAGCAGCCCACTCCTACGCAAGGAGCGTCCTCATTGCAAAGCGGGGGGCCATGCCGAGGCATCTGTGAGTAACCGTGAGCTGAGCCCCAGGCCAGCTGCTGTTGAACTTTTCCCACCCTTCCCAGGTAAAACACCTGAATATGTACAAGGGCTTGAAAGCCTAGAGGAAGGGCCGTGGAGCCACACCAGCGACAGCACGCAGGCCAACTTGGTGCCTGCAGGCCAGTCAGGATGGTCCTGGCCCTGGGCGCACTTCTGGAAGCTTTCTATTGCCCTGCCTGAGATACCCCTCCTGTCCCGGCCCCCACTGCTTTTTTCCTTCCTCACCTCTCTCCGGAGAGAAATTCCAGCGGAATGTATGGGTGACACATCCTCTTCATTACAGGTGGAAGCCTGGCAACTCCTGCAGAAAGTCCAGCAGAGACCCACTCACACCGGGCCACCCACAAAGCCGTGGCCCTTCACTCCCTCCCACCAGCACAGCCCCGACACTGCTGACGGGGCAGAGAATATGGAGTCAGGCACAGCTTCAGGGGCTATTGCTGCCTGCAGCGCTGTTTATATTGACCTCAACCCAGGCACACCTGGGGAGGGCTGGCCGGCAGGGTCAGGCTACCCAGGTCAGCTAATCCTCAGCCCTCAGGGAATCACATTGTTGAAAATGGACCTCGCTAAGGCAGAATAGAAGCCAAGGAATAAAAGGACACAATGCCATTTGTAGCACCGTAGGTGTGTCTAGAGGTAAGCACGTGAGTTGTTGTAAGTCAGAAAGTGAAAGACACATATCATATCATATCTCTTATAGGTGTGACCGAAAAATGGATACCAGGGAAGATATTTCCACGCAGAAGGGCAATCACAGATTCATTCAACAAACTTATGGTTCACCAATGGAAAGGTGTGAGGATTGGTTTCATTATGATATTGGGGTTAACAGACATATACAAACACAGGTGACATATATAATCACCAAAGACCTACAGAATACCAAGAGAAGACTACTCAACATTCTGTCATAAGGTACATGGGAAAAGGATCCCAGGAAGAACAGACATATGTGTATGTGTAAAAGAACCACATCTTCCACACCTACAACAAGCCAAACATTGTAATCAAATTTGCTGTAATAAAAAATAAAAAATTAAATTAAAAACACGAACAAGAAGTAGTGAGACAAACTTGAGGGGCTTTCTCCTGGCACATTCCATTCTAAATTCTAATCTAGAACACGACTTCCATTGAGGCTCTGTTGCCCCAGTAACCAGATTTGGTAAGGGAGACCTGCTGCCACCTTGTGGCCGTTTCACACAACAGCAGCTTTAATCCCAGCGCTAATGGTCAGTTGATATTCAAAATCATTGCAGGCCTGTAAATGACACCTGCCCTGAAAACAAATCCTGGGTTCATATATCGACCAAAAAATTCAAAGGACGTCCATATTTCAAAACGACAGTTTCAAAAGGCATATTTTACACACATTAGTGTTCTGCTTCTTTTTCTTTCTTTCTTTTTTTGTTAAAAAAACGGGAATGGCAAAAAGCATCCCTCAGAATGGGCGAAAATATTTGCAAACGAATCAATGGACAAAGGTTTAATCTCCAATATATATAAAGAGCTCATGCAGCTTAATATTAAAAAAACAAACAACCCAATACAAAAATGGGCAGAAGATCTAAAGAGACGTTTCTTCAAAGAAGACACAGAGATGGCCAAGACACACATGAAAAGCTGCTCAACATCACTAATTATTAGAGAAATGCAAATCAAATCTACAATGAGGTATCACCTCACACCTGTTACAACTGGCATCATCAGAAAATCTACAAACAACGAATTCTGGGGAGGGTGTGGACAAAAGGATCCCTCTTCCACTAGTGGTGGAAATGTAAATTGATACAGTCACGATGGAGAACAGTATGGAGTTTCCTTAAAAAAACTAGAAATAGAATTACCATATGATTCAGCAATCCCACTTCTGGGCATATACCCAGAGAAAACCATAAATCAAAAAGGCACATTCACCACAATGCTCATTTCAGCACTATTTACGATAGCCAGGTAATGGAAGCAACCTAAATACCCACAGACAGACGAATGGATAAAGATGTGGTACATATATAAAATGGAATATTACTCAACCATAAGAAGGAATGAAACTGGGTCATTTGTAGAGACGTCGATGGATTTAGAGACTGTCATACAGAATGAAGTAAGTCAGAAAGAGACAAACAAATATTGTATATTAATGCATATATGTGGAACCTAGAAAAATGGTACAGATGAACTGGTTTGCAGGGAAGAAATAGAGACACAGAGGTAGAGAACACACGTATGGACACCAAGTGTGGGAAGCCATGGGGAGGTGGTGTTGGGGTGAGTTGGGAGATTGGGATTGACCTGTATACATGTATATGCATAAAATACATTACTAATAGTAACCTGCTGTATAATAAATAAATAAAATTAAATTTCAAAATTTTAAAAAATAAAATTTAAAAATAAAACAGGAAAAAGTTCTTCCCTTCACACAGATGTATTTATATGAATGAATTATTTCCATGCTTATATCTATAAATACATAAAAGAGGAATAAAATCTAACTTGAACCAAAAAAGAAAAAAAAAAACCTGAACCCACGAGTTAGACAGAGGAAAACACAATCAGGGCACTTGCTCCATCGGTAAACAATTCTGAAATTGGTCAGAGGTGGGGAATCATCTCCCATAGAGCTAGCAGCCCACTCCTACGCAAGGAGCGTCCTCATTGCAAAGCGGGGGGCCATGCCGAGGCATCTGTGAGTAACCGTGAGCTGAGCCCCAGGCCAGCTGCTGTTGAACTTTTCCCACCTTTCCCAGGTAAAACACCTGAATATGTACAAGGGCTTGAAAACCTAGAGGAAGGGCCGTGGAGCCACACCAGCGACAGCACGCAGGCCAACTTGGTGCCTGCAGGCCAGTCAGGATGGTCCTGGCCCTGGGCGCTCTTCTGGAAGCTTTCCATTGCCCTGCCTGAGATACCCCTCCTGTCCCGGCCCCCACTGCCTTTTTCCTTCCTCACCTCTGTCCGGAGAGAAATTCCAGCGGAAGGTATGGGTGACACATCCTCTTCATTACAGGTGGAAGCCTGGCAACTCCTGCAGAAAGTCCAGCAGAGACCCACTCACACCGGGCCACCCACAAAGCCGTGGCCCCTCACTCCCTCCCACCAGCACAGCCCCGACACTGCTGACGGGGCAGAGAATATGGAGTCAGGCACAGCTTCAGGGGCTATTGCTGCCTGCAGCGCTGTTTATATTGACCTCAACCCAGGCACACCTTGGGAGGGCCGGCCGGCAGGGTCAGGCTACCCAGGTCAGCTAATCCTCAGCCCTCAGGGAATCACATTGTTGAAAATGGACCTCACTAAGGCAGAATAGAAGCCAAGGAATAAAAGGACACAATGCCATTTGCAGCACCGTAGGTGTGTCTAGAGGTAAGCACGTGAGTTGTTGTAAGTCAGAAAGTGAAAGACACATATCATATCATATCTCTTATAGGTGTGACCGAAAAATGTATACCAGGGCAGATATTTCCACGGAGAAGGGCAATCAGAGATTCATTCAACAAACTTATGGTTCACCAATGGAAAGGTGTGAGGATTGGTTTCATTATGATATTGGGGTTAACAGACATATACAAACACAGGTGACATATATAATCACCAAAGACCTACAGAATACCAAGAGAAGACTACTCAACATTCTGTCATAAGGTACATGGGAAAAGGATCCCAGGAAGAGTAGACATATGTGTATGTGTAAAAGAACCACATCTTCCACACCTACAACAAGCCAAACATTGTAATCAAATTTGCTGTAATAAAAAATAAAAAATTAAATTAAAAACACGAACAAGAAGTAGTGAGGCAAACTTGAGGGGCTTTCTCCTGGCACATTCCATTCTAAATTCCAATGTAGAACACGACTTCCATTGAGGCTCTGTTGCCCCAGTAACCAGATTTGGTAAGGGAGACCTGCTGCCACCTTGTGGCCGTTTCACACAACAGCAGCTTTAATCCCAGCGCTAATGGTCAGTTGATATTCAAAATCATTGCAGGCCTGTAAATGACACCTGCCCTGAAAACAAATCCTGGGTTCATATATCGACCAAAAAATTCAAAGGACGTCCATATTTCAAAACGACAGTTTCAAAAGGCATATTTTACACACATTAGTGTTCTGCTTCTTTTTCTTTCTTTCTTTTTTTGTTAAATAAACGGGAATGGCAAAAAGCATCCCTCAGAATGGGCGAAAATATTTGCAAATGAATCAATGGACAAAAGTTTAATCACCAATATATATAAAGAGCTCATGCAGCTTAATATTAAAAAAACAAACAACCCAATACAAAAATGGGCAGAAGATCTAAAGAGACGTTTCTTCAAAGAAGACACAGAGATGGCCAAGACGCACATGAAAAGCTGCTCAACATCACTAATTATTAGAGAAATGCAAATCAAAACTACAATGAGGTATCACCTCACACCTGTTAGAATCGGCATCATCAGAAAATCTACAAACAACGAATTCTGGGGAGGGTGTGGACAAAAGGATCCCTCTTCCACTAGTGGTGGAAATGTACATTGATACAGTCACGATGGAGAACAGTATGGAGTTTCCTTAAAAAAACCAGAAATAGAATTACCATATGATCCAGCAATCCCACTTCTGGGCATATACCCAGAGAAAACCATAAATCAAAAAGGCACATTCACCACAATGCTCATTTCAGCACTATTTACGATAGCCAGGTAATGGAAGCAACCTAAATACCCACAGGCAGACGAATGGATAAAGATGTGGTACATATATAAAATGGAATATTACTCAGCCATAAGAAGGAATGAAACTGGGTCATTTGTAGAGACGTCGATGGATCTAGAGACTGTCATACAGAATGAAGTAAGTCAGAAAGAGACAAACAAATATTGTATATTAATGCATATATGTGGAACCTAGAAAAATGGTACAGATGAACTGGTTTGCAGGGAAGAAATAGAGACACAGAGGTAGAGAACACACGTATGGACACCAAGTGTGGGAAGCCACGTGGAGGTGGTGTTGGGGTGAGTTGGGAGATTGGGATTGACCTGTATACATGTATATGCATAAAATACATAACTAATAATAACCTGCTGTATAAAAAATAAATAAAATTAAATTTCAAAATTTAAAAAAATAAAATTTAAAAATAAAACAGAAAAAAGTTCTTCCCTTCACACAGATGTATTTATATGAATGAATTATTTCCATGCTTATATCTATAAATACATAAAAAAGGAATAAAATCTAACTTGAACCAAAAAAGAAAAAAAAAAACCTGAACCCACGAGTTAGACAGAGGAAAACACAATCAGGGCACTTGCTCCATCGGTAAACAATTCTGAAATTGGTCAGAGGTGGGGAATCATCTCCCATAGAGCCAGCAGCCCACTCCTACGCAAGGAGCGTCCTCATTGCAAAGCGGGGGGCCATGCCGAGGCATCTGTGAGTAACCGTGAGCTGAGCCCCAGGCCAGCTGCTGTTGAACTTTTCCCACCCTTCCCAGGTAAAACACCTGAATATGTACAAGGGCTTGAAAGCCTAGAGGAAGGGCCGTGGAGCCACACCAGCGACAGCACGCAGGCCAACTTGGTGCCTGCAGGCCAGTCAGGATGGTCCTGGCCCTTGGCGCTCTTCTGGAAGCTTTCCATTGCCCTGCCTGTGATACCCCTCCTGTCCCGGCCCCCACTGCTTTTTTCCTTCCTCACCTCTGTCCGGAGAGAAATTCCAGCGGAAGGTATGGGTGACACATCCTCTTCATTACAGGTGGAAGCCTGGCAACTCCTGCAGAAAGTCCAGCAGAGACCCACCCACACCGGGCCACCCACAAAGCCGTGGCCCCTCACTCCCTCCCACCAGCACAGCCCCGACACTGCTGACGGGGCAGAGAATATGGAGTCAGGCACAGCTTCAGGGGCTATTGCTGCCTGCAGCGCTGTTTATATTGACCTCAACCCAGGCACACCTGGGGAGGGCCGGCCGGCAGGGTCAGGCTACCCAGGTCAGCTAATCCTCAGCACTCAGGGAATCACATTGTTGAAAATGGACCTCGCTAAGGCAGAATAGAAGCCAAGGAATAAAAGGACACAATGCCATTTGCAGCACCGTAGGTGTGTCTAGAGGTAATCACGTGACTTTTAGTAAGTCAGAAAGTGAAAGACACATATCATATCATATCTCTTATAGGTGTGACCGAAAAATGGATACCAGGGCAGATATTTCCACGGAGAAGGGCAATCACAGATTCATTCAACAAACTTATGGTTCACCAATGGAAAGGTGTGAGGATTGGTTTCATTATGATATTGGGGTTAACAGACATATACAAACACAGGTGACATATATAATCACCAAAGACCTACAGAATACCAAGAGAAGACTACTCAACATTCTGTCATAAGGTACATGGGAAAAGGATCCCAGGAAGAGCAGACATATGTGTATGTGTAAAAGAACCACATCTTCCACACCTACAACAAGCCAAACATTGTAATCAAATTTGCTGTAATAAAAAATAAAAAATTAAATTAAAAACACGAACAAGAAGTAGTGAGGCAAACTTGAGGGGCTTTCTCCTGGCACATTCCATTCTAAATTCCAATGTAGAACACGACTTCCATTGAGGCTCTGTTGCCCCAGTAACCAGATTTGGTAAGGGAGACCTGCTGCCACCTTGTGGCCGTTTCACACAACAGCAGCTTTAATCCCAGCGCTAATGGTCAGTTGATATTCAAAATCATTGCAGGCCTGTAAATGACACCTGCCCTGAAAACAAATCCTGGGTTCATATATCGACCAAAAAATTCAAAGGACGTCCATATTTCAAAACGACAGTTTCAAAAGGCATATTTTACACACATTAGTGTTCTGCTTCTTTTCCTTTCTTTCTTTTTTTGTTAAATAAACGGGAATGGCAAAAAGCATCCCTCAGAATGGGCGAAAATATTTGCAAACGAATCAATGGACAAAAGTTTAATCTCCAATATATATAAAGAGCTCATGCAGCTTAATATTAAAAAAACAAACAACCCAA
This sequence comes from Hyperoodon ampullatus, assembly GCF_949752795.1. Classification (NCBI taxonomy): domain Eukaryota; kingdom Metazoa; phylum Chordata; class Mammalia; order Artiodactyla; family Ziphiidae; genus Hyperoodon; species Hyperoodon ampullatus. Next base: position 57,163 of record NW_027640773.1, read on the forward strand.
TACAAAAATGAGCAGAAGATCTAAAGAGACGTTTCTTCAAAGAAGACACAGAGATGGCCAAGACGCACATGAAAAGCTGCTCAACATCACTAATTATTAGAGAAATGCAAATCAAAACTACAATGAGGTATCACCTCACACCTGTTAGAATCGGCATCATCAGAAAATCTACAAACAACGAATTCTGGGGAGGGTGTGGACAAAAGGATCCCTCTTCCACTAGTGGTGGAAATGTAAATTGATACAGTCACGATGGAGAACAGTATGGAGTTTCCTTAAAAAAACTAGAAATAGAATTACCATATGATCCAGCAATCCCACTTCTGGGCATATACCCAGAGAAAACCATAAATCAAAAAGGCACATTCACCACAATGCTCATTTCAGCACTATTTACGATAGCCAGGTAATGGAAGCAACCTAAATACCCACAGACAGACGAATGGATAAAGATGTGGTACATATATAAAATGGAATATTACTCAGCCATAAGAAGGAATGAAACTGGGTCATTTGTAGAGACGTCGATGGATCTAGAGACTGTCATACAGAATGAAGTAAGTCAGAAAGAGACAAACAAATATTGTATATTAATGCATATATGTGGAACCTAGAAAAATGGTACAGATGAACTGGTTTGCAGGGAAGAAATAGAGACACAGAGGTAGAGAACACACGTATGGACACCAAGTGTGGGAAGCCATGGGGAGGTGGTATTGGGGTGAGTTGGGAGATTGGGATTGACCTGTATACATGTATATGCATAAAATACATAACTAATAATAACCTGCTGTATAAAAAATAAATAAAATTAAATTTTAAAAAATAAAATTTAAAAATAAAACAGAAAAAAGTTCTTCCCTTCACACAGATGTATTTATATGAATGAATTATTTCCATGCTTATATCTATAAATACATAAAAGAGGAATAAAATCTAACTTGAACCAGAAAAGAAAAAAAAAACCTGAACACACGAGTTAGACAGAGGAAAACACAATCAGGGCACTTGCTCCATCGGTAAACAATTCTGAAATTGGTCAGAGGTGGGGAATCATCTCCCATAGAGCCAGCAGCCCACTCCTACGCAAGGAGCGTCCTCATTGCAAAGCGGGGGGCCATGCCGAGGCATCTGTGAGTAACCGTGAGCTGAGCCCCAGGCCAGCTGCTGTTGAACTTTTCCCACCCTTCCCAGGTAAAACACCTGAATATGTACAAGGGCTTGAAAGCCTAGAGGAAGGGCCGTGGAGCCACACCAGCGACAGCACGCAGGCCAACTTGGTGCCTGCAGGCCAGTCAGGATGGTCCTGGCCCTTGGCGCTCTTCTGGAAGCTTTCCATTGCCCTGCCTGTGATACCCCTCCTGTCCCGGCCCCCACTGCTTTTTTCCTTCCTCACCTCTGTCCGGAGAGAAATTCCAGCGGAAGGTATGGGTGACACATCCTCTTCATTACAGGTGGAAGCCTGGCAACTCCTGCAGAAAGTCCAGCAGAGACCCACCCACACCGGGCCACCCACAAAGCCGTGGCCCCTCACTCCCTCCCACCAGCACAGCCCCGACACTGCTGACGGGGCAGAGAATATGGAGTCAGGCACAGCTTCAGGGGCTATTGCTGCCTGCAGCGCTGTTTATATTGACCTCAACCCAGGCACACCTGGGGAGGGCCGGCCGGCAGGGTCAGGCTACCCAGGTCAGCTAATCCTCAGCACTCAGGGAATCACATTGTTGAAAATGGACCTCGCTAAGGCAGAATAGAAGCCAAGGAATAAAAGGACACAATGCCATTTGCAGCACCGTAGGTGTGTCTAGAGGTAATCACGTGACTTTTAGTAAGTCAGAAAGTGAAAGACACATATCATATCATATCTCTTATAGGTGTGACCGAAAAATGGATACCAGGGCAGATATTTCCACGGAGAAGGGCAATCACAGATTCATTCAACAAACTTATGGTTCACCAATGGAAAGGTGTGAGGATTGGTTTCATTATGATATTGGGGTTAACAGACATATACAAACACAGGTGACATATATAATCACCAAAGACCTACAGAATACCAAGAGAAGACTACTCAACATTCTGTCATAAGGTACATGGGAAAAGGATCCCAGGAAGAGCAGACATATGTGTATGTGTAAAAGAACCACATCTTCCACACCTACAACAAGCCAAACATTGTAATCAAATTTGCTGTAATAAAAAATAAAAAATTAAATTAAAAACACGAACAAGAAGTAGTGAGGCAAACTTGAGGGGCTTTCTCCTGGCACATTCCATTCTAAATTCCAATGTAGAACACGACTTCCATTGAGGCTCTGTTGCCCCAGTAACCAGATTTGGTAAGGGAGACCTGCTGCCACCTTGTGGCCGTTTCACACAACAGCAGCTTTAATCCCAGCGCTAATGGTCAGTTGATATTCAAAATCATTGCAGGCCTGTAAATGACACCTGCCCTGAAAACAAATCCTGGGTTCATATATCGACCAAAAAATTCAAAGGACGTCCATATTTCAAAACGACAGTTTCAAAAGGCATATTTTACACACATTAGTGTTCTGCTTCTTTTCCTTTCTTTCTTTTTTTGTTAAATAAACGGGAATGGCAAAAAGCATCCCTCAGAATGGGCGAAAATATTTGCAAACGAATCAATGGACAAAAGTTTAATCTCCAATATATATAAAGAGCTCATGCAGCTTAATATTTAAAAAACAAACAACCCAATACAAAAATGAGCAGAAGATCTAAAGAGACGTTTCTTCAAAGAAGACACAGAGATGGCCAAGACGCACATGAAAAGCTGCTCAACATCACTAATTATTAGAGAAATGCAAATCAAAACTACAATGAGGTATCACCTCACACCTGTTAGAATCGGCATCATCAGAAAATCTACAAACAACGAATTCTGGGGAGGGTGTGGACAAAAGGATCCCTCTTCCACTAGTGGTGGAAATGTACATTGATACAGTCACGATGGAGAACAGTATGGAGTTTCCTTAAAAAAACTAGAAATAGAATTACCATATGATCCAGCAATCCCACTTCTGGGCATATACCCAGAGAAAACCATAAATCAAAAAGGCACATTCACCACAATGCTCATTTCAGCACTATTTACGATAGCCAGGTAATGGAAGCAACCTAAATACCCACAGACAGACGAATGGATAAAGATGTGGTACATATATAAAATGGAATATTACTCAGCCATAAGAAGGAATGAAACTGGGTCATTTGTAGAGACGTCGATGGATCTAGAGACTGTCATACAGAATGAAGTAAGTCAGAAAGAGACAAACAAATATTGTATATTAATGCATATATGTGGAACCTAGAAAAATGGTACAGATGAACTGGTTTGCAGGGAAGAAATAGAGACACAGAGGTAGAGAACACACGTATGGACACCAAGTGTGGGAAGCCATGGGGAGGTGGTGTTGGGGTGAGTTGGGAGATTGGGATTGACCTATATACATGTATATGCATAAAATACATAACTAATAATAACCTGCTGTATAAAAAATAAATAAAATTAAATTTTAAAAAATAAAATTTAAAAATAAAACAGAAAAAAGTTCTTCCCTTCACACAGATGTATTTATATGAATGAATTATTTCCATGCTTATATCTATAAATACATAAAAGAGGAATAAAATCTAACTTGAACCAGAAAAGAAAAAAAAAACCTGAACACACGAGTTAGACAGAGGAAAACACAATCAGGGCACTTGCTCCATCGGTAAACAATTCTGAAATTGGTCAGAGGTGGGGAATCATCTCCCATAGAGCCAGCAGCCCACTCCTACGCAAGGATCGTCCTCATTGCAAAGCGGGGGGCCATGCCGAGGCATCTGTGAGTAACCGTGAGCTGAGCCCCAGGCCAGCTGCTGTTGAACTTTTCCCACCCTTCCCAGGTAAAACACCTGAATATGTACAAGGGCTTCAAAGCCTAGAGGAAGGGCCGTGGAGCCACACCAGTGACAGCACGCAGACCAACTTGGTGCCTGCAGGCCAGTCAGGATGGTCCTGGCCCTGGGCGCTCTTCTGGAAGCTTTCCATTGTCCTGCCTGAGATACCCCTCCTGTCCCGGCCCCCACTGCTTTTTTCCTTCCTCACCTCTGTCCGGAGAGAAATTCCAGCGGAAGGTATGGGTGACACATCCTCTTCATTACAGGTGGAAGCCTGGCAACTCCTGCAGAAAGTCCAGCAGAGACCCACTCACACCGGGCCACCCACAAAGCCGTGGCCCCTCACTCCCTCCCACCAGCACAGCCCCGACACTGCTGACGGGGCAGAGAATATGGAGTCAGGCACAGCTTCAGGGGCTATTGCTGCCTGCAGCGCTGTTTATATTGACCTCAACCCAGGCACACCTAGGGAGGGCCGGCCGGCAGGGTCAGGCTACCCAGGTCAGCTAATCCTCAGCCCTCAGGGAATCACATTGTTGAAAATGGACCTCGCTAAGGCAGAATAGAAGCCAAGGAATAAAAGGACACAATGCCATTTGTAGCACCGTAGGTGTGTCTAGAGGTAAGCACGTGAGTTGTTGTAAGTCAGAAAGTGAAAGACACATATCATATCATATCTCTTATAGGTGTGACCGAAAAATGGATACCAGGGCAGATATTTCCACGGAGAAGGGCAATCAGAGATTCATTCAACAAACTTATGGTTCACCAATGGAAAGGTGTGAGGATTGGTTTCATTATGATATTGGGGTTAACAGACATATACAAACACAGGTGACATATATAATCACCAAAGACCTACAGAATACCAAGAGAAGACTACTCAACATTCTGTCATAAGGTACATGGGAAAAGGATCCCAGGAAGAGTAGACATATGTGTATGTGTAAAAGAACCACATCTTCCACACCTACAACAAGCCAAACATTGTAATCAAATTTGCTGTAATAAAAAATAAAAAATTAAATTAAAAACACGAACAAGAAGTAGTGAGGCAAACTTGAGGGGCTTTCTCCTGGCACATTCCATTCTAAATTCCAATGTAGAACACGACTTCCATTGAGGCTCTGTTGCCCCAGTAACCAGATTTGGTAAGGGAGACCTGCTGCCACCTTGTGGCCGTTTCACACAACAGCAGCTTTAATCCCAGCGCTAATGGTCAGTTGATATTCAAAATCATTGCAGGCCTGTAAATGACACCTGTCCTGAAAACAAATCCTGGGTTCATATATCGACAAAAAAATTCAAAGGACGTCCATATTTCAAAACGACAGTTTCAAAAGGCATATTTTACACACATTAGTGTTCTGCTTCTTTTCCTTTCTTTCTTTTTTTGTTAAATAAACGGGAATGGCAAAAAGCATCCCTCAGAATGGGCGAAAATATTTGCAAACGAATCAATGGACAAAAGTTTAATCTCCAATATATATAAAGAGCTCATGCAGCTTAATATTAAAAAAACAAACAACCCAATACAAAAATGGGCAGAAGATCTAAAGAGACGTTTCTTCAAAGAAGACACAGAGATGGCCAAGACGCACATGAAAAGCTGCTCAACATCACTAATTATTAGAGAAATGCAAATCAAAACTACAATGAGGTATCACCTCACACCTGTTAGAATCGGCATCATCAGAAAATCTACAAACAACGAATTCTGGGGAGGGTGTGGACAAAAGGATCCCTCTTCCACTAGTGGTGGAAATGTACATTGATACAGTCACGATGGAGAACAGTATGGAGTTTCCTTAAAAAAACTAGAAATAGAATTACCATATGATTCAGCAATCCCACTTCTGGGCATATACCCAGAGAAAACCATAAATCAAAAAGGCACATTCACCACAATGCTCATTTCAGCACTATTTACGATAGCCAGGTAATGGAAGCAACCTAAATACCCACAGACAGACGAATGGATAAAGATGTGGTACATATATAAAATGGAATATTACTCAGCCATAAGAAGGAATGAAACTGGGTCATTTGTAGAGACGTCGATGGATCTAGAGACTGTCATACAGAATGAAGTAAGTCAGAAAGAGACAAACAAATATTGTATATTAATGCATATATGTGGAACCTAGAAAAATGGTACAGATGAACTGGTTTGCAGGGAAGAAATAGAGACACAGAGGTAGAGAACACACGTATGGACACCAAGTGTGGGAAGCCATGGGGAGGTGGTGTTGGGGTGAGTTGGGAGATTGGGATTGACCTGTATACATGTATATGCATAAAATACATAACTAATAATAACCTGCTGTATAAAAAATAAATAAAATTAAATTTTAAAAAATAAAATTTAAAAATAAAACAGAAAAAAGTTCTTCCCTTCACACAGATGTATTTATATGAATGAATTATTTCCATGCTTATATCTATAAATACATAAAAGAGGAATAAAATCTAACTTGAACCAGAAAAGAAAAAAAAAACCTGAACACACGAGTTAGACAGAGGAAAACACAATCAGGGCACTTGCTCCATCGGTAAACAATTCTGAAATTGGTCAGAGGTGGGGAATCATCTCCCATAGAGCCAGCAGCCCACTCCTACGCAAGGATCGTCCTCATTGCAAAGCGGGGGGCCATGCCGAGGCATCTGTGAGTAACCGTGAGCTGAGCCCCAGGCCAGCTGCTGTTGAACTTTTCCCACCCTTCCCAGGTAAAACACCTGAATATGTACAAGGGCTTGAAAGCCTAGAGGAAGGGCCGTGGAGCCACACCAGTGACAGCACGCAGACCAACTTGGTGCCTGCAGGCCAGTCAGGATGGTCCTGGCCCTGGGCGCTCTTCTGGAAGCTTTCCATTGTCCTGCCTGAGATACCCCTCCTGTCCCGGCCCCCACTGCTTTTTTCCTTCCTCACCTCTGTCCGGAGAGAAATTCCAGCGGAAGGTATGGGTGACACATCCTCTTCATTACAGGTGGAAGCCTGGCAACTCCTGCAGAAAGTCCAGCAGAGACCCACTCACACCGGGCCACCCACAAAGCCGTGGCCCCTCACTCCCTCCCACCAGCACAGCCCCGACACTGCTGACGGGGCAGAGAATATGGAGTCAGGCACAGCTTCAGGGGCTATTGCTGCCTGCAGCGCTGTTTATATTGACCTCAACCCAGGCACACCTTGGGAGGGCCGGCCGGCAGGGTCAGGCTACCCAGGTCAGCTAATCCTCAGCCCTCAGGGAATCACATTGTTGAAAATGGACCTCACTAAGGCAGAATAGAAGCCAAGGAATAAAAGGACACAATGCCATTTGCAGCACCGTAGGTGTGTCTAGAGGTAAGCACGTGAGTTGTTGTAAGTCAGAAAGTGAAAGACACATATCATATCATATCTCTTATAGGTGTGACCGAAAAATGGATACCAGGGCAGATATTTCCACGGAGAAGGGCAATCAGAGATTCATTCAACAAACTTATGGTTCACCAATGGAAAGGTGTGAGGATTGGTTTCATTATGATATTGGGGTTAACAGACATATACAAACACAGGTGACATATATAATCACCAAAGACCTACAGAATACCAAGAGAAGACTACTCAACATTCTGTCATAAGGTACATGGGAAAAGGATCCCAGGAAGAGTAGACATATGTGTATGTGTAAAAGAACCACATCTTCCACACCTACAACAAGCCAAACATTGTAATCAAATTTGCTGTAATAAAAAATAAAAAATTAAATTAAAAACACGAACAAGAAGTAGTGAGGCAAACTTGAGGGGCTTTCTCCTGGCACATTCCATTCGAAATTCCAATGTAGAACACGACTTCCATTGAGGCTCTGTTGCCCCAGTAACCAGATTTGGTAAGGGAGACCTGCTGCCACCTTGTGGCCGTTTCACACAACAGCAGCTTTAATCCCAGCGCTAATGGTCAGTTGATATTCAAAATCATTGCAGGCCTGTAAATGACACCTGTCCTGAAAACAAATCCTGGGTTCATATATCGACAAAAAAATTCAAAGGACGTCCATATTTCAAAACGACAGTTTCAAAAGGCATATTTTACACACATTAGTGTTCTGCTTCTTTTCCTTTCTTTCTTTTTTTGTTAAATAAACGGGAATGGCAAAAAGCATCCCTCAGAATGGGCGAAAATATTTGCAAACGAATCAATGGACAAAAGTTTAATCTCCAATATATATAAAGAGCTCATGCAGCTTAATATTAAAAAAACAAACAACCCAATACAAAAATGGGCAGAAGATCTAAAGAGACGTTTCTTCAAAGAAGACACAGAGATGGCCAAGACGCACATGAAAAGCTGCTCAACATCACTAATTATTAGAGAAATGCAAATCAAAACTACAATGAGGTATCACCTCACACCTGTTAGAATCGGCATCATCAGAAAATCTACAAACAACGAATTCTGGGGAGGGTGTGGACAAAAGGATCCCTCTTCCACTAGTGGTGGAAATGTACATTGATACAGTCACGATGGAGAACAGTATGGAGTTTCCTTAAAAAAACTAGAAATAGAATTACCATATGATTCAGCAATCCCACTTCTGGGCATATACCCAGAGAAAACCATAAATCAAAAAGGCACATTCACCACAATGCTCATTTCAGCACTATTTACGATAGCCAGGTAATGGAAGCAACCTAAATACCCACAGACAGACGAATGGATAAAGATGTGGTACATATATAAAATGGAATATTACTCAGCCATAAGAAGGAATGAAACTGGGTCATTTGTAGAGACGTCGATGGATCTAGAGACTGTCATACAGAATGAAGTAAGTCAGAAAGAGACAAACAAATATTGTATATTAATGCATATATGTGGAACCTAGAAAAATGGTACAGATGAACTGGTTTGCAGGGAAGAAATAGAGACACAGAGGTAGAGAACACACGTATGGACACCAAGTGTGGGAAGCCATGGGGAGGTGGTGTTGGGGTGAGTTGGGAGATTGGGATTGACCTGTATACATGTATATGCATAAAATACATAACTAATAATAACCTGCTGTATAAAAAATAAATAAAGTTAAATTTTAAACAATAAAATTTAAAAGTAAAACAGAAAAAAGTTCTTCCCTTCACACAGATGTATTTATATGAATGAATTATTTCCATGCTTATATCTATAAATACATAAAAGAGGAATAAAATCTAACTTTAACCAGAAAAGAAAAAAAAAAAAAACCTGAACACACGAGTTAGACAGAGGAAAACACAATCAGGGCACTTGCTCCATCGGTAAACAATTCTGAAATTGGTCAGAGGTGGGGAATCATCTCCCATAGAGCCAGCAGCCCACTCCTACGCAAGGATCGTCCTCATTGCAAAGCGGGGGGCCATGCCGAGGCATCTGTGAGTAACCGTGAGCTGAGCCCCAGGCCAGCTGCTGTTGAACTTTTCACACCCTTCCCAGGTAAAACACCTGAATATGTACAAGGGCTTGAAAGCCTAGAGGAAGGGCCGTGGAGCCACACCAGTGACAGCACGCAGACCAACTTGGTGCCTGCAGGCCAGTCAGGATGGTCCTGGCCCTGGGCGCTCTTCTGGAAGCTTTCCATTGTCCTGCCTGAGATACCCCTCCTGTCCCGGCCCCCACTGCTTTTTTCCTTCCTCACCTCTGTCCGGAGAGAAATTCCAGCGGAAGGTATGGGTGACACATCCTCTTCATTACAGGTGGAAGCCTGGCAACTCCTGCAGAAAGTCCAGCAGAGACCCACTCACACCGGGCCACCCACAAAGCCGTGGCCCCTCACTCCCTCCCACCAGCACAGCCCCGACACTGCTGACGGGGCAGAGAATATGGAGTCAGGCACAGCTTCAGGGGCTATTGCTGCCTGCAGCGCTGTTTATATTGACCTCAACCCAGGCACACCTAGGGAGGGCCGGCCGGCAGGGTCAGGCTACCCAGGTCAGCTAATCCTCAGCCCTCAGGGAATCACATTGTTGAAAATGGACCTCGCTAAGGCAGAATAGAAGCCAAGGAATAAAAGGACACAATGCCATTTGCAGCACCGTAGGTGTGTCTAGAGGTAAGCACGTGAGTTGTTGTAAGTCAGAAAGTGAAAGACACATATCATATCATATCTCTTATAGGTGTGACCGAAAAATGGATACCAGGGCAGATATTTCCACGGAGAAGGGCAATCAGAGATTCATTCAACAAACTTATGGTTCACCAATGGAAAGGTGTGAGGATTGGTTTCATTATGATATTGGGGTTAACAGACATATACAAACACAGGTGACATATATAATCACCAAAGACCTACAGAATACCAAGAGAAGACTACTCAACATTCTGTCATAAGGTACATGGGAAAAGGATCCCAGGAAGAGTAGACATATGTGTATGTGTAAAAGAACCACATCTTCCACACCTACAACAAGCCAAACATTGTAATCAAATTTGCTGTAATAAAAAATAAAAAATTAAATTAAAAACACGAACAAGAAGTAGTGAGGCAAACTTGAGGGGCTTTCTCCTGGCACATTCCATTCTAAATTCCAATCTAGAACACGACTTCCATTGAGGCTCTGTTGCCCCAGTAACCAGATTTGGTAAGGGAGACCTGCTGCCACCTTGTGGCCGTTTCACACAACAGCAGCTTTAATCCCAGCGCTAATGGTCAGTTGATATTCAAAATCATTGCAGGCCTGTAAATGACACCTGCCCTGAAAACAAATCCTGGGTTCATATATCGACCAAAAAATTCAAAGGACGTCCATATTTCAAAACGACAGTTTCAAAAGGCATATTTTACACACATTAGTGTTCTGCTTCTTTTTCTTTCTTTCTTTTTTTGTTAAATAAACGGGAATGGCAAAAAGCATCCCTCAGAATGGGCGAAAATATTTGCAAACGAATCAATGGACAAAAGTTTAATCACCAATATATATAAAGAGCTCATGCAGCTTAATATTAAAAAAACAAACAACCCAATACAAAAATGGGCAGAAGATCTAAAGAGACGTTTCTTCAAAGAAGACACAGAGATGGCCAAGACGCACATGAAAAGCTGCTCAACATCACTAATTATTAGAGAAATGCAAATCAAAACTACAATGAGGTATCACCTCACACCTGTTAGAATCGGCATCATCAGAAAATCTACAAACAACGAATTCTGGGGAGGGTGTGGACAAAAGGATCCCTCTTCCACTAGTGGTGGAAATGTACATTGATACAGTCACGATGGAGAACAGTATGGAGTTTCCTTAAAAAAACTAGAAATAGAATTACCATATGATTCAGCAATCCCACTTCTGGGCATATACCCAGAGAAAACCATAAATCAAAAAGGCACATTCACCACAATGCTCATTTCAGCACTATTTACGATAGCCAGGTAATGGAAGCAACCTAAATACCCACAGACACACGAATGGATAAAGATGTGGTACATATATAAAATGGAATATTACTCAGCCATAAGAAGGAATGAAACTGGGTCATTTGTAGAGACGTCGATGGATCTAGAGACTGTCATACAGAATGAAGTAAGTCAGAAAGAGACAAACAAATATTGTATATTAATGCATATATGTGGAACCTAGAAAAATGGTACAGATGAACTGGTTTGCAGGGAAGAAATAGAGACACAGAGGTAGAGAACACACGTATGGACACCAAGTGTGGGAAGCCATGGGGAGGTGGTGTTGGGGTGAGTTGGGAGATTGGGATTGACCTGTATACATGTATATGCATAAAATACATAACTAATAATAACCTGCTGTATAAAAAATAAATAAAATTAAATTTTAAAAAATAAAATTTAAAAATAAAACAGAAAAAAGTTCTTCCCTTCACACAGATGTATTTATATGAATGAATTATTTCCATGCTTATATCTATAAATACATAAAAGAGGAATAAAATCTAACTTGAACCAGAAAAGAAAAAAAAAAACCTGAACACACGAGTTAGACAGAGGAAAACACAATCAGGGCACTTGCTCCATCGGTAAACAATTCTGAAATTGGTCAGAGGTGGGGAATCATCTCCCATAGAGCCAGCAGCCCACTCCTACGCAAGGATCGTCCTCATTGCAAAGCGGGGGGCCATGCCGAGGCATCTGTGAGTAACCGTGAGCTGAGCCCCAGGCCAGCTGCTGTTGAACTTTTCCCACCCTTCCCAGGTAAAATACCTGAATATGTACAAGGGCTTGAAAGCCTAGAGGAAGGGCCGTGGAGCCACACCAGTGACAGCACGCAGGCCAACTTGGTGCCTGCAGGCCAGTCAGGATGCTCCTGGCCCTGGGCGCTCTTCTGGAAGCTTTCCATTGTCCTGCCTGAGATACCCCTCCTGTCCCGGCCCCCACTGCTTTTTTCCTTCCTCACCTCTGTCCGGAGAGAAATTCCAGCGGAAGGTATGGGTGACACATCCTCTTCATTACAGGTGGAAGCCTGGCAACTCCTGCAGAAAGTCCAGCAGAGACCCACTCACACCGGGCCACCCACAAAGCCGTGGCCCCTCACTCCCTCCCACCAGCACAGCCCCGACACTGCTGACGGGGCAGAGAATATGGTGTCAGGCACAGCTTCAGGGGCTATTGCTGCCTGCAGCGCTGTTTATATTGACCTCAACCCAGGCACACCTGGGGAGGGCCGGCCGGCAGGGTCAGGCTACCCAGGTCAGCTAATCCTCAGCCCTCAGGGAATCACATTGTTGAAAATGGACCTCGCTAAGGCAGAATAGAAGCCAAGGAATAAAAGGACACAATGCCATTTGTAGCACCGTAGGTGTGTCTAGAGGTAAGCACGTGAGTTGTTGTAAGTCAGAAAGTGAAAGACACATATCATATCATATCTCTTATAGGTGTGACCGAAAAATGGATACCAGGGCAGATATTTCCACGGAGAAGGGCAATCAGAGATTCATTCAACAAACTTATGGTTCACCAATGGAAAGGTGTGAGGATTGGTTTCATTATGATATTGGGGTTAACAGACATATACAAACACAGGTGACATATATAATCACCAAAGACCTACAGAATACCAAGAGAAGACTACTCAACATTCTGTCATAAGGTACATGGGAAAAGGATCCCAGGAAGAGTAGACATATGTGTATGTGTAAAAGAACCACATCTTCCACACCTACAACAAGCCAAACATTGTAATCAAATTTGCTGTAATAAAAAATAAAAAATTAAATTAAAAACACGAACAAGAAGTAGTGAGACAAACTTGAGGGGCTTTCTCCTGGCACATTCCATTCTAAATTCCAATCTAGAACACGACTTCCATTGAGGCTCTGTTGCCCCAGTAACCAGATTTGGTAAGGGAGACCTGCTGCCACCTTGTGGCCGTTTCACACAACAGCAGCTTTAATCCCAGCGCTAATGGTCAGTTGATATTCAAAATCATTGCAGGCCTGTAAATGACACCTGCCGTGAAAACAAATCCTGGGTTCATATATCGACCAAAAAATTCAAAGGACGTCCATATTTCAAAACGACAGTTTCAAAAGGCATATTTTACTCACATTAGTGTTCTGCTTCTTTTTCTTTCTTTCTTTTTTTGTTAAATTATCGGGAATGGCAAAAAGCATCCCTCAGAATGGGCGAAAATATTTGCAAACGAATCAATGGACAAAGGTTTAATCTCCAATATATATAAAGAGCTCATGCAGCTTAATATTAAAAAAACAAACAATCCAATACAAAAATGGGCAGAAGATCTAAAGAGACGTTTCTTCAAAGAAGATACAGAGATGGCCAAGACGCACATGAAAAGCTGCTCAACATCACTAATTATTAGAGAAATGCAAATCAAAACTACAATGAGGTATCACCTCACACCTGTTACAATTGGCATCATCAGAAAATCTACAAACAACGAATTCTGGGGAGGGTGTGGACAAAAGGATCCCTCTTCCACTAGTGGTGGAAATGTAAATTGATACAGTCACGATGGAGAACAGTATGGAGTTTCCTTAAAAAAACCAGAAATAGAATTACCATATGATCCAGCAATCCCACTTCTGGGCATATACCTAGAGAAAACCATAAATCAAAAAGGCACATTCACCACAATGCTCATTTCAGCACTATTTACGATAGCCAGGTAATGGAAGCAACCTAAATACCCACAGACAGACGAATGGATAAAGATGTGGTACATATATAAAATGGAATATTACTCAGCCATAAGAAGGAATGAAACTGGGTCATTTGTAGAGACGTCGATGGATCTAGAGACTGTCATACAAAATGAAGTAAGTCAGAAAGAGACAAACAAATATTGTATATTAATGCATATATGTGGAACCTAGAAAAATGGTACAGATGAACTGGTTTGCAGAGAAGAAATAGAGACACAGAGGTAGAGCACACACGTATGGACACCAATTGTGGGAAGCCATGGGGAGGTGGTGTTGGGGTGAGTTGGGAGATTGGGATTGACCTGTATACATGTATATGCATAAAATACATAACTAATAATAACCTGCTGTATAAAAAAATAAATAAAATTAAATTTCAAAATTTTAAAAAATAAAATTTAAAAATAAAACAGAAACAAGTTCTTCCCTTCACACAGATGTATTTATATGAATGAATTATTTCCATGCTTATATCTATAAATACATAAAAGAGGAATAAAATCTAACTTGAACCAAAAAAGAAAAAAAAAACCTGAACACACGAGTTAGACAGAGGAAAACACAATCAGGGCACTTGCTCCATCGGTAAACAATTCTGAAATTGGTCAGAGGTGGGGAATCATCTCCCATAGAGCCAGCAGCCCACTCCTACGCAAGGAGCGTCCTCATTGCAAAGCGGGGGGCCATGCCGAGGCATCTGTGAGTAACCGTGAGCTGAGCCCCAGGCCAGCTGCTGTTGAACTTTTCCCACCCTTCCCTGGTAAAACACGTGAATATGTACAAGGGCTTGAAAGCCTAGAGGAAGGGCCGTGGAGCCACACCAGCGACAGCACGCAGGCCAACTTGGTGCCTGCAGGCCAGTCAGGATGGTCCTGGCCCTGGGCGCTCTTCTGGAAGCTTTCCATTGCCCTGCCTGAGATACCCCTCCTGTCCCGGCACCCTCTGCTTTTTTCCTTCCTCACCTCTGTCCGGAGAGAAATTCCAGCGGAAGGTATGGGTGCCACATCCTCTTCTTTACAGGTGGAAGCCTGGCAACTCCTGCAGAAAGTCCAGCAGAGACCCACTCACACCGGGCCACCCACAAAGCCGTGGCCCCTCACTCCCTCCCACCAGCACAGCCCCGACACTGCTGACGGGGCAGAGAATATGGAGTCAGGCACAGCTTCAGGGGCTATTGCTGCCTGCAGCGCTGTTTATATTGACCTCAACCCAGGCACACCTGGGGAGGGCCGGACGGCAGGGTCAGGCTACCCAGGTCAGCTAATCCTCAGCCCTCAGGGAATCACATTGTTGAAAATGGACCTCGCTAAGGCAGAATAGAAGCCAAGGAATAAAAGGACACAATGCCATTTGCAGCACCGTAGGTGTGTCTAGAGGTAAGCACGTGACTTTTAGTAAGTCAGAAAGTGAAAGACACATATCATATCATATCTCTTATAGGTGTGACCGAAAAATGGATACCAGGGCAGATATTACCACGGAGAAGGGCAATCAGAGATTCATTCAACAAACTTATGGTTCACCAATGGAAAGGTGTGAGGATTGGTTTCATTATGATATTGGGGTTAACAGACATATACAAACACAGGTGACATATATAATCACCAAAGACCTACAGAATACTAAAAGAAGACTACTCAACATTCTGTCATAAGGTACATGGGAAAAGGATTTCAGGAATAAGAGACATATCTATATGTGTAAAAGAGCCACATCTTCCACACCTACAACAAGCCAAACACTGTAATTAAATTACCTGTAATAAAAAATAAAAGATTAAATTAAAAACACGAACAAGAAGTAGTGAGACAAACTTGAGGGGCTTTCTCTTGGCACATTCCATTCTAAATTCCAATCTAGAACACGACATCCATTGAGGCTCTGTTGCCCCAGTAACCAGATTTGGTAAGGGAGAACTGCTGCCAGCTTGTGGCCGTTTCACACAACAGCAGCTTTAATCCCAGCGCTAATGGTCAGTTGATATTCAAAATCATTGCAGGCCTGTAAATGACACCTGCCCTGAAAAAAATCCTGGATTCATATATCGACCAAAAATTCAAAGGATGTCCATATTTCAAAACGACAGTTTCAAAAGGCATATTTTACACACATTAGAGTTCTGCTTCTTTTTCTTTCTTTCTTTTTTTGTTAAAAAAACGGGAATGGCAAAAAGCATCCCTCAGAATGGGCGAAAATATTTGCAAACGAATCAATGGACAAATGTTTAATCTCCAATATATATAAAGAGCTCATGAAGCTTAATATTAAAAAAACAAACAACCCAATACAAAAATGGGCAGAAGATCTAAAGAGACGTTTCTTCAAAGAAGACACAGAGATGGCCAAGACGCACATGAAAAGCTGCTCAACATCACTAATTATTAGAGAAATGCAAATCAAAACTACAATGAGGTATCACCTCACACCTGTTAGAATCGGCATCAACAGAAAATCTACAAACAACGAATTCTGGGGAGGGTGTGGTCAAAAGGATCCCTCTTCCACTAGTGGTGGAAATGTAAATTGATACAGTCACGATGGAGAAGAGTATGGAGTTTCCTTAAAAAAACTAGAAATAGAATTACCATATGATTCAGCAATCCCACTTCTGGGCATATACCCAGAGAAAACCATAAATCAAAAAGCCACATTCACCACAATGCTCATTTCAGCAGTATTTACGATAGTCAGGTAATGGAAGCAACCTAAATACCCACAGACAGACGAATGGATAAAGATGTGGTACATATATAAAATGGAATATTACTCAGCCATAAGAAGGAATGAAACTGGTTCATTTGTAGAGACGTCGATGGATCTAGAGACTGTCATACAGAATGAAGTAAGTCAGAAAGAGAAAAACAAATATTGTATATTAATGCATATATGCGGAACCTAGAAAAATGGTACAGTTGAACTGCTTTGCAAGGAATAAATAGAGACACAGAGGTAGAGAACACACGTATGGACACCAAGTGTGGGAAGCCATGGGGAGGTGGTGTTGGGATGAGTTGGGAGACTGGGATTGACCTGTATACATGTATATGCATAAAATACATAACTAATAATAACCTGCTGTATAAAAAAATAAATAAAATTAAATTTCAAAATTTTTAAAAATAAAATTTAAAAATAAAACAGAAAAAAGTTCTTCCCTTCACACAGATGTATTTATATGAATGAATTATTTCCATGCTTATATCTATAAATACATAAAAGAGGAATAAAATCTAACTTGAACCAAAAAAGAAAAAAAAAAACCTGAACCCACGAGTTAGACAGAGGAAAACACAATCAGGGCACTTGCTCCAGCGGTAAACAATTCTGAAATTGGTCAGAGGTGGGGAATCATCCCCCATAGAGCCAGCAGCCCACTCTTATGCAAGGAGCGTCCTCACTGCAAAGGGGGGTCCATGCCGAGGCATCTGTGAGTAACCGTGAGCTGAGCCCCAGGCCAGCTGCTCTTGAACTTTTCCCACCCTTCCCAGGTAAAACACCTGAATATGTACAAGGGCTTGAAAGCCTAGAGGAAGGGGCGTGGATCCACACCAGCGACAGCACACAGGCCAACTTGGTGCCAGCAGGCCAGCCAGGATGATCCTGGCCCTGGGCGCTCTTCTGGAAGCTTTCCATTGCCCTGCCTGAGATACCCCTCCTGTCCCGGCCCCCACTGCTTTTTTCCTTCCTCACCTCTGTCCGGAGAGAAATTCCAGCGGAAGGTATGGGTGACACATCCTCTTCTTTATAGGTGGCAGCCTGGCAACTCCTGCAGAAAGTCCAGCAGAGACCCACTCACACCGGGCCACCCACAAAGCCGTGGCCCCTCACTCCCTCCCACCAGCACAGCCCCGAGACTGCTGATGGGGCAGAGAATATGGAGTCAGGCACAGCTTTAGGGGCTATTGCTGCCTGCAGCGCTGTTTATATTGACCTCAAATCAGGCACACCTGGGGAGGGCTGGCCAGCAGGGTCAGGCTACCCAGGTCAGCTAATCCTCAGCCCTCAGGAAATCACATTGTTGAAAATGGACCTCGCTAAGGCAGAATAGAAGCCAAGGAATAAAACGACACAATGCCATTTGCAGCACCGTAGGTGTGTCTAGAGGTAATCACGTGACTTTTAGTAAGTCAGAAAGTGTAAGACACATATCATATCATATCTCTTATAGGTGTGACCGAAAAATGGATACCAGGGCAGATATTTCCACGGAGAAGGGCAATCAGAGATTCATTCAACAAACTTATGGTTCACCAATGGAAAGGTGTGAGGATTGGTTTCATTATGATATTGGGGTTAACAGACATATACAAACACAGGTGACATATAGAATCACCAAAGACCTACAGAATACCAAAAGAAGACTACTCAACATTCTGTCATAAGGTACATGGGAAAAGGATCCCAGGAAGAACAGACATATGTATATGTGTAAAAGAACCACATCTTCCACACCTACAACAAGCCAAACATTGTAATCAAATTTGCTGTAATAAAAAATAAAAAAATAAATTAAAAACATGAACAAGAAGTAGTGAGACAAACTTGAGGGGCTTTCTCCTGGCACATTCCATTCGAAATTCCAATCTAGAACAGGACTTCCATTGAGGATCTGTTGCCCCAGTAACCAGATTTGGTAAGGGAGACCTGCTGCCACCTTGTGGCCGTTTCACACAACAGCAGCTTTAATCCCAGCGCTAATGGTCAGTTGATATTCAAAATCATTGCAGGACTGTAAATGACACCTGCCCTGAAAACAAATCCTGGGTTCATATATCGACCAAAAAATTCAAAGGACGTCCATATTTCAAAACGACAGTTTCAAAAGGCTTATTTTACACATATTAGTGTTCTGCTTCTTTTTCTTTCTTTCTTTTTTTGTTAAAAAAAACGGGAATGGCAAAAAGCATCCCTCAGAATGGGCGAAAATATTTGCAAACGAATCAATGGACAAAGGTTTAATCTCCAATATATATAAAGAGCTCATGCAGCTTAATATTAAAAAAAACAAACAACCCAATACAAAAATGGGCAGAAGATCTAAAGAGACGTTTCTTCAAAGAAGACACAGAGATGGCCAAGACGCACATGAAAAGCTGCTCAACATCACTAATTATTAGAGAAATGCAAATCAAAACTCCACTGAGGTATCACCTCACACCTGTTACAATTGGCATCATCAGAAAATCTACAAACAACGAATTCTGGGGAGAGTGTTGACAAAAGGATCTCTCTTCCACTAGTGGTCGAAATGTAAATTGATACAGTCACGGTGGAGAACAGTATGGAGTTTCCTTAAAAAAACTAGAAATAGAATTACCATATGATCCAGCAATCCCACTTCTGGGCATATACCCAGATAAAACCATAAATCAAAAAGGCACATTCACCACAATGCTCATTTCAGCACTATTTGCGATAGCCAGGTAATAGAAGCAACTTAAATACCCACAGACAGACGAATGGATAAAGATGTGGTACATATATAAAATGGAATATTACTCAGCCATAAGAAGGAATGAAACTGGGTCATTTGTAGAGACGTCGATGGACATAGAGACTGTCATACAGAATGAAGTAAGTCAGAAAGAGAAAAACAAATATTGTATATTAATGCATATATGTGGAACCTAGAAAAATGGTACAGATGAACTAGTTTGCAGGGAAGAAATAGAGACACAGAGGTAGAGAACACACGTATGGACACCAAGTGTGGGAAGCCATGGGGAGGTGGTGTTGGGATGAGTTGGGAGATTGGGATTGACCTGCATACATGTATATGCATAAAATACATAACTAATAATAACCTGCTGTATAAAAAAATAAATAAAATTAAATTTCAAAATTTTAAAAAATAAAATTTAAAAATAAAACAGAAAAAAGTCCTTCCCTTCACACAGATGTATTTATATGAATGAATTATTTCCATGCTTATATCTATAAATACATAAAAGAGGAATAAAATCTAACTTGAACCAAAAAAGAAAAAAAAAAAACCTGAACCCACCAGTTATACAGAGGAAAACCCTATCAGGGCACTTGCTCCAGCGGTAAACAATTCTGAAACTGGTCAGAGGTGGGGAGTCATCTCCCATACAGCCAGCAGCCCACTCCTATGCAAAGAGCGTCCTCATTGCAATGGAGGGGGCCATTCCGAGGCATCTGTGAGTAACCGTGACCTGAGACACAGGCCAGATGCCTTTGAACTTTTCCCACCCTTCTGAGGTAAAACACCTGAATATGTACAAGGGCTTGAAAGCCTAGAGGAAGGGCCGTGGAGCCACACCAGCGACAGCACACAGGCCAACTTGGTGCCAGCAGGCCAGCCAGGATGGTTCTGGCCCTGGGCGCTCTTCTGGAAACTTTCCATTGCCCTGCCTGAGATACCCCTCCTGTCCCGGCACCCACTGTTTTTTTCCTTCCTCACCTCTGTCCGGAGAGAAATTCCAGCGGAAGGTATGTGTGCCACATCCTCTTCTTTACAGGTGGAAGCCTGGCAACTCCTGCAGAAAGTCCAGCAGAGACCCACTCACACCGGGCCACCCACAAAGCCGTGGCCCCTCACTCCCTCCCACCAGCACAGCCCCGACACTGCTGACGGGGCAGAGAATATGGAGTCAGGCACAGCTTCAGGGGCTATTGCTGCCTGCAGCGCTGTTTATATTGACCTCAACCCAGGCACACCTGGGGAGCGCGGGCCGGCAGGGTCAGGCTACCCAGGTCAGCTAATCCTCAGCCCTCAGGAAATCACATTGTTGAAAGTGGACCTCGCTAAGGCAGAATAGAAGCCAAGGAATAAAAGGACACAATGCCATTTGCAGCACCGTAGGTGTGTCTAGACGTAATCACGTGACTTTTAGTAAGTCAGAAAGTGAAAGACACATATCATATCATATCTCTTATAGGTGTGACCGAAAAATGGATACCAGGGCAGATATTTCCACGGAGAAGGGCAATCAGAGATTCATTCAACAAACTTATGGTTCACCAATGGAAAGGTGTGAGGATTGGTTTCATTATGATATTGGGGTTAACAGACATATACAAACACAGGTGACATATATAATCACCAAAGACCTACAGAATACCAAGAGAAGACTACTCAACATTCTGTCATAAGGTACATGGGAAAAGGATCCCAGGAAGAACAGACATATGTGTATGTGTAAAAGAACCACATCTTCCACACCTACAACAAGCCAAACATTGTAATCAAATTTGCTGTAATAAAAAATAAAAAATTAAATTAAAAACACGAACAAGAAGTAGTGAGACAAACTTGAGGGGCTTTCTCCTGGCACATTCCATTCGAAATTCCAATCTAGAACAGGACTTCCATTGAGGCTCTGTTGCCCCAGTAACCAGATTTGGTAAGGGAGACCTGCTGCCACCTTGTGGCCGTTTCACACAACAGCAGCTTTAATCCCAGCGCTAATGGTCAGTTGATATTCAAAATCATTGCAGGACTGTAAATGACACCTGCCCTGAAAACAAATCCTGGGTTCATATATCGACCAAAAAATTCAAAGGACGTCCATATTTCAAAACGACAGTTTCAAAAGGCATATTTTACACACATTAGTGTTCTGCTTCTTTTTCTTTCTTTCTTTTTTTGTTAAATAAACGGGAATGGCAAAAAGCATCCCTCAGAATGGGCGAAAATATTTGCAAACGAATCAATGGACAAAGGTTTAATCTCCAATATATATAAAGAGCTCATGCAGCTTAATATTAAAAAAACAAACAATCCAATACAAAAATGGGCAGAAGATCTAAAGAGACGTTTCTTCAAAGAAGACACAGAGATGGCCAAGACGCACATGAAAAGCTGCTCAACATCACTAATTATTAGAGAAATGCAAATCAAAACTACAATGAGGTATCACCTCACACCTGTTACAATTGGCATCATCAGAAAATCTACAAACAACGAATTCTGAGGAGGGTGTGGACAAAAGGATCCCTCTTCCACTAGTGGTGGAAATGTAAATTGATACAGTCACGATGTAGAACAGTATGGAGTTTCCTTAAAAAAAACAGAAATAGAATTACCATATGATCCAGCAATCCCACTTCTGGGCATATACCCAGAGAAAACCATAAATCAAAAAGGCACATTCACCACAATGCTCATTTCAGCACTATTTACGATAGCCAGGTAATGGAAGCAACCTAAATACCGACAGACAGACGAATGGATAAAGATGTGGTACATATATAAAATGGAATATTACTCAGCCATAAGAAGGAATGAAACTGGGTCATTTGTAGAGACGTCGATGGATCTAGAGACTGTCATACAGAATGAAGTAAGTCAGAAAGAGACAAACAAATATTGTATATTAATGCATATATGTGGAACCTAGAAAAATGGTACAGATGAACTGCTTTGCAGAGAAGAAATAGAGACACAGAGGTAGAGCACACACGTATGGACACCAATTGTGGGAAGCCATGGGGAGGTGGTGTTGGGGTGAGTTGGGAGATTGGGATTGACCTGTATACATGTATATGCATAAAATACATAACTAATAATAACCTGCTGTATAAAAAAATAAATAAAATTAAATTTCAAAATTTTAAAAAAATAAAATTTAAAAATAAAACAGAAAAAAGTTCTTCCCTTCACACAGATGTATTTATATGAATGAATTATTTCCATGCTTATATCTATAAATACATAAAAGAGGAATAAAATCTAACTTGAACCAAAAAAGAAAAAAAAAACCTGAACACACGAGTTAGACAGAGGAAAACACAATCAGGGCACTTGCTCCATCGGTAAACAATTCTGAAATTGGTCAGAGGTGGGGAATCATCTCCCATAGAGCCAGCAGCCCACTCCTACGCAAGGATTGTCCTCATTGCAAAGCGGGGGGCCATGCCGAGGCATCTGTGAGTAACCGTGAGCTGAGCCCCAGGCCAGGTGCTGTTGAACTTTTCCCACCCTTCCCTGGTAAAACACGTGAATATGTACAAGGGCTTGAAAGCCTAGAGGAAGGGCCGTGGAGCCACACCAGCGACAGCACGCAGGCCAACTTGGTGCCTGCAGGCCAGTCAGGATGGTCCTGGCCCTGGGCGCTCTTCTGGAAGCTTTCCATTGCCCTGCCTGAGATACCCCTCCTGTCCCGGCACCCTCTGCATTTTTCCTTCCTCACCTCTGTCCGGAGAGAAATTCCAGCGGAAGGTATGGGTGCCACATCCTCTTCTTTACAGGTGGAAGCCTGGCAACTCCTGCAGAAAGTCCAGCAGAGACCCACTCACACCGGGCCACCCACAAATCCGTGGCCCCTCACTCCCTCCCACCAGCACAGCCCCGGCACTGCTGACGGGGCAGAGAATATGGAGTCAGGCACAGCTTCAGGGGCTATTGCTGCCTGCAGCGCTGTTTATATTGACCTCAACCCAGGCACACCTGGGGAGGGCCGGACGGCAGGGTCAGGCTACCCAGGTCAGCTAATCCTCAGCCCTCAGGGAATCACATTGTTGAAAATGGACCTCGCTAAGGCAGAATAGAAGCCAAGGAATAAAAGGACACAATGCCATTTGCAGCACCGTAGGTGTGTCTAGAGGTAAGCACGTGACTTTTAGTAAGTCAGAAAGTAAAAGACACATATCATATCATATCTCTTATAGGTGTGACCGAAAAATGGATACCAGGGCAGATATTACCACGGAGAAGGGCAATCAGAGATTCATTCAACAAACTTATGGTTCACCAATGGAAAGGTGTGAGGATTGGTTTCATTATGATATTGGGGTTAACAGACATATACAAACACAGGTGACATATATAATCACCAAAGACCTACAGAATACTAAAAGAAGACTACTCAACATTCTGTCATAAGGTACATGGGAAAAGGATTTCAGGAATAAGAGACATATGTATATGTGTAAAAGAGCCACATCTTCCACACCTACAACAAGCCAAACACTGTAATTAAATTACCTGTAATAAAAAATAAAAAATTAAATTAAAAACACGAACAAGAAGTAGTGAGACAAACTTGAGGGGCTTTCTCCTGGCACATTCCATTCTAAATTCCAATCAAAACACGACATCCATTGAGGCTCTGTTGCCCCAGTAACCAGATTTGGTAAGGGAGAACTGCTGCCAGCTTGTGGCCGTTTCACACAACAGCAGCTTTAATCCCAGCGCTAATGGTCAGTTGATATTCAAAATCATTTCAGGCCTGTAAATGACACCTGCCCTGAAAAAAATCCTGGATTCATATATCGACCAAAAAATTCAAAGGATGTCCATATTTCAAAACGACAGTTTCAAAAGGCATATTTTACACACATTAGTGTTCTGCTTCTTTTTCTTTCTTTCTTTTTTTGTTAAAAAAACGGGAATGGCAAAAAGCATCCCTCAGAATGGGCGAAAATATTTGCAAACGAATCAATGGACAAATGTTTAATCTCCAATATATATAAAGAGCTCATGAAGCTTAATATTAAAAAAACAAACAACCCAATACAAAAATGGGCAGAAGATCTAAAGAGACGTTTCTTCAAAGAAGACACAGAGATGGCCAAGACGCACATGAAAAGCTGCTCAACATCACTAATTATTAGAGAAATGCAAGTCAAAACTACAACGAGGTATCACCTCACACCTGTTAGAATCGGCATCAACAGAAAATCTACAAACAACGAATTCTGGGGAGGGTGTGGTCAAAAGGATCCCTCTTCCACTAGTGGTGGAAATGTAAATTGATACAGTCACGATGGAGAACAGTATGGAGTTTCCTTAAAAAAACTAGAAATAGAATTACCATATGATCCAGCAATCCCACTTCTGGGCATATACCCAGAGAAAACCATAAATCAAAAAGCCACATTCACCACAATGCTCATTTCAGCACTATTTACGATAGTCAGGTAATGGAAGCAACCTAAATACCCACAGACAGACGAATGGATAAAGATGTGGTACATATATAAAATGGAATATTACTCAGCCATAAGAAGGAATGAAACTGGTTCATTTGTAGAGACGTCGATGGATCTAGAGACTCTCATACAGAATGAAGTAAGTCAGAAAGAGAAAAACAAATATTGTATATTAATGCATATATGCGGAACCTAGAAAAATGGTACAGTTGAACTGCATTGCAGGGAATAAATAGAGACACAGAGGTAGAGAACACACGTATGGACACCAAGTGTGGGAAGCCATGGGGAGGTGGTGTTGGGATGAGTTGGGAGACTGGGATTGACCTGTATACATGTATATGCATAAAATACATAACTAATAATAACCTGCTGTATAAAAAAATAAATAAAATTAAATTTCAAAATTTTAAAAAATAAAATTTAAAAATAAAACAGAAAAAAGTTCTTCCCTTCACACAGATGTATTTATATGAATGAATTATTTCCATGCTTATATCTATAAATACATAAAAGAGGAATAAAATCTAACTTGAACCAAAAAAGAAAAAAAAAAACCTGAACCCACGAGTTAGACAGAGGAAAACACAATCAGGGCACTTGCTCCAGCGGTAAACAATTCTGAAATTGGTCAGAGGTGGGGAATCATCCCCCATAGAGCCAGCAGCCCACTCCTATGCAAGGAGCGTCCTCACTGCAAAGGGGGGTCCATGCCGAGGCATCTGTGAGTAACCGTGAGCTGAGCCCCAGGCCAGCTGCTCTTGAACTTTTCCCACCCTTCCCAGGTAAAACACGTGAATATGTACAAGGGCTTGAAAGCCTAGAGGAAGGGGCGTGGATCCACACCAGCGACAGCACACAGGCCAACTTGGTGCCAGCAGGCCAGCCAGGATGATCCTGGCCCTGGGCGCTCTTCTGGAAGCTTTCCATTGCCCTGCCTGAGATACCCCTCCTGTCCCGGCCCCCACTGCTTTTTTCCTTCCTCACCTCTGTCCGGAGAGAAATTCCAGCGGAAGGTATGGGTGATACATCCTCTTCTTTATAGGTGGCAGCCTGGCAACTCCTGCAGAAAGTCCAGCAGAGACCCACTCACACCGGGCCACCCACAAAGCCGTGGCCCCTCACTCCCTCCCACCAGCACAACCCCGAGACTGCTGATGGGGCAGAGAATATGGAGTCAGGCACAGCTTTAGGGGCTATTGCTGCCTGCAGCGCTGTTTATATTGACCTCAAATCAGGCACACCTGGGGAGGGCTGGCCAGCAGGGTCAGGCTACCCAGGTCAGCTAATCCTCAGCCCTCAGGAAATCACATTGTTGAAAATGGACCTCGCTAAGGCAGAATAGAAGCCAAGGAATAAAACGACACAATGCCATTTGCAGCACCGTAGGTGTGTCTAGAGGTAATCACGTGACTTTTAGTAAGTCAGAAAGTGTAAGACACATATCATATCATATCTCTTATAGGTGTGACCGAAAAATGGATACCAGGGCAGATATTTCCACGGAGAAGGGCAATCAGAGATTCATTCAACAAACTTATGGTTCACCAATGGAAAGGTGTGAGGATTGGTTTCATTATGATATTGGGGTTAACAGACATATACAAACACAGGTGACATATAGAATCACCAAAGACCTACAGAATACCAAAAGAAGACTACTCAACATTCTGTCATAAGGTACATGGGAAAAGGATCCCAGGAAGAACAGACATATGTATATGTGTAAAAGAACCACATCTTCCACACCTACAACAAGCCAAACATTGTAATCAAATTTGCTGTAATAAAAAATAAAAAAATAAATTAAAAACATGAACAAGAAGTAGTGAGACAAACTTGAGGGGCTTTCTCCTGGCACATTCCATTCGAAATTCCAATCTAGAACAGGACTTCCATTGAGGCTCTGTTGCCCCAGTAACCAGATTTGGTAAGGGAGACCTGCTGCCACCTTGTGGCCGTTTCACACAACAGCAGCTTTAATCCCAGCGCTAATGGTCAGTTGATATTCAAAATCATTGCAGGACTGTAAATGACACCTGCCCTGAAAACAAATCCTGGGTTCATATATCGACCAAAAAATTCAAAGGACGTCCATATTTCAAAACGACAGTTTCAAAAGGCTTATTTTACACATATTAGTGTTCTGCTTCTTTTTCTTTCTTTCTTTTTTTGTTAAAAAAAACGGGAATGGCAAAAAGCATCCCTCAGAATGGGCGAAAATATTTGCAAACGAATCAATGGACAAAGGTTTAATCTCCAATATATATAAAGAGCTCATGCAGCTTAATATTAAAAAAAACAAACAACCCAATACAAAAATGGGCAGAAGATCTAAAGAGACGTTTCTTCAAAGAAGACACAGAGATGGCCAAGACGCACATGAAAAGCTGCTCAACATCACTAATTATTAGAGAAATGCAAATCAAAACTCCACTGAGGTATCACCTCACACCTGTTACAATTGGCATCATCAGAAAATCTACAAACAACGAATTCTGGGGAGAGTGTTGACAAAAGGATCTCTCTTCCACTAGTGGTCGAAATGTAAATTGATACAGTCACGGTGGAGAACAGTATGGAGTTTCCTTAAAAAAACTAGAAATAGAATTACCATATGATCCAGCAATCCCACTTCTGGGCATATACCCAGATAAAACCATAAATCAAAAAGGCACATTCACCACAATGCTCATTTCAGCACTATTTGCGATAGCCAGGTAATAGAAGCAACCTAAATACCCACAGACAGACGAATGGATAAAGATGTGGTACATATATAAAATGGAATATTACTCAGCCATAAGAAGGAATGAAACTGGGTCATTTGTAGAGACGTCGATGGACATAGAGACTGTCATACAGAATGAAGTAAGTCAGAAAGAGAAAAACAAATATTGTATATTAATGCATATATGTGGAACCTAGAAAAATGGTACAGATGAACTAGTTTGCAGGGAAGAAATAGAGACACAGAGGTAGAGAACACACGTATGGACACCAAGTGTGGGAAGCCATGGGGAGGTGGTGTTGGGATGAGTTGGGAGATTGGGATTGACCTGCATACATGTATATGCATAAAATACATAACTAATAATAACCTGCTGTATAAAAAAATAAATAAAATTAAATTTCAAAATTTTAAAAAATAAAATTTAAAAATAAAACAGAAAAAAGTCCTTCCCTTCACACAGATGTATTTATATGAATGAATTATTTCCATGCTTATATCTATAAATACATAAAAGAGGAATAAAATCTAACTTGAACCAAAAAAGAAAAAAAAAAAACCTGAACCCACCAGTTATACAGAGGAAAACCCTATCAGGGCACTTGCTCCAGCGGTAAACAATTCTGAAACTGGTCAGAGGTGGGGAGTCATCTCCCATACAGCCAGCAGCCCACTCCTATGCAAAGAGCGTCCTCATTGCAATGGAGGGGGCCATTCCGAGGCATCTGTGAGTAACCGTGACCTGAGACACAGGCCAGATGCCTTTGAACTTTTCCCACCCTTCCGAGGTAAAACACCTGAATATGTACAAGGGCTTGAAAGCCTAGAGGAAGGGCCATGGAGCCACACCAGCGACAGCACACAGGCCAACTTGGTGCCAGCAGGCCAGCCAGGATGGTTCTGGCCCTGGGCGCTCTTCTGGAAACTTTCCATTGCCCTGCCTGAGATACCCCTCCTGTCCCGGCACCCACTGTTTTTTTCCTTCCTCACCTCTGTCCGGAGAGAAATTCCAGCGGAAGGTATGTGTGCCACATCCTCTTCTTTACAGGTGGAAGCCTGGCAACTCATGCAGAAAGTCCAGCAGAGACCCACTCACACCGGGCCACCCACAAAGCTGTGGCCCCTCACTCCCTCCCACCAGCACAGCCCCGAGACTGCTGACGGGGCAGAGAATATGGAGTCAGGCACAGCTTCAGGGGCTATTGCTGCCTGCAGCGCTGTTTATATTGACCTCAACCCAGGCACACCTGGGGAGCGCGGGCCGGCAGGGTCAGGCTACCCAGGTCAGCTAATCCTCAGCCCTCAGGGAATCACATTGTTGAAAATGGACCTCGCTAAGGCAGAATAGAAGCCAAGGAATAAAACGACACAATGCCATTTGCAGCACCGTAGGTGTGTCTAGACGTAATCACGTGACTTTTAGTAAGTCAGAAAGTGAAAGACACATATCATATCATATCTCTTATAGGTGTGACCGAAAAATGGATACCAGGGCAGATATTTCCACGGAGAAGGGCAATCAGAGATTCATTCAACAAACTTATGGTTCACCAATGGAAAGATGTGAGGATTGGTTTCATTATGATATTGGGGTTAACAGACATATACAAACACAGGTGACATATATAATCACCAAAGACCTACAGAATACCAAGAGAAGACTACTCAACATTCTGTCATAAGGTACATGGGAAAAGGATCCCAGGAAGAACAGACATATGTGTATGTGTAAAAGAACCACATCTTCCACACCTACAACAAGCCAAACATTGTAATCAAATTTGCTGTAATAAAAAATAAAAAAATAATTTAAAAACACGAACAAGAAGTAGTGAGACAAACTTGAGGGGCTTTCTCCTGGCACATTCCATTCGAAATTCCAATCTAGAACACGACTTCCATTGAGGCTCTGTTGCCCCAGTAACCAGATTTGGTAAGGGAGACCTGCTGCCACCTTGTGGCCGTTTCACACAACAGCAGCTTTAATCCCAGCGCTAATGGTCAGTTGATATTCAAAATCATTGCAGGCCTGTAAATGACACCTGCCCTGAAAACAAATCCTGGGTTCATATATCGACCAAAAAATTCAAAGGACGTCCATATTTCAAAACGACAGTTTCAAAAGGCATATTTTACACACATTAGTGTTCTGCTTCTTTTTCTTTCTTTCTTTTTTTGTTAAATAAACGGGAATGGCAAAAAGCATCCCTCAGAATGGGCGAAAATATTTGCAAACGAATCAATGGACAAAGGTTTAATCTCCAATATATATAAAGAGCTCATGCAGCTTAATATTAAAAAAACAAACAATCCAATACAAAAATGGGCAGAAGATCTAAAGAGACGTTTCTTCAAAGAAGACACAGAGATGGCCAAGACGCACATGAAAAGCTGCTCAACATCACTAATTATTAGAGAAATGCAAATCAAAACTACAATGAGGTATCACCTCACACCTGTTACAATTGACATCATCAGAATATCTTCAAACAACGAATTCTGGGGAGGGTGTGGACAAAAGGATCCCTCTTCCACTAGTGGTGGAAATGTAAATTGATACAGTCACGATGGAGAACAGTATGGAGTTTCCTTAGAAAAACTAGAAATAGAATTACCATATGATCCAGCAATCCCACTTCTGGGCATATACCCAGAGAAAACCATAAATCAAAAAGGCACATTCACCACAATGCTCATTTCAGCACTATTTACGATAGCCAGGTAATGGAAGCAACCTAAATACCCACAGACAGACGAATGGATAAAGATGTGGTACATATATAAAATGGAATATTACTCAGCCATAAGAAGGAATGAAACTGGGTCATTTGTAGAGACGTCGATGGATCTAGAGACTGTCATACAGAATGAAGTAAGTCAGAAAGAGAAAAACAAATATTGTATATTAATGCATATATGTGGAACCTAGAAAAATGGTATAGATGAACTGGTTTGCAGAGAAGAAATAGAGACACAGAGGTAGAGAACACACGTATGGACACCAAGTGTGGGAAGCCATGGGGTGGTGTTGGTGGCATATGTTGGGAGATTGGGATTGACCTGTATACATGTATATGCATAAAATAAATAACTAATAATAACCTTCTGTATAAAAACATAAATAAAATTAAATTTTAAAATTTTAAAAAATAAAATTTAAAAATAAAACTGAAAAAAAGTTCTTCCCTTCACACAGATGTATTTATATGAATGAATTATTTCCATGCTTATATCAATAAATACATAAAAGAGGAATAAAATCTAACTTGAACCAAAAAAGGAAAAAAAAAACCTGAACCCACCATTTATACAGAGGAAAACCCTATCAGGGCACTTGTTCCAGCGGTAAACAATTCTGAAATGGGTCAGAGGTGGGGAATCATCTCCCATACAGCCAGCAGCCCACCCCCCAAGCAAGGAGGGTCCTCATTGCAAAGCTGGGGTACCAAGCCAAGGCATCTGTGAGTAAACGTGAGCTAAGCCCCAGTCCTGCTGCAGCTGAACTCTTCCCACCCTTTCCAGTTAAAACACCTGAATATGTACAAGAACTTGCAAGCTTAGAGGAAGGGCTGTGGAGCCACACCAGCGACAGCACACAGGCCGACTTGGTGCCTGCAGGCCAGTCAGGATGGTCCTGGCCCCAGATGCTCTTCTGGAAGCTTTCCATTTCCCTGCCTGAGATACCCCTCCTGCCACGGCCCCCACTGCTTTTTTACTTCCTCACCTCTGTCTGGGGAGAAATTCCAGCGGCAGGTATCGGTGACACATCCTCTTCTTTAGCAGGTGGCAGCCTGGCATCTCCTGCAGAAAGTCCAGCCGAGCCCCACTCACACTGGGCCACCCACAAAGCCGTGGCCCCTCACTCCCTCCCACCAGCACAGCCCCGGCACTGCCTACGGGGCAGAGAATATGGCGTCAGTCACAGCTACAAGGGCTGTCGCTCACTGGAGAGCTGTTTATATTGCCCTCAACTCAGGCACACCTGTGGAGGGCTGGCAGGCAGTTTCAGGCTGCAAAAATCAGCCAATCCTCACCCCTCAGGGGCTCACAGTTGCAGAAAATGAAACTTGCTAAACGGGCCAGGCCCTAGGAACAGGTGTGGGCTCTTGAGAGTCAGGATAGACAAGGGGCTGCAGCTGCGGCTTGTTTTCTTATCATTTTATCTGGTCCATGAGTGGATAACAACTTCAAGAAGACCCTATCCTAATGAGAGGAACCCAGGAGTCAGGGAGAGGAGTGATGGTGGGTGGAGACAGAGGCCTGGTGCCCTGGCTGCAGTGGAAGTGTCTGGAAGACCAGGCAGAAAGCGCCTGCAGAGAGTGATAGCCATGGTCACAGACCTGTCAGAGCTGCTGTTTGTTAGTTCAAGTCCTGCTCTGAGGTGTTCTGTGTCAGCTGTGAGCGACAGGTGAGCTGTGGGTTCTCTGCAAGGTGGGCTATGTGCACAGTTCCTGTGTGTCCAGCCCTGCTGGGGTACCTGCCCAGGGGAGCTCTGTATCCTGGGAAGGGCCTGAGTAGGAGAGCCCCATGGGCTGCTGGGTAGCTGCAGAGGTGAGCTCCATACCCTGGGAGGGACTTGACCACGAGAGCCCCGTGGGCTGTGGGGTAGGGGTGCCGCCCAGGTGAGCTCCATATCCTGGGATTGGCCTGACCACGAGAGCCCCATGGGCTGCTGGAGACCTGGTAAAGGATATCAGGACAGTCAGTGAAGCCACCGAGGATATACATCCAGTAGCTCCTATTTCCTACTCCCTGCTCGTCATTCTACTTTCCACCAGGCCATGGCATTCTGTATTAGACTTCAATGATGCCTTCTTCTGTATTCCATTCATCTCAGAGTCACAAGAATTTTTGGCTTGTGAGTGGCAGGACACAACATGCAACAAAAGCAATAATGCTGGGCCGTCCTGACCCAATGGTTCAAAAATCCCCACACCATCATTGGGGAAATGTCCTCTAAAGACCTAAAAGTTCAACCTCTGTAAAAGGGAACCCTCCTTCAATATGCAGATGACATTCTGATCGCCAGGCCTACTAAAGACGCCTCTGAACTACCTAGCCAAGAAAGGATAGAAGGTGTCCAAGAAAAACGCTCAAATATCCCAGGCTAAGGTGACATGCCTGGGCTTCATTCTCACAGATATTCGGAGAAACGCATCCCAGGATAGGGAAGAAGCCATTTGCAGCCTTACCTCTTCTACAACTAGAAGACAGCTTAGGGGTTCCTGGGGAGGCCAAGGTTTTCTGCATCTGGATCCCTAACTACAGTGTAATAGCTGGGCCTCTACATGAAACACTGACACGAAAAGATGATGATCCTTTTGAATAGAATCCAGAAGCAGCCTTTCAAGAATGGAAAGAGCAGTCAATACAGACCCTTGCCCAGGAACTCCCTAATTTAGCTAAACCCTTTGACCTTTACATACCCGGTCAAAGGTTAATCGCCCTTGGAGCCTTAGTGCAAAAACTGGGACCACTTGAAATGGAGCAACACAAGAATGCCCTTCAGGTATGATAAACTATGGTCACCAAGGGCTTTGCCCACCGACTCATCAGGCCCGGATACTGGGGTATCTAAAAAGCTGGAAATCAGCAGCCCGCAAGGCCAGCTCCCTCCTAAGGGAAAAGGACCCCACGTGGTGATCCTAACCACCCATCATGCCCTGAAGTTGCAGGGGTCGCTCTGTGGACACACTGACCTCGAGTGAGGAGGCCCTCCAACTCCAACCTCCAGAGAGATAAACGGGGGCAACGGGCCCCCAAGATGACTCGTGTGACCATCACTTGACCTGGAGTTTCTCTCAGAAAACGACAAGACTGTGCCCCGAAAGAGCAGACTACTGCTTGCAGGACTTACTGCACCCAGAGGGGAGCTAATAAGCTTGGCGGGGGAAACGTATATCACGCTTTCACCATAGAAAACCCTAGACACCGCGGTGATGGTGGCCAATATGACCGGCTGGACTGCTGGCTACTTCTAAAGGCCGTTGACTCAGTGGACGTCATGGTCCTGGATCACCACTGACCCTGGACTGTCTGGGAGTTGTGCGGGCAGGGCTCTGACACATGGTGCTGTTTGTACATTAATTCAGGGACCTAATTAAAGAAAGCACAGACTACTGGTCAGAGCATCTAGTCTGGCAAAAACTGTCAGCCTAAGGTCGCCGAACATATGTGGGGTGGGGTGAAACCTGCCACCGCAGCATCTCTGCGCCTCTCTTTCCTGGACCCTTAAAGGTCATTAGAATCTGTAACCCTTCCAATGCTGGTGCTCAGGCGGACGAGAAGTGAGGCAGGAGGCCTTGGGACAATCAACCTCACCAGGAGGCTGGTGTGGAGACGTTTTGACCCTCCCCCCATGTATCAGGGCTCCCACCACAACATGAAGCAGTTACAAAAGAGGGGTCTGCACCCTCAACACCCCAAGAATAAGGAACGGAACAAAAAGCAGAGGAGGTGTTCGTCTCCGGCAACGTTCATTAAAAATTCCTGGGAGATAAAAAGAGAATCTGGGCAATAAAATAAAGTCTAACCTGTTTTTCCTTTGTGCTTTGTCTAATTTCACGTGCTCCTAGGGTTCCGCATGCAGAGGTCCCACACCCGGCACTTCAGACCCGATTTCCTAGTGCAGAATGGCTGGATCGACACCTCAGCTAGTGGGGTCCCATGCAGACTCTGCGGCATAGAGCCTGAGCTGCAGCCAACTCAGCCCTCGAGAGCTCCATCCCCTCCCTCCCACTGACGCTGCCGGGGACCCTACACAGCAGCCCAGCCCACAGCCCATGGGGGAGTGCACGCTCTCACCTCTCCATTCTGTTTTCAAAATAATGTTTCCTTTGCTTCTGAACCAAACTCAGTTTTGATCTGTTGGCTCCAATGACACTGGGCATGGGGACTCCTGTTGGGGTCCACTCTGGAGGATCAGTAACAGAAATTGAGAACATTGTAACTTCAATGAACAGATGTGTGAGCCAAACTGTAGTTAACATAGAGCAGTGTATAATGCTCGGGTAAAATAAGATGTTTCTAAGACTTACATTTGATATTTCCATCACTTTCCTATAAGCAAGTTCAGTGAAGACGTCTGTCTTATTTGTCAGGTCAACATTAGAGAAATGAAGTGATTTATTTTCATGGATGTACATCGAATAATCTTGGCTGAAGCTTCAATCTTGTTTTGAATGCTTTTCCATTGAAAATGATACCTCTCTTTCAGCTCCCCCATTTCTGAGAAGTATAAAACCTTATAATTTATTATTACCAAAGGGGAAAGGTAGGAGAAGGGATAAATTAACAGTTTGGGATTAACACATACACACTGCTATGTAAAAAATAGATCATCAACAAGGAACTACTGTATAGCACAGGGAACTACACTGAATATTTTGCAATAACCTATAAGGGGAAATAATCTGAAAAAGAATAGATATTTTTATTGACATCATCTATCAATGACAGATAAAATGTAACCTAAGCAAGGCCGATGGTGAGCGCTCTGACCCTGAAGATTTCAGTCATCTAAAGTTTGGGCTCTGCCTATTTCCCAAGGCCCTTAAAGGACATACGTGTAGCCGTAGCTTAAAAATTCCCCAGTTTGGGGTTCGGGGAGGCACTGATTTGGAAAAATCCCTGGTGTTCTCCTTACATGCACGGGACCCTTCCTACAGCTAAAACATGCCTGTCACACCTAGAGGATGGTACACCGTTTGATCGGAAAGAGTTTGGAAAAGGCACCTCATCTCCTCATTGCATGGTGCTCGGGTTCAACCCTCCAGCATCTTTCCTAACAATCTCCTCACTTGGTGATATCAGCACCGTCAACATCCTGTTGCACACAGTTTTTAATTTGTCCAGAGGATGTAGCGGAAGGATGAGAAAAATATAGAGACATGTCTTAGGTGTTCGGACAGGCACATGCCACTCTAATTTCCAATCCAGAACACAAATTCATCAAAGGCTAGAATTGCCCACGGAAACAGAATAGGGCTAGAGGAAATCCCGCTGTTTTGTGTCCAGTTTCCAAAAACACAAGTTGAAAAATGGAACTCAGGGGCACTAAAATTCATGAAACTGCAGAGTTGAAAATATCTATCGTCGAAAAATGTCTTGAGATAAGTCACAGAAAAGGACTTGTAAGCAAGGGAGAGTGGCAGGAAACAGATTTGAAGAGGTAGAAAGGACTCCCCATTAAAGCACAAGAAAAGGGGCTGAACATCGCCAATGATGCAGTTGGCCAAAAAGGGTGTATGCATTTTTTCTGAATATATTCAAGTAAAGGCCATACACACTTTTTATCCAACCCAACAGGTGGGCACTGGAAATCAATATCACAAAATGTATCACTTCACATCAGTCAGAAGGGCCATCCACATAAAGTGTAAACACCAGAAATGCAGGACAGGGCGAGGAGAAAAGGGAGCCCTGTGAGGCTGATAGTGGAAATGTAATTTGCCAACGGCCACTCTGGAGAAGTGTATTGTGTTTGCTAAAACATCTAAAAAATGAGCTACAGAGCATAGGGCACTTGCACTCATGGGCGTGTACCTTGGGAAAAACAAAAATCGACAGAAAACAGGCACCCGAACGTTTACCACCTCTCTGTTAAAAAGGGCCTCAACTTGGATATAACCTAAATGTCCCTGGAAGGATAAAATGGATAAAAGAGATGGGGTACTTATGTAGAGTGGAATATTACTCATCCAGAAATCAATGAAATAAGGCCAGTTGTAACAACTCTGGAGGAGTTACATACGATCATTCTAAGTGACATATGTCAGAAAGAAAAAGACACATATCATAAGATGTCACTTAAAGGTGGAATCAAAAATGGCTACACATGAAATAAATTACAAAACAGAAACATAGTCAAATATGTAGAAAATAGACATAAGGCTGCTAAATGGGAAAGGTGGGGAATGGTGAGGTATTATCCAGGAGGTTGAAATTAGCAAAGATACCATTCCAAGTACCAAATTGAATAACTGACAAGGCCTACACGGTACCTCAAAGAACTGCACTCAGCCCACTCAAGTCACTGGAAAATAATACATATGACTGGTAAGCATCTGAAACAGAAGTTATTGTTGTCTCACAGTACATGAATCAAGTGGATGTACAGCAGCAAAAAACAGAGCTTTGAAAATCAGCTGTAACCAATATAAAAATAAATTTAAAACTATTTATAAAAACAGTGAGACAGACAAAAATTCTTACAACTTTTGTTGAAGGGCTACGATGTAACATGGATTGAACACATGTAGACCCACAGCAGGATGATTATATAAGGCTGGAAGCTATGCACGCTAAGAGACGTTAGAGAGGCTGGGTGAGGAAATGCAGACCTTTTAAAGTAATACTGCCTGGTACCCATTCCATGGGTCCCAAATCTGCAGGTTCAAGGGAGTCTTCTGACAGCGAAAACATGCCTGGGAAACCGAGATGAATGTACACCGTGTGCTCAGGAAAGGTGTCTAAAATGCACCTCATTTTTGATCTCCTGCTGCTGGGGTTCGCCATTCCAGCCACATTACTAACAATGTCCCCACTTGGAGAATCAGCACCTTTAACCTCCTGTTTCCCACAGTTTGCAATTTGTGCAGAGGGTAAATGGGAAGAGGGGGAACCAATGAGAGATTAGCTGTAGGAGTTTTGACAGGCACATGTCACTCTAATTTCCCATTAGGAAGAAGAATTAACCAAAGGCTCAGCCTGCCTCCCCAGAACCAGAATAGGGCCGGAAGCAATCCAATGGTTTGGCGGCCAGCTCACAAAAAAAGCGAGTTGCAAAATGGAGCTCAGGAGCAGACAATTCAAAGACCTGCAAAGATATAAATGATAACCAACGTCCAAAAATATATTCAGGTAAGGCAACGAAGAGGATCTGAATGAGAGGCAGAATTGCAGGAAACAGATTTCAAAAGGTAGATTGTACTCACATTTAAAGCATATGAAAAGCAGCAGAATTTCTAAAATGATGCAGTTGGGCAAATGGGTGTATGCGTTTTTTTCGTGAATATCTTCAGGAAAAAAACACATGCAGAGTTTTTGGCCAACCAAGCAAGAGGGAAATGCAAATCTGCACAACAAAGGAGTCTCAATTTCCACAGCTCAGAAAGGCAATCCAAAAAATGTGTACAAACCAGAAATGCAGGAGAGGCCATGGAAAACAGGGAGCCTAGTCACGCTGATGGGTGGGGTATAAATATCCAAGAGCCACTCTGAAGAAGTGTATGCTGTTTCCTAAAACTTCTAAAATACAAAGCCCCCAAGCAAAGGGGACTTCAACTCACGGGCATATGACTTGGGAAGACTAAATATCAATAAGACACAGGCACCCCAAAGTTTAGGGCTGCTCTGCATACAAGAACCTCAACTTTGGTAAACCTAAAATATCCCAGGAAAAAGAGAAATGCATAAAGAACTTGTGGTAATTTTGTACAACGGAATATCACTCAGACGTGAAATCAGTGTATATAAGGCCAGTAGCAGCATAATGAGTGGATTTAGGTATGATGATTCTAAGGGAAATTAGTCACACAGAAAAAGAATCTTATCATAAGATATCACTTATAGAGGGAATGTCAATATCACAACACATGAACTGAATTAGGAAAGAGAACAGAGTCTCACATTTAGAAAAAAATTCTTATGCCTGCTTCAGGGGAATGGAGAGGTGGGGTGATGCATAAAACCAGAGTATGATATTAGCACAGGTACCATTCCATAAACCAAATACAGAATAGACAAGCCCTACACCTTCCTCAGTGAATGGGACTCAACACCCCTATTCCCCGCCGAGGAATATATCTGACTAGTAAGAATCTTAAAACCTATGTATTCATATGTCTCCGTAAGGAAATCAATTGTGTCTAGACTGGCATAAACAGGTCAGTGAAAACCAGCTCAACCCCATAATAAAAATGAATTTCAAAAACAAAACCAAAAAACAGCAAAATTCTTACACAATTCCTTCAGGGGTTCTAATGAAACCTGGAATGACCCTATCTGCAAAGACAGCTGGATGAGACATAAGGCTGGACACTTGGGACTGAGAGGACTGGTGAGATTGGGAGAGAAAATGCAGAACCTTTAAAGTAGTAATGCATGCCACCATTCCATGGGTCCCAAATCTCCAGGTAGAAGGGAATATCACTACAGTTATAACATGTATGGGAAACCTAGAGAATGGACACCCTGTGATGGCGAAAGGTTTCTAAAACTCTCCTAATTTTTCCTCTCCTTGTGCTCCACTTTGGCATTCCAACTGCTTTACTATCAATCTCCCAACTTAGGAGAGTCAGCCCCTATAACCTCCTGGTTCGCACAGTTTGCTATTTGTGCAGATGATGAAAGGGAAGAGGGAGAACCAATCAGAGAGTAGATGTAGGCATTTGGACGGGCACATGTCACTCTAATTTCCCGTCAGGAAGAAGAATTAACCAAAGCCTCAGCCACCCACAGGGAACCAATAAAGCCACCCCTGGAACCAGTATAGGTCCTGAAGCAAAATTGTGGATTTGCGGCCAGCTCACAAAAATGGGATTTGAAAATTGGAGCTCAGGGGCCCAGCAATTCAAAAACCTGCAGAGTTATAAAGGACTACTCTCTTCCAGAAATCTGTTGAGGGAAGGCAATGAAGCGGACTTGAAAATGAGGCAGAATTGCACAAAACATATTTCAAGAGGTAAATTGGAATCGCCTTTGAAGCACAGAAAAAGCATCCCAACTTGGACGGTGATGCACTTGGCCAAAAAGGGCGTATGCCTTTTCCCCTGAATATATTCAGGAGAAAACGCATACGTCCTTTCTGGCCAATGAAGCAAGCATGCAATGCAAATCCACACTACAAAGAATTGTCACTTCCCAGCGGTCCAAAGGGACATCTGTATATCTGTAAAAACCAGAAAGGCAAGAGCGAGATGACAAGGGCATGAAGCAATGTGATCCCAAGGGTCATGGAGGGTTGTGATGACAAGCGCATGGAGCATTGTGATGACAAGATTATGTAGCATTTTGCTGACAAAGGCAAGGAGCATTGTGATGACAAGGTTCATGGAGCACTTTGATGACAAGCGTCATGGAGCATTGTGATTACAGGGGTCATGGAGCATTGGGATGACAAGAGCATGGATCATTGTGATGACAAGGTTCATGGAGCATTTTGATGACAAGAGTCCCGGATCATTGTGTCGTCAGGGTTCATGGAGCGTTGTGATGACAGTGGTCATGGAGCATTGTGATGACAGGGGTCAGGGAGCATTGTGATGAGAAGGTCATGGACCATTGGCTGAAAATGTTCATGGAGTATTGTGATGAGAGGCGTCATGGAGCATTGTGATGACAAGGTACTGGAGCATTGTGATGAGAAGACCATGGAGCCTTGTGATGACATGTCTCATGGGGCATTCTGAGGAAAAGGGGCATGCAGCATTGTGATTACAGAGGTCTTGGAGCATTGTTGTGACAAGGGCATGGAGCATTGGGATGAGAAGGCCATGGAGCGTTCTGATGACATGCATCATGGAGCTTTGTGAGGACAAGGGCATGGAGCATTGTGTTTTCAGGGGTCTTGGAGCACTGTGATGAAAAGGGCATGGATCATTGTGATGAAAAAGGCATGGAGCCTGGTCATGACAGGGTTCAAGGAGCATACTGACGACAAGTGTCAGGGAGTATTGTGATGACAAGGGTATTGAGCATTGTGATGACAAAGGTCATGGAGCATTGTGATGAGAAGACGATGGATAATTGTGATGACGAGCGTCATGGGGCGTTGTGATGATAAGTGTTATGGAACATTTTGATCACAAGGATTTGGAGCATTGTGATGACAGAGGTCATGGGGCATTTTGATTTCATTGTGATGACAATAGCCTGAAGCATTATGATGATGGGCATGCTGCATTGTGATGACAGGGTTCATGGAGCATTGAGATGAAAAGGGGCATGGAGCATTGTGATTACAGGAGTCTTGGAGCATTGTGATGACAAGGGCATGGAGCATCGTGAATGAGAAGGCCATGGAGAATTCTGATGACATGCGTCATGGAGCTTTGTTATGACAAGGGCATGGAGCATTGTGATTACAGGGGTCTTGGAGCACTGTGATGACAAGGGTCATGGAGCCTTGTGATGACAAGGCCGTGGAACATTGTGATGGCAGTGGTCATGGAGCATTTTTATGACAGGGGTCATGGAGCATTGTGATGACCAGGGCAAGGAACACTGTGATACATGGGTCATGGAGGATTGTAATGACAAGCGCATGGAGCATTGTGATAAGAATGGCATCGAGCATTGTGATGAAAAGCATCATGTAGCCTGTGATGACAAGGGCATGGAACAATGTGATGAGAGGTTTCATGGAGCATTGTGATGACAATGGCATGCAGCATTGTGATGCCAAGGGTCATGGAGCTTTGTGATGACAAAGGTCATGGAGCATTTTGATGACAAGAGGTGTGGTGCATTCTGTTGTGTAGGGCAGGGAGCATTGTGATAACAGGGTCATGGAGCAATTTGATGAAAAGTGTCATGGAACATTTTGATGACAGTGGTTATGGAACATTGAGATGTCAAGGGTCATGGAACATTTCCATGACAGGGTTTAAGGACCATTGTGATGACAGGGGAGTGGGTGTATTGTGATGACTAGTGAGGGAACATGTTGATATCAGTGGTGAGAGAGCATTTTTATAAGAAGTGCATGGAGCATTGTGATGACAATCTTTATGGAGCATTGTGATGACAAGGTTGTGGAGCATTGTGATGACAAGGGTCATGGAGCATTGAGTTGACAAAGGCACGGAGCATTGTGATGACAAGTGTCACGGAGCATTGTGATGAAAAGTTCATGGAGCATTGTGGTGACAAAGTTCACAGAGCCTTGTGATGATGAGGGCATGGACCATTGTGATGACACAGGTCATGAAGCCTTGTGAAGACTGGAGTCACGGAGAATTGTGATGACTGGGGTCATGGAGCATTGTGATGACAAGGGCATGGAGCTTTGTGATGACAGGGGCATAGGGCATTGGTCTGACAAGTTTCATGGATAATTGTGTTGACAGTGGGCATGGCACATTGTGATGACAAGGTCATGGAGCATTGTGAAGACAAGGTCATGGAGTATTGTGAAGACAGGTGTCAGGGAGCATTGTGATGACATATTTCATGGTCCATTGTGATGACAATGGCATGGAGCATTGTGATGCCAAGTGTTATGGAGGATTGTGATGACAAAGGTAATGGAGCATTGTGATGACAAGGGCTTGGATCATTGTGATGACAAGGGCATGGAGCATTGTGATGACAACGGGCAGTGAGAATTTTGATGAAAAGGTCGTGAAGCATTGTGATAACAAAGGCATGGAGCTTGCTATGACAGGGGTCATGGGGCATTGCGATGACAAATGCATGGAGAATTGTGATGACAAGAGCATGTAACATAGTGATGAGAACTGTCATGGAGCACTGTGATGACAAGGACGTGGAGAATTGTGATGACAAGGGACATGGTGCATTGTCATAACCAGGGCATGGAGCATTGTGATGGCAAGACCGTGGAGCACTGTGATGAGAAGACCATGGATAATTGTGATGACGAGCATCATGGAACACTGTAATGACAAGGGGCATGGAGCATTGTGATGACAGGTGTCATGGAGCATTGTGACGACAGGGGTCATGGATCATTGTGATGACAAGTGTCACGGAGCATTCTGATGACAAGCTTGTGGAGTATTGTGATGACAATGGCATGGAGCATTGTGATGAAAAGGGAATGGATCACTGTGATGAAAAAGGCATGGAGACTTGTCATGACAGGGTTCAATGAGCATACTGACGACAGGTGTCAGGGAGCATTGTGATGACAAGTGTATTGAGAATTGTGATGACAAGGGTCATGGAGCATTGTGATGAGAAGTCCATGGATAATTGTGATGACCAGCATCATGGGGCGTTGTGATGACAAGTATTATGGAACATTGTGATCACAAGGGTTTGGAGCATTGTGATGACAGAGGTCATGGATCATTTTGATTTCATTGTGATGACAATAGCATGAAGCATTATGATGATGGGCATGGTGCATTATGATGACAGGGTTCATGGATCATTGAGATGAAAAGGGGCATGGAGCATTGTGATTACAGGGGTCTTGGAGCATTGTGATGAGAAGGGTCATGGAGCCTTGTAATGACAAGGCCATGGAACATCGTGATGGCAGGGGTAATGGAGCATTGTTATCACAGGTGTAATGGAGCATTGTGATGGCAAGGGCATGGAGCATTGTGATGACATGTGTCAGGTAGCATTGTGATGACAATGGCATGGAGCAATGTGATGAGAGCGTTCATGGAGCATTGTGATGACCATGACATGGAGCATTGTGATGCAAAGGGTCATGGATCTTTGTGATGACAAAGGTCATGGAGCATTTTGATGACAAGGGCGTGGTGCATTGTGATGAGAAGGGCAGGGAGCATTGTGATGACAGGGTCATGGAACAATTTGATGAAAAGGGTCATGCAACATTTTGATGACAGGGGTTATGGAACATTGTGATGTCAGGGGTCATTGAGCATTTTGATGAAATGGTTCATGGAGCATTTTGATGACAGGGGTTATGGAACATTGTGATGTCAGGGGTCATCGAACATTGTGATGATAAGCGCATGTAGAATTGTGATGACAGGAGTCATGGAACATTGTGATGATAGGGGTGAGGGAGTATTGTGATGAATAGTGATGTAACATTGTGATATCAGTGGTGAGAGAGCATTTTGATGAGAAGTGCATGGAGCATTGTGATGACAAGGTTTATGGAGCATTGTGATGACAAGATTGTGGAGCACTGTGATGACAAGCGCATGGCGCATTGTGATGACATGGGTCATGGAGCATTGTGCTGACAAGCGCATGGAGCATTGTGATGACAAGGGTCATGGAGCATTGTGCTGAGAAAGGCATAGAGCATTGTGATGACAAGGGTCAAAGAGCATTGTGATGAAAAGTTCATGGAGCATTGTGGTTAAAAAGTCACAGAGACTGTACATGAGGAGGGCATGGACCATTGTGATGACAAAGGTCATGAAGCATTGTGATGACTGGAGTCACGGAGAATTGTGATGACAGGGGTCGTGGAGCATTGTGATAAGAAGGGCATGGAACATTGTGATGACAAGGGCATGGAGCATTGGTCTCATAAGTTTCATGGATTATTGCGATGACAGTTGGAATGGCGCATTGTGATGACAAGGGCATGGAGCACTGTGATGACCAGGTCATGCA
The DNA here is from genome assembly GCF_949752795.1 of Hyperoodon ampullatus. Lineage (NCBI taxonomy): Eukaryota > Metazoa > Chordata > Mammalia > Artiodactyla > Ziphiidae > Hyperoodon > Hyperoodon ampullatus. The sequence goes on from NW_027640773.1 coordinate 101,136, forward strand.
GTATTGTGAAGACAGGTGTCAGGGAGCATTGTGATGACATATGTAATGGCCCATTGTGATGACAATGGCATGGAGCATTGTGTTGCCAAGTGTCATGGAGGATTCTGATGACAAAGGTAATGGAGCATTGTGATGACAATGGCTTGGAGCATTGTGATGACAAGGGTCAGGGAGCATTCTGATGACAAGCTTGTGGAGTAATTTGATGACATTGGCATGGAGCATTGTGATGAAAACGGCATGGGGCATTGCGATGAAAAAGGCATGGAGCCTTTTCGTGACAGGTTTCAAGGAGCATTCTGACGACAAGTGTCAGGGAGCATTGTGATGACAAGTGTATTGAAAATTATGATGACAAAGGTCATGGAGCATTGTGATGAAAAGGGCATGGAGTATTGTGATGAAAGGCATCATGGAGCGTTGTGATGACAAGTGTTATGGAACATTGTGATCACAAGGGTTTGGAGCATTGTGAGGACAGAGGTCTTGGATCATTTTGATTTCAAGGAACATGGAGCATTGTGATGACAAGGGCAGGAAGCAATGTGATCCCAAGGTTCATGGAGTATTGTGATGACAAGCGCATAGAGCATCGTAATGACAGGGTCATGTAGCATTTTGCTGACAAAGGCATGGAGCATTGAGATGACAGGTGTCCAGGAGCACTGTGATGGCAAGCGTCAAGGAGCATTGTGTTTACAGGGGTCAAGGAGCATTGGGATGACAAGGGCATGCATCATTGTGATGCCAAGTGTCATGGAGCATTGGGCTGAAAATGTTCATGGAGTTTTGTGATGAAAGGGGTCATGGAGCATTGTGATGACTAGGGAATGGAGCATTGTGATGACAAGAGTACCGGATCATTGTGTTGTCAGGTGTCATGGAGCGTTGTGATGACAGTGGTCATGGAGCATTGTGATGATATTGGTCAAGGAGCATTGTAATGAGAAGGTCATGGAGCATTGGGCTGAAAACGTTCATGGAGTATTGTGATGACAGGCGTCATGGAGCATTGTGATGATAAGGGAATGGAGCATTTTGATGACAACGTCCTGGAGCATTGTGATGAGAAGTCCATGGAGCCTTGTGATGCCAAGTCTCATGGAGCATTCTGATGAAAAGGGGCATGGAGCATTGTGATTACAGGGGTCTAGGACCATTGTGATGACAAGGGCATGGAGCATTGTGATGAAAAGTGCATGGATCATTGTGATGAAAAAGGCATGGAGCCTTGTCATGAAAGGGTTCAAGGAGCATACCGATGGCAAGAGTAAGGGAGCATTGTGATGACATGTGTATTGAGCATTGTGATGACAAATGTCATGGGGCATTGTGATGAGAAGTCCATGGATAATTGTGATGACCAGCGTCATGGGGCATTGTGATGACAAGTGTTATGGAACATTGTGATCACAAGGGTTTGGAGCATTGTGATGACAGAGTTCATGGAGCATTTTGATTTCATTGTGATGACAATAGCATGAAGCATTATGATGATGGGCATGGTGCATTGTGATGACAGTGTTCATGGAGCATTTTGATGAAAAGGGTCATGGAGCATTTGTCTGACAAGTTTCATGGATTATTGTGATGACAGTGGGCATGGCACATTGTGATGACAAGGGCATGAAGCATTGTGATGACAAGGTCATGGAGTATTGCGAAGACAGGTGTCAGGGAGCATTGTGATGACATATGTCATGTTCCATTGTGATGACAATAACACGGAGCATTGTGATGCCAAGTGTCATGGTGGATTATTGTGACAAACGTAAAGGAGCATTTTGATGACAAGGGCATGGAGCATTGAGATGACAAGGTCCACTGATAATTTTAATGTCCAGGTCGTGAAACATTGTGATGACAAGCGCATGGAGCTTCCTATGACAGGGGTCATGGAGCATTGCGATGACAAGTGCATGGAGTATTGTGATGACAAGAGCATATAACATTGTGATGAGAAGTGCCATGGAGCATTGTGATGACAAGGAAGTGGAGAATTGTGAGGACGAGGGACATTGAGCTTTGAGATGACCAGGGCATGGAGAATTGTGATGGCAAAACCGTGGAGCATTTTGATGAGAAGACCTTGCGTAATTGTGATGACGAGCATCATGAAGCACTGTAATGACAAGGGGCATGAAGCATTGTGATGACAGGTGTCAGGGAGCATTGTGATGACTGGGGTCATGGAGCATTGTGATGACAAGGGCACGGAGCATTGTGATGACAAGGGCCATTGAGAATTTTGATGACAAGGTCATGAAGCATTGTGATGACAAACACTTGGAGCTTGCTATGACAGGGGGCATGGAACATTGCAATGACAAGTGCATGGAGAATTGTGATGACAAGAGCATGTAACATTGTGATGAGAAGTGTCATGTAGCATTGTGATGACAAGGACGTGGAGAATTGTGATGACAAGGGACATGGAGCATTGTGATGAGCAGGGCATAGAGCATTGTGATGACAGGTGTCATGGAGCATTATTATGACAAGGGCCATAGTGCATTCTGACATAAGATATCACTTATGAAGGGAATGTAAACATGGCTACATATGAACTGAATTAGGAAAGAGAACAGTGTCTCAGATATAGAAAACACACTTATGCTTGCTTAAGGGGAAAGGAGAGGTGGGGAGACACACAAAACCAGAGTTTGATATTAGCACAGGTAACATTCCATAATCCAAATACAGAAGAGACAAGCCCTACTCCTTCCTCAGTGAATGGGACTCAACACCCTAATTCCCGGCAGAGAAATATATCTGACTAGTAAGAATCTTAAAACCTATGTATTGATATGTCTCCGTAAAGGAACCAAGTGTGCCTAGGACGACATAAACACGGCAGTGAGAAGCAGCTCAAACCCACTATAAAAATGAATTTCAAAACAAAACAAAAAACAGTTTAATTCTTACACAATACCTTCAGGGGTTCTGATGAAACTTGGAATGACCCTGTCTACAACGACAGCTGGATGTGGCATAAGGCTGGTCACTTGGGACTGAGACGATTGGTGAGATTGGGTGAGAAAAGGCAGACCCTCTAAAGCAATAATTCCTGCCCATCATTCCATGGTTCCCAACTCTCCAGGTAGATGGGAATATCACTACAGTTATAACATGTATGGGAAACCTAGAGAATGGACACCCTCTGATGGAGAAAGGTTTCTAAAACTCTACTAATTTTTTTTCTCTCCTTGTGCTCCAACTTGACATTCCAACTGCTTTAATATCAATCTCCCAACTTGGAGAGTCAACCCCTATAACCTGTTTCGCACAGTTGGCACATTGTTCAGAGGATATAAGGGAAAAGGGAGAACCAATGAGAGAGTAGCTGTAGGCATTTGGACGGCCACATGTCACTCTAATTTCCCGTCACGAAGAAGAATTAACCAAACTCTCAGCCTGCCCCCCCCCCCGGAACCTGTACAGGTCCTGAAGCAAAACTATGGATTTGCGGTCAGCTCACAAAAACGCGAGTTGAGAACTGGAGCACAGCGGCACAGCATTTCACTAACTTGCAGAGTTATAAAGGACTACTCTCTTCCAAAAATCTGTTGAGGGAAAGCCACGAGGCAGACTTTAAAATGATGCAGAATTGCACGAAACAGATTTCAAGAAGTATATTGGAATTGCCTTTAAACACAGGAAAAGCATCACAACTTCGACAATTATGGAATTGTCCATAAAGGGCGTATGCGTTTTCACCTGAATATATTCAGGAGAAAACGCATACGCCGATTTTGACCAACCAAGCAACTGCACAATGCAAATCTGCACTACAAATATGTATCACATCCCACCGGTCAAAAGGGTCATCTGCAAAATGTGTAAAAACCAGAAAGGCAAGACAGGCTCTGGAGAACAGTAAGCCTTGTTATGCTCATGGGTGGGATGTAAATTGCCAACAGCCACCCTGGAGGAGTGCATTGTGTTCTCTAAAAGAAGTAAACAACAGAGCTTCACAACCTAAGTCACTTCCAGTCATGGGAATATACCTTGGGAAAACTGAATATCAATAAGACACAGCCACCCCAAAATTTAGGGCAGCACTGCTTACAAGAACCTCGAATCCGGGACACCTTAAATATCCAAGGAAAGACAAAAATGGTAAAGAAATTGTGGTACTTACGTATGATGGAATATCCCTCAGCCATGAAATCAATGTCATAAGGCCAGTAGAAGCAAAATGAGTGGATTCAGGTTCGATGATTCTAAGTGAAATAAGTCACACAGAAAAAGAAACTTATCATAAGATATCACTTATGAAGATCCTGTAAACATGGCTACACATGGACTGAGTTAGGAAAGAGAACAGTGTCTCACATTTAGAAAACACTCTTATGCCTGCTTAAGGGTGAAGGAGAGGTGGGGGAGATGCATAAAACCAGAGTTTTATATAAGCACAGATACGGTCACAAAAACCAACTATGGAATAGACAAAACCTACACCTTCCTCAGTGAAAGGGACTCAAAACCCCATATTTCCCGCAGAGGAATACATCTGACTAGTAAGAATCTTAAAACCTATGTATTGATATGTCTCCATAAGGGAATCAAGTGTGTCTAGACTGGCATAAACATGGCAGCGAGAATCAGCTCAAACCCACTATAAAAAGGAATTTCAAAAACAAAACAAAAAAACTGGGAAATTCTTTACAATTCCTTCAGGGTCGCTGATGAAACGTTGAATGACCGTATCTACAGTGACAGCTGGATGTGGCATAAGGCTGGACACTTGGGACTGAGAGGATTGGTGAGATTGGGTGAGCAAATGCAGACCCTTTAAAGCAATAATGCATGGCAACCATTCCATGGGTCCCACTCTGCAGGTTGAAGAGAATATTACTACAGCAATAACATATACAGGAAATCTAGAGAATGGACACACTGTGAATACGAAAGGTTTCTACAACTCAACGAATAGTCCCTCTCCTGGTGCTCCGGTTTGACTTTCCAACTGCTTTACTATCAATCTCCCAACTTGGAGAGACAGCCCCTTTAACATCCTGGTTCACACACGTTGCCAAATTGGCAGAGGATGAAAGGAATGAGGGAGAACCAATGAGAGAGTAGCTGTTAGGCATTTGGACGGTCACATGTCAATCTAATTTCCCGGCAGGAAGAAGAATTAACCAAAGTCTCAGCCACCCACCGGGAACCAGTATAGGTCCTGCACCAAAATTTTGGACTTGCGGTCAGTTCACAAAAAACGAGTTGAAAAATGGAGCTCAGGGGCACAGCAATTCACAAACTGACAGAATAATAAAGGAAAACTATCGTCTAAAAATCTGTTGAGGGAAGGCAACGAGGTGGACTTGAAATCGAGGCAGAATAGCAGGAAACAGATTTCAAGAGGTACATTGGAATCGCCTTTAAAGCACACGAAGAGGGGCACAACTTCGACAATGATGCACTTGGCCAAAAAGGGCGTATTCGTTTTCTCCTGAAGATATTCAGGAGAAAACGCATACGCCTTTTTTGGCCAAGCAAGCAAGAAGGCAATGCAAATTGGCACTAGAAAGAAGTATCACTTCCCACCGGTCAAAAGGGACATCCAAAAAATATGTAAAAACCAGAAAGGCAAGAGAGGCCCTGGAGAACAGGGAGCCTTGTTATGCTGATGGGCGGGATGTAAATTGCCAACTGCCTCCCTGGAGGAGTGTATTGTGTTCCCTAAAACAAGTAAAGAACAGAGCTACAGAGCCAAGGGCACTTCCAGTCTAGGGAATAAACCTTGGGAAAACTGAAAAACAATAATACAGAGCTACCCCAAAATTTAGGGCGGCACTGCCTACAAGAACTTCAACTTGGGTACACCTTAAATATCCCAGGAAATATAAAAATGGTTCAAAAATTTGTGGTACATACGTACGATGGAATATCCCTCAGACATGAAATCAATGTCATAAGACCAGTAGCAGCAAAATGAGTGGATTCAGGTACGATGATTCTAAGTGAACAAAGTCACACAGAAACAGAAACTTATCATAAGATATCACTTATGATGATCATGTCAACATGGCTACACCTGAACTTAGATAGGAAAGAGAACAGAGTCTCACATTTAGAAAACACTCTTATTCCTTCTTAAGGGGGAATGAGAGGTGGGGTGATGCATAAAACCAGAGTTTGATATAAGCACAGGTACTGTTCCAAAAACCAACTATGGAATACAGAAGACATACACCTTCCTCAGTGAAAGGGACTCAAAACCCCATATTTCCCGCAGAGGAATATATGTGACTAGTAAGAATCTTAAAACCTATGTATTGATATGACACCATAAGGGAATCAAGTGTTTCTAGACTGGCATAAACATGGCAGCGAGAAACAGCCTAAACTCACTATAAAAAGGAATTTAAAAAACAAAATAAAAAAAAACATGGAAATTCTTTACAATTCCTTCAGTCTCTGATGAACCCTGGAATGACCCTAACTACAATGACACCTGGATATGGCATAAGGCTGGACACTTGGGAATGAGAGAATTGGTGGCATTGGGTGAGCAAATGCAGACCCTTTAAAGCAATAATGCATGGCACCCATTCCATGGGTCCCAACTCTCCAGGTTGAAGGGAATATTACTAGAGCTATAACATGTAAAGGAAACCTAGAGAATGGACACAGTGTGAATACGAAAGGTTTCTAAAACTCAACTAATAGTCCCTCTCCTGGTGCTCACGTTTGACTTTCAAACTGCTTTACTATCAATCTCCCAACGTAGAGTGACAGCACATTTAACCTCCTGGTTCGCACACGTTGCCAATTAGGCAGAGGAGGAAAGGGAAGAGGGAGAACCAATGAGAGAGTAGCTGTTTGGCATTTGGACGGGCACATGTCACTCTAATTTCCTGGCAGGAAGAAGAATTAACCAAAGTCTCAGCCACCCACTGGGAACCAGTATAGCTACTGAACCAAAATATTGGTCTTGCGTTCATCTCACAAAAAAGGAGTTGAAAAATGGAGCTCAGGGGCACAGCAATTCACAAACTGGCACAATAATAAAGGACAACTATCATCCAAAAATCTGTTGACGGAAGGCATTGAGGCAGCATGAATGCGAGGCAGAATAGCAGGAAAGTGATTTCAAGAGGTATGTTGGAATCGCCTTTAAAGCACAGGAAGATGGGCACAACTTCGACAATGATGCACTTGGCCAAATAGGGCATATGCGTTTTCTCCTGATTATATTTAGGAGATAACGCATATGCCCTTTTTGGCCAAGCAAGCAAGTGGACAATGCAAAACTGCACTACAAAGAAGTATCACTTCCCACCGGTCAAAAGGGACATCCACAAAATGTGTAAAAACCAGAAAGGCAAGACAGGCCCTGGAGAACAGGGAGCCTTGTTATGCTGATGGGCGGTATGTAAATTGCCAACTCCCTCTCTGGAGGAGAGCACTGTGTTCCCTAAAACAAGTAAACAACAGAGCTACAGAGCCACGGGCACTTCCAGTCTAGGGAATATACCTTGAGAAAACTGAAAATCAGTAAGACAGAGCCACACCAAAATTTAGGGCTGCACTGCTTACAAGAACCTCAACTTGGGTACACCTTAAATATCCCAGGAAATATAAAATTGGTTCAAAATATTGTGGTACTTACGTACGACGGAATATCCCTCACCCATGAAATCAATGTCATAAGACCAGTAGCAGCAAAATGAGTGGATTCCGGTTCGATGATTCTAAGTGAAATAAGTCACACAGAAAAAGCAACTTACCATAAGATATCACTTATGAAGATCCTGTAAACATGGCTACACTTGAACTTAGCTAGGAAAGAGAACAGAGTCTCACATTTGGAAAACACTCTTATGCCTGCTTAAGGGGGAAGGAGAGGTGGGGGATGCATAAAACCGGAGTTTGATATAAGCACAGGTAACGTTCCAAAAACCAACTATGGAATAGACAAGACCTACACCTTCCTCAGTGAAAGGGACTCAAAACCCCATATTTCCCGCAGAAGAATATATCTGACAAGTAAGAATCTTAAAACCTATGTATTGATATGTCTCTGTAAGGGAATCAAGTGTGTCTAGACTGGCATAAACATGGCAGCGAGAATCAGCTGAAATCCACTATCAAAAGGAATTTCACAAACAAAACAAAAAAACAGGGAAATTCTTTACAATTCCTTCAAGGTCTCTGATGAAACCTGGAATAACCCTATCTACAAGGACAGCTGCATGTGGCATAAGGCTGGACCCTTGGGACTGAGAGGATTGGTGAGATTGTGTGAGCAAATGCAGACCCTTTAAAGCAATAATGCATGGCACCCAGTCCTTGGGTCCCAACTCTCCAGGTTAAAGGGAATATTACTACAGCTATAACATGTACGGGAAACCTAGAGAATGGACACACTGTGAATACGAACGGTTTCTAAAACTCAAATAATAGTCCCTCTCCTGGTGCTCAGGTGTGACTTTCCAACTGATTTACTATCAATCTCCCAACTTGGAGAGACAGCCCCTTTAACCTCCTGGTTCGCACACATTGAAAATTTGGCAGAGGATGAAAGGGAAGAGGGAGAACCAATGAGAGAGTAGCTGTTAGGCATTTGGACGGGCACATGTCACTCTAATTTCACTGGAGGAAGAAGAATTAACCAAAGTCTCAGCCACCCACGGGGAACAAGTAGAGGTCCTGAACCAAAATTTTGCATTTGCGGTCAGCTCACAAAAAATGAGTTGAAAAATGGGGCTCAGGGCACAGCAATTCACAAACTGGAAGATTAATAAAGACAACTATCATCCAAAAATCTGTTGAGGGAAGGCAACGAGGTGGACATGAAATCGAGGCAGAATAGCAGGAAACAGATTTCAAGAGGTATGTTGGAATCGCCTTTAAAGCACCAGAAGTGGGGCACAACTTCGACAATGATGCACTTGGCCAAAAAGGGTGTTTGCATTTTCTCCTGAATATATTCAGGAGAAAACGCATACGCCCTTTTTGGCCTAGCAAGCAAGCAGGCAATGCAAATCTGCACTACAAAGAAGTATCACTTCCCACCGGTCAAAAGGGACATCCGCAAAATGTGTAAAAACCAGAAAGGCAAGACAGGCCCTGGAGAACAGGGAGCATTGTTATGCTGATGGGCAGGATGCAAATTGCCAACTGCCTCTCTGGTGGAGTGAACTGTGTTCACTAAAACAAGTAAACAACAGAGCTACAGAGCCAAGGGCACTTCCAGTCTAGGGAATATACCTTGGGAAAACTGAAAATCAATAAGCCAGAGCCACCCCAACGTTTAGGGCTGCACTGCTTACAAGAACCTCAACTTGGGTACACCTTAAATATCCCAGGAAATATAAAATTGGTTCAAAATATTGTTGTACTTACGTACGATGGAATATCCCTCAGCCATGAAATCAATGTCATAAGACCAGTAGCAGCAAAATGAGTGGATTCAGGTTCGATGATTCTAAGTGAAATAAGTCACACAGAAAAAGCAACTTATCATAAGATATCACTTATGAAGATCCTGTAAACATGGCTACACTTGAACTGAGCTAGGAAAGAGAACATAGTCTCACACTTAGAAAAAACTCTTATGCCTGCTTAAGGGGGAAGGAGAGGTGGGGTGATGCATAAAACCAGAGTTTGATATAAGCACAGGTACCGTTCCAAAAACCAACTATGGAATAGACAAGACCTACACCTTCCTCAGTAAAAGGGACTCAAAACCCCATATTTCCCGCAGAAGAATATATCTGACAAGTAAGAATCTTAAAACCTATGTATTGATATGTCTCTGTAAGGGAATCAAGAGTGTCTAGACTGGCATAAGCATGGCAGCGAGAATCAGCTCAAACCCACTATAAAAAGGAATTTCAAAAACAAAACAAAGAAACAGGCAAATTCTTTCCAATTCCTTCAGGGTCTCTGATGAAACCTGGAATGACCCTATCTACAATGACAGCTGGATGTTACATAAGGCTGGACACGTGGCACTGAGAGGATTGGTGAGATTGGGTGAGCAAATGCAGACCCTTCAAAGCAATAATGCATGGCACACATTACATGCGTCCCAACTCTCCAAGTTGAAGGGTATATTACTACAACTATAACATGTACTGGAAACCTAGAGAATGGACACACTGTGAACAAGAAACGTTTCTAAAACTCAACTAATACTCCGTCTACTGGTGCTCATGTTTGACACTGCAACTGCTTTACTATCAATCTCCCAACTTAGAGACAGCACATTTAACCCCCTTGTTGGCACACGTTGCCAATTTGGCACAGGATGAAAGGGAAGAGGGAGAACCAATGAGAGAGTAGCAGTTTGGCATTTGGACGGGCATATGTCACTCTAATTTCCCGGCAGGAAGAAGAATTAACCAAAGTCTCAGCCACCCACCGGGAACCCATATACGTCCTTAACCAAAATATTGGTCTTGCGTTCAGCTCACAAAAAACGAGTTGCAAAATGGGGCTCAGGGGCACAACAATTCACAAACTGGCAGAGTAATAAAGGACAACTATCATCCAAAAATCTGTTGAGGGAAGGCAGCGAGGTAGACTTGAAAGCTAGGCAGAATAGCAGGAAACAGATTTCAAGAGGTACGTTGGAATTACCTTTAAAGCACAGGAAAAGGGGCACAACTTCGACAATGATGCACTTGGCCAAAAAGGGCGTATGCATTTTCTCCTGAATATATTTAGGAGAGAACTCATATGCCCGTTTTGGCCAAGCAAGCAAGCGGACAATGCAAATCTGCAATACAAAGAAGTATCTCTTCCCACCGGTACAAAAGGGACATCCACAAAATGTGTAAAAACCAGAAAGGCAAGACAGGCCCTGGAGAACAGGGAGCCTTGTTATGCTGATGGGCGGGATGTAAATTGCCAACTGCCTCTCTGGAGGAGTGCATTGGGTTCCCTAAAACAAGTAAACAACAGATCTACAGAGCCAAGGGCACTTCCAGTCTAGGGAATATACCTTGGGAAAACTGAAAATCAATAAGACACAGCCACCTCAAAATTTAGGGCTGCACTGCTTACAAGAACCTCAACTTGGGTACACCTTAAATATCCCAGGAAATATAAAAATGGCTCAAAAAATTGTGGTACTTATGTACGATGGAATATCCGTCAGGCATGAAATCAAAGTCATAAGACCAGTAGAAACAAAATGAGTGGATTCTGTTATGATGATTCTAAGTGAAATAAGACACACAGAAAAAGAAATTTATCATAAGATATCACTTATGAAGATCCTGTAACATGGCTACACTTGAACTGAGTTAGGAAAGAGAACAGAGTCTCACATTTAGAAAACACACTTATGCCTGCTAGAGTTGGAAGGAGAGGTGGGGTGATGCATAAAACCAGAGTTTGATATAAGCACAGGTACTGTTCCAAAAACCAACTATGGAATACAGAAGACCTACAAGTTCCTCACTGAAACGGACTCAAAACCCCATATTTCCGGCAGAGGAATATATCTGACTAGTAAGAATCTTAAAACCTATGTATTGATATGTCTCCGTAAGGGAATCAAGTGTTTCTAGACTGGCATAAATATGGCAGCGAGAATCAGCTCAAACCCACTATCAAAAGGAATTTCAAGAACAAAACAAAGAAAACAGGGAAATTCTTTACAATTCCTTCAGGGTCTCTGATGAAACCTGGAATGACCCTATCTACAACGACCGCTGGATGTGGCATAAGGCTGGACACTTGGGACTGAGAGGATTGGTGAGATGGGGTGAGCAAATGCAGACCTTGTAAACCAATAATGCATGGCACCCATTCCATGGGTCCCAACTCTGTGGGTTGAAGGGAATATTAATACAGCTATAACATATACAGGAAACCTAGAGAATGGACACACTGTGAATACAAAAGGTTTCTAAAACTCAACGAATAGTCCCTCTCCTGGTGTTCCGGTTTGACTTTCCAACTGCTTTACTAACAATCTCCCAACTTGGAGAGACACCACTTTTAACCTCCTGGTACACACACGTTGCCAATTTGGCAGAGGATGAAAGGAAAGGGGGAGAACCAATGACAGAGTAGCTGTTAGGCATTTAGACGGGCACATGTCACTCTAATTTCACGGGAGGAAGAAGAATTAACCAAAGTCTCAGCCACCCACGGGGAACAAGTAGAGGTCCTGAACCAAAATTTTGGACGTGCGGTCAGCTCACAAAAAATGAGTTGAAAAATGGGGCTCAGGGCACAGCAATTCACAAACTGGAAGAGTAATAAAGGACAACTATCATCCAAAAATCTGTTGAGGGAAGGCATCGACGCGGAGTTGAAATCGAGGCAGAATAGCAGGAAACAGATTTCAAGAGGTATGTTGGAATCGCCTTTAAAGCACAAGAAGTGGGGCACAACTTCGACAATGATGCACTTGGCGAAAAAGGGCGTTTGCATTTTCTGCTGAATATTTTCAGGAGAAAATGCATACGACCTTTTTGGCCAAGCAAGCAAGCAGGCAATGCAAATCTGCACTACAAAGAAGTATCACTTCCCACCGGTCAAAAGGGATATCCGCAAAATGTGTAAAAACCAGAAAGGCAAGACAGGCCCTGGAGAACAGGGAGCATTGTTATGCTGATGGGCAGGATGTAAATTGCCAACTGCCTCTCTGGTGGAGTGAATTGTGTTCCCTAAAACAAGTAAACAACAGAGCTACAGAGCCAAGGGCACTTCCAGTCTAGGGAATATACCTTGGGAAAACTGAAAATCAATAAGACAGAGCCACCCCAACGTTTAGGGCTGCACTGCTTACAAGAACCTCAACATGGGTACACCTTAAATATCCCAGGAAATATAAAAATGGTTCAAAAAATTGTGGTATTTACGTACGATGGAATATCCCTCAGCCATGAAATCAATGTCATAAGACCAGTAGCAGCAAAATGAGTGGAATGAGGTTCGATGATTCTAAGTGAAATAAGTCACACAGAAAAAGCAAGTTATCATAAGATATCACTTACGAAGATCCTGTAAACATGGCTACACTTGAACTGAGCTAGGAAAGAGAACAGAGTCTCACATTTGGAAAACACTCTTATGCCTGCTTAAGGGGGAAGGAGAGGTGGGGTGATGCATAAAACCAGAGTTTGATATAAGCACAGGTACTGTTCCAAAAACCAACTATGGAATAGACAAGACCTACACCTTCCACAGTGAAAGGGACTCAAAACCCCATATTTCCCGAAGAAGAATATATCTGACTAGTAAGAATCTTAAAACCTATGTATTGATATGTCTCTGTAAGGGAATCAAGTGTCTAGACTGGCATAAACATGGCAGCGAGAATCAGCTGAAATCCACTATCAAAAGGAATTTCACAAACAAAACAAAAAAACAGGCAAATTCTTTACAATTCCTTCAGGGTCTCTGATGAAATCTGGAATGACCCTATCTACAACGACCGCTGGATGTGGCATAAGGCTGGACACTTGGGACTTAGAGGATTGGTGAGATTGGGTGAGCAAATGCAGACCTTGTAAACCAATAATGCATGGCACCCATTCCATGGGTCCCAACTCTGCGGGTTGAAGGGAATATTAATACAGCTATAACATGTACAGGAAACCTAGAGAATGGACACACTGTGAATACAAAAGGTTTCTAAAACTCAACGAATAGTCCCTCTCCTGGTGTTCCGGTTTGACTTTCCCACTGCTTTACTATCAATCTCCCAAATTGGAGAGACACCCCTTTTAAGCTCCTGGTACACACACGTTGCCAATTTGGCAGAGGATGAAAGGAAAGGGGGAGAACCAATGACAGAGTAGCTGTTAGGCATTTAGACGGGCATATGTCACTCTAATTTCACGGTAGGAAGAAGAATTAACCAAAGTCTCAGCCTCCCACGGGGAACAAGTAGAGGTCCTGAACCAAAATTTTGGACGTGCGGTCAGCTCACAAAAAATAAGTTGAAAAATGGGGCTCAGGGCACAGCAATTCACAAACTGGAAGAGTAATAAAGGACAACTATCATCCAAAAATCTGTTGAGGGAAGGGAACGAGGCGGAGTTGAAATCGAGGCAGAATAGCAGGAAACAGATTTCAAGAGGTACGTTGGAATCGCCTTTAAAGCACAGGAAGAGTGGAACAACTTCGACAATGATGCACTTGGCCAAAAAGGGCGTATGCGTTTTCTCTTGAATATATTCAGGAGAAAACGCATACGCCCTTTTTGGCCAAGCAAGCAAGCGGGCAATGCAAATCTGCACTACAATGAAGTATCACTTCCCACCGGTCAAAAGGGACACCCGCAAAATGTGTAAAAACCAGAAAGGCAAGACAGGCCCTGGAGAACAGGGAGCCTTTTTATGCTGATGGGCGGGATGTAAATTGCCAACTGCCTCTATGGAGGAGTGCATTGTGTTCCCTAAAACAAGTAAACAACAGAGCTACAGAGCCAAGGGCACTACCAGTCTAGGGAATATACCTTGGGAAAACTGAAAATCAATAAGACAGAGCCACCCCAAAATTTACGGCTGCACTGCTCACAAGAACCTCAACTTGGGTACACCTTAAATATCCCAGGAAATATAAAAATGGTTCAAAAAATTGTGGTACTTACGTACGATGGAATATCCCTCAGCCATGAAATCAATGTCATAAGACCAGTAGCAACAAAATGAGTGGATTCTGTTATGATGATTCTAAGTGAAATAAGACACACAGAAAAAGAAATTTATCATAAGATATCACTTATGAAGAACCTGTAAACATGGCTACACTTGAACTTAGCTAGGAAAGAGAACAGAGTCTCACATTTGGAAAACACTCTTATGCCTGCTTAAGGGGGAAGGAGAGGTGGGGTGATGCATAAAACCAGAGTTTGATATAAGCACAGGTACCGTTCCAAAAACCAACTATGGAATAGACAAGACCTACACCTTCCTCAGTGAAAGGGACTCAAAACCCCATATTTCCCGCAGAGGAATATATCTGACTAGTAAGAATCTTAAAACCTATGTATTGATATGTCTCCGTAAGGGAATCAAGTGTGTCTAGACTGGCATAAACTTGGCAGCGAGAATCAGCTGAAACCCACTATCAAAATGAATTTCACAAACAAAACAAAAAAACAGGGAAATTCTTTACAATTCCTTCAGGGTCTCTGATGAAACCTGGAATGACCCTATCTACAATGACAGCTGGATGTGGCATAATGCTGGACACTTGGGACTGAGAGGATTGGTGAGATTGCGTGAGCAAATGCAGACCTTGTAAACCAATAATGCATGGCACCCATTCCATGGGTCCCAACTCTGCGGGTTGAAGGGAATATTAATACAGCTATAACATGTACAGGAAACCTAGAGAAGGGACACACTGTGAATACAAAAGGTTTCTAAAACTCAACGAATAGTCCCTCTCCTGGTGTTCCTGTTTGACTTTCCAACTGCTTTACTATCAATCTCCCAACTTGGAGAGACACCACTTTTAACCTCCTGGTACACACACGTTGCCAATTTGGCAGAGGATGAAAGGAAAGGGGGAGAACCAATGACAGAGTAGCTGTTAGGCATTTAGACGGGCACATGTCACTCTAATTTCACGGGAGGAAGAAGAACTAACCAAAGTCTCAGCCTCCCACGGGTAAAAAGTAGAGGTCCTGAACCAAAATTTTGGACTTGCGGTCAGCACACAAAAAATGAGTTGAAAAATGGGGCTCAGGGCACAGCAATTCACAAACTGGAAGAGTAATAAAGGACAACTATCATCCAAAAATCTGTTGAGGGAAGGCAACGAGGCGGAGTTGAAATTGAGGCAGAATACCAGGAAACAGATTTCAAGAGGTATGTTGGAATCGCCTTTAAAGCACAGGAAGAGGGGCACAATTTCGACAATGATGCACTTGGCCAAAAAGGGTATATGCGTTTTCTCCTGAATATATTCAGGAGAAAACGCATACGCCCTATTTGGCAAACCAAGCAAGCGGGCAATGCAAATCTGCAATACAAAGAAGTATCACTTCCCACCGGTCAAAAGGGACATCCGCAAAATGTGTAAAACCCAGAAAGGCAAGACAGGCCCTGGAGAAGAGGGAGCCTTGTTATGCTAATGGGCTGGATGTAAATTGCCAACTGCCTCTCTGGAGGAGTGCACTATGTTCCCTAAAACAAGTAAACAACAGAGCTACAGAGCCAAGGGCACTTCCAATCTAGGGAATATACCTTGGGAAAACTGAAAGTCAATAAGCCAGAGCCACCGCAAAATTTAGGGCTGCACTGCTTACAGAACCCTCAACTTGGGTACACCTTAAATATCCCAGGAAATATAAAAATGGTTCAAAAATTTGTGGTACTTACGAACGATGGAATATCCCTCAGCCATGAAATCAATGTCATAAGACCAGTAGCAGCAAAATGGGTGGATTCAGGTACGATGATTCTAAGTGAAATAAGTCACACAGAAAAAGAAACTTATCATAAGATATCACTTATGAAGATCCTGTAAACATGGCTACAATTGAACTGAGTTAGGAAAGAGAACAGTGTCTCACATTTAGAAAACACTCTTATGCCTGCTTAAGGGGGAAGGAGAGGTGGGGTGATGCATAAAACCAGAGTTTGATATAAGCACAGGTACCGTTCCAAAAACCAACTATGGAATAGACAAGACCTACACCTTCCTCAGTGAAAGGGACTCAAAATCCCATATTTCCCGCAGAGGAATATATCTGACTAGTAAGAATCTTAAAAACTATGTATTGATATGTCTCCGTAAGGGAATCAAGTGTCTGTAGAATGGCATAAACATGGCAGCGAGAATCAGCTCAAACCCACTATAAAAAGGAATTTCAAAAACAAAACAAAAAAACTGGGAAATTCTTTACAATTCCTTCAGGGTCTCTGATGAAACCTGGAATGACCCTATCTACAACGACAGCTGGATGTGGCATAAGGCTGGATAATTCGGACTGAGAGGATTGGTGAGATTGGTGAGCAAATGCAGACCCTTTAAAGCAATAATGCCTGGCACCCATTCCATGGGTCCCAACTCTCCAGGTTGAAAAGAATATTACTACAGTTATAACATGTACGGGAAACCTAGAGAACGGACACACTGTGAATACGAAAGGATTCTAAAACTCAACGAATAGTCCCTCTCCTGGTGCTCCGGTTTGACTTTCCATCTGCTTTACTATCAATCTCCCAACTTAGAGAGACAGACCCTTTAACCTCCTGGTTCACACAGGTTGCCAATTTGGCAGAGGATTAAAGGGAATAGGGAGAACCAATGAGAGAGTAGCTGTTAGGCATTTGGACGGGCACATATCACTGTAATTTCCCGGCAGGAAGAAGAATTAACCAAAGTCTCAGCCTCACACCGGGAACCAGCATAGGTCCTGAACCAAAATTTTGGACTTGCGGTGAGCTCACCAAAAACGAGTTGAAAAATGGAGCTCAGGGGCACAGCAATTCACAAACTGGCCGAGTAATAAAGGACAACTATCGTCCAAAAATCTGTTGAGGGAAGGCAACGAGGCGGACTTGAAAGCGAGGCAGAATAGCAGGAAACAGATTTCAAGAGGTACGTTGGAATCGCCTTTAAAGCACAGGAAGAGGGGCACAACTTCGACAATGATGCACTTGGCCAAAAAGGGCGTATGCGTTTTCTCCTGAATATATTCAGGAGAAAACGCATATGCCCTTTTCAGCCAAGCAAGAAAGCGGGCAATGCAAATCTGCACTACAAAGAAGTATCACTTCCCACCTGTCAAAAGGGACATCCACAAAATGTGTAAAAACCAGAAATGCAAGACAGGCCCTGGAGAACAGGGAGCCTTGTTATGCTGATGGGCGGGATGTAAATTGCCAACTTCCTCTCTGGAAGACTGCATTGTGTTCCCTAAAACAAGTAAAGAACAGAGCTACAGAGCCAAGGGCACTTCCAGTCTAGGGAATATACCTTGGGAAAACTGAAAATCAATAAGACAGAGCCACCCCAAAATTCAGGGCTGCACTGCTTACAAGGACCTCAACTTGGGTACACCTTAAATATCCCAGGAAATATAAAAATGGTTCAAAAAATTGTGGTACTTACGTACGATGGAATATCCCTCAGCCATGAAATCAATGTCATAAGACCAGTAGCAGCAAAATGGGTGGATTCAGGTACGATGATTCTAAGTGAAATAAGTCACACAGAAAAAGAAACTTATCATAAGATATCACTTATGAAGATCCTGTAAACATGGCTACACTTGAACTGAGTTAGGAAAGAGAACAGTGTCTCACATTTAAAAAACACTCTTATGCCTGCTTAAGGCGGAAGGAGAGGTGGGGTGATGCATAAAACCAGAGTTTGATATAAGCACAGGTACCGTTCCAAAAACCAACTATGGAATAGACAAGACCTACACCTTCCTCAGTGAAAGGGACTCAAAACCCCATATTTCCCGCAGAGGAATATATCTGACTAGTAAGAATCTTAAAACCTATGTATTGATATGTCTCCGTAAGGGAATCAAGTGTGTCTAGACTGGCATAAACATGGCAGCGAGAATCAGCTCAAACCCACTATAAAAAGGAATTTCAAAAACAAAACAAAAAACTGGGAAATTCTTTACAATTCCTTCAGGGTCTCTGATGAAAGCTGGAATGACCATATCTACAACGACAGCTGGATGTGGCATAAGGAGGGACACTTGGGACTGATTCGATTGGTGAGATTGGGTGAGCAAATGCAGACCCTTTAAATCACAAATGCCTGGCACCCATTCCATGGGTCCCAACTCTCCAGGTTGAAGGGAATATTACTACAGCTATAACATGTACGGGAAACCTAGAAAACGGACACACTTTGAATACGAAAGGTTTCTAAAACTCAACGAATAGCCCCTATCCTGGTGTTCCGGTTTGACTTTCCATCTGCTTTACTATCCACCTCCCAACTTGGAGAGACAGACCCTTTAACCTCCTGGTTCGCACAGGTCGCCAATTTGGCAGAGGATGAAAGGGAAGAGGGAGAACCAATGAGAGAGTAGCTGTTAGGCATTTGGACGGGCACATATCACTGTAATTTCCCGGCAGGAAGAAGAATTAACCAAAGTCTCAGCCACCCACCGGGAACCAGCATAAGTCCTGAACCATAATTTTGAACTTGCGGTCAGCTCACAAAAAACGAGTTGAAAAATGGTGCTCAAGGGCAGAGCAATTCACAAACTGGCAGAGTAATAAAGAACAATATCGTCCAAAAATTTGTTAAGGGAAGGCAAGGAGGCGGACTTGAAAGCGATGCAGAATAGCAGGAAACAGATTTCAAGAGGTACGTTGGAATCGCTTTTAAAGCACAGGAAGAGGGGCACAACTTCGACAATGATGCACTTGGCCAAAAACGGCGTATGTGTTTTCTCCTGAATATATTGAGGAGAAAACGCATACACCCATTTTGGCCAAGCAAGCAAGCGGGCAATGCAAATCTGCACTACAAAGAAGTATCACTTCCCACCGGTCAAAAGGGACA
Organism: Hyperoodon ampullatus; assembly: GCF_949752795.1. Classification (NCBI taxonomy): domain Eukaryota; kingdom Metazoa; phylum Chordata; class Mammalia; order Artiodactyla; family Ziphiidae; genus Hyperoodon; species Hyperoodon ampullatus. The sequence continues at coordinate 120,600 of NW_027640773.1, forward strand.
TCCACAAAATGTGTAAAAACCAGAAAGGCAAGACAGGCCCTGGAGAACAGGGAGCCTTGTTATGCTGATGGGCGGGATGTAAATTGCCAACTGCCTCTCTGGAGGAGTGCATTGTGTTCCCTAAAACAAGTAAACAACAGAGCTACAGAGCCAAGGGCACTTCCAGTCTAGGGAATATACCTTGGGAAAACTGAAAATCAATAAGACAGAGCCACTCCAAAATTTAGGCCTGCACTGCTTTCAAGGACCTCAACTTGGGTACACCTTAAATATCCCAGGAAACATAAAAATGGTTCAAAAAATTGTGGTACTTATGTACGATGGAATATCCCTCAGCCATGAAATCAATGTCATAAGACCAGTAGCAGCAAAATGGGTGGTTTCAGGTACGATGATTCTAAGTGAAATAAGTCACACAGAAAAAGAAACTTATCATAAGATATCACTTATGAAGATCCTGTAAACATGGCTACACTTGAACTGAGTTAGGAAAGAGAACAGTGTCTCACATTTAGAAAACACTCTTATGCCTGCTTAAGGGGGAAGGAGAGGTGGGGTGATGCATAAAACCAGAGTTTGATATAAGCACAGGTACCGTTCCAAAAACCAACTATGGAATAGACAAGACCTACACCTTCCTCAGGGAAAGGGACTCAAAACCCCATATTACCTGCAGAGGAATATATCTGACTAGTAAGAATCTTAAAACGTATGTATTGATATGTCTCCATAAGGGAATCAAGTGTGTCAGACTGGCATAAACATGGCAGCGAGAATCAGCTCAAACCACTATAAAAAGGAATTTCAAAAACAAAACAAAAAAACTGGGAAATTCTTTACAATTCCTTCAGGGTCTCTGATGAAAGCTGGAATGACCATATCTACAACGACAGCTGGATGTGGCATAAGGCTGGACACTTGGGACTGAGAGGATTGGTGAGATTGGGTGAGCAAATGCAGACCCTTTAAAGCACAAATGCCTGGCACCCATTCCATGGGTCCCAACTCTCCAGGTTGAGGGAATATTACTACAGCTATAACATGTACAGGAAACCTAGAGAACGGACACACTGTGAATACGAATGATTTCTAAAACTCAACGAATAGTCCCTATCCTGGTGCTCGGGTTTGACTTTCCATCTGCTTTACTATCAACCTCCAAACTTGGAGAGACAGCCCGTTTAACCTCCTGGTTCGCACAGGTTGCCAATTTGGCAGAGGATGAAAGGGAAGAGGGAGAACCAATGAGAGAGTAGCTGTTAGGCATTTGGACGGGCACATGTCACTGTAATTTCCCGGCAGGAATTAGAATTAACCAAAGTCTCAGCCACCCACCGGGAACCAGTATAGGTCCTGCACCAAAATTTTGGACTTACGGTCAGCTCACAAACAACGAGTTGAAAAATGGAGCTCAGGGGCACAGCAATTCACAAACAGGCCGAGTAATAAAGGACAACTATCGTCCAAAAATCTGTTGAGGAAAGGCAACGAGGCAGATTGAAATTGAGGCAGAATAGCCGGAAACAGGTTTCAAGAGGTACGTTGGAATCACCTTTAAAGCACAGGAATAGGGGCACAACTTCGACAATGATGCACTTGACCAACAAGGGCGTATGCGTTTTCTCCTGAATATATTCAGGAGAAAACGCATACGCCCTTGTTGGCCAAGCAAGCAAGCGGGCAATGAAAATCTGCACTACAAAGAAGTGTCACTTCCCACCGGTCAAAAGGGACATCCACAAAATGTGTAAAAACCAGAAAGGCAAGCCAGGCCCTGGAGAACAGGGAGCCTTGTTATGCTGATGGGCGGGATGTAAATTGCCAACTGCCTCTCTGGAGGAGTGCATTGTGTTCTCTAAAACCAGTAAAGAACAGAGCTACAGAGCCAAGGGCACTTCCAGTCTAGGGAATATACCTTGGGAAAACTGAAAATCAATAAGACAGAGCCACCCCAAAATTTAGGGCTGCACTGCTTACAAGGACCTCAAGCTGGGTATGCCTTAAATATCACGGGAAATATAAAAATGGTTCAAAAAATTGTGGTACTTACGTACGATGGAATATCCCTCAGCTATGAAATCAATGGCATAAGAGCAGTAGCAGCAAAATAGCTGGATTCAGGTACGATGATTCTAAGTGAAATAAGTCACACAGAAAAAGAAACTTATCATAAGATATCACTTATGAAGATCCTGTAAACATGGCTACACTTGAACTGAGTTAGGAAAGAGAACAGTGCCTCACATTTAGAAAACACTCTTATGCCTGCTTAAGGCGGAAGGAAAGGTGGGGTGATGCATAAAACCAGAGTTTGATATAAGCACTGATACCGTTCCAAAAACCAACTATGGAATAGTCAAGACCTACACCTTCCTCAGTGAAAGGGACTCAAAACCCCATATTTCCCGCAGAGGAATATATCTGACTAGTAAAAATCTTAAAACCTATGTATTGATACGTCTCCGTAAGGGAATCAAGTGTGTCTAGACTGGCATAAACATGGCAGCGAGAATCAGCTCATACCCACTATAAAAAGGAATTTCAAAAACAAAACAAAAAAACTGGGAAATTCTTTACAATTCCTTCAGGGTCTCTGATGAAACCTGGAATGACCATTTCTACAACGACAGCTGGAGGTGGCATAAGGCTGGACACTTGGGACTGAGAGGATTGGTGAGATTGGGTGAGCAAATGCAGTCCCTTTAAAGCAATAATGCCTGGCACCCATTCCAGGGGTCCCAACTCTCCAGGTTGAAGGGAATATTACTACAGCTATAACATGTACGGGAAACCTAGAGAACGGACACACTGTGAATACGAAAGGTTTCTAAAACGCTCCGGTTTGACTTTCCATCTGCTTTACTATCAATCTCCCAACTTGGAGAGACAGCCCCTTTAACCTCCTGGTTCGCACAGGTTTCCAATTTGGCAGAGGATGAAAGGGAAGAGGGAGAACCAATGAGAGAGTAGCTGTTAGACATTTGGACGGGCACATATCACTCTAACTTCCCGGCAGGAAGAAGAATTAACCAAAGTCTCAGCCCATCACTGGGAACCAGCATAGGTCCTGAACCAAAATTTTGGACTTGCGATCAGCTCACCGAAAACGAGTTGAAAAATGGAGCTCAGGGGCACAGCAATTCACAAACTGGCCGAGTAATAAAGGACAACTATCGTCCAAAAATCTGTTGAGGGAAGGCAACGAGGCGGACTTGAAAGCGAGGCAGAATAGCAGGAAACAGATTTCAAGAGGTATGTAGGAATCGCCTTTAAAGCACAGGAAGAGGGGCAACACTTCGACAATGATGCACTTGGCCAAAAAGGGCATATGCGTTTTTTCCTGAATATATTCAGGAGAAAACGCATACGGCATTTTTGACCAAGCAAGCAAGCGGACAATGCAAATCTGCACTACAAAGATGTATCACTTCCCACCGGTCAAAAGGGACAACCACAAAATGTGTAAAAACTAGAAAGGCAAGACAGGCCATGGAGAACAGGGAGCCTTGTTATGCTGATGGGCGGGATGTAAATTGCCAACTGCCTCTCTGGAGGAGTACATTGTGTTCCCTAAAACAAGTAAAGAACAGAGCTACAGAGGCAAGGGCACTTCCAGTCTAGGGAATATACCTTGGGAAAACTGAAAATCAATAAGACAGAGCCACCCCAAAATTTAGGGCTGCACTGCTTACAAGGACCTCAAGCTGGGTACGCCTTAAATATCACGGGAAATATAAAAATGGTTCAAAAAATTGTGGTACTTACGTACGATGGAATATCCCTCAGCCATGAAATCAATGGCATAAGAGCAGTAGCAGCAAAATAGCTGGATTCAGGTACGATGATTCTAAGTGAAATAAGTCACAGAGAAAAAGAAACTTATCATAAGATATCACTTATGAAGATCCTGTAAACATGGCTACACTTGAACTAAGTTAGGAAAGAGAACAGTGTCTCACATTTAGAAAACACTCTTATGGCTGCGTAAGGCGGAAGGAGAGGTGGGGTGATGCATAAAACTAGAGTTTGATATAAGCACAGATACCGTTCCAAAAACCAACTATGGAATAGTCAAGACCTACACCTTCCTCAGTGAAAGGGACTCAAAACCCCATATTTCCCGCAGAGGAATATATCTGACTAGTAAAAATCTTAAAACCTATGTATTGATATGTCTCCGTAAGGGAATCAAGTGTGTCTAGACTGGCATAAACATGGCAGCGAGAATCAGCTCAAACCCACTATAAAAAGGAATTTCAAAAACAAAACAAAAAAACAGGGAAATTCTTTACAATTAATTCAGGGTCTCTGATGAAACCTGGAATGACCCTTTCTACAACGACAGCTGGAGGTGGCATAAGGCTGGACACTTGGGACTGAGAGGATTGGTGAGATTGGGTGAGCAAATGCAGTCCCTTTAAAGCAATAATGCCTGGCACCCATTCCATGGGTCCCAACTCTCCAGGTTGAAGGGAATATTACTACAGCTATAACATGTACGGGAAACCTAGAGAACGGACACACTGTGAATACGAAAGATTTCTAAAACTCAACGAATAGACCCTCCCATGGTGCTCCGGTTTGACTTTCCATCTGCTTTACTATCAATCTCCCAACTTGGAGAGACAGCCCATTTAACCTCCTGGTTCGCACAGGTTTCCAATTTGGCAGAGGATGAAAGGGAAGAGGGAGAACCAATGAGAGAGTAGCTGTTAGACATTTGGACGGGCACATATCACTCTAACTTCCCGGCAGGAAGAAGAATTAACCAAAGTCTCAGCCCCGCACTGGGAACCAGCATAGGTCCTGAACCAAAATTTTGGACTTGCGATCAGCTCACCGAAAACGAGTTGAAAAATGGAGCTCAGGGGCACAGCAATTCACAAACTGGCCGAGTAATAAAGGACAACTATCGTCCAAAAATCTGTTGAGGGAAGGCAACGAGGCGGACTTGAAAGCGAGGCAGAATAGCAGGAAACAGATTTCAAGAGGTATGTTGGAATCGCCTTTAAAGCACAGGAAGAGGGGCAACACTTCGACAATGATGCACTTGGCCAAAAAGGGCGTATGCGTTTTCTCCTGAATATATTCAGGAGAAAACGCATACGGCATTTTTGACCAAGCAAGCAAGCGGACAATGCAAATCTGCACTACAAAGATGTATCACTTCCCACCGGTCAAAAGGGACAACCACAAAATGTGTAAAAACTAGAAAGGCAAGACAGGCCATGGAGAACAGGGAGCCTTGTTATGCTGATGGGCGGGATGTAAATTGCCAACTGCCTCTCTGGAGGAGTACATTGTGTTCCCTAAAACAAGTAAAGAACAGAGCTACAGAGGCAAGGGCACTTCCAGTCTAGGGAATATACCTTGGGAAAACTGAAAATCAATAAGACAGAGCCACCCCAATATTTAGGGCTGCACTGCTTACAAGGACCTCAACTTGGGTACACATTAAATATCCCAGGAAATATAAAAATGGTTCAAAAAATTGTGGTACATACGTACGATGGAATATCCCTCAGCCATGAAATCAATGTCATAAGACCAGTAGCAGCAAAATGGGTGGTTTCAGGTACGATGATTCTAAGTGAAATAAGTCACACAGAAAAAGAAACTTATCATAAGATATCACTTATGAAGATCCTGTAAACATGGCTACACTTGCACTGAGTTAGGAAAGAGAACAGTGTCTCACATTTAGAAAACACTCTTATGCCTGCTTAAGGGGGAAGGAGAGGTGGGGTGATGCATAAAACCAGAGTTTGATATAAGCACAGGTACCGTTCCAAAAACCAACTATGGAATAGACAAGACCTACACCTTCCTCAGGGAAAGGGACTCAAAACCCCATATTACCTGCAGAGGAATATATCTGACTAGTAAGAATCTTAAAACGTATGTATTGATATGTCTCCATAAGGGAATCAAGTGTGTCAGACTGGCATAAACATGGCAGCGAGAATCAGCTCAAACCCACTATAAAAAGGAATTTCAAAAACAAAACAAAAAAATTGGGAAATTCTTTACAATTCCTTCAGGGTCTCTGATGAAAGTTGGAATGACCATATCTACAACGACAGCTGGATGTGGCATAAGGCTGGAAACTTGGGACTGAGAGGATTGGTGAGATTGGGTGAGCAAATGCAGACCCTTTAAAGCACAAATGCCTGGCACCCATTCCATGGGTCCCAACTCTCCAGGTTGAAGGGAATATTACTACAGCTATAACATGTACAGGAAACCTAGAGAACGGACACACTGTGAATACGAATGATTTCTAAAACTCAACGAATAGTCCCTATCCTGGTGCTCGGGTTTGACTTTCCATCTGCTTTACTATCAACCTCCAAACTTGGAGAGACAGCCCGTTTAACCTCCTGGTTCGCACAGGTTGCCAATTTGGCAGAGGATGAAAGGGAAGAGGGAGAACCAATGAGAGAGTAGCTGTTAGGCATTTGGACGGGCACATGTCACTGTAATTTCCCGGCAGGAAGTAGAATTAACCAAAGTCTCAGCCACCCACCGGGAACCAGTATAGGTCCTGCACCAAAATTTTGGACTTACGGTCAGCTCACAAACAACGAGTTGAAAAATGGAGCTCAGGGGCACAGCAATTCACAAACAGGCCGAGTAATAAAGGACAACTATCGTCCAAAAATCTGTTGAGGAAAGGCAACGAGGCAGATTGAAATTGAGGCAGAATAGCCGGAAACAGGTTTCAAGAGGTACGTTGGAATCGCCTTTAAAGCACAGGAATAGGGGCACAACTTCGACAATGATGCACTTGACCAACAAGGGCGTATGCGTTTTCTCCTGAATATATTCAGGAGAAAATGCATACGCCCTTGTTGGCCAAGCAAGCAAGCGGGCAATGAAAATCTGCACTACAAAGAAGTGTCACTTCCCACCGGTCAAAAGGGACATCCACAAAATGTGTAAAAACCAGAAAGGCAAGCCAGGCCCTGGAGAACAGGGAGCCTTGTTATGCTGATGGGCGGGATGTAAATTGCCAACTGCCTCTCTGGAGGAGTGCATTGTGTTCTCTAAAACCAGTAAAGAACAGAGCTACAGAGCCAAGGGCACTTCCAGTCTAGGGAATATACCTTGGGAAAACTGAAAATCAATAAGACAGAGCCACCCCAAAATTTAGGGCTGCACTGCTTACAAGGACCTCAAGCTGGGTATGCCTTAAATATCACGGGAAATATAAAAATGGTTCAAAAAATTGTGGTACTTACGTACGATGGAATATCCCTCAGCTATGAAATCAATGGCATAAGAGCAGTAGCAGCAAAATAGCTGGATTCAGGTACGATGATTCTAAGTGAAATAAGTCACACAGAAAAAGAAACTTATCATAAGATATCACTTATGAAGATCCTGTAAACATGGCTACACTTGAACTGAGTTAGGAAAGAGAACAGTGCCTCACATTTAGAAAACACTCTTATGCCTGCTTAAGGCGGAAGGAAAGGTGGGGTGATGCATAAAACCAGAGTTTGATATAAGCACTGATACCGTTCCAAAAACCAACTATGGAATAGTCAAGACCTACACCTTCCTCAGTGAAAGGGACTCAAAACCCCATATTTCCCGCAGAGGAATATATCTGACTAGTAAAAATCTTAAAACCTATGTATTGATATGTCTCCGTAAGGGAATCAAGTGTGTCTAGACTGGCATAAACATGGCAGCGAGAATCAGCTCATACCCACTATAAAAAGGAATTTCAAAAACAAAACAAAAAAACTGGGAAATTCTTTACAATTCCTTCAGGGTCTCTGATGAAACCTGGAATGACCATTTCTACAACGACAGCTGGAGGTGGCATAAGGCTGGACACTTGGGACTGAGAGGATTGGTGAGATTGGGTGAGCAAATGCAGTCCCTTTAAAGCAATAATGCCTGGCACCCATTCCAGGGGTCCCAACTCTCCAGGTTGAAGGGAATATTACTACAGCTATAACATGTACGGGAAACCTAGAGAACGGACACACTGTGAATACGAAAGGTTTCTAAAACGCTCCGGTTTGACTTTCCATCTGCTTTACTATCAATCTCCCAACTTGGAGAGACAGCCCCTTTAACCTCCTGGTTCGCACAGGTTTCCAATTTGGCAGAGGATGAAAGGGAAGAGGGAGAACCAATGAGAGAGTAGCTGTTAGACATTTGGACGGGCACATATCACTCTAACTTCCCGGCAGGAAGAAGAATTAACCAAAGTCTCAGCCCATCACTGGGAACCAGCATAGGTCCTGAACCAAAATTTTGGACTTGCGATCAGCTCACCGAAAACGAGTTGAAAAATGGAGCTCAGGGGCACAGCAATTCACAAACTGGCCGAGTAATAAAGGACAACTATCGTCCAAAAATCTGTTGAGGGAAGGCAACGAGGCGGACTTGAAAGCGAGGCAGAATAGCAGGAAACAGATTTCAAGAGGTATGTTGGAATCGCCTTTAAAGCACAGGAAGAGGGGCAACACTTCGACAATGATGCACTTGGCCAAAAAGGGCATATGCGTTTTTTCCTGAATATATTCAGGAGAAAACACATACGGCATTTTTGACCAAGCAAGCAAGCGGACAATGCAAATCTGCACTACAAAGATGTATCACTTCCCACCGGTCAAAAGGGACAACCACAAAATGTGTAAAAACTAGAAAGGCAAGACAGGCCATGGAGAACAGGGAGCCTTGTTATGCTGATGGGCGGGATGTAAATTGCCAACTGCCTCTCTGGAGGAGTACATTGTGTTCCCTAAAACAAGTAAAGAACAGAGCTACAGAGGCAAGGGCACTTCCAGTCTAGGGAATATACCTTGGGAAAACTGAAAATCAATAAGACAGAGCCACCCCAAAATTTAGGGCTGCACTGCTTACAAGGACCTCAAGCTGGGTACGCCTTAAATATCACGGGAAATATAAAAATGGTTCAAAAAATTGTGGTACTTACGTACGATGGAATATCCCTCAGCCATGAAATCAATGGCATAAGAGCAGTAGCAGCAAAATAGCTGGATTCAGGTACGATGATTCTAAGTGAAATAAGTCACAGAGAAAAAGAAACTTATCATAAGATATCACTTATGAAGATCCTGTAAACATGGCTACACTTGAACTAAGTTAGGAAAGAGAAAAGTGTCTCACATTTAGAAAACACTCTTATGGCTGCTTAAGGCGGAAGGAGAGGTGGGGTGATGCATAAAACCAGAGTTTGATAAAAGCACAGATACCGTTCCAAAAACCAACTATGGAATAGTCAAGACCTACACCTTCCTCAGTGAAAGGGACTCAAAACCCCATATTTCCCGCAGAGGAATATATCTGACTAGTAAAAATCTTAAAACCTATGTATTGATATGTCTCCGTAAGGGAATCAAGTGTGTCTAGACTGGCATAAACATGGCAGCGAGAATCAGCTCAAACCCACTATAAAAAGGAATTTCAAAAACAAAACAAAAAAACTGGGAAATTCTTTACAATTCCTTCAGGGTCTCTGATGAAACCTGGAATGACCCTTTCTACAACGACAGCTGGAGGTGGCATAAGGCTGGACACTTGGGACTGAGAGGATTGGTGAGATTGGGTGAGCAAATGCAGTCCCTTTAAAGCAATAATGCCTGGCACCCATTCCATGGGTCCCAACTCTCCAGGTTGAAGGGAATATTACTACAGCTATAACATGTACGGGAAACCTAGAGAACGGACACACTGTGAATACGAAAGATTTCTAAAACTCAACGAATAGACCCTCCCATGGTGCTCCGGTTTGACTTTCCATCTGCTTTACTATCAATCTCCCAACTTGGAGAGACAGCCCATTTAACCTCCTGGTTCGCACAGGTTTCCAATTTGGCAGAGGATGAAAGGGAAGAGGGAGAACCAACGAGAGAGTAGCTGTTAGACATTTGGACGGGCACATATCACTCTAACTTCCCGGCAGGAAGAAGAATTAACCAAAGTCTCAGCCCCGCACTGGGAACCAGCATAGGTCCTGAACCAAAATTTTGGACTTGCGATCAGCTCACCGAAAACGAGTTGAAAAATGGAGCTCAGGGGCACAGCAATTCACAAACTGGCCGAGTAATAAAGGACAACTATCGTCCAAAAATCTGTTGAGGGAAGGCAACGAGGCGGACTTGAAAGCGAGGCAGAATAGCAGGAAACAGATTTCAAGAGGTATGTTGGAATCGCCTTTAAAGCACAGGAAGAGGGGCAACACTTCGACAATGATGCACTTGGCCAAAAAGGGCGTATGCGTTTTCTCCTGAATATATTCAGGAGAAAACGCATACGGCATTTTTGACCAAGCAAGCAAGCGGACAATGCAAATCTGCACTACAAAGATGTATCACTTCCCACCGGTCAAAAGGGACAACCACAAAATGTGTAAAAACTAGAAAGGCAAGACAGGCCATGGAGAACAGGGAGCCTTGTTATGCTGATGGGCGGGATGTAAATTGCCAACTGCCTCTCTGGAGGAGTACATTGTGTTCCCTAAAACAAGTAAAGAACAGAGCTACAGAGGCAAGGGCACTTCCAGTCTAGGGAATATACCTTGGGAAAACTGAAAATCAATAAGACAGAGCCACCCCAATATTTAGGGCTGCACTGCTTACAAGGACCTCAACTTGGGTACACATTAAATATCCCAGGAAATATAAAAATGGTTCAAAAAATTGTGGTACATACGTACGATGGAATATCCCTCAGCCATGAAATCAATGTCATAAGACCAGTAGCAGCAAAATGGGTGGTTTCAGGTACGATGATTCTAAGTGAAATAAGTCACACAGAAAAAGAAACTTATCATAAGATATCACTTATGAAGATTCTGTAAACATGGCTACACTTGAACTGAGTTAGGAAAGAGAACAGTGTCTCACATTTAGAAAACACTCTTATGCCTGCTTAAGGGGGAAGGAGAGGTGGGGTGATGCATAAAACCAGAGTTTGATATAAGCACAGGTACCGTTCTAAAAACCAACTATGGAATAGACAAGACCTACACCTTCCTCAGTGAAAGGGTCTCAAAACCCCATATTTCCTGAAGAGAAATATATCTGACTAGTAAGAATCTTAAAACCTATGTATTGATATGTCTCCGTAAGGGAATCAAGTGTGTCTAGACTGGCATAAACATGGCAGCGAGAATCAGCTCAAACCCATTATAAAAATGAATTTCAAAATCAAAACGAAAAAACTGCATAATTCTTTAAAATTCCTTCAGGGGCTCTGATGAAACCTGGAATGACCCTATGTACAATGACAGCTGGATGTGGCATAAGGAGGAACACTTGACACTGAGACGATTGGTGAGATTGGGTGAGCAAATGCAGACCCTTTAAAGCACAAATGCCTGGCACCCATTCCATGGTTCCAAACTCTCCAGGATAGAGGGAATATTACTACAGTTATAACATGTAAGGGAAACCTAGAGAACGGACACACTGTGAATATGAAAGGTTTCTAAAACTCAACGATTAGTCCCTCTCTTGGAGCCCCGGTTTGACTTTCCATATGCTTTACTATCAACCTCCCAACTTGGAGAGACAGCCCCTTTAACCACCTGGTTTCCACAGGTTGCCAATTTGGCAGAGGATGAAAGGGAAGAGGGAGAAACAATGAGAGAGTAGCTGTTAGGCGTTTGCACGGGCACATATCACTGTAATTTCCCCGCCGGAAGAAGAATTAACCAAGGTGTCAGCCACCCACCGGGAACCAGTATAGGTCCTGAACCAAAATTTTGGGCTTGCGGTCAGCTCACAAAAAACGAGTTGAAAAATGGAGCTCAGGGGCACAGCAATTCACAAACTGACCGAGTAATAAAGGACAACTATCGTCCAAAAATCTGTTGAGGGTAGGCAACGAGGCGGACTTGAAAGCGAGGCAGAATAGCAGGAAACAGATTTCAAGAGGTACGTTGGAATCGACTTTAAGGCACAGGAAGAGGGGCACAACTTCGACAATGATGCACTTGGCCAAAAAGGGCGTATGCGTTTTCTCCTGAATATATTCAGGAGAAAACGCATACGCCCTTTTTGGCCAAGCAAGCAAGCGGGCAATGCAAATCTGCACTACAAAGAATTATCACTTCCCACCGGTCAAAAGGGACATCCACAAAATGTGTAAAAACCAAAAAGGCAAGACAGGCCCTGGAGAACAGGGAGCCTTGTTATGCTGATGTGCGGGATGTAAATTGCCAACTGCCTCTCTGGAAGAGTGCATTGTGTTCCCTAAAACAAGTAAAGAACAGAGCTACAGAGCCAAGGGCACTTCCAGTCTAGGGAATATACCTTGGGAAAACTGAAAATCAATAAGACAGAGCCACCCCAAAATTTAGGGCTGCACTGCTTACAAGGACCTCAACTTGGGTACACCTTAAATATCCCAGGAAATATAAAAATGGTTCAAAAAATTGTGGTACTTACGTACGATGGAATATCCCTCAGCCATGAAATCAATGTCATAAGACCAGTAGCAGCAAAATGGGTGGATTCAGGTACGATGATTCTAAGTGAAATAAGTCACACAGAAAAATAAACTTATCATAAGATATCACTTATGAAGATCCTGTAAACATGGCTACACTTGAACTGAGTTAGGAAAGAGAACAGTGTCTCACATTTAGAAAACACTCTTATGCCTGATTAAGGGGGAAGGAGAGGTGGGGTGATGCTTAAAACAAGAGTTTGATATAATCACAGGTACCGTTCCAAAAACCAACTATGGAATAGACAAGACATACACCTTCCTCAGTGAAAGGGACTCAAAACCCCATATTTACCGCAGAGGAATATATCTGACTAGTAAGAATCTTAAAACCTATGTATTGATATGTCTCCGTAAGGGAATCAAGTGTGTCTAGACTGGCATAAACATGGCAGCGAGAATCAGCTCAAACCCACTATAAAAAGGAATTTCAAAAACAAAACAAAAAACTAGGAAATTCTTTACAATTCCTTCAGGGTCTCTGATGAAACCTGGAATGACCCTATCTACAATGAGAGCTGGATGTGGCATAATGCTGGACACTTGGGACTGAGAGGATTGGTGAGTTTGGGTGAGCAAATGCAGACCCTTTAAAGCAATAATGGCAGGCACCCATTCCATGGGTCCCAACTCTCCAGGTTGAAGGGAATATTACTACAGTTATAACATGTACGGGAAACCTAGAGAACGGACACACTGTGAATATGAAAGGTTTCTAAAACTCAACGAATAGACCCTCCCATGGTGCTCCGGTTTGACTTTCCATCTGCTTTACTATCAATCTCCCAACTTGGAGAGACAGCCCCTTTAACCTCCTGGTTCGCACAAGTTGCCAATTTGGCAGAGGATGAAAGGGAAGAGGGAGAACCAATGAGAGAATAGCTGTTAGGCATTTGGACGGGCACATATCACTCTAACTTGCCGGCAGGAAGAAGAATTAACCAAAGTCTCAGCCCCGCACCGGGAACCAGCATAGGTCCTGAACCAAAATTTTGGACTTGCGGTCAGCTCACCGAAAACGAGTTGAAAAATGGAGCTCAGGGGCACAGCAATTCACAAACTGGCCGAGTAATAAAGGACAACTATCATCCAAAAATCTGTTGAGGGAAGGCAACGAGGCGGACTTGAAAGCGAGGCAGAATATCAGGAAACAGATTTCAAGAGGTACGTTGGAATCGCCTTTAAAGCACACGAAGAGGGGCACAACTTCGACAAAGATGCACTTGGCCAAAAAGGGCGTATGTGTTTTCCCCTGAATATATTCAGGAGAGAACGCATACACCCTTTTTGGCCAAGCAAGCAGGCGTGCAATGGAAATCTGCGCTACAAAGAAGTATCACTTCCCACAGGTCAAAAGGGACATCCACAAAATGTGTAAAAACCAGAAAGGCAAGACAGGCCCTGGAGAACAGGAAGCCTTGTTATGCTGATGGGCGGGATGTAAATTGCCAACTGCCCCTCTGGAGGAGTACATTGCGTTCCCTAAAACAAGGAAAAGAACAGAGCTACAGAGCCAAAGGCACTTCCAGTCTAGGGAATATACCTTGAGTAAACTGAAAATCAATAAGACAAAGCCACCCCAAAATTTAGGGCTGCACTGCTTACAAGGACCTCAACTTGGGTACACCTTAAATATCCCAGGAAATATAAAAATGGTTCAAAAAATTGTGGTACTTACGTACGATGGAATATCCCTCAGCCATGAAATCAATGTCATAAGACCAGTAGCAGCAAAATGGGTGGATTCAGGTACGATGATTCTAAGTGAAATAAGTCACACAGAAAAAGAAACTTATCATAAGATATCACTTATGAAGATCCTGTAAACATGGCTACACTTGAACTGAGTTAGGAAAGAGAACAGTGTCTCACATTTAGAAAACACTCTTATGGCTGCTTAAGGGGGAAGGAGAGGAGGGGTGATGCATAAAACCAGAGTTTGATATAAGCAGAGGTACCGTTCCAAAAACCAACTATGGAATAGACAAGACCTACACCTTCCTCAGTGAAAGGGACTCAAAACCCCATATTTCCCACAGAGGAATATATCTGACTAGTAAGAATCTTAAAACCTATGTATTGATATGTCTCCGTAAGGGAATCAAGTGATTCTAGACTGGCATAAACATGGCAGCGAGAATCCGCTCAAACCCACTATAAAAAGGAATTTCAAAAACAAAACAAAAAAACTGGGAAATTCCTTACAATTCCTTCAGGGTCTCTGATGAAAGCTGGAACGACCCTATCTACAATGACAGCTGGATGTGGCATAAGGCTGGACACTTGGGACTGAGAGGATTGGTGAGATTGGGTGAGCAAATGCAGACCCTTTAAAGCAATAATGCATGGCACCCATTCCATGGGTCCGAACTCTCCAGGTTGAAGGGAATATTACTACAGCTATAACAAGTGCGGGAAACCTAGAGAACGGACACACTGTGAATACGAAAGGTTTCTAAAACTCAACGCATAGTCCCTCTCCTGGTGCTCCGGTTTGACTTTCCGTCTGCTTTACTATCAACCTCCCACCTTGGAGAGACAGCCCCTTTAACCTCTTGGTTCGCACAGGTTGCCAATTTGGCAGAGGATGAAAGGGAAGAGGGAGAACCAATGAGAGAGTAGCTGTTAGGCATTTGGACGGGCACATATCACTGTAATTTCCCGGCAGGAAGAAGAATTAACCAAATTCTCAGCCACCCACCGGGAACCAGTATAGGTCCTGAACCAAAATTTTGGACTTGCGGTCAGCTCACCAAAAACGAGTTGAAAAATGGAGCTCAGGGGCACAGCAATTCACAAACTGGCCGAGTAATAAAGGACAACTATCATCCAAAAATCTGTTGAGGGAAGGCAACGAGGCGGACTTGAAAGCGAGGCAGAATAGCAGGAAACAGATTTCAAGAGGTACGTTGGAATCGCCTTTAAAGCACAGGAAGAGGGGCACAACTTCGACAATGATGCACTTGGCCAAAAAGGGCGTATGCGTTTTCTCCTGAATATATTCAGGAGAAAACACATACGCCCTTTTTGGCCAAGCAAGCAAGCGGGCAATGCAAATCTGCACTACAAAGAAGTATCACTTCCCACCGGTCAAAAGGGACATCCACAAAAT
The DNA here is from genome assembly GCF_949752795.1 of Hyperoodon ampullatus. Classification (NCBI taxonomy): domain Eukaryota; kingdom Metazoa; phylum Chordata; class Mammalia; order Artiodactyla; family Ziphiidae; genus Hyperoodon; species Hyperoodon ampullatus. The sequence goes on from NW_027640773.1 coordinate 136,207, forward strand.
GTGTAAGAACAAGAAAGGCAAGACAGGCCCTGGAGAACAGGGAGCCTTGTTATGCTGATGGGCGGGATGTAAATTGCCAACTGCCTCTCTGGAGGAGTGCATTCTGTTCCCTAAAACAAGTAAAGAACAGAGCTACAGAGCCAAGGGCACTACCAGTCTAGGGAATATACCTTGGGAGAACTGAAAATCAATAAGACAGAGCCACCCCAAAATTTAGGGCTGCACTGCATACAAGGACCTCAACTTGGATACACCTTAAGTATCCCAGAAAATATAAACATGGTTCAAAAAATTGTGGTACTTACGTACGATGGAATATCCCTCAGCCATGAAATCAATGTCATAAGACCAGTAGCAGCAAAATGGGTGGATTCAGGTACGATGATTCTAAGTGAAATAAGTCACACAGAAAAAGAAACTTATCATAAGATATCACTTATGAAGATCCTGTAAACATGGCTACACTTGAACTGAGTTAGGAAAGAGAACAGTGTCTCACATTTAGAAAACACTCTTATACCTGCTTAAGGGGGAAGGAGAGGTGGGGTGATGCATAAAACCAGAGTTTGATATAAGCACAGGTACCGTTCCAAAAACCAACTATGGAATAGACAAGACCTACACCGTCCTCAGTGAAAGGGACTCAAAACCCCATATTTCCCGCAGAGGAAAATATCTGACTAGTAAGAATCTTAAAACCTATGTATTGATATGTCTCCATAAGGGAATCAAGTGTGTCTAGACTGGCATAAACATGGCAGCGAGAATCAGCTCAAACCCACTATAAAAAGGAATTTCAAAAACAAAACAAAAAAACTGGGAAATTCTTTACAATTCCTTCAGGGTCTCTGATGAAGGCTGGAATGACCCTATCTACAACGACAGCTGGATGTGGCATAAGGAGGGACACTTGGGACTGAGACGATTGGTGAGATTGGGTGAGCAAATGCAGACCCTTTAAAGCAATAATGCATGGCACCCATTCCATGGGTCCGAACTCTCCAGGTTGAAGGGAATATTACTACAGCTATAACAAGTGCGGGAAACCTAGAGAACGGACACACTGTGAATACGAAAGGTTTCTAAAACTCAACGCATAGTCCCTCTCCTGGTGCTCCGGTTTGACTTTCCGTCTGCTTTACTATCAACCTCCCACCTTGGAGAGACAGCCCCTTTAACCTCTTGGTTCGCACAGGTTGCCAATTTGGCAGAGGATGAAAGGGAAGAGGGAGAACCAATGAGAGAGTAGCTGTTAGGCATTTGGACGGGCACATATCACTGTAATTTCCCGGCAGGAAGAAGAATTAACCAAATTCTCAGCCACCCACCGGGAACCAGTATAGGTCCTGAACCAAAATTTTGGACTTGCGGTCAGCTCACCAAAAACGAGTTGAAAAATGGAGCTCAGGGGCACAGCAATTCACAAACTGGCCGAGTAATAAAGGACAACTATCGTCCAAAAATCTGTTGAGGGAAGGCAACGAGGCGGACTTGAAAGCGAGGCAGAATAGCAGGAAACAGATTTCAAGAGGTACGTTGGAATCGCCTTTAAAGCACAGGAAGAGGGGCACAACTTCGACAATGATGCACTTGGCCAAAAAGGGCGTATGCGTTTTCTCCTGAATATATTCAGGAGAAAACACATACGCCCTTTTTGGCCAAGCAAGCAAGCGGGCAATGCAAATCTGCACTACAAAGAAGTATCACTTCCCACCGGTCAAAAGGGACATCCACAAAATGTGTAAGAACAAGAAAGGCAAGACAGGCCCTGGAGAACAGGGAGCCTTGTTATGCTGATGGGCGGGATGTAAATTGCCAACTGCCTCTCTGGAGGAGTGCATTCTGTTCCCTAAAACAAGTAAAGAACAGAGCTACAGAGCCAAGGGCACTACCAGTCTAGGGAATATACCTTGGGAGAACTGAAAATCAATAAGACAGAGCCACCCCAAAATTTAGGGCTGCACTGCATACAAGGACCTCAACTTGGATACACCTTAAGTATCCCAGAAAATATAAACATGGTTCAAAAAATTGTGGTACTTACGTACGATGGAATATCCCTCAGCCATGAAATCAATGTCATAAGACCAGTAGCAGCAAAATGGGTGGATTCAGGTACGATGATTCTAAGTGAAATAAGTCACACAGAAAAAGAAACTTATCATAAGATATCACTTATGAAGATCCTGTAAACATGGCTACACTTGAACTGAGTTAGGAAAGAGAACAGTGTCTCACATTTAGAAAACACTCTTATACCTGCTTAAGGGGGAAGGAGAGGTGGGGTGATGCATAAAACCAGAGTTTGATATAAGCACAGGTACCGTTCCAAAAACCAACTATGGAATAGACAAGACCTACACCGTCCTCAGTGAAAGGGACTCAAAACCCCATATTTCCCGCAGAGGAAAATATCTGACTAGTAAGAATCTTAAAACCTATGTATTGATATGTCTCCATAAGGGAATCAAGTGTGTCTAGACTGGCATAAACATGGCAGCGAGAATCAGCTCAAACCCACTATAAAAAGGAATTTCAAAAACAAAACAAAAAAACTGGGAAATTCTTTACAATTCCTTCAGGGTCTCTGATGAAGGCTGGAATGACCCTATCTACAACGACAGCTGGATGTGGCATAAGGAGGGACACTTGGGACTGAGACGATTGGTGAGATTGGGTGAGCAAATGCAGACCCTTTAAAGCAATAATGCATGGCACCCATTCCATGGGTCCGAACTCTCCAGGTTGAAGGGAATATTACTACAGCTATAACAAGTGCGGGAAACCTAGAGAACGGACACACTGTGAATACGAAAGGTTTCTAAAACTCAACGCATAGTCCCTCTCCTGGTGCTCCGGTTTGACTTTCCGTCTGCTTTACTATCAACCTCCCACCTTGGAGAGACAGCCCCTTTAACCTCTTGGTTCGCACAGGTTGCCAATTTGGCAGAGGATGAAAGGGAAGAGGGAGAACCAATGAGAGAGTAGCTGTTAGGCATTTGGACGGGCACATATCACTGTAATTTCCCGGCAGGAAGAAGAATTAACCAAATTCTCAGCCACCCACCGGGAACCAGTATAGGTCCTGAACCAAAATTTTGGACTTGCGGTCAGCTCACCAAAAACGAGTTGAAAAATGGAGCTCAGGGGCACAGCAATTCACAAACTGGCCGAGTAATAAAGGACAACTATCGTCCAAAAATCTGTTGAGGGAAGGCAACGAGGCGGACTTGAAAGCGAGGCAGAATAGCAGGAAACAGATTTCAAGAGGTACGTTGGAATCGCCTTTAAAGCACAGGAAGAGGGGCACAACTTCGACAATGATGCACTTGGCCAAAAAGGGCGTATGCGTTTTCTCCTGAATATATTCAGGAGAAAACGCATACGCCCTTTTTGGCCAAGCAAGCAAGCGGGCAATGCAAATCTGCACTACAAAGAAGTATCACTTCCCACCGGTCAAAAGGGACATCCACAAAATGTGTAAGAACAAGAAAGGCAAGACAGGCCCTGGAGAACAGGGAGCCTTGTTATGCTGATGGGCGGGATGTAAATTGCCAACTGCCTCTCTGGAGGAGTGCATTCTGTTCCCTACAACAAGTAAAGAACAGAGCTACAGAGCCAAGGGCACTACCAGTCTAGGGAATATACCTTGGGAAAACTGAAAATCAATAAGACAGAGGCACCCCAAAATTTAGGGCTGCACTGCATACAAGGGCCTCAACTTGGATACACCTTAAGTATCCCAGAAAATACAAACATGGTTCAAAAAATTGTGGTACTTACGTACGATGGAATATCCCTCAGCCATGAAATCAATGTCATAAGACCAGTAGCAGCAAAATGGGTGGATTCAGGTACGATGATTCTAAGTGAAATAAGTCACACAGAAAAAGAAACTTATCATAAGATATCACTTATGAAGATCCTGTAAACATGGCTACACTTGAACTGAGTTAGGAAAGAGAACAGTGTCTCACATTTAGAAAACACTCTTATACCTGCTTAAGGGGGAAGGAGAGGTGGGGTGATGCATAAAACCAGAGTTTGATATAAGCACAGGTACCGTTCCAAAAACCAACTATGGAATAGACAAGACCTACACCGTCCTCAGCGAAAGGGACTCAAAACCCCATATTTCCCACAGAGGAAAATATCTGACTAGTAAGAATCTTAAAACCTATGTATTGATATGTCTCCGTAAGGGAATCAAGTGTGTCTAGACTGGCATAAACATGGCAGCGAGAATCAGCTCAAACCCACTATAAAAAGGAATTTCAAAAACAAAACAAAAACACTGGGAAATTCTTTACAATTCCTTCAGGGTCTCTGATGAAGGCTGGAATGACCCTATCTACAACGACAGCTGGATGTGGCATAAGGAGGGACACTTGGGACTGAGACGATTGGTGAGATTGGGTGAGCAAATGCAGACCCTTTAAAGCAATAATGCATGGCACCCATTCCATGGGTCCGAACTCTCCAGGTTGAAGGGAATATTACTACAGCTATAACATGTGCGGGAAACCTAGAGAACGGACACACTGTGAATACGAAAGGTTTCTAAAACTCAACGCATAGTCCCTCTCCTGGTGCTCCGGTTTGACATTCCGTCTGCTTTACTATCAACCTCCCAACTTGGAGAGACAGCCCCTTTAACCTTTTGGTTCGCACAGGTTGCCAATTTGGAAGAGGATGAAAGGGAAGAGGGAGAACCAATGAGAGAGTAGCTGTTAGGCATTTGGACGGGCACATATCACTGTAATTTCCCGGCAGGAAGAAGAATTAACCAAATTCTCAGCCACCCACCGGGAACCAGTATAGGTCCTGAACCAAAATTTTGGACTTGCGGTCAGCTCACCAAAAACGAGTTGAAAAATGGAGCTCAGGGGCACAGCAATTCACAATCTGGCCGAGTAATAAAGGACAACTATCGTCCAAAAATCTGTTGAGGGAAGGCAACGAGGCGGAATTGAAAGCGAGGCAGAATAGCAGGAAACAGATTTCAAGAGGTACGTTGGAATCGCCTTTAAAGCACAGGAAGAGGGGCACAACTTCGACAATGATGCACGTGGCCACAAAGGGCGTATGCGTTTTCTCCTGAATATATTCAGGAGAAAACGCATACGCCCTTTTTGGCCAAGCAAGCAAGTGGGCAATGCAAATCTGCACTACAAAGAAGTATCACTTCCCACCGGTCAAAAGGGACATCCACAAAATGTGTAAGAACAAGAAAGGCAAGACAGGCCCTGGAGAACAGGGAGCCTTGTTATGCTGATGGGCGGGATGTAAATTGCCAACTGCCTCTCTGGAGGAGTGCATTCTGTTCCCTAAAACAAGTAAAGAACAGAGCTACAGAGGCAAGGGCACTACCAGTCTAGGGAATATACCTTGGGAAAACTGAAAATCAATAAGACAGAGCCACCCCAAAATTTAAGGCTGCACTGCATACAAGGACCTCAACTTGGATACACCTTAAGTATCCCAGAAAATATAAACATGGTTCAAAAAATTGTGGTACTTACGTACGATGGAATATCCCTCAGCCATGAAATCAATGTCATAAGACCAGTAGCAGCAAAATGGGTGGATTCAGGTACGATGATTCTAAGTGAAATAAGTCACACAGAAAAAGAAACTTATCATAAGATATCACTTATGAAGATCCTGTAAACATGGCTACACTTGAACTGAGTTAGGAAAGAGAACAGTGTCTCACATTTAGAAAACACTCTTATACCTGCTTAAGGGGGAAGGAGAGGTGGGGTGATGCATAAAACCAGAGTTTGATATAAGCACAGGTACCGTTCCAAAAACCAACTATGGAATAGACAAGACCTACACCGTCCTCAGCGAAAGGGACTCAAAACCCCATATTTCCCGCAGAGGAAAATATCTGACTAGTAAGAATCTTAAAACCTATGTATTGATATGTCTCCATAAGGGAATCAAGTGTGTCTAGACTGGCATAAACATGGCAGCGAGAATCAGCTCAAACCCACTATAAAAAGGAATTTCAAAAACAAAACAAAAAAACTGGGAAATTCTTTACAATTCCTTCATGGTCTCTGATGAAGGCTGGAATGACCCTATCTACAACGACAGCTGGATGTGGCATAAGGAGGGACACTTGGGACTGAGACGATTGGTGAGATTGGGTGAGCAAATGCAGACCCTTTAAAGCAATAATGCATGGCACCCATTCCATGGGTCCGAACTCTCCAGGTTGAAGGGAATATTACTACAGCTATAACAAGTGCGGGAAACCTAGAGAACGGACACACTGTGAATACAAAAGGTTTCTAAAACTCAACGCATAGTCCCTCTCCTGGTGCTCCGGTTTGACTATCCGTCTGCTTTACTATCAACCTCCCACCTTGGAGAGACAGCCCCTTTAACCTCTTGGTTCGCACAGGTTGCCAATTTGGCAGAGGATGAAAGGGAAGAGGGAGAACCAATGAGAGAGTAGCTGTTAGGCATTTGGACGGGCACATATCACTGTAATTTCCCGGCAGGAAGAAGAATTAACCAAATTCTCAGCCACCCACCGGGAACCAGTATAGGTCCTGAACCAAAATTTTGGACTTGCGGTCAGCTCACCAAAAACGAGTTGAAAAATGGAGCTCAGGGGCACAGCAATTCACAAACTGGCTGAGTAATAAAGGACAACTATCGTCCAAAAATCTGTTGAGGGAAGGCAACGAGGCGGACTTGAAAGCGAGGCAGAATAGCAGGAAACAGATTTCAAGAGGTACGTTGGAATCGCCTTTAAAGCACAGGAAGAGGGGCACAACTTCGACAATGATGCACTTGGCCAAAAAGGGCGTATGCGTTTTCTCCTGAATATATTCAGGAGAAAACGCATACGCCCTTTTTGGCCAAGCAAGCAAGCGGGCAATGCAAATCTGCACTACAAAGAAGTATCACTTCCCACCGGTCAAAAGGGACATCCACAAAATGTGTAAGAACAAGAAAGGCAAGACAGGCCCTGGAGAACAGGGAGCCTTGTTATGCTGATGGGCGGGATGTAAATTGCCAACTGCCTCTCTGGAGGAGTGCATTCTGTTCCCTAAAACAAGTAAAGAACAGAGCTACAGAGCCAAGGGCACTACCAGTCTAGGGAATATACCTTGGGAAAACTGAAAATCAATAAGACAGAGCCACCCCAAAATTTAGGGCTGCAGTGCATACAAGGACCTCAACTTGGATACACCTTAAGTATCCCAGAAAATATAAACATGGTTCAAAAAATTGTGGTACTTACGTACGATGGAATATCCCTCAGCCATGAAATCAATGTCATAAGACCAGTAGCAGCAAAATGGGTGGATTCAGGTACGATGATTCTAAGTGAAATAAGTCACACAGAAAAAGAAACTTATCATAAGATATCACTTATGAAGATCCTGTAAACATGGCTACACTTGAACTGAGTTAGGAAAGAGAACAGTGTCTCACATTTAGAAAACACTCTTATACCTGCTTAAGGGGGAAGGAGAGGTGGGGTGATGCATAAAACCAGAGTTTGATATAAGCACAGGTACCGTTCCAAAAACCAACTATGGAATAGACAAGACCTACACCGTCCTCAGCGAAAGGGACTCAAAACCCCATATTTCCCGCAGAGGAAAATATCTGACTAGTAAGAATCTTAAAACCTATGTATTGATATGTCTCCGTAAGGGAATCAAGTGTGTCTAGACTGGCATAAACATGGCAGCGAGAATCAGCTCAAACCCACTATAAAAAGGAATTTCAAAAACAAAACAAAAAAACTGGGAAATTCTTTACAATTCCTTCAGGGTCTCTGATGAAGGCTGGAATGACCCTATCTACAACGACAGCTGGATGTGGCATAAGGAGGGACACTTGGGACTGAGACGATTGGTGAGATTGGGTGAGCAAATGCAGACCCTTTAAAGCAATAATGCATGGCACCCATTCCATGGGTCCGAACTCTCCAGGTTGAAGGGAATATTACTACAGCTATAACATGTGCGGGAAACCTAGAGAACGGACACACTGTGAATACGAAAGGTTTCTAAAACTCAACGCATAGTCCCTCTCCTGGTGCTCCGGTTTGACTTTCCGTCTGCTTTACTATCAACCTCCCAACTTGGAGAGACAGCCCCTTTAACCTCTTGGTTCGCACAGGTTGCCAATTTGGAAGAGGATGAAAGGGAAGAGGGAGAACCAATGAGAGAGTAGCTGTTAGGCATTTGGACGGGCACATATCACTGTAATTTCCCGGCAGGAAGAAGAATTAACCAAATTCTCAGCCACCCACCGGGAACCAGTATAGGTCCTGAACCAAAATTTTGGACTTGCGGTCAGCTCACCAAAAACGAGTTGAAAAATGGAGCTCAGGGGCACAGCAATTCACAATCTGGCCGAGTAATAAAGGACAACTATCGTCCAAAAATCTGTTGAGGGAAGGCAACGAGGCGGACTTGAAAGCGAGGCAGAATAGCAGGAAACAGATTTCAAGAGGTACGTTGGAATCGCCTTTAAAGCACAGGAATAGGGGCACAACTTCGACAATGATGCACTTGGCCAAAAAGGGCGTATGCGTTGTCTCCTGAATATATTCAGGAGAAAACGCATACGCCCTTTTTGGCCAAGCAAGCAAGCGGGCAATGCAAATCTGCACTACAAAGAAGTATCACTTCCCACCGGTCAAAAGGGACATCCACAAAATGTGTAAGAACAAGAAAGGCAAGACAGGCCCTGGAGCACAGGGAGCCTTGTTATGCTGATGGGCGGGATGTAAATTGTCAACTGCCACTCTGGAGGAGTGCATTCTGTTCCCTAAAACAAGTAAAGAACAGAGCTACAGAGCCAAGGGCACTACCAGTCTAGGGAATATACCTTGGGAAAACTGAAAATCAATAAGACAGAGCCACCCCAAAATTTAGGGCTGCACTGCATACAAGGACCTCAACTTGGATACACCTTAAGTATCCCAGAAAATATAAACATGGTTCAAAAAATTGTGGTACTTACGTACGATGGAATATCCCTCAGCCATGAAATCAATGTCATAAGACCAGTAGCAGCAAAATGGGTGGATTCAGGTACGATGATTCTAAGTGAAATAAGTCACACAGAAAAAGAAACTTATCATAAGATATCACTTATGAAGATCCTGTAAACATGGCTACACTTGAACTGAGTTAGGAAAGAGAACAGTGTCTCACATTTAGAAAACACTCTTATACCTGCTTAAGGGGGAAGGAGAGGTGGGGTGATGCATAAAACCAGAGTTTGATATAAGCACAGGTACCGTTCCAAAAACCAACTATGGAATAGACAAGACCTACACCGTCCTCAGCGAAAGGGACTCAAAACCCCATATTTCCCGCAGAGGAAAATATCTGACTAGTAAGAATCTTAAAACCTATGTATTGATATGTCTCCGTAAGGGAATCAAGTGTGTCTAGACTGGCATAAACATGGCAGCGAGAATCAGCTCAAACCCACTATAAAAAGGAATTTCAAAAACAAACAAAAAAACTGGGAAATTCTTTACAATTCCTTCAGGGTCTCTGATGAAGGCTGGAATGACCCTATCTACAACGACAGCTGGATGTGGCATAAGGAGGGACACTTGGGACTGAGACGATTGGTGAGATTGGGTGAGCAAATGCAGACCCTTTAAAGCAATAATGCATGGCACCCATTCCATGGGTCCGAACTCTCCACGTTTAAGGGAATATTACTACAGCTATAACATGTGCGGGAAACCTAGAGAACGGACACACTGTGAATACGAAAGGTTTCTAAATTCAACGAATAGTCCCACTCCTGGTGCTCCGGTTTGACTTTCCGTCTGCTTTACTGTCAACCTCCCAACTTGGAGAGACAGCCCCTTTAACCTCTTGGTTCGCACAGGTTGCCAATTTGGCAGTGGATGAAAGGGAAGAGGGAGAACCAATGAGAGAGTAGCTGTTAGGCATTTGGACGGGCACATATCACTGTAATTTCCCGGCAGGAAGAAGAATTAACCAAATTCTCAGCCACCCACCGGGAACCAGTATATGTCCTGAACCAAAATTTTGGACTTGCGGTCAGCTCACCAAAAACGAGTTGAAAAATGGAGCTCAGGGGCACAGCAATTCACAAACTGGCCGAGTAATAAAGGACAACTATCGTCCAAAAATCTGTTGAGGGAAGGCAACGAGGCGGACTTGAAAGCGAGGCAGAATAGCAGGAAACAGATTTCAAGAGGTACGTTGGAATCGCCTTTAAAGCACAGGAAGAGGGGCACAACTTCGACAATGATGCACTTGGCCAAAAAGGGCGTATGCGTTTTCTCCTGAATATATTCAGGAGAAAACGCATACGCCCTTTTTGGCCAAGCAAGCAAGCGGGCAATGCAAATCTGCACTACAAAGAAGTATCACTTCCCACCGGTCAAAAGGGACATCCACAAAATGTGTAAGAACAAGAAAGGCAAGACAGGCCCTGGAGAACAGGGAGCCTTGTTATGCTGATGGGCGGCATGTAAATTGCCAACTGCCTCTCTGGAGGAGTGCATTCTGTTCCCTACAACAAGTAAAGAACAGAGCTACAGAGCCAAGGGCACTACCAGTCTAGGGAATATACCTTGGGAAAACTGAAAATCAATAAGACAGAGCCACCCCAAAATTTAGGGCTGCACTGCATACAAGGACCTCAACTTGGATACACCTTAAGTATCCCAGAAAATATAAACATGGTTCAAAAAATTGTGGTACTTACGTACGATGGAATATCCCTCAGCCATGAAATCAATGTCATAAGACCAGTAGCAGCAAAATGGGTGGATTCAGGTACGATGATTCTAAGTGAAATAAGTCACACAGAAAAAGAAACTTATCATAAGATATCACTTATGAAGATCCTGTAAACATGGCTACACTTGAACTGAGTTAGGAAAGAGAACAGTGTCTCACATTTAGAAAACACTCTTATACCTGCTTAAGGGGGAAGGAGAGGTGGGGTGATGCATAAAACCAGAGTTTGATATAAGCACATGTACCGTTCCAAAAACCAACTATGGAATAGACAAGACCTACACCGTCCTCAGCGAAAGGGACTCAAAACCCCATATTTCCCGCAGGGGAAAATATCTGACAAGTAAGAATCTTAAAACCTATGTATTGATATGTCTCCGTAAGGGAATCAAGTGTATCTAGACTGGCATAAACATGGCAGCGAGAATCAGCTCAAACCCACTATAAAAAGGAATTTCAAAAACAAAACAAAAAAACTGGGAAATTATTTGCAATTCCTTCAGGCTCTCTGATGAAAGCTGGAATGACCCTATCTACAATGACAGCTGGATGTGGCATAAGGAGGGACACTTGGGACTGAGACGATTGGTTAGATTGGGTGAGCAAATGCAGATCCTTTAAAGCAATAATGCATGGCACCCATTCCATGGGTCCGAACTCTCCAGGTTGAAGGGAATATTACTACAGCTATAACATGTGCGGGAAACCTAGAGAACGGACACACTGTGAATACGAAAGGTTTCTAAAACTCAACGCATAGTCCCTCTCCTGGTGCTCCGGTTTGACTTTCCGTCTGCTTTACTATCAACCTCCCAACTTGGAGAGACAGCCCCTTTAACCTCTTGGTTCGCACAGGTTGCCAATTTGGAAGAGGATGAAAGGGAAGAGGGAGAACCAATGAGAGAGTAGCTGTTAGGCATTTGGACGGGCACATATCACTGTAATTTCCCGGCAGGAAGAAGAATTAACCAAATTCTCAGCCACCCACCGGGAACCAGTATAGGTCCTGAACCAAAATTTTGGACTTGCGGTCAGCTCACCAAAAACGAGTTGAAAAATGGAGCTCAGGGGCACAGCAATTCACAATCTGGCCGAGTAATAAAGGACAACTATCGTCCAAAAATCTGTTGAGGGAAGACAACGAGGCGGACTTGAAAGCGAGGCAGAATAGCAGGAAACAGATTTCAAGAGGTACGTTGGAATCGCCTTTAAAGCACAGGAAGAGGGGCACAACTTCGACAATGATGCACTTGGCCACAAAGGGCGTATGCGTTTTCTCCTGAATATATTCAGGAGAAAACGCATACGCCCTTTTTGGCAAAGCAAGCAAGCGGGCAATGCAAATCTGCACTACAAAGAAGTATCACTTCCCACCGGTCAAAAGGGACATCCACAAAATGTGTAAGAACAAGAAAGGCAAGACAGGCCCTGGAGAACAGGGAGCCTTGTTATGCTGATGGGCGGGATGTAAATTGCCAACTGCCTCTCTGGAGGAGTGCATTCTGTTCCCTAAAACAAGTAAAGAACAGAGCTACAGAGCCAAGGGCACTACCAGTCTAGGGAATATACCTTGGGAAAACTGAAAATCAATAAGACAGAGCCACCCCAAAATTTAAGGCTGCACTGCATACAAGGACCTCAACTTGGATACACCTTAAGTATCCCAGAAATTATAAACATGGTTCAAAAAATTGTGGTACTTACGTACGATGGAATATCCCTCAGCCATGAAATCAATGTCATAAGACCAGTAGCAGCAAAATGGGTGGATTCAGGTACGATGATTCTAAGTGAAATAAGTCACACAGAAAAAGAAACTTATCATAAGATATCACTTATGAAGATCCTGTAAACATGGCTACACTTGAACTGAGTTAGGAAAGAGAACAGTGTCTCACATTTAGAAAACACTCTTATACCTGCTTAAGGGGGAAGGAGAGGTGGGGTGATGCATAAAACCAGAGTTTGATATAAGCACAGGTACCGTTCCAAAAACCAACTATGGAATAGACAAGACCTACACCGTCCTCAGTGAAAGGGACTCAAAACCCATATTTCCCGCAGGGGAAAATATCTGACTAGTAAGAATCTTAAAACCTATGTATTGATATGTCTCCGTAAGGGAATCCAGTGTGTCTAGACTGGCATAAACATGGCAGCGAGAATCAGCTCAAACCCACTATAAAAAGGAATTTCAAAAACAAAACAAAAAAACCTGGAAATTCTTTGCAATTCCTTCAGGGTCTCTGATGAAAGCTGGAATGACCCTATCTACAACGACAGCTGGATGTGGCATAAGGAGGGACACTTGGGACTGAGACGATTGGTGAGATTGGGTGAGCAAATGCAGACCCTTTAAAGCAATAATGCATGGCACCCATTCCATGGGTCCGAACTCTCCAGGTTGAAGGGAATATTACTACAGCTATAACAAGTGCAGGATACCTAGAGAACGGACACACTGTGAATACGAAAGGTTTCTAAAACTCAACGCATAGTCCCTCTCCTGGTGCTCCGGTTTGACTTTCCGTCTGCTTTACTATCAACCTCCCAACTTGGAGAGACAGCCCCTTTAACCTCTTGGTTCGCACAGGTTGCCAATTTGGCAGAGGATGAAAGGGAAAAGGGAGAACCAATGAGAGAGTAGCTGTTAGGCATTTGGACGGGCACATATCACTGTAATTTCCCGGCAGGAAGAAGAATTAACCAAATTCTCAGCCACCCACTGGGAACCAGTATAGGTCCTGAACCAAAATTTTGGACTTGCGGTCAGCTCACCAAAAACGAGTTGAAAAATGGAGCTCAGGGGCACAGCAATTCACAAACTTGCCGAGTAATAAAGGACAACTATCGTCCAAAAATCTGTTGAGGGAAGGCAACGAGGCGGACTTGAAAGCGAGGCAGAATAGCAGGAAACAGATTTCAAGAGGTACGTTGGAATCGCCTTTAAAGCACAGGAAGAGGGGCACAACTTCGACAATGATGCACTTGGCCAAAAAGGGCGTATGCGTTTTCTCCTGAATATATTCAGGAGAAAACGCATACGCCCTTTTTGGCCAAGCAAGCAAGCGGGCAATGCAAATCTGCACTACAAAGAAGTATCACTTCCCACCGGTCAAAAGGGACATCCACAATATGTGTAAGAACAAGAAAGGCAAGACAGGCCCTGGAGAACAGGGAGCCTTGTTATGCTGATGGGCGGGACGTAAATTGCCAACTGCCTCTCTGGAGGAGTGCATTCTGTTCCCTAAAACAAGTAAAGAACAGAGCTACAGAGCCAAGGGCACTACCAGTCTAGGGAATATACCTTGGGAAAACTGAAAATCAATAAGACAGAGCCACCCCAAAATTTAGGGCTGCACTGCATACAAGGACCTCAACTTGGATACACCTTAAGTATCCCAGAAAATATAAACATGGTTCAAAAAATTGTGGTACTTACGTACGATGGAATATCCCTCAGCCATGAAATCAATGTCATAAGACCAGTAGCAGCAAAATGGGTGGATTCAGGTACGATGATTCTAAGTGAAATAAGTCACACAGAAAAAGAAACTTATCATAAGATATCACTTATGAAGATCCTGTAAACATGGCTACACTTGAACTGAGTTAGGAAAGAGAACAGTGTCTCACATTTAGAAAACATTCTTATACCTGCTTAAGGGGGAAGGAGAGGTGGGGTGATGCATAAAACCAGAGTTTGATATAAGCACAGGTACCGTTCCAAAAACCAACTATGGAATAGACAAGACCTACACCGTCCTCAGCGAAAGGGACTCAAAACCCCATATTTCCCGCAGAGGAAAATATCTGACTAGTAAGAATCTTAAAACCTATGTATTGATATGTCTCCATAAGGGAATCAAGTGTGTCTAGACTGGCATAAACATGGCAGCGAGAATCAGCTCAAACCCACTATAAAAAGGAATTTCAAAAACAAAACAAAAAAACTGGGAAATTCTTTACAATTCCTTCAGGGTCTCTGATGAAGGCTGGAATGACCCTATCTACAACGACAGCTGGATGTGGCATAAGGAGGGACACTTGGGACTGAGACGATTGGTGAGATTGGGTGAGCAAATGCAGACCCTTTAAAGCAATAATGCATGGCACCCATTCCATGGGTCCGAACTCTCCAGGTTGAAGGGAATATTACTACAGCTATAACAAGTGCGGGAAACCTAGAGAACGGACACACTGTGAATACGAAAGGTTTCTAAAACTCAACGCATAGTCCCTCTCCTGGTGCTCCGGTTTGACTTTCCGTCTGCTTTACTATCAACCTCCCACCTTGGAGAGACAGCCCCTTTAACCTCTTGGTTCGCACAGGTTGCCAATTTGGCAGAGGATGAAAGGGAAGAGGGAGAACCAATGAGAGAGTAGCTGTTAGGCATTTGGACGGGCACATATCACTGTAATTTCCCGGCAGGAAGAAGAATTAACCAAATTCTCAGCCACCCACCGGGAACCAGTATAGGTCCTGAACCAAAATTTTGGACTTGCGGTCAGCTCACCAAAAACGAGTTGAAAAATGGAGCTCAGGGGCACAGCAATTCACAAACTGGCCGAGTAATAAAGGACAACTATCGTCCAAAAATCTGTTGAGGGAAGGCAACGAGGCGGACTTGAAAGCGAGGCAGAATAGCAGGAAACAGATTTCAAGAGGTACGTTGGAATCGCCTTTAAAGCACAGGAAGAGGGGCACAACTTCGACAATGATGCACTTGGCCAAAAAGGGCGTATGCGTTTTCTCCTGAATATATTCAGGAGAAAACGCATACGCCCTTTTTGGCCAAGCAAGCAAGCGGGCAATGCAAATCTGCACTACAAAGAAGTATCACTTCCCACCGGTCAAAAGGGACATCCACAAAATGTGTAAGAACAAGAAAGGCAAGACAGGCCCTGGAGAACAGGGAGCCTTGTTATGCTGATGGGCGGGACGTAAATTGCCAACTGCCTCTCTGGAGGAGTGCATTCTGTTCCCTAAAACAAGTAAAGAACAGAGCTACAGAGCCAAGGGCACTACCAGTCTAGGGAATATACCTTGGGAAAACTGAAAATCAATAAGACAGAGCCACCCCAAAATTTAGGGCTGCACTGCATACAAGGACCTCAACTTGGATACACCTTAAGTATCCCAGAAAATATAAACATGGTTCAAAAAATTGTGGTACTTACGTACGATGGAATATCCCTCAGCCATGAAATCAATGTCATAAGACCAGTAGCAGCAAAATGGGTGGATTCAGGTACGATGATTCTAAGTGAAATAAGTCACACAGAAAAAGAAACTTATCATAAGATATCACTTATGAAGATCCTGTAAACATGGCTACACTTGAACTGAGTTAGGAAAGAGAACAGTGTCTCACATTTAGAAAACACTCTTATACCTGCTTAAGGGGGAAGGAGAGGTGGGGTGATGCATAAAACCAGAGTTTGATATAAGCACAGGTACCGTTCCAAAAACCAACTATGGAATAGACAAGACCTACACCGTCCTCAGCGAAAGGGACTCAAAACCCCATATTTCCCGCAGAGGAAAATATCTGACTAGTAAGAATCTTAAAACCTATGTATTGATATGTCTCCGTAAGGGAATCAAGTGTGTCTAGACTGGCATAAACATGGCAGCGAGAATCAGCTCAAACCCACTATAAAAAGGAATTTCAAAAACAAAACAAAAAAACTGGGAAATTCTTTACAATTCCTTCAGGGTCTCTGATGAAGGCTGGAATGACCCTATCTACAACGACAGCTGGATGTGGCATAAGGAGGGACACTTGGGACTGAGACGATTGGTGAGATTGGGTGAGCAAATGCAGACCCTTTAAAGCAATAATGCATGGCACCCATTCCATGGGTCCGAACTCTCCAGGTTGAAGGGAATATTACTACAGCTATAACAAGTGCGGGAAACCTAGAGAACGGACACACTGTGAATACGAAAGGTTTCTAAAACTCAACGCATAGTCCCTCTCCTGGTGCTCCGGTTTGACTTTCCGTCTGCTTTACTATCAACCTCCCACCTTGGAGAGACAGCCCCTTTAACCTCTTGGTTCGCACAGGTTGCCAATTTGGCAGAGGATGAAAGGGAAGAGGGAGAACCAATGAGAGAGTAGCTGTTAGGCATTTGGACGGGCACATATCACTGTAATTTCCCGGCAGGAAGAAGAATTAACCAAATTCTCAGCCACCCACCGGGAACCAGTATAGGTCCTGAACCAAAATTTTGGACTTGCGGTCAGCTCACCAAAAACGAGTTGAAAAATGGAGCTCAGGGGCACAGCAATTCACAAACTGGCCGAGTAATAAAGGACAACTATCGTCCAAAAATCTGTTGAGGGAAGGCAACGAGGCGGACTTGAAAGCGAGGCAGAATAGCAGGAAACAGATTTCAAGAGGTACGTTGGAATCGCCTTTAAAGCACAGGAAGAGGGGCACAACTTCGACAATGATGCACTTGGCCAAAAAGGGCGTATGCGTTTTCTCCTGAATATATTCAGGAGAAAACGCATACGCCCTTTTTGGCCAAGCAAGCAAGCGGGCAATGCAAATCTGCACTACAAAGAAGTATCACTTCCCACCGGTCAAAAGGGACATCCACAAAATGTGTAAGAACAAGAAAGGCAAGACAGGCCCTGGAGAACAGGGAGCCTTGTTATGCTGATGGGCGGGACGTAAATTGCCAACTGCCTCTCTGGAGGAGTGCATTCTGTTCCCTAAAACAAGTAAAGAACAGAGCTACAGAGCCAAGGGCACTACCAGTCTAGGGAATATACCTTGGGAAAACTGAAAATCAATAAGACAGAGCCACCCCAAAATTTAGGGCTGCACTGCATACAAGGACCTCAACTTGGATACACCTTAAGTATCCCAGAAAATATAAACATGGTTCAAAAAATTGTGGTACTTACGTACGATGGAATATCCCTCAGCCATGAAATCAATGTCATAAGACCAGTAGCAGCAAAATGGGTGGATTCAGGTACGATGATTCTAAGTGAAATAAGTCACACAGAAAAAGAAACTTATCATAAGATATCACTTATGAAGATCCTGTAAACATGGCTACACTTGAACTGAGTTAGGAAAGAGAACAGTGTCTCACATTTAGAAAACACTCTTATACCTGCTTAAGGGGGAAGGAGAGGTGGGGTGATGCATAAAACCAGAGTTTGATATAAGCACAGGTACCGTTCCAAAAACCAACTATGGAATAGACAAGACCTACACCGTCCTCAGCGAAAGGGACTCAAAACCCCATATTTCCCGCAGAGGAAAATATCTGACTAGTAAGAATCTTAAAACCTATGTATTGATATGTCTCCGTAAGGGAATCAAGTGTGTCTAGACTGGCATAAACATGGCAGCGAGAATCAGCTCAAACCCACTATAAAAAGGAATTTCAAAAACAAAACAAAAAAACTGGGAAATTCTTTACAATTCCTTCAGGGTCTCTGATGAAGGCTGGAATGACCCTATCTACAACGACAGCTGGATGTGGCATAAGGAGGGACACTTGGGACTGAGACGATTGGTGAGATTGGGTGAGCAAATGCAGACCCTTTAAAGCAATAATGCATGGCACCCATTCCATGGGTCCGAACTCTCCAGGTTGAAGGGAATATTACTACAGCTATAACAAGTGCGGGAAACCTAGAGAACGGACACACTGTGAATACGAAAGGTTTCTAAAACTCAACGCATAGTCCCTCTCCTGGTGCTCAGGTTTGACTTTCCGTCTGCTTTACTATCAACCTCCCACCTTGGAGAGACAGCCCCTTTAACCTCTTGGTTCGCACAGGTTGCCAATTTGGCAGAGGATGAAAGGGAAGAGGGAGAACCAATGAGAGAGTAGCTGTTAGGCATTTGGACGGGCACATATCACTGTAATTTCCCGGCAGGAAGAAGAATTAACCAAATTCTCAGCCACCCACCGGGAACCAGTATAGGTCCTGAACCAAAATTTTGGACTTGCGGTCAGCTCACCAAAAACGAGTTGAAAAATGGAGCTCAGGGGCACAGCAATTCACAAACTGGCCGAGTAATAAAGGACAACTATCGTCCAAAAATCTGTTGAGGGAAGGCAACGAGGCGGACTTGAAAGCGAGGCAGAATAGCAGGAAACAGATTTCAAGAGGTACGTTGGAATCGCCTTTAAAGCACAGGAAGAGGGGCACAACTTCGACAATGATGCACTTGGCCAAAAAGGGCGTATGCGTTTTCTCCTGAATATATTCAGGAGAAAACGCATACGCCCCTTTTGGCCAAGCAAGCAAGCGGGCAATGCAAATCTGCACTACAAAGAAGTATCACTTCCCACCGGTCAAAAGGGACATCCACAAAATGTGTAAGAACAAGAAAGGCAAGACAGGCCCTGGAGAACAGGGAGCCTTGTTATGCTGATGGGCGGGATGTAAATTGCCAACTGCCTCTCTGGAGGAGTGCATTCTGTTCCCTAAAACAAGTAAAGAACAGAGCTACAGAGCCAAGGGCACTACCAGTCTAGGGAATATACCTTGGGAAAACTGAAAATCAATAAGACAGAGCCACCCCAAAATTTAGGGCTGCAGTGCATACAAGGACCTCAACTTGGATACACCTTAAGTATCCCAGAAAATATAAACATGGTTCAAAAAATTGTGGTACTTACGTACGATGGAATATCCCTCAGCCATGAAATCAATGTCATAAGACCAGTAGCAGCAAAATGGGTGGATTCAGGTACGATGATTCTAAGTGAAATAAGTCACACAGAAAAAGAAACTTATCATAAGATATCACTTATGAAGATCCTGTAAACATGGCTACACTTGAACTGAGTTAGGAAAGAGAACAGTGTCTCACATTTAGAAAACACTCTTATACCTGCTTAAGGGGGAAGGAGAGGTGGGGTGATGCATAAAACCAGAGTTTGATATAAGCACAGGTACCGTTCCAAAAACCAACTATGGAATAGACAAGACCTACACCGTCCTCAGCGAAAGGGACTCAAAACCCCATATTTCCCGCAGAGGAAAATATCTGACTAGTAAGAATCTTAAAACCTATGTATTGATATGTCTCCGTAAGGGAATCAAGTGTGTCTAGACTGGCATAAACATGGCAGCGAGAATCAGCTCAAACCCACTATAAAAAGGAATTTCAAAAACAAAACAAAAAAACTGGGAAATTCTTTACAATTCCTTCAGGGTCTCTGATGAAGGCTGGAATGACCCTATCTACAACGACAGCTGGATGTGGCATAAGGAGGGACACTTGGGACTGAGACGATTGGTGAGATTGGGTGAGCAAATGCAGACCCTTTAAAGCAATAATGCATGGCACCCATTCCATGGGTCCGAACTCTCCAGGTTGAAGGGAATATTACTACAGCTATAACATGTGCGGGAAACCTAGAGAACGGACACACTGTGAATACGAAAGGTTTCTAAAACTCAACGAATAGTCCCTCTCCTGGTGCTCCGGTTTGACTTTCCGTCTGCTTTACTATCAACCTCCCAACTTGGAGAGACAGCCCCTTTAACCTCTTGGTTCGCACAGGTTGCCAATTTGGCAGAGGATGAAAGGGAAGAGGGAGAACCAATGAGAGAGTAGCTGTTAGGCATTTGGACGGGCACATATCACTGTAATTTCCCGGCAGGAAGAAGAATTAACCAAATTCTCAGCCACCCACCGGGAACCAGTATAGGTCCTGAACCAAAATTTTGGACTTGCGGTCAGCTCACCAAAAACGAGTTGAAAAATGGAGCTCAGGGGCACAGCAATTCACAATCTGGCCGAGTAATAAAGGACAACTATCGTCCAAAAATCTGTTGAGGGAAGGCAACGAGGCGGACTTAAAAGCGAGGCAGAATAGCAGGAAACAGATTTCAAGAGGTACGTTGGAATCGCCTTTAAAGCACAGGAAGAGGGGCACAACTTCGACAATGATGCACTTGGCCAAAAAGGGCGTATGCGTTGTCTCCTGAATATATTCAGGAGAAAACGCATACGCCCTTTATGGCCAAGCAAGCAAGCGGGCAATGCAAATCTGCACTACAAAGAAGTATCACTTCCCACCGGTCAAAAGGGACATCCACAAAATGTGTAAGAACAAGAAAGGCAAGACAGGCCCTGGAGAACAGGGAGCCTTGTTATGCTGATGGGCGGGATGTAAATTGTCAACTGCCTCTCTAGGAGTGCATTCTGTTCCCTAAAACAAGTAAAGAACAGAGCTACAGAGCCAAGGGCACTACCAGTCTAGGGAATATACCTTGGGAAAACTGAAAATCAATAAGACAGAGCCACCCCAAAATTTAGGGCTGCACTGCATACAAGGACCTCAACTTGGATACACCTTAAGTATCCCAGAAAATATAAACATGGTTCAAAAAATTGTGGTACTTACGTACGATGGAATATCCCTCAGCCATGAAATCAATGTCATAAGACCAGTAGCAGCAAAATGGGTGGATTCAGGTACGATGATTCTAAGTGAAATAAGTCACACAGAAAAAGAAACTTATCATAAGATATCACTTATGAAGATCCTGTAAACATGGCTACACTTGAACTGAGTTAGGAAAGAGAACAGTGTCTCACATTTAGAAAACACTCTTATACCTGCTTAAGGAGGAAGCAGAGGTGGGGTGATGCATAAAACCAGAGTTTGATATAAGCACAGGTACCGTTCCAAAAACCAACTATGGAATAGACAAGACCTACACCGTCCTCAGCGAAAGGGACTCAAAACCCCATATTTCCCGCAGAGGAAAATATCTGACTAGTAAGAATCTTAAAACCTATGTATTGATATGTCTCCGTAAGGGAATCAAGTGTGTCTAGACTGGCATAAACATGGCAGCGAGAATCAGCTCAAACCCACAATAAAGAGGAATTTCAAAAACAAACAAAAAAACTGGGAAATTCTTTACAATTCCTTCAGGGTCTCTGATGAAAGCTGGAATGACCCTATCTACAATGACAGCTGGATGTGGCATAAGGAGGGACACTTGGGACTGAGAGGATTGGTGAGATTGGGTGAGCAAATGCAGACCCTTTAAAGCAATAATGCATGGCACCCATTCCATGGGTCCGAACTCTCCACGTTGAAGGGAATATTACTACAGCTATAACATGTGCGGGAAACCTAGAGAACGGACACACTGTGAATACGAAAGGATTCTAAATTCAACGAATAGTCCCACTCCTGGTGCTCCGGTTTGACTTTCCGTCTGCTTTACTATCAACCTCCCAACTTGGAGAGACAGCCCCTTTAACCTCTTGGTTCGCACAGGTTGCCAATTTGGCAGTGGATGAAAGGGAAGAGGGAGAACCAATGAGAGAGTAGCTGTTAGGCATTTGGACGGGCACATATCACTGTAATTTCCCGGCAGGAAGAAGAATTAACTAAATTCTCAGCCACCCACCGGGAACCAGTATAGGTCCTGAACCAAAATTTTGGACTTGCGGTCAGCTCACCAAAAACGAGTTGAAAAATGGAGCTCAGGGGCACAGCAATTCACAAACTGGCCGAGTAATAAAGGACAACTATCGTCCAAAAATCTGTTGAGGGAAGGCAACGAGGCGGACTTGAAAGCGAGGCAGAATAGCAGGAAACAGATTTCAAGAGGTACGTTGGAATCGCATTCAAAGCACAGGAAGAGGGGCACAACTTCGACAATGATGCACTTGGCCAAAAAGTGCGTATGCATTTTCTCCTGAATATATTCAGGAGAAAACGCATACGCCCTTTTTGGCCAAGCAAGCAAGCGGGCAATGCAAATCTGCACTACAAAGAAGTATCACTTCCCACCGGTCAAAAGGGACATCCACAAAATGTGTAAGAACAAGAAAGGCAAGACAGGCCCTGGAGAACAGGGAGCCTTGTTATGCTGATGGGCGGGATGTAAATTGCCAACTGCCTCTCTGGAGGAGTGCATTCTGTTCCCTAAAACAAGTAAAGAACAGAGCTACAGAGCCAAGGGCACTACCAGTCTAGGGAATATACCTTGGGAAAACTGAAAATCAATAAGACAGAGCCACCCCAAAATTTAGGGATGCACTGCATACAAGGACCTCAACTTGGATACACCTTAAGTATCCCAGAAAATATAAACATGGTTCAAAAAATTGTGGTACTTACGTACGATGGAATATCCCTCAGCCATGAAATCAATGTCATAAGACCAGTAGCAGCAAAATGGGTGGATTCAGGTACGATGATTCTAAGTGAAATAAGTCACACAGAAAAAGAAACTTATCATAAGATATCACTTATGAAGATCCTGTAAACATGGCTACACTTGAACTGAGTTAGGAAAGAGAACAGTGTCTCACATTTAGAAAACACTCTTATACCTGCTTAAGGGGGAAGGAGAGGTGGGGTGATGCATAAAACCAGAGTTTGATATAAGCACAGGTACCGTTCCAAAAACCAACTATGGAATAGACAAGACCTACACCGTCCTCAGCGAAAGGGACTCAAAACCCCATATTTCCCGCAGGGGAATATATCTGACTAGTAAGAATCTTAAAACCTATGTATTGATATGTCTCCGTAAGGGAATCAAGTGTGTCTAGACTGGCATAAACATGGCAGCGAGAATCAGCTCAAACCCACTATAAAAAGGAATTTCAAAAACAAAACAAAAAAACTGGGAAATTCTTTGCAATTCCTTCAGGGTCTCTGATGAAAGCTGGAATGACCCTATCTACAATGACAGCTGGATGTGGCATAAGGAGGGCCACTTGGGACTGAGACGATTGGTGAGATTGGGTGAGCAAATGCAGACCCTTTAAAGCAATAATGCATGGCACCCATTCCATGGGTCCGAACTCTCCAGGTTGAAGGGAATATTACTACAGCTATAACATGTGCGGGAAACCTAGAGAACGGACACACTGTGAATACGAAAGGTTTCTAAAACTCAACGCATAGTCCCTCTCCTGGTGCTCCGGTTTCACTTTCCGTCTGCTTTACTATCAACCTCCCAACTTGGAGAGACAGCCCCTTTAACCTCTTGGTTCGCACAGGTTGCCAATTTGGCAGAGGATGAAAGGGAAGAGGGAGAACCAATGAGAGAGTAGCTGTTAGGCATTTGGACGGGCACATATCACTGTAATTTCCCGGCAGGAAGAAGAATTAACCAAATTCTCAGCCACCCACCGGGAACCAGTATAGGTCCTGAACCAAAATTTTGGACTTGCGGTCAGCTCACCAAAAACGAGTTGAAAAATGGAGCTCAGGGGCACAGCAATTCACAAACTGGCCGAGTAATAAAGGACAACTATCGTCCAAAAATCTGTTGAGGGAAGGCAACGAGGCGGACTTGAAAGCGAGGCAGAATAGCAGGAAACAGATTTCAAGAGGTACGTTGGAATCGCATTCAAAGCACAGGAAGAGGGGCACAACTTCGACAATGATGCACTTGGCCAAAAAGGGCGTATGCGTTTTCTCCTGAATATATTCAGGAGAAAACGCATACGCCCTTTTTGGCCAAGCAAGCAAGCGGGCAATGCAAATCTGCACTACAAAGAAGTATCACTTCCCACCGGTCAAAAGGGACATCCACAAAATGTGTAAGAACAAGAAAGGCAAGACAGGCCCTGGAGAACAGGGAGCCTTGTTATGCTGATGGGCGGGACGTAAATTGCCAACTGCCTCTCTGGAGGAGTGCATTCTGTTCCCTAAAACAAGTAAAGAACAGAGCTACAGAGCCAAGGGCACTACCAGTCTAGGGAATATACCTTGGGAAAACTGAAAATCAATAAGACAGAGCCACCCCAAAATTTAGGGCTGCAGTGCATACAAGGACCTCAACTTGGATACACCTTAAGTATCCCAGAAAATATAAACATGGTTCAAAAAATTGTGGTACTTACGTACGATGGAATATCCCTCAGCCATGAAATCAATGTCATAAGACCAGTAGCAGCAAAATGGGTGGATTCAGGTACGATGATTCTAAGTGAAATAAGTCACACAGAAAAAGAAACTTATCATAAGATATCACTTATGAAGATCCTGTAAACATGGCTACACTTGAACTGAGTTAGGAAAGAGAACAGTGTCTCACATTTAGAAAACACTCTTATACCTGCTTAAGGGGGAAGGAGAGGTGGGGTGATGCATAAAACCAGAGTTTGATATAAGCACAGGTACCGTTCCAAAAACCAACTATGGAATAGACAAGACCTACACCGTCCTCAGCGAAAGGGACTCAAAACCCCATATTTCCCGCAGAGGAAAATATCTGACTAGTAAGAATCTTAAAACCTATGTATTGATATGTCTCCATAAGGGAATCAAGTGTGTCTAGACTGGCATAAACATGGCAGCGAGAATCAGCTCAAACCCACTGTAAAAAGGAATTTCAAAAACAAAACAAAAAAACTGGGAAATTCTTTACAATTCCTTCAGGGTCTCTGATGAAGGCTGGAATGACCCTATCTACAACGACAGCTGGATGTGGCATAAGGAGGGACACTTGGGACTGAGACGATTGGTGAGATTGGGTGAGCAAATGCAGACCCTTTAAAGCAATAATGCATGGCACCCATTCCATGGGTCCGAACTCTCCAGGTTGAAGGGAATATTACTACAGCTATAACAAGTGCGGGAAACCTAGAGAACGGACACACTGTGAATACGAAAGGTTTCTAAAACTCAACGCATAGTCCCTCTCCTGGTGCTCCGGTTTGACTTTCCGTCTGCTTTACTATCAACCTCCCACCTTGGAGAGACAGCCCCTTTAACCTCTTGGTTCGCACAGGTTGCCAATTTGGCAGAGGATGAAAGGGAAGAGGGAGAACCAATGAGAGAGTAGCTGTTAGGCATTTGGACGGGCACATATCACTGTAATTTCCCGGCAGGAAGAAGAATTAACCAAATTCTCAGCCACCCACCGGGAACCAGTATAGGTCCTGAACCAAAATTTTGGACTTGCGGTCAGCTCACCAAAAACGAGTTGAAAAATGGAGCTCAGGGGCACAGCAATTCACAAACTGGCCTAGTAATAAAGGACAACTATCGTCCAAAAATCTGTTGAGGGAAGGCAACGAGGCGGACTTGAAAGCGAGGCAGAATAGCAGGAAACAGATTTCAAGAGGTACGTTGGAATCGCCTTTAAAGCACAGGAAGAGGGGCACAACTTCGACAATGATGCACTTGGCCAAAAAGGGCGTATGCGTTTTCTCCTGAATATATTCAGGAGAAAACGCATACGCCCTTTTTGGCCAAGCAAGCAAGCGGGCAATGCAAATCTGCACTACAAAGAAGTATCACTTCCCACCGGTCAAAAGGGACATCCACAAAATGTGTAAGAACAAGAAAGGCAAGACAGGCCCTGGAGAACAGGGAGCCTTGTTATGCTGATGGGCGGGATGTAAATTGCCAACTGCCTCTCTGGAGGAGTGCATTCTGTTCCCTAAAACAAGTAAAGAACAGAGCTACAGAGCCAAGGGCACTACCAGTCTAGGGAATATACCTTGGGAAAACTGAAAATCAATAAGACAGAGCCACCCCAAAATTTAGGGCTGCACTGCATACAAGGACCTCAACTTGGATACACCTTAAGTATCCCAGAAAATATAAACATGGTTCAAAAAATTGTGGTACTTACGTACGATGGAATATCCCTCAGCCATGAAATCAATGTCATAAGACCAGTAGCAGCAAAATGGGTGGATTCAGGTACGATGATTCTAAGTGAAATAAGTCACACAGAAAAAGAAACTTATCATAAGATATCACTTATGAAGATCCTGTAAACATGGCTACACTTGAACTGAGTTAGGAAAGAGAACAGTGTCTCACATTTAGAAAACACTCTTATACCTGCTTAAGGAGGAAGCAGAGGTGGGGTGATGCATAAAACCAGAGTTTGATATAAGCACAGGTACCGTTCCAAAAACCAACTATGGAATAGACAAGACCTACACCGTCCTCAGCGAAAGGGACTCAAAACCCCATATTTCCCGCAGAGGAAAATATCTGACTAGTAAGAATCTTAAAACCTATGTATTGATATGTCTCCGTAAGGGAATCAAGTGTGTCTAGACTGGCATAAACATGGCAGCGAGAATCAGCTCAAACCCACAATAAAGAGGAATTTCAAAAACAAACAAAAAAACTGGGAAATTCTTTACAATTCCTTCAGGGTCTCTGATGAAAGCTGGAATGACCCTATCTACAACGACAGCTGGATGTGGCATAAGGAGGGACACTTGGGACTGAGAGGATTGGTGAGATTGGGTGAGCAAATGCAGACCCTTTAAAGCAATAATGCATGGCACCCATTCCATGGGTCCGAACTCTCCACGTTGAAGGGAATATTACTACAGCTATAACATGTGCGGGAAACCTAGAGAACGGACACACTGTGAATACGAAAGGATTCTAAATTCAACGAATAGTCCCACTCCTGGTGCTCCGGTTTGACTTTCCGTCTGCTTTACTATCAACCTCCCAACTTGGAGAGACAGCCCCTTTAACCTCTTGGTTCGCACAGGTTGCCAATTTGGCAGTGGATGAAAGGGAAGAGGGAGAACCAATGAGAGAGTAGCTGTTAGGCATTTGGACGGGCACATATCACTGTAATTTCCCGGCAGGAAGAAGAATTAACTAAATTCTCAGCCACCCACCGGGAACCAGTATAGGTCCTGAACCAAAATTTTGGACTTGCGGTCAGCTCACCAAAAACGAGTTGAAAAATGGAGCTCAGGGGCACAGCAATTCACAAACTGGCCGAGTAATAAAGGACAACTATCGTCCAAAAATCTGTTGAGGGAAGGCAACGAGGCGGACTTGAAAGCGAGGCAGAATAGCAGGAAACAGATTTCAAGAGGTACGTTGGAATCGCCTTTAAAGCACAGGAAGAGGGGCACAACTTCGACAATGATGCACTTGGCCAAAAAGTGCGTATGCATTTTCTCCTGAATATATTCAGGAGAAAACGCATACGCCCTTTTTGGCCAAGCAAGCAAGCAGGCAATGCAAATCTGCACTACAAAGAAGTATCACTTCCCACCGGTCAAAAGGGACATCCACAAAATGTGTAAGAACAAGAAAGGCAAGACAGGCCCTGGAGAACAGGGAGCCTTGTTATGCTGATGGGCGGGATGTAAATTGCCAACTGCCTCTCTGGAGGAGTGCATTCTGTTCCCTAAAACAAGTAAAGAACAGAGCTACAGAGCCAAGGGCACTACCAGTCTAGGGAATATACCTTGGGAAAACTGAAAATCAATAAGACAGAGCCACCCCAAAATTTAGGGATGCACTGCATACAAGGACCTCAACTTGGATACACCTTAAGTATCCCAGAAAATATAAACATGGTTCAAAAAATTGTGGTACTTACGTACGATGGAATATCCCTCAGCCATGAAATCAATGTCATAAGACCAGTAGCAGCAAAATGGGTGGATTCAGGTACGATGATTCTAAGTGAAATAAGTCACACAGAAAAAGAAACTTATCATAAGATATCACTTATGAAGATCCTGTAAACATGGCTACACTTGAACTGAGTTAGGAAAGAGAACAGTGTCTCACATTTAGAAAACACTCTTATACCTGCTTAAGGGGGAAGGAGAGGTGGGGTGATGCATAAAACCAGAGTTTGATATAAGCACAGGTACCGTTCCAAAAACCAACTATGGAATAGACAAGACCTACACCGTCCTCAGCGAAAGGGACTCAAAACCCCATATTTCCCGCAGGGGAATATATCTGACTAGTAAGAATCTTAAAACCTATGTATTGATATGTATCCGTAAGGGAATCAAGTGTGTCTAGACTGGCATAAACATGGCAGCGAGAATCAGCTCAAACCCACTATAAAAAGGAATTTCAAAAACAAAACAAAAAAACTGGGAAATTCTTTGCAATTCCTTCAGGGTCTCTGATGAAAGCTGGAATGACCCTATCTACAATGACAGCTGGATGTGGCATAAGGAGGGCCACTTGGGACTGAGACGATTGGTGAGATTGGGTGAGCAAATGCAGACCCTTTAAAGCAATAATGCATGGCACCCATTCCATGGGTCCGAACTCTCCAGGTTGAAGGGAATATTACTACAGCTATAACATGTGCGGGAAACCTAGAGAACGGACACACTGTGAATACGAAAGGTTTCTAAAACTCAACGCATAGTCCCTCTCCTGGTGCTCCGGTTTGACTTTCCGTCTGCTTTACTATCAACCTCCCAACTTGGAGAGACAGCCCCTTTAACCTCTTGGTTCGCACAGGTTGCCAATTTGGCAGAGGATGAAAGGGAAGAGGGAGAACCAATGAGAGAGTAGCTGTTAGGCATTTGGACGGGCACATATCACTGTAATTTCCCGGCAGGAAGAAGAATTAACCAAATTCTCAGCCACCCACCGGGAACCAGTATAGGTCCTGAACCAAAATTTTGGACTTGCGGTCAGCTCACCAAAAACGAGTTGAAAAATGGAGCTCAGGGGCACAGCAATTCACAAACTGGCCGAGTAATAAAGGACAACTATCGTCCAAAAATCTGTTGAGGGAAGGCAACGAGGCGGACTTGAAAGCGAGGCAGAATAGCAGGAAACAGATTTCAAGAGGTACGTTGGAATCGCATTCAAAGCACAGGAAGAGGGGCACAACTTCGACAATGATGCACTTGGCCAAAAAGGGCGTATGCGTTTTCTCCTGAATATATTCAGGAGAAAATGCATACGCCCTTTTTGGCCAAGCAAGCAAGCGGGCAATGCAAATCTGCACTACAAAGAAGTATCACTTCCCACCGGTCAAAAGGGACATCCACAAAATGTGTAAGAACAAGAAAGGCAAGACAGGCCCTGGAGAACAGGGAGCCTTGTTATGCTGATGGGCGGGACGTAAATTGCCAACTGCCTCTCTGGAGGAGTGCATTCTGTTCCCTAAAACAAGTAAAGAACAGAGCTACAGAGCCAAGGGCACTACCAGTCTAGGGAATATACCTTGGGAAAACTGAAAATCAATAAGACAGAGCCACCCCAAAATTTAGGGCTGCAGTGCATACAAGGACCTCAACTTGGATACACCTTAAGTATCCCAGAAAATATAAACATGGTTCAAAAAATTGTGGTACTTACGTACGATGGAATATCCCTCAGCCATGAAATCAATGTCATAAGACCAGTAGCAGCAAAATGGGTGGATTCAGGTACGATGATTCTAAGTGAAATAAGTCACACAGAAAAAGAAACTTATCATAAGATATCACTTATGAAGATCCTGTAAACATGGCTACACTTGAACTGAGTTAGGAAAGAGAACAGTGTCTCACATTTAGAAAACACTCTTATACCTGCTTAAGGGGGAAGGAGAGGTGGGGTGATGCATAAAACCAGAGTTTGATATAAGCACAGGTACCGTTCCAAAAACCAACTATGGAATAGACAAGACCTACACCGTCCTCAGCGAAAGGGACTCAAAACCCCATATTTCCCGCAGAGGAAAATATCTGACTAGTAAGAATCTTAAAACCTATGTATTGATATGTCTCCATAAGGGAATCAAGTGTGTCTAGACTGGCATAAACATGGCAGCGAGAATCAGCTCAAACCCACTGTAAAAAGGAATTTCAAAAACAAAACAAAAAAACTGGGAAATTCTTTACAATTCCTTCAGGGTCTCTGATGAAGGCTGGAATGACCCTATCTACAACGACAGCTGGATGTGGCATAAGGAGGGACACTTGGGACTGAGACGATTGGTGAGATTGGGTGAGCAAATGCAGACCCTTTAAAGCAATAATGCATGGCACCCATTCCATGGGTCCGAACTCTCCAGGTTGAAGGGAATATTACTACAGCTATAACAAGTGCGGGAAACCTAGAGAACGGACACACTGTGAATACGAAAGGTTTCTAAAACTCAACGCATAGTCCCTCTCCTGGTGCTCCGGTTTGACTTTCCGTCTGCTTTACTATCAACCTCCCACCTTGGAGAGACAGCCCCTTTAACCTCTTGGTTCGCACAGGTTGCCAATTTGGCAGAGGATGAAAGGGAAGAGGGAGAACCAATGAGAGAGTAGCTGTTAGGCATTTGGACGGGCACATATCACTGTAATTTCCCGGCAGGAAGAAGAATTAACCAAATTCTCAGCCACCCACCGGGAACCAGTATAGGTCCTGAACCAAAATTTTGGACTTGCGGTCAGCTCACCAAAAACGAGTTGAAAAATGGAGCTCAGGGGCACAGCAATTCACAAACTGGCCGAGTAATAAAGGACAACTATCGTCCAAAAATCTGTTGAGGGAAGGCAACGAGGCGGACTTGAAAGCGAGGCAGAATAGCAGGTAACAGATTTCAAGAGGTACGTTGGAATCGCCTTTAAAGCACAGGAAGAGGGGCACAACTTCGACAATGATGCACTTGGCCAAAAAGGGCGTATGCGTTTTCTCCTGAATATATTCAGGAGAAAACGCATACGCCCTTTTTGGCCAAGCAAGCAAGCGGGCAATGCAAATCTGCACTACAAAGAAGTATCACTTCCCACCGGTCAAAAGGGACATCCACAAAATGTGTAAGAACAAGAAAGGCAAGACAGGCCCTGGAGAACAGGGAGCCTTGTTATGCTGATGGGCGGGATGTAAATTGCCAACTGCCTCTCTGGAGGAGTGCATTGTGTTCCCTAAAACAAGTAAAGAACAGAGCTACAGAGCCAAGGGCACTACCAGTCTAGGGAATATACCTTGGGAAAACTGAAAATCAATAAGACAGAGCCACCCCAAAATTTAGGGCTGCACTGCATACAAGGACCTCAACTTGGATACACCTTAAGTATCCCAGAAAATATAAACATGGTTCAAAAAATTGTGGTACTTACGTACGATGGAATATCCCTCAGCCATGAAATCAATGTCATAAGACCAGTAGCAGCAAAATGGGTGGATTCAGGTACGATGATTCTAAGTGAAATAAGTCACACAGAAAAAGAAACTTATCATAAGATATCACTTATGAAGATCCTGTAAACATGGCTACACTTGAACTGAGTTAGGAAAGAGAACAGTGTCTCACATTTAGAAAACACTCTTATACCTGCTTAAGGGGGAAGGAGAGGTGGGGTGATGCATAAAACCAGAGTTTGATATAAGCACAGGTACCGTTCCAAAAACCAACTATGGAATAGACAAGACCTACACCGTCCTCAGCGAAAGGGACTCAAAACCCCATATTTCCCGCAGGGGAATATATCTGACTAGTAAGAATCTTAAAACCTATGTATTGATATGTCTCCGTAAGGGAATCAAGTGTGTCTAGACTGGCATAAACATGGCAGCGAGAATCAGCTCAAACCCACTATAAAAAGGAATTTCAAAAACAAAACAAAAAAACTGGGAAATTATTTGCAATTCCTTCAGGCTCTCTGATGAAAGCTGGAATGACCCTATCTACAACGACAGCTGGATGTGGCATAAGGAGGGACACTTGGGACTGAGACGATTGGTGAGATTGGGTGAGCAAATGCAGACCCTTTAAAGCAATAATGCATGGCACCCATTCCATGGGTCCGAACTCTCCACGTTGAAGGGAATATTACTACAGCTATAACATGTGCGGGAAACCTAGAGAACGGACACACTGTGAATACGAAAGGTTTCTAAAACTCAACGCATAGTCCCTCTCCTGGTGCTCCGGTTTGACTTTCCGTCTGCTTTACTATCAACCTCCCAACTTGGAGAGACAGCCCCTTTAACCTCTTGGTTCGCACAGGTTGCCAATTTGGAAGAGGATGAAAGGGAAGAGGGAGAACCAATGAGAGAGTAGCTGTTAGGCATTTGGACGGGCACATATCACTGTAATTTCCCGGCAGGAAGAAGAATTAACCAAATTCTCAGCCACCCACCGGGAACCAGTATAGGTCCTGAACCAAAATTTTGGACTTGCGGTCAGCTCACCAAAAACGAGTTGAAAAATGGAGCTCAGGGGCACAGCAATTCACAATCTGGCCGAGTAATAAAGGACAACTATCGTCCAAAAATCTGTTGAGGGAAGGCAACGAGGCGGACTTGAAAGCGAGGCAGAATAGCAGGAAACAGATTTCAAGAGGTACGTTGGAATCGCCTTTAAAGCACAGGAAGAGGGGCACAACTTCGACAATGATGCACTTGGCCAAAAAGGGCGTATGCGTTGTCTCCTGAATATATTCAGGAGAAAACGCATACGCCCTTTTTGGCCAAGCAAGCAAGCGGGCAATGCAAATCTGCACTACAAAGAAGTATCACTTCCCACCGGTCAAAAGGGACATCCACAAAATGTGTAAGAACAAGAAAGGCAAGACAGGCCCTGGAGAACAGAGAGCCTTGTTATGCTGATGGGCGGGATGTAAATTGTCAACTGCCTCTCTGGAGGAGTGCATTCTGTTCCCTAAAACAAGTAAAGAACAGAGCTACAGAGCCAAGGGCACTACCAGTCTAGGGAATATACCTTGGGAAAACTGAAAATCAATAAGACAGAGCCACCCCAAAATTTAGGGCTGCACTGCATACAAGGACCTGAACTTGGATACACCTTAAGTATCCCAGAAAATATAAACATGGTTCAAAAAATTGTGGTACTTACGTACGATGGAATATCCCTCAGCCATGAAATCAATGTCATAAGACCAGTAGCAGCAAAATGGGTGGATTCAGGTACGATGATTCTAAGTGAAATAAGTCACACAGAAAAAGAAACTTATCATAAGATATCACTTATGAAGATCCTGTAAACATGGCTACACTTGAACTGAGTTAGGAAAGAGAACAGTGTCTCACATTTAGAAAACACTCTTATACCTGCTTAAGGGGGAAGCAGAGGTGGGGTGATGCATAAAACCAGAGTTTGATATAAGCACAGGTACCGTTCCAAAAACCAACTATGGAATAGACAAGACCTACACCGTCCTCAGCGAAAGGGACTCAAAACCCCATATTTCCCGCAGAGGAAAATATCTGACTAGTAAGAATCTTAAAACCTATGTATTGATATGTCTCCGTAAGGGAATCAAGTGTGTCTAGACTGGCATAAACATGGCAGCGAGAATCAGCTCAAACCCACTATAAAAAGGAATTTCAAAAACAAACAAAAAAACTGGGAAATTCTTTACAATTCCTTCAGGGTCTCTGATGAAGGCTGGAATGACCCTATCTACAACGACAACTGGATGTGGCATAAGGAGGGACACTTGGGACTGAGACGATTGGTGAGATTGGGTGAGCAAATGCAGACCCTTTAAAGCAATAATGCATGGCACCCATTCCATGGGTCCGAACTCTCCACGTTGAAGGGAATATTACTACAGCTATAACATGTGCGGGAAACCTAGAGAACGGACACACTGTGAATACGAAAGGTTTCTAAATTCAACGAATAGTCCCACTCCTGGTGCTCCGGTTTGACTTTCCGTCTGCTTTACTATCAACCTCCCAACTTGGAGAGACAGCCCCTTTAACCTCTTGGTTCGCACAGGTTGCCAATTTGGCAGTGGATGAAAGGGAGGAGGGAGAACCAATGAGAGAGTAGCTGTTAGGCATTTGGACGGGCACATATCACTGTAATTTCCCGGCAGGAAGAAGAATTAACCAAATTCTCAGCCACCCACCGGGAACCAGTATAGGTCCTGAACCAAAATTTTGGACTTGCGGTCAGCTCACCAAAAACGAGTTGAAAAATGGAGCTCAGGGGCACAGCAATTCACAAACTGGCCGAGTAATAAAGGACAACTATCGTCCAAAAATCTGTTGAGGGAAGGCAACGAGGCGGACTTGAAAGCGAGGCAGAATAGCAGGAAACAGATTTCAAGAGGTACGTTGGAATCGCCTTTAAAGCACAGGAAGAGGGGCACAACTTCGACAATGATGCACTTGGCCAAAAAGGGCGTATGCGTTGTCTCCTGAATATATTCAGGAGAAAACGCATACGCCCTTTTTGGCCAAGCAAGCAAGCGGGCAATGCAAATCTGCACTACAAAGAAGTATCACTTCCCACCGGTCAAAAGGGACATCCACAAAATGTGTAAGAACAAGAAAGGCAAGACAGGCCCTGGAGAACAGAGAGCCTTGTTATGCTGATGGGCGGGATGTAAATTGTCAACTGCCTCTCTGGAGGAGTGCATTCTGTTCCCTAAAACAAGTAAAGAACAGAGCTACAGAGCCAAGGGCACTACCAGTCTAGGGAATATACCTTGGGAAAACTGAAAATCAATAAGACAGAGCCACCCCAAAATTTAGGGCTGCACTGCATACAAGGACCTGAACTTGGATACACCTTAAGTATCCCAGAAAATATAAACATGGTTCAAAAAATTGTGGTACTTACGTACGATGGAATATCCCTCAGCCATGAAATCAATGTCATAAGACCAGTAGCAGCAAAATGGGTGGATTCAGGTACGATGATTCTAAGTGAAATAAGTCACACAGAAAAAGAAACTTATCATAAGATATCACTTATGAAGATCCTGTAAACATGGCTACACTTGAACTGAGTTAGGAAAGAGAACAGTGTCTCACATTTAGAAAACACTCTTATACCTGCTTAAGGGGGAAGCAGAGGTGGGGTGATGCATAAAACCAGAGTTTGATATAAGCACAGGTACCGTTCCAAAAACCAACTATGGAATAGACAAGACCTACACCGTCCTCAGCGAAAGGGACTCAAAACCCCATATTTCCCGCAGAGGAAAATATCTGACTAGTAAGAATCTTAAAACCTATGTATTGATATGTCTCCGTAAGGGAATCAAGTGTGTCTAGACTGGCATAAACATGACAGCGAGAATCAGCTCAAACCCACTATAAAAAGGAATTTCAAAAACAAACAAAAAAACTGGGAAATTCTTTACAATTCCTTCAGGGTCTCTGATGAAGGCTGGAATGACCCTATCTACAACGACAACTGGATGTGGCATAAGGAGGGACACTTGGGACTGAGACGATTGGTGAGATTGGGTGAGCAAATGCAGACCCTTTAAAGCAATAATGCATGGCACCCATTCCATGGGTCCGAACTCTCCACGTTGAAGGGAATATTACTACAGCTATAACATGTGCGGGAAACCTAGAGAACGGACACACTGTGAATACGAAAGGTTTCTAAATTCAACGAATAGTCCCACTCCTGGTGCTCCGGTTTGACTTTCCGTCTGCTTTACTATCAACCTCCCAACTTGGAGAGACAGCCCCTTTAACCTCTTGGTTCGCACAGGTTGCCAATTTGGCAGTGGATGAAAGGGAGGAGGGAGAACCAATGAGAGAGTAGCTGTTAGGCATTTGGACGGGCACATATCACTGTAATTTCCCGGCAGGAAGAAGAATTAACCAAATTCTCAGCCACCCACCGGGAACCAGTATAGGTCCTGAACCAAAATTTTGGACTTGCGGTCAGCTCACCAAAAACGAGTTGAAAAATGGAGCTCAGGGGCACAGCAATTCACAAACTGGCCGAGTAATAAAGGACAACTATCGTCCAAAAATCTGTTGAGGGAAGGCAACGAGGCGGACTTGAAAGCGAGGCAGAATAGCAGGAAACAGATTTCAAGAGGTACGTTGGAATCGCCTTCAAAGCACAGGAAGAGGGGCACAACTTCGACAATGATGCACTTGGCCAAAAAGGGCGTATGCGTTTTCTCCTGAATATATTCAGGAGAAAACGCATACGCCCTTTTTGGCCAAGCAAGCAAGCGGGCAATGCAAATCTGCACTACAAAGAAGTATCACTTCCCACCGGTCAAAAGGGACATCCACAAAATGTGTAAGAACAAGAAAGGCAAGACAGGCCCTGGAGAACAGGGAGCCTTGTTATGCTGATGGGCGGCATGTAAATTGCCAACTGCCTCTCTGGAGGAGTGCATTCTGTTCCCTACAACAAGTAAAGAACAGAGCTACAGAGCCAAGGGCACTACCAGTCTAGGGAATATACCTTGGGAAAACTGAAAATCAATAAGACAGAGCCACCCCAAAATTTAGGGCTGCACTGCATACAAGGACCTCAACTTGGATACACCTTAAGTATCCCAGAAAATATAAACATGGTTCAAAAAATTGTGGTACTTACGTACGATGGAATATCCCTCAGCCATGAAATCAATGTCATAAGACCAGTAGCAGCAAAATGGGTGGATTCAGGTACGATGATTCTAAGTGAAATAAGTCACACAGAAAAAGAAACTTATCATAAGATATCACTTATGAAGATCCTGTAAACATGGCTACACTTGAACTGAGTTAGGAAAGAGAACAGTGTCTCACATTTAGAAAACACTCTTATACCTGCTTAAGGGGGAAGGAGAGGTGGGGTGATGCATAAAACCAGAGTTTGATATAAGCACAGGTACCGTTCCAAAAACCAACTATGGAATAGACAAGACCTACACCGTCCTCAGCGAAAGGGACTCAAAACCCCATATTTCCCGCAGGGGAAAATATCTGACAAGTAAGAATCTTAAAACCTATGTATTGATATGTCTCCGTAAGGGAATCAAGTGTGTCTAGACTGGCATAAACATGGCAGCGAGAATCAGCTCAAACCCACTATAAAAAGGAATTTCAAAAACAAAACAAAAAAACTGGGAAATTCTTTGCAATTCCTTCAGGGTCTCTGATGAAAGCTGGAATGACCCTATCTACAACGACAGCTGGATGTGGCATAAGGAGGGACACTTGGGACTGAGACGATTGGTGAGATTGGGTGAGCAAATGCAGATCCTTTAAAGCAATAATGCATGGCACCCATTCAATGGGTCCGAACTCTCCAGGTTGAAGGGAATATTACTACAGCTATAACATGTGCGGGAAACCTAGAGAACGGACACACTGTGAATACGAAAGGTTTCTAAAACTCAACGCATAGTCCCTCTCCTGGTGCTCCGGTTTGACTTTCCGTCTGCTTTACTATCAACCTCCCAACTTGGAGAGACAGCCCCTTTAACCTCTTGGTTCGCACAGGTTGCCAATTTGGCAGAGGATGAAAGGGAAGAGGGAGAACCAATGAGAGAGTAGCTGTTAGGCATTTGGACGGGCACATATCACTGTAATTTCCCGGCAGGAAGAAGAATTAACCAAATTCTCAGCCACCCACCGGGAACCAGTATAGGTCCTGAACCAAAATTTTGGACTTGCGGTCAGCTCACCAAAAACGAGTTGAAAAATGGAGCTCAGGGGCACA
The DNA here is from genome assembly GCF_949752795.1 of Hyperoodon ampullatus. Classification (NCBI taxonomy): domain Eukaryota; kingdom Metazoa; phylum Chordata; class Mammalia; order Artiodactyla; family Ziphiidae; genus Hyperoodon; species Hyperoodon ampullatus. Next base: position 174,128 of record NW_027640773.1, read on the forward strand.
GCAATTCACAAACTGGCCGAGTAATAAAGGACAACTATCGTCCAAAAATCTGTTGAGGGAAGGCAACGAGGCGGACTTGAAAGCGAGGCAGAATAGCAGGAAACAGATTTCAAGAGGTACGTTGGAATCGCCTTTAAAGCACAGGAAGAGGGGCACAACTTCGACAATGACGCACTTGGCCAAAAAGGGCGTATGCGTTTTCTCCTGAATATATTCAGGAGAAAACGCATACGCCCTTTTTGGCCAAGCAAGCAAGCGGGCAATGCAAATCTGCACTACAAAGAAGTATCACTTCCCACCGGTCAAAAGGGACATCCACAAAATGTGTAAGAACAAGAAAGGCAAGACAGGCCCTGGAGAACAGGGAGCCTTGTTATGCTGATGGGCGGGATGTAAATTGCCAACTGCCTCTCTGGAGGAGTGCATTCTGTTCCCTACAACAAGTAAAGAACAGAGCTACAGAGCCAAGGGCACTACCAGTCTAGGGAATATACCTTGGGAAAACTGAAAATCAATAAGACAGAGCCACCCCAAAATTGAGGGCTGCACTGCATACAAGGACCTCAACTTGGATACACCTTAAGTATCCCAGAAAATATAAACATGGTTCAAAAAATTGTGGTACTTACGTACGATGGAATATCCCTCAGCCATGAAATCAATATCATAAGACCAGTAGCAGCAAAATGGGTGGATTCAGGTACGATGATTCTAAGTGAAATAAGTCACACAGAAAAAGAAACTTATCATAAGATATCACTTATGAAGATCCTGTAAACATGGCTACACTTGAACTGAGTTAGGAAAGAGAACAGTGTCTCACATTTAGAAAACACTCTTATACCTGCTTAAGGGGGAAGCAGAGGTGGGGTGATGCATAAAACCAGAGTTTGATATAAGCACAGGTACCGTTCCAAAAACCAACTATGGAATAGACAAGACCTACACCGTCCTCAGCGAAAGGGACTCAAAACCCCATATTTCCCGCAGAGGAAAATATCTGACTAGTAAGAATCTTAAAACCTATGTATTGATATGTCTCCGTAAGGGAATCAAGTGTGTCTAGACTGGCATAAACATGGCAGCGAGAATCAGCTCAAACCCACTATAAAAAGGAATTTTAAAAACAAAACAAAGAAACTGGGTAATTCTTTACAATTCCTTCAGGGTCTCTGATGAAGGCTGGAATGACCCTATCTACAACGACAGCTGGATGTGGCATAAGGAGGGACACTTGGGACTGAGACGATTGGTGAGATTGGGTGAGCAAATGCAGACCCTTTAAAGCAATAATGCATGGCACCCATTCCATGGGTCCGAACTCTCCAGGTTGAAGGGAATATTACTACAGCTATAACAAGTGCGGGAAACCTAGAGAACGGACACACTGTGAATACGAAAGGTTTCTAAAACTCAACGCATAGTCCCTCTCCTGGTGCTCCGGTTTGACTTTCCGTCTGCTTTACTATCAACCTCCCACCTTGGAGAGACAGCCCCTTTAACCTCTTGGTTCGCACAGGTTGCCAATTTGGCAGAGGATGAAAGGGAAGAGGGAGAACCAATGAGAGAGTAGCTGTTAGGCATTTGGACGGGCACATATCACTGTAATTTCCCGGCAGGAAGAAGAATTAGCCAAATTCTCAGCCACCCACCGGGAACCAGTATAGGTCCTGAACCAAAATTTTGGACTTGCGGTCAGCTCACCAAAAACGAGTTGAAAAATGGAGCTCAGGGGCACAGCAATTCACAAACTGGCCGAGTAATAAAGGACAACTATCGTCCAAAAATCTGTTGAGGGAAGGCAACGAGGCGGACTTGAAAGCGAGGCAGAATAGCAGGAAACAGATTTCAAGAGGTACGTTGGAATCGCCTTTAAAGCACAGGAAGAGGGGCACAACTTCGACAATGATGCACTTGGCCAAAAAGGGCGTATGCGTTTTCTCCTGAATATATTCAGGAGAAAACGCATACGCCCTTTTTGGCCAAGCAAGCAAGCGGGCAATGCAAATCTGCACTACAAAGAAGTATCACTTCCCACCGGTCAAAAGGGACATCCACAAAATGTGTAAGAACAAGAAAGGCAAGACAGGCCCTGGAGAACAGGGAGCCTTGTTATGCTGATGGGCGGGATGTAAATTGCCAACTGCCTCTCTGGAGGAGTGCATTCTGTTCCCTACAGCAAGTAAAGAACAGAGCTACAGAGCCAAGGGCACTACCAGTCTAGGGAATATACCTTGGGAAAACTGAAAATCAATAAGACAGAGCCACCCCAAAATTTAGGGCTGCACTGCATACAAGGACCTCAACTTGGATACACCTTAAGTATCCCAGAAAATATAAACATGGTTCAAAAAATTGTGGTACTTACGTACGATGGAATATCCCTCAGCCATGAAATCAATGTCATAAGACCAGTAGCAGCAAAATGGGTGGATTCAGGTACGATGATTCTAAGTGAAATAAGTCACACAGAAAAAGAAACTTATCATAAGATATCACTTATGAAGATCCTGTAAACATGGCTACACTTGAACTGAGTTAGGAAAGAGAACAGTGTCTCACATTTAGAAAACACTCTTATACCTGCTTAAGGGGGAAGGAGAGGTGGGGTGATGCATAAAACCAGAGTTTGATATAAGCACAGGTACCGTTCCAAAAACCAACTATGGAATAGACAAGACCTACACCATCCTCAGCGAAAGGGACTCAAAACCCCATATTTCCCGCAGAGGAAAATATCTGACTAGTAAGAATCTTAAAACCTATGTATTGATATGTCTCCGTAAGGGAATCAAGTGTGTCTAGACTGGCATAAACATGGCAGCGAGAATCAGCTCAAACCCACTATAAAAAGGAATTTCAAAAACAAAACAAAGAAACTGGGTAATTCTTTACAATTCCTTCAGGGTCTCTGATGAAGGCTGGAATGACCCTATCTACAACGACAGCTGGATGTGGCATAAGGAGGGACACTTGGGACTGAGACGATTGGTGAGATTGGGTGAGCAAATGCAGACCCTTTAAAGCAATAATGCATGGCACCCATTCCATGAGTCCGAACTCTCCAGGTTGAAGGGAATATTTCTAGAGCTATAACATGTGCGGGAAACCTAGAGAACGGACACACTGTGAATACGAAAGGTTTCTAAAACTCAACGCATAGTCCCTCTCCTGGTGCTCCGGTTTGACTTTCCGTCTGCTTTACTATCAACCTCCCAACTTGGAGAGACAGCCCCTTTAACCTCTTGGTTCGCACAGGTTGCCAATTTGGCAGAGGATGAAAGGGAAGAGGGAGAACCAATGAGAGAGTAGCTGTTAGGCATTTGGACGGGCACATATCACTGTAATTTCCCGGCAGGAAGAAGAATTAACCAAATTCTCAGCCACCCACCGGGAACCAGTATAGGTCCTGAACCAAAATTTTGGACTTGCGGTCAGCTCACCAAAAACGAGTTGAAAAATGGAGCTCAGGGGCACAGCAATTCACAAACTGGCCGAGTAATAAAGGACAACTATCGTCCAAAAATCTGTTGAGGGAAGGCAACGAGGCGGACTTGAAAGCGAGGCAGAATAGCAGGAAACAGATTTCAAGAGGTACGTTGGAATCGCCTTTAAAGCACAGGAAGAGGGGCACAACTTCGACAATGATGCACTTGGCCAAAAAGGGCGTATGCGTTTTCTCCTGAATATATTCAGGAGAAAATGCATACGCCCTTTTTGGCCAAGCAAGCAAGCGGGCAATGCAAATCTGCACTACAAAGAAGTATCACTTCCCACCGGTCAAAAGGGACATCCACAAAATGTGTAAGAACAAGAAAGGCAAGACAGGCCCTGGAGAACAGGGAGCCTTGTTATGCTGATGGGCGGGATGTAAATTGCCAACTGCCTCTCTGGAGGAGTGCATTCTGTTCCCTACAACAAGTAAAGAACAGAGCTACAGAGCCAAGGGCACTACCAGTCTAGGGAATATACCTTGGGAAAACTGAAAATCAATAAGACAGAGCCACCCCAAAATTTAGGGCTGCACTGCATACAAGGACCTCAACTTGGATACACCTTAAGTATTCCAGAAAATATAAACATGGTTCAAAAAATTGTGGTACTTACGTACGATGGAATATCCCTCAGCCATGAAATCAATGTCATAAGACCAGTAGCAGCAAAATGGGTGGATTCAGGTACGATGATTCTAAGTGAAATAAGTCACACAGAAAAAGAAACTTATCATAAGATATCACTTATGAAGATCCTGTAAACATGGCTACACTTGAACTGAGTTAGGAAAGAGAACAGTGTCTCACATTTAGAAAACACTCTTATACCTGCTTAAGGGGGAAGGAGAGGTGGGGTGATGCATAAAACCAGAGTTTGATATAAGCACAGGTACCGTTCCAAAAACCAACTATGGAATAGACAAGACCTACACCGTCCTCAGCGAAAGGGACTCAAAACCCCATATTTCCCACAGAGGAAAATATCTGACTAGTAAGAATCTTAAAACCTATGTATTGATATGTCTCCGTAAGGGAATCAAGTGTGTCTAGACTGGCATAAACATGGCAGCGAGAATCAGCTCAAACCCACTATAAAAAGTAATTTCAAAAACAAAACAAAAAAACTGGGAAATTCTTTACAATTCCTTCAGGGTCTCTGATGAAGGCTGGAATGACCCTATCTACAACGACAGCTGGATGTGGCATAAGGAGGGACACTTGGGACTGAGACGATTGGTGAGATTGGGTGAGCAAATGCAGACCCTTTAAAGCAATAATGCATGGCACCCATTCCATGGGTCCGAACTCTCCAGGTTGAAGGGAATATTACTACAGCTATAACATGTGCGGGAAACCTAGAGAACGGACACACTGTGAATACGAAAGGTTTCTAAAACTCAACGAATAGTCCCTCTCCTGGTGCTCCGGTTTGACTTTCCGTCTGCTTTACTATCAACCTCCCAACTTGGAGAGACAGCCCCTTTAACCTCTTGGTTCGCACAGGTTGCCAATTTGGCAGAGGATGAAAGGGAAGAGGGAGAACCAATGAGAGAGTAGCTGTTAGGCATTTGGACGGGCACATATCACTGTAATTTCCCGGCAGGAAGAAGAATTAACCAAATTCTCAGCCACCCACCGGGAACCAGTATAGGTCCTGAACCAAAATTTTGGACTTGCGGTCAGCTCACAAAAAACGAGTTTAAAAATGGAGCTCAGGGGCACAGCAATTCACAAACTGGCCGAGTAATAAAGGACAACTATCGTCCAAAAATCTGTTGAGGGAAGGCAACGAGGCGGACTTGAAAGTGAGGCAGAATAGCAGGAAACAGATTTCAAGAGGTACGTTGGAATCGCCTTTAAAGCACAGGAAGAGAGGCACAACTTCGACAGTGACGCACTTGGCCAAAAAGGGCGTATGCGTTTTCTCCTGAATATATTCAGGAGAAAACGCATACGCCCTTTTTGGCCAAGCAAGCAAGCGGGCAATGCAAATCTGCACTACAAAGAAGTATCACTTCCCACCGGTCAAAAGGGACATCCACAAAATGTGTAAGAACAAGAAAGGCAAGACAGGCCCTGGAGAACAGGGAGCCTTGTTATGCTGATGGGCGGGATGTAAATTGCCAACTGCCTCTCTGGAGGAGTGCATTCTGTTCCCTAAAACAAGTAAAGAACAGAGCTACAGAGCCAAGGGCACTACCAGTCTAGGGAATATACCTTGGGAAAACTGAAAATCAATAAGACAGAGCCACCCCAAAATTTAGGGCTGCACTGCATACAAGGACCTCAACTTGGATACACCTTAAGTATCCCAGAAAATATAAACATGGTTCAAAAAATTGTGGTACTTACGTACGATAGAATATCCCTCAGCCATGAAATCAATGTCATAAGACCAGTAGCAGCAAAATGGGTGGATTCAGGTACGATGATTCTAAGTGAAATAAGTCACACAGAAAAAGAAACTTATCATAAGATATCACTTATGAAGATCCTGTAAACATGGCTACACTTGAACTGAGTTAGGAAAGAGAACAGTGTCTCACATTTAGAAAACACTCTTATACTTGCTTAAGGGGGAAGGAGAGGTGGGGTGATGCATAAAAACAGAGTTTGATATAAGCACAGGTACCGTTCCAAAAACCAACTATGGAATAGTCAAGACCTACACCGTCCTCAGTGAAAGGGACTCAAAACCCCATATTTCCCGCAGAGGAAAATATCTGACTAGTAAGAATCTTAAAACCTATGTATTGATATGTCTCCGTAAGGGAATCAAGTGTGTCTAGACTGGCATAAACATGGCAGCGAGAATCAGCTCAAACCCACTATAAAAAGGAATTTCAAAAACAAAACAAAAAAACTGGGAAATTCTTTACAATTCCTTCAGGGTCTCTGATGAAAGCTGGAATGACCCTATCTACAATGACAGCTGGATGTGGCATAAGGAGGGACACTTGGGACTGAGACGATTGGTGAGATTGGGTGAGCAAATGCAGACCCTTTAAAGCAATAATGCATGGCACCCATTCCATGGGTCCGAACTCTCCAGGTTGAAGGGAATATTACTACAGCTATAACATGTGCGGGAAACCTAGGGAACGGACACACTGTGAATACGAAAGGTTTCTAAAACTCAACGAATAGTCCCTCTCCTGGTGCTCCGGTTTGACTTTCCGTCTGCTTTACTATCAACCTCCCAACTTGGAGAGACAGCCCCTTTAACCTCTTGGTTCGCACAGGTTGCCAATTTGGCAGAGGATGAAAGGGAAGAGGGAGAACCAATGAGAGAGTAGCTGTTAGGCATTTGGACGGGCACATATCACTGTAATTTCCCGGCAGGAAGAAGAATTAACCAAATTCTCAGCCACCCACCGGGAACCAGTATAGGTCCTGAACCAAAATTTTGGACTTGTGGTCAGCTCACCAAAAACGAGTTGAAAAATGGAGCTCAGGGGCACAGCAATTCACAAACTGGCCGAGTAATAAAGGACAACTATCGTCCAAAAATCTGTTGAGGGAAGGCAACGAGGCGGACTTGAAAGCGAGGCAGAATAGCAGGAAACAGATTTCAAGAGGTACGTTGGAATCGCCTTTAAAGCACAGGAAGAGGGGCACAACTTCGACAATGATGCACTTGGCCAAAAAGGGCGTATGCGTTTTCTCCTGAATATATTCAGGAGAAAACGCATACGCCCTTTTTGGCCAAGCAAGCAAGCGGGCAATGCAAATCTGCACTACAAAGAAGTATCACTTCCCACCGGTCAAAAGGGACATCCACAAAATGTGTAAGAACAAGAAAGGCAAGACAGGCCCTGGAGAACAGGGAGCCTTGTTATGCTGATGGGCGGGATGTAAATTGCCAACTGCCTCTCTGGAGGAGTGCATTCTGTTCCCTACAGCAAGTAAAGAACAGAGCTACAGAGCCAAGGGCACTACCAGTCTAGGGAATATACCTTGGGAAAACTGAAAATCAATAAGACAGAGCCACCCCAAAATTTAGGGCTGCACTGCATACAAGGACCTCAACTTGGATACACCTTAAGTATCCCAGAAAATATAAACATGGTTCAAAAAATTGTGGTACTTACGTACGATGGAATATCCCTCAGCCATGAAATCAATGTCATAAGACCAGTAGCAGCAAAATGGGTGGATTCAGGTACGATGATTCTAAGTGAAATAAGTCACACAGAAAAAGAAACTTATCATAAGATATCACTTATGAAGATCCTGTAAACATGGCTACACTTGAACTGAGTTAGGAAAGAGAACAGTGTCTCACATTTAGAAAACACTCTTATACCTGCTTAAGGGGGAAGGAGAGGTGGGGTGATGCATAAAACCAGAGTTTGATATAAGCACAGGTACCGTTCCAAAAACCAACTATGGAATAGACAAGACCTACACCATCCTCAGCGAAAGGGACTCAAAACCCCATATTTCCCGCAGAGGAAAATATCTGACTAGTAAGAATCTTAAAACCTATGTATTGATATGTCTCCGTAAGGGAATCAAGTGTGTCTAGACTGGCATAAACATGGCAGCGAGAATCAGCTCAAACCCACTATAAAAAGGAATTTCAAAAACAAAACAAAGAAACTGGGTAATTCTTTACAATTCCTTCAGGGTCTCTGATGAAGGCTGGAATGACCCTATCTACAACGACAGCTGGATGTGGCATAAGGAGGGACACTTGGGACTGAGACGATTGGTGAGATTGGGTGAGCAAATGCAGACCCTTTAAAGCAATAATGCATGGCACCCATTCCATGAGTCCGAACTCTCCAGGTTGAAGGGAATATTTCTAGAGCTATAACATGTGCGGGAAACCTAGAGAACGGACACACTGTGAATACGAAAGGTTTCTAAAACTCAACGCATAGTCCCTCTCCTGGTGCTCCGGTTTGACTTTCCGTCTGCTTTACTATCAACCTCCCAACTTGGAGAGACAGCCCCTTTAACCTCTTGGTTCGCACAGGTTGCCAATTTGGCAGAGGATGAAAGGGAAGAGGGAGAACCAATGAGAGAGTAGCTGTTAGGCATTTGGACGGGCACATATCACTGTAATTTCCCGGCAGGAAGAAGAATTAACCAAATTCTCAGCCACCCACCGGGAACCAGTATAGGTCCTGAACCAAAATTTTGGACTTGCGGTCAGCTCACCAAAAACGAGTTGAAAAATGGAGCTCAGGGGCACAGCAATTCACAAACTGGCCGAGTAATAAAGGACAACTATCGTCCAAAAATCTGTTGAGGGAAGGCAACGAGGCGGACTTGAAAGCGAGGCAGAATAGCAGGAAACAGATTTCAAGAGGTACGTTGGAATCGCCTTCAAAGCACAGGAAGAGGGGCACAACTTCGACAATGATGCACTTGGCCAAAAAGGGCGTATGCGTTTTCTCCTGAATATATTCAGGAGAAAATGCATACGCCCTTTTTGGCCAAGCAAGCAAGCGGGCAATGCAAATCTGCACTACAAAGAAGTATCACTTCCCACCGGTCAAAAGGGACATCCACAAAATGTGTAAGAACAAGAAAGGCAAGACAGGCCCTGGAGAACAGGGAGCCTTGTTATGCTGATGGGCGGGATGTAAATTGCCAACTGCCTCTCTGGAGGAGTGCATTCTGTTCCCTACAACAAGTAAAGAACAGAGCTACAGAGCCAAGGGCACTACCAGTCTAGGGAATATACCTTGGGAAAACTGAAAATCAATAAGACAGAGCCACCCCAAAATTTAGGGCTGCACTGCATACAAGGACCTCAACTTGGATACACCTTAAGTATTCCAGAAAATATAAACATGGTTCAAAAAATTGTGGTACTTACGTACGATGGAATATCCCTCAGCCATGAAATCAATGTCATAAGACCAGTAGCAGCAAAATGGGTGGATTCAGGTACGATGATTCTAAGTGAAATAAGTCACACAGAAAAAGAAACTTATCATAAGATATCACTTATGAAGATCCTGTAAACATGGCTACACTTGAACTGAGTTAGGAAAGAGAACAGTGTCTCACATTTAGAAAACACTCTTATACCTGCTTAAGGGGGAAGGAGAGGTGGGGTGATGCATAAAACCAGAGTTTGATATAAGCACAGGTACCGTTCCAAAAACCAACTATGGAATAGACAAGACCTACACCGTCCTCAGCGAAAGGGACTCAAAACCCCATATTTCCCACAGAGGAAAATATCTGACTAGTAAGAATCTTAAAACCTATGTATTGATATGTCTCCGTAAGGGAATCAAGTGTGTCTAGACTGGCATAAACATGGCAGCGAGAATCAGCTCAAACCCACTATAAAAAGTAATTTCAAAAACAAAACAAAAAAACTGGGAAATTCTTTACAATTCCTTCAGGGTCTCTGATGAAGGCTGGAATGACCCTATCTACAACGACAGCTGGATGTGGCATAAGGAGGGACACTTGGGACTGAGACGATTGGTGAGATTGGGTGAGCAAATGCAGACCCTTTAAAGCAATAATGCATGGCACCCATTCCATGGGTCCGAACTCTCCAGGTTGAAGGGAATATTACTACAGCTATAACATGTGCGGGAAACCTAGAGAACGGACACACTGTGAATACGAAAGGTTTCTAAAACTCAACGAATAGTCCCTCTCCTGGTGCTCCGGTTTGACTTTCCGTCTGCTTTACTATCAACCTCCCAACTTGGAGAGACAGCCCCTTTAACCTCTTGGTTCGCACAGGTTGCCAATTTGGCAGAGGATGAAAGGGAAGAGGGAGAACCAATGAGAGAGTAGCTGTTAGGCATTTGGACGGGCACATATCACTGTAATTTCCCGGCAGGAAGAAGAATTAACCAAATTCTCAGCCACCCACCGGGAACCAGTATAGGTCCTGAACCAAAATTTTGGACTTGCGGTCAGCTCACAAAAAACGAGTTTAAAAATGGAGCTCAGGGGCACAGCAATTCACAAACTGGCCGAGTAATAAAGGACAACTATCGTCCAAAAATCTGTTGAGGGAAGGCAACGAGGCGGACTTGAAAGTGAGGCAGAATAGCAGGAAACAGATTTCAAGAGGTACGTTGGAATCGCCTTTAAAGCACAGGAAGAGAGGCACAACTTCGACAGTGACGCACTTGGCCAAAAAGGGCGTATGCGTTTTCTCCTGAATATATTCAGGAGAAAACGCATACGCCCTTTTTGGCCAAGCAAGCAAGCGGGCAATGCAAATCTGCACTACAAAGAAGTATCACTTCCCACCGGTCAAAAGGGACATCCACAAAATGTGTAAGAACAAGAAAGGCAAGACAGGCCCTGGAGAACAGGGAGCCTTGTTATGCTGATGGGCGGGATGTAAATTGCCAACTGCCTCTCTGGAGGAGTGCATTCTGTTCCCTAAAACAAGTAAAGAACAGAGCTACAGAGCCAAGGGCACTACCAGTCTAGGGAATATACCTTGGGAAAACTGAAAATCAATAAGACAGAGCCACCCCAAAATTTAGGGCTGCACTGCATACAAGGACCTCAACTTGGATACACCTTAAGTATCCCAGAAAATATAAACATGGTTCAAAAAATTGTGGTACTTACGTACGATAGAATATCCCTCAGCCATGAAATCAATGTCATAAGACCAGTAGCAGCAAAATGGGTGGATTCAGGTACGATGATTCTAAGTGAAATAAGTCACACAGAAAAAGAAACTTATCATAAGATATCACTTATGAAGATCCTGTAAACATGGCTACACTTGAACTGAGTTAGGAAAGAGAACAGTGTCTCACATTTAGAAAACACTCTTATACTTGCTTAAGGGGGAAGGAGAGGTGGGGTGATGCATAAAAACAGAGTTTGATATAAGCACAGGTACCGTTCCAAAAACCAACTATGGAATAGTCAAGACCTACACCGTCCTCAGTGAAAGGGACTCAAAACCCCATATTTCCCGCAGAGGAAAATATCTGACTAGTAAGAATCTTAAAACCTATGTATTGATATGTCTCCGTAAGGGAATCAAGTGTGTCTAGACTGGCATAAACATGGCAGCGAGAATCAGCTCAAACCCACTATAAAAAGGAATTTCAAAAACAAAACAAAAAAACTGGGAAATTCTTTACAATTCCTTCAGGGTCTCTGATGAAAGCTGGAATGACCCTATCTACAATGACAGCTGGATGTGGCATAAGGAGGGACACTTGGGACTGAGACGATTGGTGAGATTGGGTGAGCAAATGCAGACCCTTTAAAGCAATAATGCATGGCACCCATTCCATGGGTCCGAACTCTCCAGGTTGAAGGGAATATTACTACAGCTATAACATGTGCGGGAAACCTAGGGAACGGACACACTGTGAATACGAAAGGTTTCTAAAACTCAACGAATAGTCCCTCTCCTGGTGCTCCGGTTTGACTTTCCGTCTGCTTTACTATCAACCTCCCAACTTGGAGAGACAGCCCCTTTAACCTCTTGGTTCGCACAGGTTGCCAATTTGGCAGAGGATGAAAGGGAAGAGGGAGAACCAATGAGAGAGTAGCTGTTAGGCATTTGGACGGGCACATATCACTGTAATTTCCCGGCAGGAAGAAGAATTAACCAAATTCTCAGCCACCCACCGGGAACCAGTATAGGTCCTGAACCAAAATTTTGGACTTGTGGTCAGCTCACCAAAAACGAGTTGAAAAATGGAGCTCAGGGGCACAGCAATTCACAAACTGGCCGAGTAATAAAGGACAACTATCGTCCAAAAATCTGTTGAGGGAAGGCAACGAGGCGGACTTGAAAGCGAGGCAGAATAGCAGGAAACAGATTTCAAGAGGTACGTTGGAATCGCCTTTAAAGCACAGGAAGAGGGGCACAACTTCGACAATGATGCACTTGGCCAAAAAGGGCGTATGCGTTTTCTCCTGAATATATTCAGGAGAAAACGCATACGCCCTTTTTGGCCAAGCAAGCAAGCGGGCAATGCAAATCTGCACTACAAAGAAGTATCACTTCCCACCGGTCAAAAGGGACATCCACAAAATGTGTAAGAACAAGAAAGGCAAGACAGGCCCTGGAGAACAGGGAGCCTTGTTATGCTGATGGGCGGCATGTAAATTGCCAACTGCCTCTCTGGAGGAGTGCATTCTGTTCCCTAAAACAAGTAAAGAACAGAGCTACAGAGCCAAGGGCACTACCAGTCTAGGGAATATACCTTGGGAAAACTGAAAATCAATAAGACAGAGCCACCCCAAAATTTAGGGCTGCACTGCATACAAGGACCTGAACTGGGATACACCTTAAGTATCCCAGAAAATATAAACATGGTTCAAAAAATTGTAGTACTTACGTACGATGGAATATCCCTCAGCCATGAAATCAATGTCATAAGACCAGTAGCAGCAAAATGGGTGGATTCAGGTACGATGATTCTAAGTGAAATAAGTCACACAGAAAAAGAAACTTATCATAAGATATCACTTATGAAGATCCTGTAAACATGGCTACACTTGAACTGAGTTAGGAAAGAGAACAGTGTCTCACATTTAGAAAACACTCTTATACCTGCTTAAGGGGGAAGGAGAGGTGGGGTGATGCATAAAACCAGAGTTTGATATAAGCACAGGTACCGTTCCAAAAATGAACTATGGAATAGACAAGACCTACAACGTCCTCAGTGAAAGGGACTCAAAACCCCATATTTCCCGCAGAGGAAAATATCTGACTAGTAAGAATCTTAAAACCTATGTATTGATATGTCTCCGTAAGGGAATCAAGTGTGTCTAGACTGGCATAAACATGGCAGCGAGAATCAGCTCAAACCCACTATAAAAAGGAATTTCAAAAACAAAACAAAAAAACTGGGAAATTCTTTACAATTCCTTCAGGGTCTCTGATGAAAGCTGGAATGACCCTATCTACAACGACAGCTGGATGTGGCATAAGGAGGGACACTTGGGACAGAGACGATTGGTGAGATTGGGTGAGCAAATGCAGACCCTTTAAAGCAATAATGCATGGCACCCATTCCATGGGTCTGAACTCTCCAGGTTGAAGGGAATATTACTACAGCTATAACATGTGCGGGAAACCTAGAGAACGGACACACTGTGAATACGAAAGGTTTCTAAAACTCAACGAATAGTCCCTCTCCTGGTGCTCCGGTTTGACTTTCCGTCTGCTTTACTATCAACCTCCCAACTTTGAGAGACAGCCCCTTTAACCTCTTGGTTCGCACAGGTTGCCAATTTGGCAGAGGATGAAAGGGAAGAGGGAGAACCAATGAGAGAGTAGCTGTTAGGCATTTGGACGGGCACATATCACTGTAATTTCCCGGCAGGAAGAAGAATTAACCAAATTCTCAGCCACCCACCGGGAACCAGTATAGGTCCTGAACCAAAATTTTGGACTTGCGGTCAGCTCACCAAAAACGAGTTGAAAAATGGAGCTCAGGGGCACAGCAATTCACAAACTGGCCGAGTAATAAAGGACAACTATCGTCCAAAAATCTGTTGAGGGAAGGCAACGAGGCGGACTTGAAAGTGAGGCAGAATAGCAGGAAACAGATTTCAAGAGGTACGTTGGAATCGCCTTTAAAGCACAGGAAGAGGGGCACAACTTTGACAGTGACGCACTTGGCCAAAAAGGGCGTATGTGTTTTCTCCTGAATATATTCAGGAGAAAACGCATACGCCCTTTTTGGCCAAGCAAGCAAGCGGGCAATGCAAATCTGCACTACAAAGAAGTATCACTTCCCACCGGTCAAAAGGGACATCCACAAAATGTGTAAGAACAAGAAAGGCAAGACAGGCCCTGGAGAACAGGGAGCCTTGTTATGCTGATGGGCGGGATGTAAATTGCCAACTGCCTCTCTGGAGGAGTGCATTCTGTTCCCTAAAACAAGTAAAGAACAGAGCTACAGAGCCAAGGGCACTACCAGTCTAGGGAATATACCTTGGGAAAACTGAAAATCAATAAGACAGAGCCACCCCAAAATTTAGGGCTGCACTGCATACAAGGACCTCAACTTGGATACACCTTAAATATCCCAGAAAATATAAACATGGTTCAAAAAATTGTGGTACTTACGTACGATAGAATATCCCTCAGCCATGAAATCAATGTCATAAGACCAGTAGCAGCAAAATGGGTGGATTCAGGTACGATGATTCTAAGTGAAATAAGTCACACAGAAAAAGAAACTTATCATAAGATATCACTTATGAAGATCCTGTAAACATGGCTACACTTGAACTGAGTTAGGAAAGAGAACAGTGTCTCACATTTAGAAAACACTCTTATACCTGCTTAAGGGGGAAGGAGAGGTGGGGTGATGCATAAAAACAGAGTTTGATATAAGCACAGGTACCGTTCCAAAAACCAACTATGGAATAGTCAAGACCTACACCGTCCTCAGTCAAAGGGACTCAAAACCCCATATTTCCCGCAGAGGAAAATATCTGACTAGTAAGAATCTTAAAACCTATGTATTGATATGTCTCCGTAAGGGAATCAAGTGTGTCTAGACTGGCATAAATATGGCAGCGAGAATCTGCTCAAACCCACTATAAAAAAGAATTTCAAAAACAAAACAAAAAAACTGGGAAATTCTTTACAAATCCTTCAGGGTCTCTGATGAAAGCTGGAATGACCCTATCTACAATGACAGCTGGATGTGGCATAAGGAGGGACACTTGGGACTGAGACGATTGGTGAGATTGGGTGAGCAAATGCAGACCCTTTAAAGCAATAATGCATGGCACCCATTCCATGGGTCCGAACTCTCCAGGTTGAAGGGAATATTACTACAGCTATAACATGTGCGGGAAACCTAGGGAACGGACACACTGTGAATACGAAAGGTTTCTAAAACTCAACGAATAGTCCCTCTCCTGGTGCTCCGGTTTGACTTTCCGTCTGCTTTACTATCAACCTCCCAACTTGGAGAGACAGCCCCTTTAACCTCTTGGTTCGCACAGGTTGCCAATTTGGCAGAGGATGAAAGGGAAGAGGGAGAACCAATGAGAGAGTAGCTGTTAGGCATTTGGACGGGCACATATCACTGTAATTTCCCGGCAGGAAGAAGAATTAACCAAATTCTCAGCCACCCACCGGGAACCAGTATAGGTCCTGAACCAAAATTTTGGACTTGCGGTCAGCTCACCAAAAACGAGTTGAAAAATGGAGCTCAGGGGCACAGCAATTCACAAACTGGCCGAGTAATAAAGGACAACTATCGTCCAAAAATCTGTTGAGGGAAGGCAACGAGGCGGACTTGAAAGCGAGGCAGAATAGCAGGAAACAGATTTCAAGAGGTACGTTGGAATCGCCTTTAAAGCACAGGAAGAGGGGCACAACTTCGACAATGATGCACTTGGCCAAAAAGGGCGTATGCGTTTTCTCCTGAATATATTCAGGAGAAAACGCATACGCCCTTTTTGGCCAAGCAAGCAAGCGGGCAATGCAAATCTGCACTACAAAGAAGTATCACTTCCCACCGGTCAAAAGGGACATCCACAAAATGTGTAAGAACAAGAAAGGCAAGACAGGCCCTGGAGAACAGGGAGCCTTGTTATGCTGATGGGCGGGATGTAAATTGCCAACTGCCTCTCTGGAGGAGTGCATTCTGTTCCCTAAAACAAGTAAAGAACAGAGCTACAGAGCCAAGGGCACTACCAGTCTAGGGAATATACCTTGGGAAAACTGAAAATCAATAAGACAGAGCCACCCCAAAATTTAGGGATGCACTGCATACAAGGACCTCAACTTGGATACACCTTAAGTATCCCAGAAAATATAAACATGGTTCAAAAAATTGTGGTACTTACGTACGATGGAATATCCCTCAGCCATGAAATCAATGTCATAAGACCAGTAGCAGCAAAATGGGTGGATTCAGGTACGATGATTCTAAGTGAAATAAGTCACACAGAAAAAGAAACTTATCATAAGATATCACTTATGAAGATCCTGTAAACATGGCTACACTTGAACTGAGTTAGGAAAGAGAACAGTGTCTCACATTTAGAAAACACTCTTATACCTGCTTAAGGAGGAAGCAGAGGTGGGGTGATGCATAAAACCAGAGTTTGATATAAGCACAGGTACCGTTCCAAAAACCAACTATGGAATAGACAAGACCTACACCGTCCTCAGCGAAAGGGACTCAAAACCCCATATTTCCCGCAGAGGAAAATATCTGACTAGTAAGAATCTTAAAACCTATGTATTGATATGTCTCCGTAAGGGAATCAAGTGTGTCTAGACTGGCATAAACATGGCAGCGAGAATCAGCTCAAACCCACAATAAAGAGGAATTTCAAAAACAAACAAAAAAACTGGGAAATTCTTTACAATTCCTTCAGGGTCTCTGATGAAAGCTGGAATGACCCTATCTACAACGACAGCTGGATGTGGCATAAGGAGGGACACTTGGGACTGAGAGGATTGGTGAGATTGGGTGAGCAAATGCAGACCCTTTAAAGCAATAATGCATGGCACCCATTCCATGGGTCCGAACTCTCCACGTTGAAGGGAATATTACTACAGCTATAACATGTGCGGGAAACCTAGAGAACGGACACACTGTGAATACGAAAGGATTCTAAATTCAACGAATAGTCCCACTCCTGGTGCTCCGGTTTGACTTTCCGTCTGCTTTACTATCAACCTCCCAACTTGGAGAGACAGCCCCTTTAACCTCTTGGTTCGCACAGGTTGCCAATTTGGCAGTGGATGAAAGGGAAGAGGGAGAACCAATGAGAGAGTAGCTGTTAGGCATTTGGACGGGCACATATCACTGTAATTTCCCGGCAGGAAGAAGAATTAACTAAATTCTCAGCCACCCACCGGGAACCAGTATAGGTCCTGAACCAAAATTTTGGACTTGCGGTCAGCTCACCAAAAACGAGTTGAAAAATGGAGCTCAGGGGCACAGCAATTCACAAACTGGCCGAGTAATAAAGGACAACTATCGTCCAAAAATCTGTTGAGGGAAGGCAACGAGGCGGACTTGAAAGCGAGGCAGAATAGCAGGAAACAGATTTCAAGAGGTACGTTGGAATCGCCTTTAAAGCACAGGAAGAGGGGCACAACTTCGACAATGATGCACTTGGCCAAAAAGTGCGTATGCATTTTCTCCTGAATATATTCAGGAGAAAACGCATACGCCCTTTTTGGCCAAGCAAGCAAGCGGGCAATGCAAATCTGCACTACAAAGAAGTATCACTTCCCACCGGTCAAAAGGGACATCCACAAAATGTGTAAGAACAAGAAAGGCAAGACAGGCCCTGGAGAACAGGGAGCCTTGTTATGCTGATGGGCGGGACGTAAATTGCCAACTGCCTCTCTGGAGGAGCGCATTCTGTTCCCTAAAACAAGTAAAGAACAGAGCTACAGAGCCAAGGGCACTACCAGTCTAGGGAATATACCTTGGGAAAACTGAAAATCAATAAGACAGAGCCACCCCAAAATTTAGGGATGCACTGCATACAAGGACCTCAACTTGGATACACCTTAAGTATCCCAGAAAATATAAACATGGTTCAAAAAATTGTGGTACTTACGTACGATGGAATATCCCTCAGCCATGAAATCAATGTCATAAGACCAGTAGCAGCAAAATGGGTGGATTCAGGTACGATGATTCTAAGTGAAATAAGTCACACAGAAAAAGAAACTTATCATAAGATATCACTTATGAAGATCCTGTAAACATGGCTACACTTGAACTGAGTTAGGAAAGAGAACAGTGTCTCACATTTAGAAAACACTCTTATACCTGCTTAAGGGGGAAGGAGAGGTGGGGTGATGCATAAAACCAGAGTTTGATATAAGCACAGGTACCGTTCCAAAAACCAACTATGGAATAGACAAGACCTACACCGTCCTCAGCGAAAGGGACTCAAAACCCCATATTTCCCGCAGAGGAAAATATCTGACTAGTAAGAATCTTAAAACCTATGTATTGATATGTCTCCATAAGGGAATCAAGTGTGTCTAGACTGGCATAAACATGGCAGCGAGAATCAGCTCAAACCCACTGTAAAAAGGAATTTCAAAAACAAAACAAAAAAACTGGGAAATTCTTTACAATTCCTTCAGGGTCTCTGATGAAGGCTGGAATGACCCTATCTACAACGACAGCTGGATGTGGCATAAGGAGGGACACTTGGGACTGAGACGATTGGTGAGATTGGGTGAGCAAATGCAGACCCTTTAAAGCAATAATGCATGGCACCCATTCCATGGGTCCGAACTCTCCAGGTTGAAGGGAATATTACTACAGCTATAACAAGTGCGGGAAACCTAGAGAACGGACACACTGTGAATACGAAAGGTTTCTAAAACTCAACGCATAGTCCCTCTCCTGGTGCTCCGGTTTGACTTTCCGTCTGCTTTACTATCAACCTCCCACCTTGGAGAGACAGCCCCTTTAACCTCTTGGTTCGCACAGGTTGCCAATTTGGCAGAGGATGAAAGGGAAGAGGGAGAACCAATGAGAGAGTAGCTGTTAGGCATTTGGACGGGCACATATCACTGTAATTTCCCGGCAGGAAGAAGAATTAACCAAATTCTCAGCCACCCACCGGGAACCAGTATAGGTCCTGAACCAAAATTTTGGACTTGCGGTCAGCTCACCAAAAACGAGTTGAAAAATGGAGCTCAGGGGCACAGCAATTCACAAACTGGCCGAGTAATAAAGGACAACTATCGTCCAAAAATCTGTTGAGGGAAGGCAACGAGGCGGACTTGAAAGCGAGGCAGAATAGCAGGTAACAGATTTCAAGAGGTACGTTGGAATCGCCTTTAAAGCACAGGAAGAGGGGCACAACTTCGACAATGATGCACTTGGCCAAAAAGGGCGTATGCGTTTTCTCCTGAATATATTCAGGAGAAAACGCATACGCCCTTTTTGGCCAAGCAAGCAAGCGGGCAATGCAAATCTGCACTACAAAGAAGTATCACTTCCCACCGGTCAAAAGGGACATCCACAAAATGTGTAAGAACAAGAAAGGCAAGACAGGCCCTGGAGAACAGGGAGCCTTGTTATGCTGATGGGCGGGATGTAAATTGCCAACTGCCTCTCTGGAGGAGTGCATTGTGTTCCCTAAAACAAGTAAAGAACAGAGCTACAGAGCCAAGGGCACTACCAGTCTAGGGAATATACCTTGGGAAAACTGAAAATCAATAAGACAGAGCCACCCCAAAATTTAGGGCTGCACTGCATACAAGGACCTCAACTTGGATACACCATAAGTATCCCAGAAAATATAAACATGGTTCAAAAAATTGTGGTACTTACGTACGATGGAATATCCCTCAGCCATGAAATCAATGTCATAAGACCAGTAGCAGCAAAATGGGTGGATTCAGGTACGATGATTCTAAGTGAAATAAGTCACACAGAAAAAGAAACTTATCATAAGATATCACTTATGAAGATCCTGTAAACATGGCTACACTTGAACTGAGTTAGGAAAGAGAACAGTGTCTCACATTTAGAAAACACTCTTATACCTGCTTAAGGGGGAAGGAGAGGTGGGGTGATGCATAAAACCAGAGTTTGATATAAGCACAGGTACCGTTCCAAAAACCAACTATGGAATAGACAAGACCTACACCGTCCTCAGCGAAAGGGACTCAAAACCCCATATTTCCCGCAGGGGAATATATCTGACTAGTAAGAATCTTAAAACCTATGTATTGATATGTCTCCGTAAGGGAATCAAGTGTGTCTAGACTGGCATAAACATGGCAGCGAGAATCAGCTCAAACCCACTATAAAAAGGAATTTCAAAAACAAAACAAAAAAACTGGGAAATTATTTGCAATTCCTTCAGGCTCTCTGATGAAAGCTGGAATGACCCTATCTACAATGACAGCTGGATGTGGCATAAGGAGGGACACTTGGGACTGAGACGATTGGTGAGATTGGGTGAGCAAATGCAGACCCTTTAAAGCAATAATGCATGGCACCCATTCCATGGGTCCGAACTCTCCACGTTGAAGGGAATATTACTACAGCTATAACATGTGCGGGAAACCTAGAGAACGGACACACTGTGAATACGAAAGGTTTCTAAAACTCAACGCATAGTCCCTCTCCTGGTGCTCCGGTTTGACTTTCCGTCTGCTTTACTATCAACCTCCCAACTTGGAGAGACAGCCCCTTTAACCTCTTGGTTCGCACAGGTTGCCAATTTGGAAGAGGATGAAAGGGAAGAGGGAGAACCAATGAGAGAGTAGCTGTTAGGCATTTGGACGGGCACATATCACTGTAATTTCCCGGCAGGAAGAAGAATTAACCAAATTCTCAGCCACCCACCGGGAACCAGTATAGGTCCTGAACCAAAATTTTGGACTTGCGGTCAGCTCACCAAAAACGAGTTGAAAAATGGAGCTCAGGGGCACAGCAATTCACAATCTGGCCGAGTAATAAAGGACAACTATCGTCCAAAAATCTGTTGAGGGAAGGCAACGAGGCGGACTTGAAAGCGAGGCAGAATAGCAGGAAACAGATTTCAAGAGGTACGTTGGAATCGCCTTTAAAGCACAGGAAGAGGGGCACAACTTCGACAATGATGCACTTGGCCAAAAAGGGCGTATGCGTTGTCTCCTGAATATATTCAGGAGAAAACGCATACGCCCTTTTTGGCCAAGCAAGCAAGCGGGCAATGCAAATCTGCACTACAAAGAAGTATCACTTCCCACCGGTCAAAAGGGACATCCACAAAATGTGTAAGAACAAGAAAGGCAAGACAGGCCCTGGAGAACAGAGAGCCTTGTTATGCTGATGGGCGGGATGTAAATTGTCAACTGCCTCTCTGGAGGAGTGCATTCTGTTCCCTAAAACAAGTAAAGAACAGAGCTACAGAGCCAAGGGCACTACCAGTCTAGGGAATATACCTTGGGAAAACTGAAAATCAATAAGACAGAGCCACCCCAAAATTTAGGGCTGCACTGCATACAAGGACCTCAACTTGGATACACCTTAAGTATCCCAGAAAATATAAACATGGTTCAAAAAATTGTGGTACTTACGTACGATGGAATATCCCTCAGCCATGAAATCAATGTCATAAGACCAGTAGCAGCAAAATGGGTGGATTCAGGTACGATGATTCTAAGTGAAATAAGTCACACAGAAAAAGAAACTTATCATAAGATATCACTTATGAAGATCCTGTAAACATGGCTACACTTGAACTGAGTTAGGAAAGAGAACAGTGTCTCACATTTAGAAAACACTCTTATACCTGCTTAAGGGGGAAGCAGAGGTGGGGTGATGCATAAAACCAGAGTTTGATATAAGCACAGGTACCGTTCCAAAAACCAACTATGGAATAGACAAGACCTACACCGTCCTCAGCGAAAGGGACTCAAAACCCCATATTTCCCGCAGAGGAAAATATCTGACTAGTAAGAATCTTAAAACCTATGTATTGATATGTCTCCGTAAGGGAATCAAGTGTGTCTAGACTGGCATAAACATGGCAGCGAGAATCAGCTCAAACCCACTATAAAAAGGAATTTCAAAAACAAACAAAAAAACTGGGAAATTCTTTACAATTCCTTCAGGGTCTCTGATGAAGGCTGGAATGACCCTATCTACAACGACAACTGGATGTGGCATAAGGAGGGACACTTGGGACTGAGACGATTGGTGAGATTGGGTGAGCAAATGCAGACCCTTTAAAGCAATAATGCATGGCACCCATTCCATGGGTCCGAACTCTCCACGTTGAAGGGAATATTACTACAGCTATAACATGTGCGGGAAACCTAGAGAACGGACACACTGTGAATACGAAAGGTTTCTAAATTCAACGAATAGTCCCACTCCTGGTGCTCCGGTTTGACTTTCCGTCTGCTTTACTATCAACCTCCCAACTTGGAGAGACAGCCCCTTTAACCTCTTGGTTCGCACAGGTTGCCAATTTGGCAGTGGATGAAAGGGAGGAGGGAGAACCAATGAGAGAGTAGCTGTTAGGCATTTGGACGGGCACATATCACTGTAATTTCCCGGCAGGAAGAAGAATTAACCAAATTCTCAGCCACCCACCGGGAACCAGTATAGGTCCTGAACCAAAATTTTGGACTTGCGGTCAGCTCACCAAAAACGAGTTGAAAAATGGAGCTCAGGGGCACAGCAATTCACAAACTGGCCGAGTAATAAAGGACAACTATCGTCCAAAAATCTGTTGAGGGAAGGCAACGAGGCGGACTTGAAAGCGAGGCAGAATAGCAGGAAACAGATTTCAAGAGGTACGTTGGAATCGCCTTTAAAGCACAGGAAGAGGGGCACAACTTCGACAATGATGCACTTGGCCAAAAAGGGCGTATGCGTTGTCTCCTGAATATATTCAGGAGAAAACGCATACGCCCTTTTTGGCCAAGCAAGCAAGCGGGCAATGCAAATCTGCACTACAAAGAAGTATCACTTCCCACCGGTCAAAAGGGACATCCACAAAATGTGTAAGAACAAGAAAGGCAAGACAGGCCCTGGAGAACAGAGAGCCTTGTTATGCTGATGGGCGGGATGTAAATTGTCAACTGCCTCTCTGGAGGAGTGCATTCTGTTCCCTAAAACAAGTAAAGAACAGAGCTACAGAGCCAAGGGCACTACCAGTCTAGGGAATATACCTTGGGAAAACTGAAAATCAATAAGACAGAGCCACCCCAAAATTTAGGGCTGCACTGCATACAAGGACCTGAACTTGGATACACCTTAAGTATCCCAGAAAATATAAACATGGTTCAAAAAATTGTGGTACTTACGTACGATGGAATATCCCTCAGCCATGAAATCAATGTCATAAGACCAGTAGCAGCAAAATGGGTGGATTCAGGTACGATGATTCTAAGTGAAATAAGTCACACAGAAAAAGAAACTTATCATAAGATATCACTTATGAAGATCCTGTAAACATGGCTACACTTGAACTGAGTTAGGAAAGAGAACAGTGTCTCACATTTAGAAAACACTCTTATACCTGCTTAAGGGGGAAGCAGAGGTGGGGTGATGCATAAAACCAGAGTTTGATATAAGCACAGGTACCGTTCCAAAAACCAACTATGGAATAGACAAGACCTACACCGTCCTCAGCGAAAGGGACTCAAAACCCCATATTTCCCGCAGAGGAAAATATCTGACTAGTAAGAATCTTAAAACCTATGTATTGATATGTCTCCGTAAGGGAATCAAGTGTGTCTAGACTGGCATAAACATGGCAGCGAGAATCAGCTCAAACCCACTATAAAAAGGAATTTCAAAAACAAACAAAAAAACTGGGAAATTCTTTACAATTCCTTCAGGGTCTCTGATGAAGGCTGGAATGACCCTATCTACAACGACAACTGGATGTGGCATAAGGAGGGACACTTGGGACTGAGACGATTGGTGAGATTGGGTGAGCAAATGCAGACCCTTTAAAGCAATAATGCATGGCACCCATTCCATGGGTCCGAACTCTCCACGTTGAAGGGAATATTACTACAGCTATAACATGTGCGGGAAACCTAGAGAATGGACACACTGTGAATACGAAAGGTTTCTAAATTCAACGAATAGTCCCACTCCTGGTGCTCCGGTTTGACTTTCCGTCTGCTTTACTATCAACCTCCCAACTTGGAGAGACAGCCCCTTTAACCTCTTGGTTCGCACAGGTTGCCAATTTGGCAGTGGATGAAAGGGAGGAGGGAGAACCAATGAGAGAGTAGCTGTTAGGCATTTGGACGGGCACATATCACTGTAATTTCCCGGCAGGAAGAAGAATTAACCAAATTCTCAGCCACCCACCGGGAACCAGTATAGGTCCTGAACCAAAATTTTGGACTTGCGGTCAGCTCACCAAAAACGAGTTGAAAAATGGAGCTCAGGGGCACAGCAATTCACAAACTGGCCGAGTAATAAAGGACAACTATCGTCCAAAAATCTGTTGAGGGAAGGCAACGAGGCGGACTTGAAAGCGAGGCAGAATAGCAGGAAACAGATTTCAAGAGGTACGTTGGAATCGCCTTCAAAGCACAGGAAGAGGGGCACAACTTCGACAATGATGCACTTGGCCAAAAAGGGCGTATGCGTTTTCTCCTGAATATATTCAGGAGAAAACGCATACGCCCTTTTTGGCCAAGCAAGCAAGCGGGCAATGCAAATCTGCACTACAAAGAAGTATCACTTCCCACCGGTCAAAAGGGACATCCACAAAATGTGTAAGAACAAGAAAGGCAAGACAGGCCCTGGAGAACAGGGAGCCTTGTTATGCTGATGGGCGGCATGTAAATTGCCAACTGCCTCTCTGGAGGAGTGCATTCTGTTCCCTACAACAAGTAAAGAACAGAGCTACAGAGCCAAGGGCACTACCAGTCTAGGGAATATACCTTGGGAAAACTGAAAATCAATAAGACAGAGCCACCCCAAAATTTAGGGCTGCACTGCATACAAGGACCTCAACTTGGATACACCTTAAGTATCCCAGAAAATATAAACATGGTTCAAAAAATTGTGGTACTTACGTACGATGGAATATCCCTCAGCCATGAAATCAATGTCATAAGACCAGTAGCAGCAAAATGGGTGGATTCAGGTACGATGATTCTAAGTGAAATAAGTCACACAGAAAAAGAAACTTATCATAAGATATCACTTATGAAGATCCTGTAAACATGGCTACACTTGAACTGAGTTAGGAAAGAGAACAGTGTCTCACATTTAGAAAACACTCTTATACCTGCTTAAGGGGGAAGGAGAGGTGGGGTGATGCATAAAACCAGAGTTTGATATAAGCACAGGTACCGTTCCAAAAACCAACTATGGAATAGACAAGACCTACACCGTCCTCAGCGAAAGGGACTCAAAACCCCATATTTCCCGCAGGGGAAAATATCTGACTAGTAAGAATCTTAAAACCTATGTATTGATATGTCTCCGTAAGGGAATCAAGTGTGTCTAGACTGGCATAAACATGGCAGCGAGAATCAGCTCAAACCCACTATAAAAAGGAATTTCAAAAACAAAACAAAAAAACTGGGAAATTCTTTACAATTCCTGCAGGGTCTCTGATGAAAGCTGGAATGACCCTATCTACAACGACAGCTGGATGTGGCATAAGGAGGGACACTTGGGACTGAGACGATTGGTGAGATTGGGTGAGCAAATGCAGATCCTTTAAAGCAATAATGCATGGCACCCATTCCATGGGTCCGAACTCTCCAGGTTGAAGGGAATATTACTACAGCTATAACATGTGCGGGAAACCTAGAGAACGGACACACTGTGAATACGAAAGGTTTCTAAAACTCAACGCATAGTCCCTCTCCTGGTGCTCCGGTTTGACTTTCCGTCTGCTTTACTATCAACCTCCCAACTTGGAGAGACAGCCCCTTTAACCTCTTGGTTCGCACAGGTTGCCAATTTGGCAGAGGATGAAAGGGAAGAGGGAGAACCAATGAGAGAGTAGCTGTTAGGCATTTGGACGGGCACATATCACTGTAATTTCCCGGCAGGAAGAAGAATTAACCAAATTCTCAGCCACCCACCGGGAACCAGTATAGGTCCTGAACCAAAATTTTGGACTTGCGGTCAGCTCACCAAAAACGAGTTGAAAAATGGAGCTCAGGGGCACAGCAATTCACAAACTGGCCGAGTAATAAAGGACAACTATCGTCCAAAAATCTGTTGAGGGAAGGCAACGAGGCGGACTTGAAAGCGAGGCAGAATAGCAGGAAACAGATTTCAAGAGGTACGTTGGAATCGCCTTCAAAGCACAGGAAGAGGGGCACAACTTCGACAATGATGCACTTGGCCAAAAAGGGCGTATGCGTTTTCTCCTGAATATATTCAGGAGAAAACGCATACGCCCTTTTTGGCCAAGCAAACAAGCGGGCAATGCAAATCTGCACTACAAAGAAGTATCACTTCCCACCGGTCAAAAGGGACATCCACAAAATGTGTAAGAACAAGAAAGGCAAGACAGGCCCTGGAGAACAGGGAGCCTTGTTATGCTGATGGGCGGCATGTAAATTGCCAACTGCCTCTCTGGAGGAGTGCATTCTGTTCCCTACAACAAGTAAAGAACAGAGCTACAGAGCCAAGGGCACTACCAGTCTAGGGAATATACCTTGGGAAAACTGAAAATCAATAAGACAGAGCCACCCCAAAATTTAGGGCTGCACTGCATACAAGGACCTCAACTTGGATACACCTTAAGTATCCCAGAAAATATAAACATGGTTCAAAAAATTGTGGTACTTACGTACGATGGAATATCCCTCAGCCATGAAATCAATGTCATAAGACCAGTAGCAGCAAAATGGGTGGATTCAGGTACGATGATTCTAAGTGAAATAAGTCACACAGAAAAAGAAACTTATCATAAGATATCACTTATGAAGATCCTGTAAACATGGCTACACTTGAACTGAGTTAGGAAAGAGAACAGTGTCTCACATTTAGAAAACACTCTTATACCTGCTTAAGGGGGAAGGAGAGGTGGGGTGATGCATAAAACCAGAGTTTGATATAAGCACAGGTACCGTTCCAAAAACCAACTATGGAATAGACAAGACCTACACCGTCCTCAGCGAAAGGGACTCAAAACCCCATATTTCCCGCAGGGGAAAATATCTGACAAGTAAGAATCTTAAAACCTATGTATTGATATGTCTCCGTAAGGGAATCAAGTGTGTCTAGACTGGCATAAACATGGCAGCGAGAATCAGCTCAAACCCACTATAAAAAGGAATTTCAAAAACAAAACAAAAAAACTGGGAAATTCTTTGCAATTCCTTCAGGGTCTCTGATGAAAGCTGGAATGACCCTATCTACAACGACAGCTGGATGTGGCATAAGGAGGGACACTTGGGACTGAGACGATTGGTGAGATTGGGTGAGCAAATGCAGATCCTTTAAAGCAATAATGCATGGCACCCATTCAATGGGTCCGAACTCTCCAGGTTGAAGGGAATATTACTACAGCTATAACATGTGCGGGAAACCTAGAGAACGGACACACTGTGAATACGAAAGGTTTCTAAAACTCAACGCATAGTCCCTCTCCTGGTGCTCCGGTTTGACTTTCCGTCTGCTTTACTATCAACCTCCCAACTTGGAGAGACAGCCCCTTTAACCTCTTGGTTCGCACAGGTTGCCAATTTGGCAGAGGATGAAAGGGAAGAGGGAGAACCAATGAGAGAGTAGCTGTTAGGCATTTGGACGGGCACATATCACTGTAATTTCCCGGCAGGAAGAAGAATTAACCAAATTCTCAGCCACCCACCGGGAACCAGTATAGGTCCTGAACCAAAATTTTGGACTTGCGGTCAGCTCACCAAAAACGAGTTGAAAAATGGAGCTCAGGGGCACAGCAATTCACAAACTGGCCGAGTAATAAAGGACAACTATCGTCCAAAAATCTGTTGAGGGAAGGCAACGAGGCGGACTTGAAAGCGAGGCAGAATAGCAGGAAACAGATTTCAAGAGGTACGTTGGAATCGCCTTTAAAGCACAGGAAGAGGGGCACAACTTCGACAATGACGCACTTGGCCAAAAAGGGCGTATGCGTTTTCTCCTGAATATATTCAGGAGAAAACGCATACGCCCTTTTTGGCCAAGCAAGCAAGCGGGCAATGCAAATCTGCACTACAAAGAAGTATCACTTCCCACCGGTCAAAAGGGACATCCACAAAATGTGTAAGAACAAGAAAGGCAAGACAGGCCCTGGAGAACAGGGAGCCTTGTTATGCTGATGGGCGGGATGTAAATTGCCAACTGCCTCTCTGGAGGAGTGCATTCTGTTCCCTACAACAAGTAAAGAACAGAGCTACAGAGCCAAGGGCACTACCAGTCTAGGGAATATACCTTGGGAAAACTGAAAATCAATAAGACAGAGCCACCCCAAAATTGAGGGCTGCACTGCATACAAGGACCTCAACTTGGATACACCTTAAGTATCCCAGAAAATATAAACATGGTTCAAAAAATTGTGGTACTTACGTACGATGGAATATCCCTCAGCCATGAAATCAATATCATAAGACCAGTAGCAGCAAAATGGGTGGATTCAGGTACGATGATTCTAAGTGAAATAAGTCACACAGAAAAAGAAACTTATCATAAGATATCACTTATGAAGATCCTGTAAACATGGCTACACTTGAACTGAGTTAGGAAAGAGAACAGTGTCTCACATTTAGAAAACACTCTTATACCTGCTTAAGGGGGAAGCAGAGGTGGGGTGATGCATAAAACCAGAGTTTGATATAAGCACAGGTACCGTTCCAAAAACCAACTATGGAATAGACAAGACCTACACCGTCCTCAGCGAAAGGGACTCAAAACCCCATATTTCCCGCAGAGGAAAATATCTGACTAGTAAGAATCTTAAAACCTATGTATTGATATGTCTCCGTAAGGGAATCAAGTGTGTCTAGACTGGCATAAACATGGCAGCGAGAATCAGCTCAAACCCACTATAAAAAGGAATTTTAAAAACAAAACAAAGAAACTGGGTAATTCTTTACAATTCCTTCAGGGTCTCTGATGAAGGCTGGAATGACCCTATCTACAACGACAGCTGGATGTGGCATAAGGAGGGACACTTGGGACTGAGACGATTGGTGAGATTGGGTGAGCAAATGCAGACCCTTTAAAGCAATAATGCATGGCACCCATTCCATGGGTCCGAACTCTCCAGGTTGAAGGGAATATTACTACAGCTATAACAAGTGCGGGAAACCTAGAGAACGGACACACTGTGAATACGAAAGGTTTCTAAAACTCAACGCATAGTCCCTCTCCTGGTGCTCCGGTTTGACTTTCCGTCTGCTTTACTATCAACCTCCCACCTTGGAGAGACAGCCCCTTTAACCTCTTGGTTCGCACAGGTTGCCAATTTGGCAGAGGATGAAAGGGAAGAGGGAGAACCAATGAGAGAGTAGCTGTTAGGCATTTGGACGGGCACATATCACTGTAATTTCCCGGCAGGAAGAAGAATTAACCAAATTCTCAGCCACCCACCGGGAACCAGTATAGGTCCTGAACCAAAATTTTGGACTTGCGGTCAGCTCACCAAAAACGAGTTGAAAAATGGATCTCAGGGGCACAGCAATTCACAAACTGGCCGAGTAATAAAGGACAACTATCGTCCAAAAATCTGTTGAGGGAAGGCAACGAGGCGGACTTGAAAGCGAGGCAGAATAGCAGGAAACAGATTTCAAGAGGTACGTTGGAATCGCCTTTAAAGCACAGGAAGAGGGGCAC
Organism: Hyperoodon ampullatus; assembly: GCF_949752795.1. Lineage (NCBI taxonomy): Eukaryota > Metazoa > Chordata > Mammalia > Artiodactyla > Ziphiidae > Hyperoodon > Hyperoodon ampullatus. The sequence goes on from NW_027640773.1 coordinate 203,841, forward strand.
AACTTCGACAATGATGCACTTGGCCAAAAAGGGCGTATGCGTTTTCTCCTGAATATATTCAGGAGAAAACGCATACGCCCTTTTTGGCCAAGCAAGCAAGCGGGCAATGCAAATCTGCACTACAAAGAAGTATCACTTCCCACCGGTCAAAAGGGACATCCACAAAATGTGTAAGAACAAGAAAGGCAAGACAGGCCCTGGAGAACAGGGAGCCTTGTTATGCTGATGGGCGGGATGTAAATTGCCAACTGCCTCTCTGGAGGAGTGCATTCTGTTCCCTACAGCAAGTAAAGAACAGAGCTACAGAGCCAAGGGCACTACCAGTCTAGGGAATATACCTTGGGAAAACTGAAAATCAATAAGACAGAGCCACCCCAAAATTTAGGGCTGCACTGCATACAAGGACCTCAACTTGGATACACCTTAAGTATCCCAGAAAATATAAACATGGTTCAAAAAATTGTGGTACTTACGTACGATGGAATATCCCTCAGCCATGAAATCAATGTCATAAGACCAGTAGCAGCAAAATGGGTGGATTCAGGTACGATGATTCTAAGTGAAATAAGTCACACAGAAAAAGAAACTTATCATAAGATATCACTTATGAAGATCCTGTAAACATGGCTACACTTGAACTGAGTTAGGAAAGAGAACAGTGTCTCACATTTAGAAAACACTCTTATACCTGCTTAAGGGGGAAGGAGAGGTGGGGTGATGCATAAAACCAGAGTTTGATATAAGCACAGGTACCGTTCCAAAAACCAACTATGGAATAGACAAGACCTACACCATCCTCAGCGAAAGGGACTCAAAACCCCATATTTCCCGCAGAGGAAAATATCTGACTAGTAAGAATCTTAAAACCTATGTATTGATATGTCTCCGTAAGGGAATCAAGTGTGTCTAGACTGGCATAAACATGGCAGCGAGAATCAGCTCAAACCCACTATAAAAAGGAATTTCAAAAACAAAACAAAGAAACTGGGTAATTCTTTACAATTCCTTCAGGGTCTCTGATGAAGGCTGGAATGACCCTATCTACAACGACAGCTGGATGTGGCATAAGGAGGGACACTTGGGACTGAGACGATTGGTGAGATTGGGTGAGCAAATGCAGACCCTTTAAAGCAATAATGCATGGCACCCATTCCATGAGTCCGAACTCTCCAGGTTGAAGGGAATATTTCTACAGCTATAACATGTGCGGGAAACCTAGAGAACGGACACACTGTGAATACGAAAGGTTTCTAAAACTCAACGCATAGTCCCTCTCCTGGTGCTCCGGTTTGACTTTCCGTCTGCTTTACTATCAACCTCCCAACTTGGAGAGACAGCCCCTTTAACCTCTTGGTTCGCACAGGTTGCCAATTTGGCAGAGGATGAAAGGGAAGAGGGAGAACCAATGAGAGAGTAGCTGTTAGGCATTTGGACGGGCACATATCACTGTAATTTCCCGGCAGGAAGAAGAATTAACCAAATTCTCAGCCACCCACCGGGAACCAGTATAGGTCCTGAACCAAAATTTTGGACTTGCGGTCAGCTCACCAAAAACGAGTTGAAAAATGGAGCTCAGGGGCACAGCAATTCACAAACTGGCCGAGTAATAAAGGACAACTATCGTCCAAAAATCTGTTGAGGGAAGGCAACGAGGCGGACTTGAAAGCGAGGCAGAATAGCAGGAAACAGATTTCAAGAGGTACGTTGGAATCGCCTTCAAAGCACAGGAAGAGGGGCACAACTTCGACAATGATGCACTTGGCCAAAAAGGGCGTATGCGTTTTCTCCTGAATATATTCAGGAGAAAATGCATACGCCCTTTTTGGCCAAGCAAGCAAGCGGGCAATGCAAATCTGCACTACAAAGAAGTATCACTTCCCACCGGTCAAAAGGGACATCCACAAAATGTGTAAGAACAAGAAAGGCAAGACAGGCCCTGGAGAACAGGGAGCCTTGTTATGCTGATGGGCGGGATGTAAATTGCCAACTGCCTCTCTGGAGGAGTGCATTCTGTTCCCTACAACAAGTAAAGAACAGAGCTACAGAGCCAAGGGCACTACCAGTCTAGGGAATATACCTTGGGAAAACTGAAAATCAATAAGACAGAGCCACCCCAAAATTTAGGGCTGCACTGCATACAAGGACCTCAACTTGGATACACCTTAAGTATCCCAGAAAATATAAACATGGTTCAAAAAATTGTGGTACTTACGTACGATGGAATATCCCTCAGCCATGAAATCAATGTCATAAGACCAGTAGCAGCAAAATGGGTGGATTCAGGTACGATGATTCTAAGTGAAATAAGTCACACAGAAAAAGAAACTTATCATAAGATATCACTTATGAAGATCCTGTAAACATGGCTACACTTGAACTGAGTTAGGAAAGAGAACAGTGTCTCACATTTAGAAAACACTCTTATACCTGCTTAAGGGGGAAGGAGAGGTGGGGTGATGCATAAAACCAGAGTTTGATATAAGCACAGGTACCGTTCCAAAAACCAACTATGGAATAGACAAGACCTACACCGTCCTCAGCGAAAGGGACTCAAAACCCCATATTTCCCACAGAGGAAAATATCTGACTAGTAAGAATCTTAAAACCTATGTATTGATATGTCTCCGTAAGGGAATCAAGTGTGTCTAGACTGGCATAAACATGGCAGCGAGAATCAGCTCAAACCCACTATAAAAAGTAATTTCAAAAACAAAACAAAAAAACTGGGAAATTCTTTACAATTCCTTCAGGGTCTCTGATGAAGGCTGGAATGACGCTATCTACAACGACAGCTGGATGTGGCATAAGGAGGGACACTTGGGACTGAGACGATTGGTGAGATTGGGTGAGCAAATGCAGACCCTTTAAAGCAATAATGCATGGCACCCATTCCATGGGTCCGAACTCTCCAGGTTGAAGGGAATATTACTACAGCTATAACATGTGCGGGAAACCTAGAGAACGGACACACTGTGAATACGAAAGGTTTCTAAAACTCAACGAATAGTCCCTCTCCTGGTGCTCCGGTTTGACTTTCCGTCTGCTTTACTATCAACCTCCCAACTTGGAGAGACAGCCCCTTTAACCTCTTGGTTCGCACAGGTTGCCAATTTGGCAGAGGATGAAAGGGAAGAGGGAGAACCAATGAGAGAGTAGCTGTTAGGCATTTGGACGGGCACATATCACTGTAATTTCCCGGCAGGAAGAAGAATTAACCAAATTCTCAGCCACCCACCGGGAACCAGTATAGGTCCTGAACCAAAATTTTGGACTTGCGGTCAGCTCACAAAAAACGAGTTTAAAAATGGAGCTCAGGGGCACAGCAATTCACAAACTGGCCGAGTAATAAAGGACAACTATCGTCCAAAAATCTGTTGAGGGAAGGCAACGAGGCGGACTTGAAAGTGAGGCAGAATAGCAGGAAACAGATTTCAAGAGGTACGTTGGAATCGCCTTTAAAGCACAGGAAGAGAGGCACAACTTCGACAGTGACGCACTTGGCCAAAAAGGGCGTATGCGTTTTCTCCTGAATATATTCAGGAGAAAACGCATACGCCCTTTTTGGCCAAGCAAGCAAGCGGGCAATGCAAATCTGCACTACAAAGAAGTATCACTTCCCACCGGTCAAAAGGGACATCCACAAAATGTGTAAGAACAAGAAAGGCAAGACAGGCCCTGGAGAACAGGGAGCCTTGTTATGCTGATGGGCGGGATGTAAATTGCCAACTGCCTCTCTGGAGGAGTGCATTCTGTTCCCTAAAACAAGTAAAGAACAGAGCTACAGAGCCAAGGGCACTACCAGTCTAGGGAATATACCTTGGGAAAACTGAAAATCAATAAGACAGAGCCACCCCAAAATTTAGGGCTGCACTGCATACAAGGACCTCAACTTGGATACACCTTAAGTATCCCAGAAAATATAAACATGGTTCAAAAAATTGTGGTACTTACGTACGATAGAATATCCCTCAGCCATGAAATCAATGTCATAAGACCAGTAGCAGCAAAATGGGTGGATTCAGGTACGATGATTCTAAGTGAAATAAGTCACACAGAAAAAGAAACTTATCATAAGATATCACTTATGAAGATCCTGTAAACATGGCTACACTTGAACTGAGTTAGGAAAGAGAACAGTGTCTCACATTTAGAAAACACTCTTATACTTGCTTAAGGGGGAAGGAGAGGTGGGGTGATGCATAAAAACAGAGTTTGATATAAGCACAGGTACCGTTCCAAAAACCAACTATGGAATAGTCAAGACCTACACCGTCCTCAGTGAAAGGGACTCAAAACCCCATATTTCCCGCAGAGGAAAATATCTGACTAGTAAGAATCTTAAAACCTATGTATTGATATGTCTCCGTAAGGGAATCAAGTGTGTCTAGACTGGCATAAACATGGCAGCGAGAATCAGCTCAAACCCACTATAAAAAGGAATTTCAAAAACAAAACAAAAAAACTGGGAAATTCTTTACAATTCCTTCAGGGTCTCTGATGAAAGCTGGAATGACCCTATCTACAATGACAGCTGGATGTGGCATAAGGAGGGACACTTGGGACTGAGACGATTGGTGAGATTGGGTGAGCAAATGCAGACCCTTTAAAGCAATAATGCATGGCACCCATTCCATGGGTCCGAACTCTCCAGGTTGAAGGGAATATTACTACAGCTATAACATGTGCGGGAAACCTAGGGAACGGACACACTGTGAATACGAAAGGTTTCTAAAACTCAACGAATAGTCCCTCTCCTGGTGCTCCGGTTTGACTTTCCGTCTGCTTTACTATCAACCTCCCAACTTGGAGAGACAGCCCCTTTAACCTCTTGGTTCGCACAGGTTGCCAATTTGGCAGAGGATGAAAGGGAAGAGGGAGAACCAATGAGAGAGTAGCTGTTAGGCATTTGGACGGGCACATATCACTGTAATTTCCCGGCAGGAAGAAGAATTAACCAAATTCTCAGCCACCCACCGGGAACCAGTATAGGTCCTGAACCAAAATTTTGGACTTGCGGTCAGCTCACCAAAAACGAGTTGAAAAATGGAGCTCAGGGGCACAGCAATTCACAAACTGGCCGAGTAATAAAGGACAACTATCGTCCAAAAATCTGTTGAGGGAAGGCAACGAGGCGGACTTGAAAGCGAGGCAGAATAGCAGGAAACAGATTTCAAGAGGTACGTTGGAATCGCCTTTAAAGCACAGGAAGAGGGGCACAACTTCGACAATGATGCACTTGGCCAAAAAGGGCGTATGCGTTTTCTCCTGAATATATTCAGGAGAAAACGCATACGCCCTTTTTGGCCAAGCAAGCAAGCGGGCAATGCAAATCTGCACTACAAAGAAGTATCACTTCCCACCGGTCAAAAGGGACATCCACAAAATGTGTAAGAACAAGAAAGGCAAGACAGGCCCTGGAGAACAGGGAGCCTTGTTATGCTGATGGGCGGCATGTAAATTGCCAACTGCCTCTCTGGAGGAGTGCATTCTGTTCCCTAAAACAAGTAAAGAACAGAGCTACAGAGCCAAGGGCACTACCAGTCTAGGGAATATACCTTGGGAAAACTGAAAATCAATAAGACAGAGCCACCCCAAAATTTAGGGCTGCACTGCATACAAGGACCTGAACTGGGATACACCTTAAGTATCCCAGAAAATATAAACATGGTTCAAAAAATTGTAGTACTTACGTACGATGGAATATCCCTCAGCCATGAAATCAATGTCATAAGACCAGTAGCAGCAAAATGGGTGGATTCAGGTACGATGATTCTAAGTGAAATAAGTCACACAGAAAAAGAAACTTATCATAAGATATCACTTATGAAGATCCTGTAAACATGGCTACACTTGAACTGAGTTAGGAAAGAGAACAGTGTCTCACATTTAGAAAACACTCTTATACCTGCTTAAGGGGGAAGGAGAGGTGGGGTGATGCATAAAACCAGAGTTTGATATAAGCACAGGTACCGTTCCAAAAACCAACTATGGAATAGACAAGACCTACAACGTCCTCAGTGAAAGGGACTCAAAACCCCATATTTCCCGCAGAGGAAAATATCTGACTAGTAAGAATCTTAAAACCTATGTATTGATATGTCTCCGTAAGGGAATCAAGTGTGTCTAGACTGGCATAAACATGGCAGCGAGAATCAGCTCAAACCCACTATAAAAAGGAATTTCAAAAACAAAACAAAAAAACTGGGAAATTCTTTACAATTCCTTCAGGGTCTCTGATGAAAGCTGGAATGACCCTATCTACAACGACAGCTGGATGTGGCATAAGGAGGGACACTTGGGACAGAGACGATTGGTGAGATTGGGTGAGCAAATGCAGACCCTTTAAAGCAATAATGCATGGCACCCATTCCATGGGTCTGAACTCTCCAGGTTGAAGGGAATATTACTACAGCTATAACATGTGCGGGAAACCTAGAGAACGGACACACTGTGAATACGAAAGGTTTCTAAAACTCAACGAATAGTCCCTCTCCTGGTGCTCCGGTTTGACTTTCCGTCTGCTTTACTATCAACCTCCCAACTTTGAGAGACAGCCCCTTTAACCTCTTGGTTCGCACAGGTTGCCAATTTGGCAGAGGATGAAAGGGAAGAGGGAGAACCAATGAGAGAGTAGCTGTTAGGCATTTGGACGGGCACATATCACTGTAATTTCCCGGCAGGAAGAAGAATTAACCAAATTCTCAGCCACCCACCGGGAACCAGTATAGGTCCTGAACCAAAATTTTGGACTTGCGGTCAGCTCACCAAAAACGAGTTGAAAAATGGAGCTCAGGGGCACAGCAATTCACAAACTGGCCGAGTAATAAAGGACAACTATCGTCCAAAAATCTGTTGAGGGAAGGCAACGAGGCGGACTTGAAAGTGAGGCAGAATAGCAGGAAACAGATTTCAAGAGGTACGTTGGAATCGCCTTTAAAGCACAGGAAGAGGGGCACAACTTTGACAGTGACGCACTTGGCCAAAAAGGGCGTATGTGTTTTCTCCTGAATATATTCAGGAGAAAACGCATACGCCCTTTTTGGCCAAGCAAGCAAGCGGGGAATGCAAATCTGCACTACAAAGAAGTATCACTTCCCACCGGTCAAAAGGGACATCCACAAAATGTGTAAGAACAAGAAAGGCAAGACAGGCCCTGGAGAACAGGGAGCCTTGTTATGCTGATGGGCGGGATGTAAATTGCCAACTGCCTCTCTGGAGGAGTGCATTCTGTTCCCTAAAACAAGTAAAGAACAGAGCTACAGAGCCAAGGGCACTACCAGTCTAGGGAATATACCTTGGGAAAACTGAAAATCAATAAGACAGAGCCACCCCAAAATTTAGGGCTGCACTGCATACAAGGACCTCAACTTGGATACACCTTAAATATCCCAGAAAATATAAACATGGTTCAAAAAATTGTGGTACTTACGTACGATAGAATATCCCTCAGCCATGAAATCAATGTCATAAGACCAGTAGCAGCAAAATGGGTGGATTCAGGTACGATGATTCTAAGTGAAATAAGTCACACAGAAAAAGAAACTTATCATAAGATATCACTTATGAAGATCCTGTAAACATGGCTACACTTGAACTGAGTTAGGAAAGAGAACAGTGTCTCACATTTAGAAAACACTCTTATACCTGCTTAAGGGGGAAGGAGAGGTGGGGTGATGCATAAAAACAGAGTTTGATATAAGCACAGGTACCGTTCCAAAAACCAACTATGGAATAGTCAAGACCTACACCGTCCTCAGTCAAAGGGACTCAAAACCCCATATTTCCCGCAGAGGAAAATATCTGACTAGTAAGAATCTTAAAACCTATGTATTGATATGTCTCCGTAAGGGAATCAAGTGTGTCTAGACTGGCATAAACATGGCAACGAGAATCAGCTCAAACCCACTATAAAAAGGAATTTCAAAAACAAAACAAAAAAACGGGGAAATTCTTTACAATTCCTTCAGGGTCTCTGATGAAAGCTGGAATGACCCTATCTACAATGACAGCTGGATGTGGCATAAGGAGGGACACTTGGGACTGAGACGATTGGTGAGATTGGGTGAGCAAATGCAGACCCTTTAAAGCAATAATGCATGGCACCCATTCCATGGGTCCGAACTCTCCAGGTTGAAGGGAATATTACTACAGCTATAACATGTGCGGGAAACCTAGGGAACGGACACACTGTGAATACGAAAGGTTTCTAAAACTCAACGAATAGTCCCTCTCCTGGTGCTCCGGTTTGACTTTCCGTCTGCTTTACTATCAACCTCCCAACTTGGAGAGACAGCCCCTTTAACCTCTTGGTTCGCACAGGTTGCCAATTTGGCAGAGGATGAAAGGGAAGAGGGAGAACCAATGAGAGAGTAGCTGTTAGGCATTTGGACGGGCACATATCACTGTAATTTCCCGGCAGGAAGAAGAATTAACCAAATTCTCAGCCACCCACCGGGAACCAGTATAGGTCCTGAACCAAAATTTTGGACTTGCGGTCAGCTCACCAAAAACGAGTTGAAAAATGGAGCTCAGGGGCACAGCAATTCACAAACTGGCCGAGTAATAAAGGACAACTATCGTCCAAAAATCTGTTGAGGGAAGGCAACGAGGCGGACTTGAAAGCGAGGCAGAATAGCAGGAAACAGATTTCAAGAGGTACGTTGGAATCGCCTTCAAAGCACAGGAAGAGGGGCACAACTTCGACAATGATGCACTTGGCCAAAAAGGGCGTATGCGTTTTCTCCTGAATATATTCAGGAGAAAACGCATACGCCCTTTTTGGCCAAGCAAGCAAGCGGGCAATGCAAATCTGCACTACAAAGAAGTATCACTTCCCACCGGTCAAAAGGGACATCCACAAAATGTGTAAGAACAAGAAAGGCAAGACAGGCCCTGGAGAACAGGGAGCCTTGTTATGCTGATGGGCGGGATGTAAATTGCCAACTGCCTCTCTGGAGGAGTGCATTCTGTTCCCTAAAACAAGTAAAGAACAGAGCTACAGAGCCAAGGGCACTACCAGTCTAGGGAATATACCTTGGGAAAACTGAAAATCAATAAGAAAGAGCCACCCCAAAATTTAGGGCTGCACTGCATACAAGGACCTCAACTTGGATACACCTTAAGTATCCCAGAAAATATAAACATGGTTCAAAAAATTGTGATACTTACGTATGATGGAATATCCCTCAGCCATGAAATCAATGTCATAAGACCAGTAGCAGCAAAATGGGTGGATTCAGTTACGATGATTCTAAGTGAAATAAGTCACACAGAAAAAGAAACTTATCATAAGATATCACTTATGAAGATCCTGTAAACATGGCTACACTTGAACTGAGTTAGGAAAGAGAACAGTGTCTCACATTTAGAAAACACTCTTATACCTGCTTAAGGGGGAAGGAGAGGTGAGGTGATGCATAAAACCAGAGTTTGATATAAGCACAGGTACCGTTCCAAAAACCAACTATGGAATAGACAAGACCTACACCGTCCTCAGTGATAGGGACTCAAAACCCCATATTTCCCACAGAGGAAAGTATCTGACTAGTAAGAATCTTAAAACCTATGTATTGATATGTCTCCGTAAGGGAATCAAGTGTGTCTAGACTGGCATAAACATGGCAGCAAGAATCAGCTCAAACCCACTATAAAAAGGAATTTCAAAAACAAAACAAAAAAAACGGGAAATTCTTTACAATTCCTTCAGGGTCTCTGATGAAAGCTGGAATGACGCTATCTACAATGACAGCTGGATGTGGCATAAGGAGGGACACTTGGGACTGAGAGGATTGGTGAGATTGGGTGAGCAAATGCAGACCCTTTAAAGCAATAATGCATGGCACCCATTCCATGGGTCCGAACTCTCCAGGTTGAAGGGAATATTACTACAGCTATAACATGTGCGGGAAACCTAGAGAACGGACACACTGTGAATATGAAAGGTTTCTAAAACTCAACGAATAGTCCCTCTCCTGGTGCTCCGGTTTGACTTTCCGTCTGCTTTACTATCAACCTCCCAACTTGGAGAGACAGCCCCTTTAACCTCTTGGTTCGCACAGGTTGCCAATTTGGCAGAGGATGAAAGGGAAGAGGGAGAACCAATGAGAGAGTAGCTGTTAGGCATTTGGACGGGCACACATCACTGTAATTTCCCGGCAGGAAGAAGAATTTACCAAATTCTCAGCCACCAACTGGGAACCAGTACAGGTCCTGAACCAAAATTTTGGACTTGCGGTCAGCTCTCCAAAAACGAGTTGAAAAATGGAGCTCAGGGACACAGCAATTCACAAACTGGCCGAATAATAAAGGACACCTATCGTCCAAAAATCTGTTGACGGAAGGCAACGAGGCGGACTTGAAAGCGAGGCAGAATAGCAGGAAACAGATTTCAAGAGGTACGTTGGTATCGCCTTTAAAGCACAGGAAGTGGGGCACAACTTCGACAATGATGCACTTGGCCAAAAAGGGCGTATGCGTTTTCTCCTGAATATATTCAGGAGAAAACGCATACGCCCTTTTTGGCCAAGCAAGCAAGCGGGCAATGCAAATCTGCACTACAAAGAAGTATCACTTCCCACCGGTCAAAAGGGACATCCACAAAATGTGTAAGAACAAGAAAGGCAAGACAGGCCCTGGAGAACAGGGAGCCTTGTTATGCTGATGGGCGGGATGTAAATTGCCAACTGCCTCTCTGGAGGAGTGCATTCTGTTCCCTAAAACAAGTAAAGAACAGAGCTACAGAGCCAAGGGCACTACCAGTCTAGGGAATATACCTTGGGAAAACTGAAAATCAATAAGACAGAGGCACCCCAAAATTTAGGGCTGCACTGCATACAAGGGCCTCAACTTGGATACACCTTAAGTATCCCAGAAAATATAAACATGGTTCAAAATATTGTGGTACTTACGTATGATGGAATATCCCTCAGCCATGAAATCAATGTCATAAGACCAGTAGCAGCAAAATGGGTGGATTCAGGTACGATGATTCTAAGTGAAATAAGTCACACAGAAAAAGAAACTTATCATAAGATATCACTTATGAAGATCCTGTAAACATGGCTACACTTGAACTGAGTTAGGAAAGAGAACAGTGTCTCACATTTAGAAAACACTCTTATACCTGCTTAAGGGGGAAGGAGAGGTGGGGTGATGCATAAAACCAGAGTTTGATATAAGCACAGGTACCGTTCCAAAAACCAACTATGGAATAGGCAAGACCTACACCGTCCTCTGTGAAAGGGACTCAAAACCCCATATTTCCCGCAGAGGAATATATCTGACTAGTAAGAATCTTAAAACCTATGTATTGATATCTCTCCGTAAGGGAATCAAGTGTGTCTAGACTGACATAAACATGGCAGCGAGAATCAGCTCAAACCCACTATAAAAAGGAATTTCAAAAACAAAACAAAAAAACTGGGAAATTCTTTACAATTCCTTCAGGGTCTCTGATGAAAGCTGGAATGACCCTATCTACAACGACAGCTGGATGTGGCATAAGGAGGGACACTTGGGACTGAGACGATTGGTGAGATTTGGCGAGCAAATGCAGTCCCTTTAAAGCAATAATGCATGGCACACATTCCATGGGTCCGAACTCTCCAGGTTGAAGGGAATATTACTACAGCTATAACATGTGCGGGAAACCTAGAGAACAGACACACTGTGAATACGAAAGGTTTCTAAAACTCAACGAATAGTCCCTCTCCTGGTGCTCCGGTTTGACTTTCCGTCTGCTTTACTATCAACCTCCCAACTTGGAGAGACAGCCCCTTTAACCTCGTGGTTCGCACAGGTTGCCAATTTGGCAGAGGATGAAAGGGAAGAGGGAGAACCAATGAGAGAGTAGCTGTTAGGCATTTGGACGGGCACATATCACTGTAATTTCCCGGCAGGAAGAAGAATTAACCAACGTCTCAGCCTCCCACCGGGAACCAGTATAGGTCCTGAACCAAAATTTTAGACTTGCTGTCAGCTCACCAAAAACGAGTTGAAAAATGGAGCTCAGGGGCACAGCAATTCACAAACTGGCCGAGTAATAAAGGACCACTATCGTCCAAAAATCTGTTGAGGGAAGGCAACGAGGCGGACTTGAAAGCGAGGTAGAATAGCAGGAAACAGATTTCAAGAGGTACGTTGGATTCGACTTTAAGGCACAGGAAGAGGCGCACAACTTCGACAATGATGCACTTGGCCAAAAAGGGCGTATGCGTTTTCTCCTGAATATATTCAGGAGAAAACGCATACGCCCTTTTTGGCCAAGCAAGCAAGCGGGCATTGCAAATCTGCACTACAAAGAAGTATCACTTCCCACCGGTCAAAACGAACATCCACAAATGTGTAAAAACCAGAAAGGCAAGACAGGCCCTGGAGAACAGGGAGCCTTGTTATGCTGATGGGCGGGATGTAAATTGCCAACTGCCTCTCTGGAGGAGTATATTGTGTTCCCTAAAACAAGTAAAGAACAGAGCTACAAAGCCAAGGGCACTTCCAGTCTAGGGAATATACCTTGGGAAAACTGAAAATCAATAAGACAGAGCCACCCCAAAATTTAGGGCTGCACTTCTTACAAGGAACTCAACTTGGGTACACCTTAAATATCCCAGGAAATATAAAAATGGTTCAAAAAATTGTGGTACTTATGTACGATGGAATATCCCTCAGCCATGAAATCAATGTCATAAGACCAGTAGCAGCAAAATGGGTGGATTCAGGTACGATGATTCTAAGTGAAGTAAGTCACACAGAAAAAGAAACTTATCATAAGATATCACTTATGAAGATCCTGTAAACATGGCTACACTTGAACTGAGTTAGGAAAGAGAACAGTGTCTCACATTTAGAAAACACTCTTATGCCTGCTTAAGGGGGAAGGAGAGGTGGGGTGATGCATAAAACCAGAGTTTGATATAAGCACAGGTACCGTTCCAAAAACCAACTATGGAATAGACAAGACCAACACCTTCCACAGTGAAAGGGACTCAAAACCCCATATTTCCTGCAGAGAAATATATCTGACTAGTAAGAATCTTAAAACCTATGTATTGATATGTCTCCGTAAGGGAATCAAGTGTGTCTAGACTGGCATAAACATGGCAGTGAGAATCAGCTCAAACCCACTATAAAAAGGTATTTCAAAAACAAAACAAAAAAACTGGGAAATTCTTTACAATTCCTTCAGGGTCTCTGATGAAATCTGGAATGACCCTGTCTAAACGACAGCTGGATGTGGCATAAGGAGGGACACTTGGGACTGAGAAGATTGGTGAGATTTGGGGACCAAATGCAGACCCTTTGAAGCACAAGTGCCTGGCACCCATTCCATGGGTCCCAACTCTCTAGGTTGAAGGGAATATAACTACAGCTATAACATGTACGGGAAACCTAGAGAACGGACACACTGTGAATACGAAAGGTTTCTAAAACTCAACGAATAGTCCCTCTCCTGGTGCTCCGGTTTGACATTCCATCTGCTTTACTATCAACCTCCCAACATGGAGAGACAGCCCCTTTAACCTCCTGGTTCACACAGGTTTCCAATTTGGCAGAGGATGAAAGCGAATAGGGAGAACCAATGAGAGAGCAGCTGTTAGGCATTTGGACGGGCACATATCACTGTAATTTCCCGGCAGGAAGAAGAATTAACCAAAGTCTCAGCCACCCACCGGGAACCAGTATAGGTCCTGAACCAAAATTTTGCACTTGCGGTCAGCTCACCAAAAACGAGTTGAAAAATGGGGCTCAGGGGCACAGCAATTCACAAACTGGCCGAGTAATAAAGGACAACTATCGTCCAAAAATCTGTTGAGGGAAGGCAACGAGTTGGACTTGAAAGCGAGGCAGAATAGCAGGAAACAGATTTCAAGAGGTACGTTGGAATCGCCTTTAAAGCACAGGAAGAGGGGCACAACTTCGACAATGATGCACTTGGCCAAAAAGGGCGTATGCGTTTTCTCCTGAATATATTCAGGAGAAAACGCATACGCCCTTTTTGGCCAAGCAAGCAAGCGGGCAATGCAAATCTGCACTACAAAGAAGTATCACTTCCCACTGGTCAAAAGGGACATCCACAAAATGTGTAAAAACCAGAAAGGAAACACAGGCCCTGGAGAACAGGGAGCCTTGTTATGCTGATGGGTGGGATGTAAATTGCCAACTGCCTCTCTGGAGGAGTGCATTGTGTTCCCTAAAACAAGGAAAGGACAGAGCTACAGAGCCAAGGGCACTTCCAGTCTAGGGAATATACCTTGGGAAAACTGAAAATCAATAAGACAGAGCCACCCCAAAATTTAGGGCTGCACTGCTTACAAGGACCTCAACTTGGGTACACCTTAAATATCCCAGGAAATATAAAAATGGTTCAAAAAATTGTGGTACTTACGTACGATGGAATATCCCTCAGCCATGAAATCAATGTCATAACACCAGTAGCAGCAAAATGGGTGGATTCAGGTTCGGTGATTCTAAGTGAAATAAGTCACACAGAAAAAGAAACTTATCATAAGATATCACTTATGAAGTTCCTGTAAACATGGCTACACTTGAACTGAGTTAGGAAAGAGAACAGTGTCTCACATTTAGAAAACACTCTTATGCCTGCTTAAGGGTAAGGAGAGGTGGGGTGATGCATAAAACCAGAGTTTGATATAAGCACACGTACCGTTCCAAAAACCAACTATGGAATAGACAAGACCTACACCTTCCTCACTGAAAGGGACTCAAAACACCATATTTCCTGCAGAGGAATATATCTGACTAGTAAGAATCTTAAAACCTATGTATTGATATGTCTCCGTAAGGGAAGCAAGTGTGTCTAGACTGGCATAAACATGGCAGCGAGAATCAGCTCAAACCCACTATAAAAAGGAATTTCAAAAACAAAACAAAAAAACTGGGAAAATCTTTACAATTCCTTCTGGGTCTCTGATGAAACCTGGAATGACCCTATCTACAACGACAGCTGGATGTGTCATAAGAAGGGACACTTGGGACTGAGACGATTGGTGAGATTGGGTGAGCAAATGCAGCCCCTTTAAAGCACAAATGCTTGGCACCCATTCCATGAGTCCCAACTCTCCAGGTTGAAGGGAATATTACTACAGCTATAACATGTACGGGAAACCTAGAGAACGGACACACTGTGAATACGAAAGGTTTCTAAAACTCAACGAATAGTCCCTATCCTGGTGTTCCGGTTTGACTTTCCATCTGCTTTACTATCAACTTCCCAACTTGGAGAGACAGCCCCTTTAACCTCCTGGTTCGCACAGGTTTCCAATTTGGCAGAGGATGAAAGGGAAGAGGGAGAACCAATGAGAGAGTAGCTGTTAGGCATTTGGACGGGCACATATCACTGTAATTTCCCGGCAGGAAGAAGAATTAACCAAAGTCTCAGCCACCCACCGGGAACCAGTATAGGACCTGAACCAAAATTTTGGACTTGTGGTCAGCTCACCAAAAACGAATTGAAAAATGGAGCTCAGGGGCACAGCAATTCACAAACTGGCCGAGTAATAAAGGACAACTATCGTCCAAAAATCTGTTGAGGAAAGGCAACGAGGCGGACTTGAAAGCGAGGCAGAATAGCAGGAAACAGATTTCAATAGGTACGTTGGAATCGCCTTTAAAGCACAGGAAGAGGGGCACAACTTCGACAATGATGCACTTGGCCAAAAAGGGCGTATGCGTTTTCTCCTGAATATATTCAGGAGAAAACGCATACGCCCTTTTTGGCCAAGCAAGCAAGCGGGCAATGCAAATCTGCTCTACAAATATGTATCACTTCCCACTGGTCAAAAGGGACATCCACAAAATGTGTAAAAACCAGAAAGGCAAGACAGGCCCTGGAGAACAGGGAGCCTTGTTATGCTGATGGGCGGGATGTAAATTGCCAACTGCCTCTCTGGAGGAGTGCATTGTGTTCCCTAAAACAAGTAAAGAACAGAGCTACAGAGCCAAGGGCACTTCCAGTCTAGGGAATATACCTTGGGAAAACTGAAAATCAATAAGACAGAGCCACCCCAAAATTTAGGGCTGCACTGCTTACAAGGAACTCAACTTGGATACACCTTAAGTATCCCAGGAAATATAAAAATGGTTCAAAAAATTGTGGTACTTACGCACGATGGAATATCCCTCAGCCATGAAATCAATATCATAATACCAGTAGAAGCAAAATGGGTGGATTCAGGTACGATGATTCTAAGTGAAATAAGTCACACAGAAAAAGAAACTTATCATAAGATATCACTTATGAAGATCCTATAAACATGGCTACACTTGAACTGAGTTAGGAAAGAGAACAGTGTCTCACATTTAGAAAACACTCTTATGCCTGCTTAAGGGGGAAGGAGAGGTGGGGGTGATGCATAAAACCAGAGTTTGATATAAGCACAGGTACCGTTCCAAAAACCAACTATGGAATAGACAAGACCTACACCTTCCTGAGTGAAAGGGATTCAAAACCCCATATTTCCCGCAGAGGAATATATCTGATTATTAAGAATATTAAAACCTATGTATTGATATGTCTCTGAAAGGGAAAAAAGTGTGTCTAGACTGGCATAAACATGGCAGCGAGAATCAGCTCAAACCCACTATAAAAAGGAATTTCAAAAACAAAACAAAAAAACTGGGAAATTCTTTACAATTCCTTCAGGGTCTCTAATGAAACCTGGAATGACCCTATCTACAACGACAGCTGGATGTGGCATAAGGCTGGACACTTGGGACTGAGAGGATTGGTGAGATTGGGTGAGCAAATGTAGACCCTTTAAAGCACAAATGCTTGGCACCCATTCCATGAGTCCGAACTCTCCAGGTTGAAGGGAATATTACTACAGTTATATCATGTACAGGAAACCTAGAGAACGGACACACTGTGAATACGAAAGGTTTCTAAAACTCAACGAATAGTCCCTCTCCTGCTGCCCCGGTTTGACTTTCCATCTGCTTTACTATCAACCTCCCAACTTGGAGAGACAGCCCCTTTAACCTCCTAGTTCACACAGGTTGCCAATTTGGCAGTGGATGAAAGGGATGAGGGAGAACCAATGAGAGAGTAGCTGTTAGGCATTTGGACGGGCACATATCACTGTAATTTCCCGGCAGGAAGAAGAATTAACCAAAGTCTCAGCCACCCACCGGGAACCAGTATAGGTCCTGAACCAAAATTTTGGACTTGCGGTCAGCTCACCAAAAACGAGTTGAAAAATGGAGCTCAGGGGCCCAGCAATTCACAAACTGGCCGAGTAATAAAGGACAACTATCGTCCAAAAATTTGTTGAGGGAAGGCAACGAGGCGGACTTGAAAGCGAGGCAGAATAGCAGGAAACAGATTTCAAGAGGTAAGTTGGAATCGCCTTTAAAGCACAGGAAGAGGGGCACAACTTCGACAATGATGCCCTTGGCCAAAAAGGGCGTATGCGTATTCTCCTGAATATATTCAGGAGAAAACGCATACGCCCTTTTTGGCCAAGCAAGCAAGCGGGCAATGCAAATCTGCACTACAAAGAAGTATCACTTCCCACCGGTCAAAAGGGACATCCACAAAATGTGCAAAAAACCAGAAAGGAAAGACAGGCCCTGGAGAACAGGGAGCCTTGTTATGCTGATGGGCGGGATGTAAATTGCCAACTGCCTCTCTGGAGGAGTGCATTGTGTTCCCTAAAACAAGTAAACAACAGAGCTACAGAGCCAAGGGCACTTCCAGTCTAGGGAATATACCTTGGGAAAACTGAAAATCAATAATACAGAGCCACCCCAATATTTAGGGCTGCACTGTTTACAAGGACCTCAACTTGGGTACACCTTAAATATCCCAGGAAATATAAAAATGGTTCAAAAAATTGTGGTACTTACGTACGATGGAATATCCCTCAGCCATGAAATCAATGTCATAACACCAGTAGCAGCAAAATGGGTGGATTCAGGTACAATGATTCTAAGTGAAATAAGTCACAGAGAAAAAGAAACTTATCATAAGATATCATTTATGAAGATCCTGTAAACATGGCTACACTTGAACTGAGTTAGGAAAGAGAACAGTGTCTCACATTTAGAAAACACTCTTATGCCTGCTTAAGGGGGAAGGAGAGGTGGGGTGATGCATAAAACCAGAGTTTGATATAAGCACACGTACCGTTCCAAAAACCAACTATGGAATAGACAAGACCTACACCGTCCTCAGTGAAAGGGACTCAAAACACCATATTTCCCGCAGAGGAATATATCTGACTAGTAAGAATCTTAAAACCTATGTATTGATATGTCTCCGTAAGGGAATCAAATGTGTCTAGACAGGCATAAACATGGCAGCGAGAATCAGCTCAAACCAACTGTAAAAAGGAATTTCAAAAACAAAACAAGAAAACTGGGAAATTCTTTACAATTCCTTCAGGGTCTCTGATGAAACCTGGAATGACCGTATCTACAACGACAGCTGGATGTGGCATAAGGAGGGACACTTGGGACTGAGATGATTTGTGAGATTGGGTGAGCAAATGCAGACCCTTTAAAGCACAAATGCCTGGCACCCATTCCATGGGTCCCAACTCTCCAGGTTGAAGGGAATATTACTACAGCTATAACATATACAGGAAACCTAGAGAACGGACACACTGTGAATACGAAAGGTTTCTAAAACTCAACGAATAGTCCCTCTCCTGGTGCTCCGGTTTGACTTTCCATCTGCTTTACTATCAATCTCCCAACTTGGACAGACAGCCCCTTTAACCTCCTAGTTTGCACAGGTTTCCAATTTGGCAAAGGATGAAAGGGAAGAGGGAGAACTAATGAGAGAGTAGCTGTTTGGCATTTGGACGGGCACATATCACTGTAATTTCCCGGCAGGAAGAAGAATTAACCAAAGTCTCAGCCACCCACCAGGAACCAGTATAGGTCCTGAACCAAAATTTTGGACTTGCGGTCAGCTCACCAAAAACAAGTTGAAAAATGGAGCTCAGGGGCACAGCAATACACAAACTGGCCGAGTCATAAAAGACAACTATCATCCAAAAATCTGTTGAGGGAAGGCAACGAGGCGGACTTGAAAGCGAGGCCGAATAGCAGGAAACAGATTTCAAGAGGTACGTTGGAATCACCTTTAAAGCACAGGAAGAGGGGCACAACTTCGACAATGATGCACTTGGCCAAAAAGGGCGTATGCGTTTTCTCCTGAATATATTCAGGAGAAAACGCATACGCCCTTTTTGGCCAAGCAAGCAAGCGGGCAATGCAAATCTGCACTACAAAGAAGTATAACTTCCCACCGGTCAAAAGGGACATCCACAAAATGTGTAAAAACCAGAAAGGCAAGACAGGCCCTGGAGAACAGGGTGCCTTGTTATGCTGATGGGCGGGATGTAAATTGCCAACTGCCTCTCTGGAGGAGTGCATTGTGTTCCCTAAAACAAGTAAACAAGAGAGCTACAGAGCCAAGGGCACTTCCAGTCTAGGAAATATACCTTGGGAAAACTGAAAATCAATAAGACAGACCCACCCCAAAATTTAGGGCTGCACTGCTTACAAGGACCTCAACTTGGGTACACCTTAAATATGCCAGGAAATATAAAAATGGTTCAAAAAATTGTGGTACTTACGTACGATGGAATATCCCTCAGCCATGAAATCAATGTCATAAGACCAGTAGCAGCAAAATGGGTGGATTCAGGTATGATGATTCTAAGTGAAATAAGTCACACAGAAAAAGAAACTTATCATAAGATATCACTTATGAAGATCCTGTAAACATGGCTACACTTGAACTGAGTTAGGAAAGAGAACAGTGTCTCACATTTAGAAAACACACTTATGCCTGCTTAAGGGGGAAGGAGAGGTGGGGTGATGCATAAAACCAGAGTTTGATATAAGCACACGTACCGTTCCAAAAACCAACTATGGAATAGACAAGACCTACACCTTACTCAGTGAACGGGACTCAAAACACCATATTTCCCGCAGAGGAATATATCTGACTAGTAAGAATCTTAAAACCTATGTATTGATATGTCTCCGTAAGGGAATCAAGTGTGTCTAGACTGGCATAAACATGGCAGTGAGAATCAGCTCAAACCCACTATAAAAAGGAATTTCAAAAACAAAACAAAAATACGGGGAAATTCTTTACAATTCCTTCAGGGTCTCTGATGAATCCTGGAATGACCCTATCTACAACGACAGCAGGATGTGGCATAAGGAGGGACACTTGGGACTGAGAGGATTGGTGAGATTGGGTGAGCAAATGAAGACCCTTTAAAGCACAAATGCCTGGCACCCATTACATGGGTCCCAACTCTCCAGTTTGAAGGGAATATTACTACAGCTATAACATGTACGGGAAACCTACAGAACGGACACACTGTGAATACGAAAGGATTGTAAAACTCAACGAATAGTCCCTCTCCTGGTGCTCGGGTTTGACTTTACATCTGCTTTACTATCAACCTCCCAACTTGGAGAGACAGCCCCTTTAACCTCCTGGTTCTCACAGGTTGCCAATTTGGCAGAGGATGAAAGGGAAGAGGGAGAACCAATGAGAGAGTAGCTGTTAGGAATTTGGACGGGCACATATCACTGTAATTTCCAGGAAGGAAAAAGAATTAACCAAAGTCTCAGCCACCACCGGGAACCAGTATAGTTCCTGAACCGAAATTTTGGACTTGCGGTCAGCTCACCAAAAACGAGTTGAAAAATGGAGCTGAGGGGCACAGCAATTCACAAACTGGCCGAGTAATAAAGGACAACTATCGTCCAAAAATCTGTCGAGGGTAGGCAAAGAGGCGGACTTGACAGTGAGCAGAATAGCAGGAAACTGATTTCAAGAAGTACGTTGGAATCGCCTTTAAAGCACAGGAAGAGGGGCACAACTTCGAAAATGATGAACTTGGCCAAAAAGGGCGTATGCGTTTTCTCCTGAATATCTTCAGGAGAAAACGCATACTCCCTTTTGGCCAAGCAAGCAAGCGGGCAATGCAAATCTGCACTAAAAAGTAGTATCACTTCCAACGGGTCAAAAGGGACATCCACAAAATGTGTAAAAACCAGAAAGGCAAGACATTCCCTGGAGAACAGGGAGCCTTGTTATGCTGATGGGCGGAATGTAAATTGCCAACTGCCTCTCTGGAGGAGTGCGTTGTGTTCCCTAAAACAAGTAAAGAACAGAGCTACAGAGCCAAGGGCCCTTCCAGTCTAGGGAATATACCTTGGGAAAACTGAAAATCAATAAGACAGAGCCATCCCAAAATTTAGGGCTCCACTGCTTACAAGGACCTCAACTTGGATACACCTTAAGTATCCCAGGAAATATAAAAATGGTTCAAAAAATTCTGGTACTTACGTACGATGGAATATCCCTCAGCCATGAAATCAATGTCATAAGACCAGTAGCAGCAAAATGGGTGGATTCAGGTACGATGATTCTAAGTGAAATAAGTCACAGAGAAAAAGAAACTTATCATAAGATATCACTTATGAAGATCCTGTAAACATGGCTACACTTGAACTGAGTTAGGAAAGAGAACAGTATCTCATATTTAGAAAACATTCTTATGCCTGCTTAAGGTGGAAGGAGAGGTGGGGTGATGCATAAAACCAGAGTTTGATATAAGCACAGGTACCGTTCCAAAAACCAACAATGGAATACACAAGACCTACTCCTTTCTCAGTGAAAGGGACTCAAAACCCCATATTTCCCGCAGAGGAATATATCTGACTAGTAAGAATCTTAAAACCTATGTATTGATATGTCTCCATAAGGGAATCAAGTGTGTCTAGACTGGCATAAACATGGCAGCGAGAATCAGCTCAAACCACTATAAAAAGGAATTTCAAAAACAAAACAAAAAAAAACTGGGAAATTCTTTACAATTCCTTCCGGGTCCCTGATGAAACCTGGAATGACCCTATCTATAACGACAGCTGGATGTGGCATAAGGAGGGACACTTGAGACTGAGTCGATTGGTGAGATTGGGTGAGCAAATGCAGACCATTTAAAGCAATAATGCATGGCACCAATTCCATGGGTCCCAACTCTCCAGGTTGAAGGGAATATTACTACAGCTATAACATGTACGGGAAACCTAGAGAACGGACACACTGTGAATACGAAAGGTTTCTAAAACTCAACGAATTGTCCCTCTCCTGGTGCTCCGGTTTGACTTTCCATCTGCTTTACTATCAACCTCCCAACTTGGAGAGACAGCCCCTTTAACCTCCTGGTTCACACAGGTTGCCAATTTGGCAGAGGATGAAAGCGAAGAGGGAGAACCAATGAGAGGGTAGCTGTTAGGCATTTGGACGGGCACATATCACTGTAATTTCCCAGCAGGAAGAAGAATTAACCAAAGTCTCAGCCACCCACCGGGAACCAGTATAGGTCCTGAACCAAAATTTTGGACTTGCGGTCAGCTCACCAAAAACGAGTTGAAAAATGGAGCTCAGGGGCACAGAAATTCACAAACTGGCCGAGTAATAAAGGACAACTATCGTCCAAAAATCTGTTGAGGGAAGGCAACGAGGCGGACTTGAAAGCGAAGCAGAATAGCAGGAAACAGATTTCAAGAAGTACGTTGGAATCGCCTTTAAAGCACAGGAAGAGGGGCACAACTTCGAAAATGATGCACTTGGCCAAAAAGGGCGTATGCGTTTTGCCCTGAATATCTTCAGGAGAAAACGCATATGCCCATTTTGGCCAAGCAAGCAAGCGGGTAATGCAAATCTGCACTACAAAGAAGTATCACTTCCCACCGGTCAAAAGGGACATCCACAAAATGTGTAAAAACCAGAAAGGCAAGACAGGCCCTGGAGAACAGGGAGCCTTGTTATGCTGATGGGCGGGATGTAAATTGCCAACTGCCTCTCTGGAGGAGTGCATTGTGTTCCCTAAAACAAGTAAAGAACAGAGCTACAGAGCCAAGGGCCCTTCCAGTCTAGGGAATATACCTCGGGAAAAATGAAAATCAATAAGACAGAGCCACCCCAAAATTTAGGGCTGCACTGCTTACAGGGACCTCAACTTGGATACACCTTAAGTATCCCAGGAAATATAAAAATGGTTCAAAAAATTCTGGTACTTACGTACGATGGAATATCCCTCAACCATGAAATCAATGTCATAAGACAAGTAGAAGCAAAATGGGTGGATTCAGGTACGATGATTCTAAGTGAAATAAGTCACACAGAAAAAGTAACTTATCATAAGATATCACTTATGAAGATCCTGTAAACATGGCTACACTTGAACTGAGTTAAGAAAGAGAAGAGTGTCTCACGTTTAGAAAACACTCTTATGCCTGCTTAAGGGGGAAGGAGAGGTGGGGTGATGCATAAAACCTGAGTTTGATATAAGCACAGGTACCGTTCCAAAAACCAACTATGGAATAGACAAGACCTACACCTTCCTCAGTGAAAGGGACTCAAAACCCCATATTTCCCGCAGAGGAATATATCTGACTAGTAAGAATCTTAAAACCTATGTATTGATATGTCTCCGTAAGGGAATCAAGTGTGTCTAGACTGGCATAAACATGGCAGCGAGAATCAGCTCAAACCCACTATAAAAAGGAATTTCAAAAACAAAACAAAAAAACTGGGAAATTCTTTCCAATTCCTTCAGGGTCTCTGATGAAACCTGGAATGACCCTATCTACAATGACAGCTGGATGTGGCATAAGGCTGGACACTTGGGACTGAGAGGATTCGTGAGATTGGGTGAGCAAATGCAGACCCTTTAAAGCACAAATGCCTGGCACCCATTCCATGGGTCCCAACTCTCCAGTTTGAAGGGAATATTACTACAGCTATAACATGTACGGGAAACCTAGAGAACGGACACACTGTGAATACGAAAGGTTTCTAAAACTCAACGAATAGTCCCTATCCTGGTGCTCCGGTTTGACTTTCCATCTGCTTTACTATCAACCTCCCAACTTGGAGAGATAGCCCATTTAACCTCCTGGTTTGCACAGGTTGCCAATTTGGCTGAGGATGAAAGGGAATAGGGAGAACCAATGAGAGAGTAGCTGTTAGGCATTTGGACGGGCACATATCACTCTAACTTCCCGGCAGGAAGAAGAATTAACCAACGTCTCAGCCACCCACCGGGAACCAGTATAGGTCCTGAGCCAAAATTTTGGACTTGCGTTCAGCTCACCAAAAACGAGGTGAAAAATGGAGCTCAGGGGCACAGCAATTTACAAACTGGCCGAGTAATAAAGGACAACTATCGTCCAAAAATCTGTTGAGGGAAGGCAACGAGGCGGACTTGAAAGCGAGGCAGAATAGCAGGAAACAGATTTCAAGAGGTACGTTGGATTCGACTTTAAAGCACAGGAAGAGGCGCACAACTTCGACAATGATGCACTTGGCCAAAAAGGGCGTATGCGTTTCCTCCTGAATATATTCAGGAGAAAACGCATACGCCCTTTTTGGCCAAGCAAACAAACGGGCAATGCAAATCTTCACTACAAAGAAGTATCACTTCCCACCGGTTAAAAGGGACATCCACAAAATGTGTAAAAACCAGAAAGGCAAGACAGGCCCTGGAGAACAGGGAGCCTTGTTATGCTGATGGGCGGGATGTAAATTGCCAACTGCCTCTCTGGAGGAGTGCATTGTGTTCCCTAAAACAAGTAAAGAACAGAGCTACAGTGCCAAGGGCACTTACAGTCTAGGGAATATACCTTGGGAAAACTGAAAATCAATAAGACAGAGCCACCCCAAAATTTAGGGCTGCACTGCTTACAAGGACCTCAACTTGGATACACCTTAAGTATCCCAGGAAATATAAAAATGGGTCAAAAAATTGTGGTACTTACGTACGATGGAATATCCCTCAGCCATGAAATCAATGTCATAAGACCAGTAGCAGCAAAATGGGTGGATTCAGGTACGATGATTCTAAGCGAAATAAGTCACACAGAAAAATAAACTTATCATAAGATATCACTTAAGAAGATCCTATAAACATGGCTACACTTGAACTGAGTTAGGAAAGAGAACAGTGTCTCATATTTAGAAAAAACTCTTATGCCTGCTTCAGGGGGAAGGAGAGGTGGGGTGATGCATAAAAGCAGAGTTTGATATAAGCACAGGTACCGTTCCAAAAACCAACTATGGAATAGAGAAGACCCACACCTTCCTCAGTGAAAGGGACTCAAAACCCCATATTTCCCGCAGAGGAATATATCTGACTAGTAAGAATCTTAAAACCTATGTATTGATATGTCTCCGTAAGAGAATCAAGTGTGTCTAGACTGAAATAAACATGGCAGCGAGAATCAGCTCAAACCCACTATAAAAAGGAATTTCAAAAACAAAACAAAAAAACTGGGAAATTCTTTACAATTCCTTCAGGGTCTCTGATGAAACCTGGAATGACCCTATCTACAACAACAGCTGGGTGTGGCATAAGGAGGGACACTTGGGACTGAGACGATTGGTGAGATTGGGTGAGCAAATGCAGACCCTTTAAAGCACAAATGCCTGACACCCATTCCATGGGTCCCAACTCTCCAGGTTGAAGGGAATATTACTACAGCTATAACATGTACGGGAAACCTAGAGAACGGACACACTGCGAATACGAAAGGTTTCTAAAACTCAACGAATAGTCCCTCTCCTGGTGCTCCGGTTTGACTTTCCATCTGCTTTACTATCAACCTCCCAACTTGGAGAGATAGCCCATTTAACCTCCTGGTTTGCACAGGTTGCCAATTTGGCTGAGGATGAAAGGGAATAGGGAGAACCAATGAGAGAGTAGCTGTTAGGCATTTGGACGGGCACATATCACTCTAACTTCCCGGCAGGAAGAAGAATTAACCAACGTCTCAGCCACCCACCGGGAACCAGTATAGGTCCTGAACCAAAATTTTGGACTTGCGGTCAGCTCACCAAAAACGAGGTGAAAAATGGAGCCCAGGGGCACAGCAATTTACAAACTGGCCGAGTAATAAAGGACAACTATCGTCCACAAATCTGTTGAGGGAAGGCAACGAGGCGGACTTGAAAGCGAGGCAGAATAGCAGGAAACAGATTTCAAGAGGTACGTTGGATTCGACTTTAAAGCACAGGAAGAGGCGCACAACTTCGACAATGATGCACTTGGCCAAAAAGGTCGTATGCGTTTCCTCCTGAATATATTCAGGAGAAAACGCATACGCCCTTTTTGGCCAAGCAAACAAACGGGCAATGCAAATCTTCACTACAAAGAAGTATCACTTCCCACCGGTTAAAAGGGACATCCACAAAATGTGTAAAAACCAGAAAGGCAAGACAGGCCCTGGAGAACAGGGAGCCTTGTTATGCTGATGGGCGGGATGTAAATTGCCAACTGCCTCTCTGGAGGAGTGCATTGTGTTCCCTAAAACAAGTAAAGAACAGAGCTACAGAGCCAAGGGCACTTACAGTCTAGGGAATATACCTTGGGAAAACTGAAAATCAATAAGACAGAGCCACCCCAAAATTTAGGGCTGCACTGCTTACAAGGACCTCAACTTGGATACACCTTAAGTATCCCAGGAAATATAAAAATGGGTCAAAAAATTGTGGTACTTACGTACGATGGAATATCCCTCAGCCATGAAATCAATGTCATAAGACCAGTAGCAGCAAAATGGGTGGATTCAGGTACGATGATTCTAAGCGAAATAAGTCACACAGAAAAATAAACTTATCATAAGATATCACTTAAGAAGATCCTATAAACATGGCTACACTTGAACTGAGTTAGGAAAGAGAACAGTGTCTCATATTTAGAAAACACTCTTATGCCTGCTTCAGGGGGAAGGAGAGGTGGGGTGATGCATAAAAGCAGAGTTTGATATAAGCACAGGTACCGTTCCAAAAACCAACTATGGAATAGAGAAGACCTACACCTTCCTCAGTGAAAGGGACTCAAAACCCCATATTTCCCGCAGAGGAATATATCTGACTAGTAAGAATCTTAAAACCTATGTACTGATATGTCTCCGTAAGAGAATCAAGTGTGTCTAGACTGACATAAACATGGCAGCGAGAATCAGCTCAAACCCACTATAAAAAGGAATTTCAAAAACAAAACAAAAAAACTGGGAAATTCTTTACAATTCCTTCAGGGTCTCTGATGAAACCTGGAATGACCCTATCTACAACAACAGCTGGGTGTGGCATAAGGAGGGACACTTGGGACTGAGACGATTGGTGAGATTCGGTGAGCAAATGCAGACACTTTAAAGCACAAATGCCTGACACCCATTCCATGGGTCCCAACTCTCCAGGTTGAAGGGAATATTACTACAGCTATAACATGTACGGGAAACCTAGAGAACGGACACACTGCGAATACGAAAGGTTTCTAAAACTCAACGAATAGTCCCTCTCCTGGTGCTCCGGTTTGACTTTCCATCTGCTTTACTATCAACCTCCCAACTTGGAGAGACAGCCCCTTTAACCTCGTGGTTCGCACAGGTTGCCAATTTGGCAGAGGATGAAAGGGAAGAGGGAGAACCAATGAGAGAGTAGCTGTTAGGCATTTGGACGGGCACATATCACTGTAATTTCCCGGCAGGAAGAAGAATTAACCAACGTCTCAGCCTCCCACCGGGAACCAGTATAGATCCTGAACCAAAATTTTAGACTTGCTGTCAGCTCACCAAAAACGAGTTGAAAAATGGAGCTCAGGGGCACAGCAATTCACAAACTGGCCGAGTAATAAAGGACAACTATCGTCCAAAAATCTGTTGAGGGAAGGCAACGAGGCGGACTTGAAAGCGAGGTAGAATAGCAGGAAACAGATTTCAAGAGGTACGTTGGATTCGACTTTAAAGCACAGGAAGAGGCGCACAACTTCGACAATGATGCACTTGGCCAAAAAGGGCGTATGCGTTTTCTCCTGAATATATTCAGGAGAAAACGCATACGCCCTTTTTGGCCAAGCAAGCAAGCGGGCATTGCAAATCTGCACTACAAAGAAGTATCACTTCCCACCGGTCAAAACGAACATCCACAAAATGTGTAAAAACCAGAAAGGCAAGACAGGCCCTGGAGAACAGGGAGCCTTGTTATGCTGATGGGCGGGATGTAAATTGCCAACTGCCTCTCTAGAGGAGTATATTGTGTTCCCTAAAACAAGTAAAGAACAGAGATACAAAGCCAAGGGCACTTCCAGTCTAGGGAATATACCTTGGGAAAACTGAAAATCAATAAGACAGAGCCACCCCAAAATTTAGGGCTGCACTGCTTACAAGGAACTCAACTTGGGTACACCTTAAATATCCCAGGAAATATAAAAATGGTTCAAAAAATTGTGGTACTTACGTACGATGGAATATCCCTCAGCCATGAAATCAATGTCATAAGACCAGTAGCAGCAAAATGGGTGGATTCAGGTACGATGATTCTAAGTGAAATAAGTCACAGAGAAAAAGAAACTTATCATAAGATATCACTTATGAAGATCCTGTAAACATGGCTACACTTGAACTGAGTTAGGAAAGAGAACAGTGTCTCACATTTAGAAAACACTCTTATGCCTGCTTAAGGGGGAAGGAGAGGTGGGGTGATGCATAAAACCAGAGTTTGATATAAGCACAGGTACCGTTCCAAAAACCAACTATGGAATAGACAAGACCAACACCTTCCACAGTGAAAGGGACTCAAAACCCCATATTTCCTGCAGAGAAATATATCTGACTAGTAAGAATCTTAAAACCTATGTATTGATATGTCTCCATAAGGGAATCAAGTGTGTCTAGACTGGCATAAACATGGCAGTGAGAATCAGCTCAAACCCACTATAAAAAGGTATTTCAAAAACAAAACAAAAAAACTGGGAAATTCTTTACAATTCCTTCAGGGTCTCTGATGAAATCTGGAATGACCCTATCTACAACGACAGCTGGATGTGGCATAAGGAGGGACACTTGGGACTGAGAAGATTGGTGAGATTTGGGGACCAAATGCAGACCCTTTGAAGCACAAGTGCCTGGCACCCATTCCATGGGTCCCAACTCTCTAGGTTGAAGGGAATATAACTACAGCTATAACATGTACGGGAAACGTAGAGAATGGACACACTGTGAATACGAAAGGTTTCTAAAACTCAACGAATAGTCCCTCTCCTGGTGCTCCGGTTTGACATTCCATCTGCTTTACTATCAGCCTCCCAACATGGAGAGACAGCCCCTTTAACCTCCTGGTTCACACAGGTTGCCAATTTGTCAGAGGATGAAAGCGAAGAGGGAGAACCAATGAGAGAGCAGCTGTTAGGCATTTGGACGGGCACATATCACTGTAATTTCCCAGCAGGAAGAAGAATTAACCAAAGTCTCAGCCACCCACTGGGAACCAGTATAGGTCTTGAACCAAAATTTTGCACTTGCGGTCAGCTCACCAAAAACGAGTTGAAAAATGGGGCTCAGGGGCACAGCAATTCACAAACTGGCCGAGTAATAAAGGACAACTATCGTCCAAAAATCTGTTGAGGGAAGGCAACGAGTTGGACTTGAAAGCGAGGCAGAATAGCAGGAAACAGATTTCAAGAGGTACGTTGGAATCGCCTTTAAAGCACAGGAAGAGGGGCACAACTTCGACAATGATGCACTTGGCCAAAAAGGGCGTATGCGTTTTCTCCTGAATATATTCAGGAGAAAACGCATACGCCCTTTTTGGCCAAGCAAGCAAACGGGCAATGCAAATCTTCACTACAAAGAAGTATCACTTCCCACCGGTTAAAAGGGACATCCACAAAATGTGTAAAAACCAGAAAAGCAAGACAGGCCCTTTAGAACAGGGAGCCTTGTTATGCTGATGGGCGGGATGTAAATTGCCAACTGCCTCTCTGGAGGAGTGCATTGTGTTCCCTAAAACAAGTAAACAACAGAGCTACAGAGCCAAGGGCACTTCCAGTCTAGGGAATATACCTTGGGAAAACTGAAAATCAATAAGACAGAGCCACCCCAAAATTTAGGGCTGCACTGCTTACAAGGACCTCAACTTGGGTACACCTTAAATATCCCAGGAAATATAAAAATGGTTCAAAAAATTGTGGTACTTACGTATGATGGAATATCCCTCAGCCATGAAATCAATGTCATAAGACCAGTAGCAGCAAAATGGGTGGATTCAGGTACGACGATTCTAAGTGAAATAAGTCACACAGAAAAAGAAACTTATCATAAGATATCACTTATGAAGATCCTGTAAACATGGCTACACTTGAACTGAGTTAGGAAAGAGAACAGTGTCTCACATTTAGAAAACACTCTTATGCCTGCTTAAGGGGGAAGGAGAGGTGGGGTGATGCATAAAACCAGAGTTTGATATAAGCACAGGTACCGTTCCAAAAACCAACTATGGAATAGACAAGACCTACACCTTCCTCAGTGAAAGGGACTCAAAACCCCATATTTCCCGCAGAGGAATATATCTGACAAGTAAAAATCTTAAAACCTATGTATTGATATGTCTCCGTAAGGGAATCAAGTGTGTCTAGACTGGCATAAACATGGCAGCGAGAATCAGCTCAAACCCACTCTAAAAAGGAATTTCAAAAACAAAACAAAAAAACTGGGAAATTCTTTACAATTCCTTCAGCATCTCTGATGAAACCTGGAATGACCCTATCAACAATGACAGCTGGATGTGGCATAAGGAGGGACACTTGGGACTGAGACGATTGGTGAGATTGGGTGAGCAAATGCAGACCCTTTAAAGCCCAAATGCCTGGCACCCATTCCATGGGTCCCAACTCTCCAGGTCGAAGGAAATATTACTACAGTTATAACATGTACGGGAAACCTAAAGAACGGACACACTGTGAATACGAAAGGTTTCTAAAACTCAACGAATAGTACGTCTCCTGGTGCTCCGTTTTGACTTTCCATCAGCTTTACTATCAACCTCCCAACTTGGAGAGACAGCCCCTTTAACCTCCCAGTTCACACAGGTTGCCCATTTGGCAGAGGATGAAAGGGAAGAGAGAGAACCAATGAGAGAGTAGCTGTTAGGCATTTGGACGGGCACATATCTCTGTAATTTCCCGGCAGGAAGAAGAATTAACCAAAGTCTCAGCCACCCACCGGGAACCAGCATAGGTCCTGAACCAAAATTTTGGACTTGCGGTCAGCTCACAAAAAACGAGTTGAAAAATGGAGCTCAGGGGCACAGCAATTCACAAACTGGCCAAGTAATAAAGGACAAGTATCGTCCAAAAATCTGTTGAGGGAAGGCAACGAGGCGGACTTGAAAGCGAGGCAGAATAGCAGGAAACAGATTTCAAGAGGTACGTTGGAATCGCCTTTAAAGCACAGGAAAGGGGCACATCTTCGACAATGATGCACTTGGCCAAAAAGGGCGTATGCGTTTTCTCCTGAATATATTCAGGAGAAAACGCATACGCCCTTTTTGGCCAAGCAAGCAAGCGGGCAATGCAAATCTGCACTACAAAGAAGTATCACTTCCCACTGGTCAAAAGGGACATCCACAAAATGTGTAAAAACCAGAAAGGCAAGACAGGCCCTGGAGAACAGGGAGCCTTGTTATGCTGATGGGCGGGATGTAAATTGCCAACTGCCTCTCTGGAGGAGTGCATTGTGTTCCCTAAAACAAGTAAACAACAGAGCTACAGAGCCACGGGCACTTCCAGTCTAGGGAATACACCTTGGGAAAACGGAAAATCAATAAGACAGAGCCACCCCAAAATTTAGGGCTGCACTGCTTACAAGGACCTCAATTTGGGTACACCTTAAGTACACCAGGAAATATAAAAATGGTTCAAAAAATTGTGTTACTTAAGTACGATGGAATATCCCTCAGCCATGAAATCAATGTCATAAGACCAGTAGCAGCAAAATGGGTGGATTCAGGTACAATGATTCTAAGTGAAATAAGTCACACAGAAACAGAAACTTATCATAAGATATCACTTATGAAGATCCTGTAAACATGGCTACACTTTAACTGAGTTAGGAAAGAGAACAGTGTCTCACATTTAGAAAACACTCTTATGCCTGCTTAGGGGGAAGGAGAGGTGGGGTGATGCATAAAACCAGAGTTTGATATAAGCACAGGTACCGTTCCAAAAACCAACTATGGAATAGACAAGACCTACACCTTCCTCAGTGAAAGGGACTCAAAACCACATATTTCCCGCAGAGGAATATATCTGACTAGTAAGAATCTTAAAACCTATGTATTGATATGTCTCTGTAAGGGAATCAAGTGTGTCTAGACTGACATAAACATGGCAGCGAGAATCAGCTCAAACCCACTATAAAAAGGAATTTCAAAAACAGAACAAAAAAACTGGGAAATTCTTTACAATTCCTTCAGGGTCTCTGATGAAACCTGGAATGACCCTATCTACAACGACAGCTGGATGTGGCATAAGGCTGGACACTTGGGACTGAGAGAATTGGTGAGATTGGGTGAGCAAATGCAGACACTTTAAAGCAATAATGCATGGCACCCATTCCATGGGTCCCAACTCTCCAGGTTGAAGGGAATATTACTACAGTTATAACATGTATGGGAAACCTAGAGAACGGACACACTGTGTATACGAAAGGTTTCTAAAACTCAATGAATAGTCCCTCTCCTGGTGCTCCGGTTTGACTTTCCATCTGCTTTACTATCAACCTCCCAACTTGGAGAGACAGCCCCTTTAACCTCCTGGTTCGCACAGGTTGCCAATTTGGCAGAGGATGAAAGGGAAGAGGGAGAACCAATGAGAGAGTAGCTGTTAGGCATTTGGACGGGCACATGTCACTGTAATTTCCCGGCAGGAAGAAAAATTAACCAAAGTCTCAGCCACCCACCGGGAACCAGTATAGGTCCTGAACCAAAATTTTGGACTTGCGGTCAGCTCACCAAAAACGAGTTGAAAAATGGAGCTCAGGGGCACAGCAATTCACAAACTGGCCGAGTAATAAAGGACAACTATCGTCCAAAAATCTGTTGAGGAAAGGCAACGAGGCAGACTTGAAAGCGAGGCAGAATAGCAGGAAACAGATTTCAAGAGGTACGTTGGAATCGCCTTTAAAGCACAGGAAGAGGGGCACAACTTCGACAATGATGCACTTGGCCAAAAAGTGCGTATGCGTTTTCTCCTGAATATATTCAGGAGAAAATGCATACGACCTTTTTGGCCAAGCAAGCAAGCGGGCAATGCAAATCTGCACTACAAAGAAGTATCACTTCCCACTGGTCAAAAGGGACATCCACAAAATGTGTAAAAACCAGAAAGGCAAGACAGGCCCTGGAGAAGAGGGAGCCTTGTTATGCTGATGAGCGGGATGTAAATTGCCAACTGCCTCTCTGGAGGAGTGCACTGTGTTCCCTAAAACAAGTAAAGAACAGAGCTAGAGAGCCAAGGGCACTTCCAGTCTAGGGAATATACCTCGGGAGAACTGAAAATCAATAAGACAGAGCCACCCCAAAATTTAGGGCTGCACTGCTTACAAGGACCTCAACTTGGATACACCTTAA
This sequence comes from Hyperoodon ampullatus, assembly GCF_949752795.1. NCBI lineage: Eukaryota > Metazoa > Chordata > Mammalia > Artiodactyla > Ziphiidae > Hyperoodon > Hyperoodon ampullatus. The sequence goes on from NW_027640773.1 coordinate 237,304, forward strand.
GTATCCCAGGAAATATAAAAATGGTTCAAAATATTGTGTTACTTACATACGATGGAATATCTCTCAGCCATGAAATCAATGTCATAAGACCAGTAGCAGCAAAATGGGTGGATTCAGGTACGATGATTCTAAGTGAAATAAGTCACACAGAAAAAGAAACTTATCATAAGATATCACTTATGAAGGCCCTATAAACATGGCTACACTTGAACTGAGTTAGGAAAGAGAACAGTGTCTCACATTTAGAAAACACACTTATGCCTGCTTAAGGGGGAAGGAGAGATGGGGTGATGCATAAAACCAGAGTTTGATATAAGCACAGGTACCGTTCCAAACACCAACTATGGAATAGACAAGACCTACACCTTCCTCAGTGAAAGGGACACAAAATCCCATATTTCCCGCAGAGGAATATATCTGACTAGTAAGAATCTTAAAACCTATGTATTGATATGTCTCTGTAAGGGAATGAAGTGTGTCTAGACTGGCATAAACATGGCAGCGAGAATCAGCTCAAACCCACTATAAAAAGGAATTTCAAAAACAAAACAAAAAAACTGGGAAATTCTTTACAATTCCTTCAGGGTCTCTGATGAAACCTGGAATGACCCTATCTACAACGACAGCTGGATGTGGCATAAGGCTGGACACTTGGGACTGAGAGGATTGGTGAGAGTGGGTGAGCAAATGCAGACCCTTTAAAGCAATAATGCATGGCACACATTCCATGGGTCCCAACTCTCCAGGTTGAAGGGAATATTACTACAGTTATAACACGTACGGGAAACCTAGAGAACGGACACACTGTGAATACGAAAGGTTTCTAAAACTCAACGAATAGTCCCTCTCCTGGTGCTCCGTTTTGACTTTCCATCAGCTTTACTATCAACCTCCCAACTTGGAGAGACAGCCCCTTTAACCTCCCAGTTCACACAGGTTGCCCATTTGGCAGAGGATGAAAGGGAAGAGAGAGAACCAATGAGAGAGTAGCTGTTAGGCATTTGGACGGGCACATATCTCTGTAATTTCCCGGCAGGAAGAAGAATTAACCAAAGTCTCAGCCACCCACCGGGAACCAGCATAGGTCCTGAACCAAAATTTTGGACTTGCGGTCAGCTCACAAAAAACGAGTTGAAAAATGGAGCTCAGGGGCACAGCAATTCACAAACTGGCCAAGTAATAAAGGACAAGTATCGTCCAAAAATCTGTTGAGGGAAGGCAACGAGGCGGACTTGAAAGCGAGGCAGAATAGCAGGAAACAGATTTCAAGAGGTACGTTGGAATCGCCTTTAAAGCACAGGAAGAGGGGCACAACTTCGACAATGATGCATTTGGCCAAAAAGGGCGTATGCGTTTTCTCCTGAATATATTCAGGAGAAAACGCATACGCCCTTTTTGGCCAAGCAAGCAAGCGGGCAATGCAAATCTGTACTACAAAGAAGTATCACTTCCCACCGGTCAAAAGGGACATCCACAAAATGTGTAAAAACCAGAAAGGCAAGACAGGCCCTGGAGAACAGGGAGCCTTGTTATGCTGATGGGCCGCATGTAAATTGACAACTGCCTCTCTGGAAGAGTACATTGTGTTCCCTAAAACAAGTAAAGAACGGAGCTACTGAGCCAAGGGCACTTCCAGTCTAGGGAATATACCTTGGGAAAACTGAAAATCAATAAGACAGAGCCACCCCAAAATTTAGGGCTGCACTGCTTACAAGGACCTCAAATTGGGTACACCTTAAGTATCCCAGGAAATATAAAAATGGTTCAAAAAATTGTGGTACTTACGTACGATGGAATATCCCTCAGCCATGAAATCAATGTCATAAGACCAGTAGCAGCAAAATGGGTGGATTCAGGTACGATGATTCTAAGTGAAATAAGTCACACAGAAAAATAAACTTATCATAAGATATCACTTATGAAGATCCTGTAAACATGGCTACTCTTGAACTGAGTTAGGAAAGAGAACAGTGTCTCACATTTAGAAAACACACTTATGCCTGCTTAAGGGGGAAGGAGAGGTGGGGTGATGCATAAAACCAGAGTTTGATATAAGCACAGGTACCGTTCCAAAAACCAACTATGGAATAGACAAGACCTACACCTTCCTCAGTGAAAGGGACTCAAAACCCCATATTTCCCGCAGAGGAATATATCTGACTAGTAAAGTAAGAATCTTAAAACCTATGTATTGATATGTCTCCGTAAGGGAATCAAGTGTGTCTAGACTGGGATAAATATGGCAGCGAGAATCAGCTCAAACCCACTATAAAAAGGAATTTCAAAAATAAAACAAAAAAACTGGGAAATTCTTTACAATTCCTTCAGGGTCTCTGATGAAACCTGAAATGACCCTATCTACAATGACAGCTGGATGTGGCATAAGGCTGGACACTTGGGACTGAGAGGATTGGTGAGATTGGGTGAGCAAATGCAGACCCTTTAAAGCAATAATGCATGGCACACATTCCATGGGTCCCAACTCTCCAGGTTGAAGGGAATATTACTACAGATATAACATGTACGGGAAACCTAGACAACGGACACACTGTGAATACGAAAGGTTTCTAAAACTCAACGAATAGTCCGTCTCCTGGTGCTCTGGTTTGACTTTACACCTGCTTTACTATCATCCTCCCAACTTGGAGAGACAGCCCCTTTAACCTCCTGGTTCGCACAGGTTGCCAATTTGGCAGAGGATGAAAGGGAAGAGGGAGAACCAATGAGAGAGTAGATGTTAGGCATTTGAACGGGCACATATCACTGTAATTTCCCGGCAGGAAGAAGAATTAACCAAAGTCTAAGCCACCCACCGGAAACCAGCATAGGTCCTGAACCAAAATTTCGGACTTGCGGTCAGCTCACCAAAAACGAGTTGGAAATTGGAGCTCAGGGGCACAGCAATTCACAAACTGACCGAGTAATAAAGGACAACTATCGTCCAAAAATCTGTTGAGGGAAGGCAACGAGGCGGACTTGAAAGCGAGGCAGAATAGCAGGAAACAGATATCAAGAGGTACGTTGGAATCACCTTTAAAGCACAGGAAGAGGGGCACAACTTCGACAATGATGCACTTGGCCAAAAAGGGCGTATGTGTTTTCTCCTGAATATAATCAGCAGAAAACGCATACACCCTTTTTGCCCAAGCAAGCAAGCGGGCAATGCAAATCTGCACTACAAAGAAGTATCACTTCCCACCGGTTAAAAGGGATATCCACAAAATGTGTAAAAACCAGAAAAGCAAGACAGGCCCTGGAGAACAGGGAGCCTTGTTATGCTGATGGGCGGGATGTAAATTGCCAACTGCCTCTCTGGAGGAGTGCATTGTGTTCCCTAAAACAAGTAAAGAACAGAGCTACAGAGCCAAGGGCACTTCCAGTCTAGGGAATATACTTTGGGAAAACTGAAAATCAATAAGACACAGCCACCCCAAAATTTAAGGCTGCACTGCTTACAAGGACCTCAACTTGGGTACACCTTAAATATCCCAGGAAATATAAAAATGGTTCAAAAAATTGTGGTACTTACGTATGATGGGATATCCCTCAGCCATGAAATCAATGTCATAAGACCAGTAGCAGCAAAATGGGTGGATTCAGGTACGATGATTCTAAGTGAAATAAGTCACACAGAAACAGAAACTTATCATAAGATATCACTTATGAAGATCCTGTAAACATGGCTACACTTGAACTGAGTTAGGAAAGAGAACAGTGTCTCACATTTAGAAAACACTCTTATGCCTGCTTAAGGGGGAAGGAGAGGTGGGGTGATGCATAAAACCAGAGTTTGATATAAGCAGAGGTACCGTTCCAAAAACCAACTATGGAATAGACAAGACCTACACCTTCCTCAGTGAAAGGGACTCAAAACCCCATATTTCCGGCAGAGGAATATATCTGACAAGTAAAAATCTTAAAACCTATGTATTGATATGTCTCCGTAAGGGAATCAAGTGTGTCTAGACTGGCATAAACATGGCAGCGAGAATCAGCTCAAACCCACTCTAAAAAGGAATTTCAAAAACAAAACAAAAAAACTGGGAAATTCTTTACAATTCCTTCAGCATCTCTGATGAAACCTGGAATGATCCTATCTACAATGACAGCTGGATGTGGCATAAGGAGGTACACTTGGGACTGAGACGATTGGTGAGATTGGGTGAGCAAATGCAGACCCTTTAAAGCCCAAATGCCTGGCACCCATTCCATGGGTCCCAACTCTCCAGGTTGAAGGGAATATTACTACAGTTATAACATGTACGGGAAACCTAAAGAACGGACACACTGTGAATACGAAAGGTTTCTAAAACTCAACGAATAGTCCCTCTCCTGGTGCTCCGTTTTGACTTTCCATCAGCTTTACTATCAACCTCCCAACTTGGAGAGACAGCCCCTTTAACCTCCCAGTTCACACAGGTTGCCCATTTGGCAGAGGATGAAAGGGAAGAGAGAGAACCAATGAGAGAGTAGCTGTTAGGCATTTGGACGGGCACATATCTCTGTAATTTCCCGGCAGGAAGAAGAATTAACCAAAGTCTCAGCCACCCACCGGGAACCAGCATAGGTCCTGAACCAAAATTTTGGACTTGCGGTCAGCTCACAAAAAACGAGTTGAAAAATGGAGCTCAGGGGCACAGCAATTCACAAACTGGCCAAGTAATAAAGGACAAGTATCGTCCAAAAATCTGTTGAGGGAAGGCAACGAGGCGGACTTGAAAGCGAGGCAGAATAGCAGGAAACGGATTTCAAGAGGTACGTTGGAATCGCCTTTAAAGCACAGGAAGAGGGGCACAACTTCGACAATGATGCACTTGGCCAAAAAGGGCGTATGCGTTTTCTCCTGAATATATTCAGGAGAAAACGCATACGCCCTTTTTGGCCAAGCAAGCAAGCAGGCAATGCAAATCTGCACTACAAAGATGTATCACTTCCCACCGGGCAAAAGGGACATCCACAAAATGTGTAAAAACCAGAAAGGCAAGACAGGCCCTGGAGAACAGGGAGCCTTGTTATGCTGATGGGCGGGATGTAAATTGCCAACTGCCTCTCTGGAGGAGTGCATTGTGTTCCCTAAAACAAGTAAACAACAGAGCTACAGAGCCAAGGGCACTTCCAGTCTAGGGAATACACCTTGGGAAAACGGAAAATCAATAAGACAGAGCCACCCCAAAATTTAGGGCTGCACTGCTTACAAGGACCTCAATTTGGGTACACCTTAAGTACACCAGGAAATATAAAAATGGTTCAAAAAATTGTGTTACTTAAGTACGATGGAATATCCCTCAGCCATGAAATCAATGTCATAAGACCAGTAGCAGCAAAATGGGTGGATTCAGGTACGATGATTCTAAGTGAAATAAGTCACACAGAAACAGAAACTTATCATAAGATATCACTTATGAAGATCCTGTAAACATGGCTACACTTTAACTGAGTTAGGAAAGAGAACAGTGTCTCACATTTAGAAAACACTCTTATGCCTGCTTAGGGGGAAGGAGAGGTGGGGTGATGCATAAAACCAGAGTTTGATATAAGCACAGGTACCGTTCCAAAAACCAACTATGGAATAGACAAGACCTACACCTTCCTCAGTGAAAGGGACTCAAAACCACATATTTCCCGCAGAGGAATATATCTGACTAGAAAGAATCTTAAAACCTATGTATTGATATGTCTCTGTAAGGGAATCAAGTGTGTCTAGACTGACATAAACATGGCAGCGAGAATCAGCTCAAACCCACTATAAAAAGGAATTTCAAAAACAGAACAAAAAAACTGGGAAATTCTTTACAATTCCTTCAGGGTCTCTGATGAAACCTGGAATGACCCTATCTACAACGACAGCTGGATGTGGCATAAGGCTGGACACTTGGGACTGAGAGAATTGGTGAGATTGGGTGAGCAAATGCAGACACTTTAAAGCAATAATGCATGGCACCCATTCCATGGGTCCCAACTCTCCAGGTTGAAGGGAATATTACTACAGTTATAACATGTATGGGAAACCTAGAGAACGGACACAGTGTGTATACGAAAGGTTTCTAAAACTCAATGAATAGTCCCTCTCCTGGTGCTCCGGTTTGACTTTCCATCTGCTTTACTATCAACCTCCCAACTTGGAGAGACAGCCCCTTTAACCTCCTGGTTCGCACAGGTTGCCAATTTGGCAGAGGATGAAAGGGAAGAGGGAGAACCAATGAGAGAGTAGCTGTTAGGCATTTGGACGGGCACATGTCACTGTAATTTCCCGGCAGGAAGAAAAATTAACCAAAGTCTCAGCCACCCACCGGGAACCAGTATAGGTCCTGAACCAAAATTTTGGACTTGCGGTCAGCTCACCAAAAACGAGTTGAAAAATGGAGCTCAGGGGCACAGCAATTCACAAACTGGCCGAGTAATAAAGGACAACTATCGTCCAAAAATCTGTTGAGGAAAGGCAACGAGGCGGACTTGAAAGCGAGGCAGAATAGCAGGAAACAGATTTCAAGAGGTACGTTGGAATCGCCTTTAAAGCACAGGAAGAGGGGCACAACTTCGACAATGATGCACTTGGCCAAAAAGTGCGTATGCGTTTTCTCCTGAATATATTCAGGAGAAAATGCATACGACCTTTTTGGCCAAGCAAGCAAGCGGGCAATGCAAATCTGCACTACAAAGAAGTATCACTTCCCACTGGTCAAAAGGGACATCCACAAAATGTGTAAAAACCAGAAAGGCAAGACAGGCCCTGGAGAAGAGGGAGCCTTGTTATGCTGATGAGCGGGATGTAAATTGCCAACTGCCTCTCTGGAGGAGTGCACTGTGTTCCCTAAAACAAGTAAAGAACAGAGCTAGAGAGCCAAGGGCACTTCCAGTCTAGGGAATATACCTCGGGAGAACTGAAAATCAATAAGACAGAGCCACCCCAAAATTTAGGGCTGCACTGCTTACAAGGACCTCAACTTGGATACACCTTAAGTATCCCAGGAAATATAAAAATGGTTCAAAATATTGTGTTACTTACATACGATGGAATATCTCTCAGCCATGAAATCAATGTCATAAGACCAGTAGCAGCAAAATGGGTGGATTCAGGTACGATGATTCTAAGTGAAATAAGTCACACAGAAAAAGAAACTTATCATAAGATATCACTTATGAAGGCCCTATAAACATGGCTACTCTTGAACTGAGTTAGGAAAGAGAACAGTGTCTCACATTTAGAAAACACACTTATGCCTGCTTAAGGGGGAAGGAGAGATGGGGTGATGCATAAAACCAGAGTTTGATATAAGCACAGGTACCGTTCCAAACACCAACTATGGAATAGACAAGACCTACACCTTCCTCAGTGAAAGGGACTCAAAATCCCATATTTCCCGCAGAGGAATATATCTGACTAGTAAGAATCTTAAAACCTATGTATTGATATGTCTCTGTAAGGGAATGAAGTGTGTCTAGACTGGCATAAACATGGCAGCGAGAATCAGCTCAAACCCACTATAAAAAGGAATTTCAAAAACAAAACAAAAAAACTGGGAAATTCTTTACAATTCCTTCAGGGTCTCTGATGAAACCTGGAATGACCCTATCTACAACGACAGCTGGATGTGGCATAAGGCTGGACACTTGGGACTGAGAGGATTGGTGAGAGTGGGTGAGCAAATGCAGACCCTTTAAAGCAATAATGCATGGCACCCATTCCATGGGTCCCAACTCTCCAGGTTGAAGGGAATATTACTACAGTTATAACACGTACGGGAAACCTAGAGAACGGACACACTGTGAATACGAAAGGTTTCTAAAACTCAACGAATAGTCCGTCTCCTGGTGCTCCGTTTTGACTTTCCATCAGCTTTACTATCAACCTCCCAACTTGGAGAGACAGCCCCTTTAACCTCCCAGTTCTCACAGGTTGCCCATTTGGCAGAGGATGAAAGGGAAGAGAGAGAACCAATGAGAGAGTAGCTGTTAGGCATTTGGACGGGCACATATCTCTGTAATTTCCCGGCAGGAAGAAGAATTAACCAAAGTCTCAGCCACCCACCGGGAACCAGCATAGGTCCTGAACCAAAATTTTGGACTTGCGGTCAGCTCACAAAAAACGAGTTGAAAAATGGAGCTCAGGGGCACAGCAATTCACAAACTGGCCAAGTAATAAAGGACAAGTATCGTCCAAAAATCTGTTGAGGGAAGGCAACGAGGCGGACTTGAAAGCGAGGCAGAATAGCAGGAAACAGATTTCAAGAGGTACGTTGGAATCGCCTTTAAAGCACAGGAAGAGGGGCACAACTTCGACAATGATGCATTTGGCCAAAAAGGGCGTATGCGTTTTCTCCTGAATATATTCAGGAGAAAACGCATACGCCCTTTTTGGCCAAGCAAGCAAGCGGGCAATGCAAATCTGTACTACAAAGAAGTATCACTTCCCACCGGTCAAAAGGGACATCCACAAAATGTGTAAAAACCAGAAAGGCAAGACAGGCCCTGGAGAACAGGGAGCCTTGTTATGCTGATGGGCGGCATGTAAATTGACAACTGCCTCTCTGGAAGAGTACATTGTGTTCCCTAAAACAAGTAAAGAACGGAGCTACTGAGCCAAGGGCACTTCCAGTCTAGGGAATATACCTTGGGAAAACTGAAAATCAATAAGACAGAGCCACCCCAAAATTTAGGGCTGCACTGCTTACAAGGACCTCAAATTGGGTACACCTTAAGTATCCCAGGAAATATAAAAATGGTTCAAAAAATTGTGGTACTTACGTACGATGGAATATCTCTCAGCCATGAAATCAATGTCATAAGACCAGTAGCAGCAAAATGGGTGGATTCAGGTACGATGATTCTAAGTGAAATAAGTCACACAGAAAAATAAACTTATCATAAGATATCACTTATGAAGATCCTGTAAACATGGCTACACTTGATCTGAGTTAGGAAAGAGAACAGTGTCTCACATTTAGAAAACACTCTTATGCCTGCTTAAGGGGGAAGGAGAGGTGGGCTGATGCATAAAACCAGAGTTTGATATAAGCACAGGTACCGTTCCAAAAACCAACTATGGAATAGACAAGACCTACACCTTCCTCAGTGAAAGGGACTCAAAACCCCATATTTCCCGCAGAGGAATATATCTGACTAGTAAGAATCTTAAAACCTATGTAATGATATGTCTCCGTAAGAGAATCAAGTGTGTCTAGACTGGCATAAACATGGCAGCGAGAATCAGCTCAAACCCACTCTAAAAAGGAATTTCAAAAACAAAACAAAAAAACTGGGAAATTCTTTACAATTCCTTCAGGGTCTCTGATGAAACTTGGAATGACCCTATCTACAACGACAGCGGGATGTGGCATAAGGAGGGACACTTGGGACTGAGACGATTTGTGAGATTGGGTGAGCAAATGCAGACCCTTTAAAGCACAAATGCCTGGCACGCATTCAATGGGTCCCAACTCTCCAGGTAGAAGGGAATATTACTACAGCTATAACATGTATGGGAAACCTAGAGAACGGACACACTGTGAATACAAAATGTTTCTAAAACTCAACGAATAGTCCCTCTCCTGGTGCTCTGGTTTGACTTTCCCTCTGCTTTACTATCAACCTGCCAACTTGGAGAGAAAGCCCCTTTAACCTTCTGGTTTGCACAGGTTGCCAATTTGGCAGAGGATGAAAGGGAAGAGGGAGAACCAATGAGAGAGTAGCTGTTAGGCATTTGGACGGGCACATATCACTCTAACTTCCCGGCAGGAAGAAGAATTAACCAACGTCTCAGCCTCCCACCGGGAACCAGTATAGGTCCTGAACCAAAATTTTGGACTTGCGGTCAGCTCACCAAAAACGATTTGAAAAATGGAGCTCAGGGGCCCAGCAATTCACAAACTGGCCGAGTAATAAAGGACAACTATCGTCCAAAAATCTGTTGAGGGAAGGCAACGAGGCGGACTTGGAAGCGAGGCAGAATAGCAGGAAACAGATTTCAAGAGGTACCTTGGAATCGCCTTTAAAGCACAGGAAGAGGGGCACAACTTCGACAATGATGCACTTGCCCAAAAAGGGCGTATGCATTTTCTCCTGAATATATTCAGGAGAAAACGCATACACCCTTTTTGGCCAATCAAGCAAGCGGGCAATGCAAATCTGCACTACAAAGAAGTATCACATCCCACCGGTCAAAAGGGACATCCACAAAATGTGTAAAAACCAGAAAGGCAAGACAGGCCCTGGAGAACAGGGAGCCTTGTTATGCTGATGGGCGGGATGTAAATTGCCAACTGCCTCTCTGGAGGAGTGCATTGTGTTTCCTAAAACAAGTAAACAACAGAGCTACAGAGCCAAGGGCACTTCCAGTCTAGGGAATATACCTTGGGAAAACTGAAAATCAATAAGACAGAGCCACCCCAAAATTTAGGGCTGCACTGCTTACAAGGACCTCAACTTGGGTACACCTTAAATATCCCAGGAAATATAAAAATCGTTCAAAAAATTGTGGTACTTACGTAGGATGGAATATCCCTCAGCCATGAAATCAATGTCATAAGACCAGTAGCAGCAAAATGGGTGGATTCAGGTACGATGATTCTAAGTGAAATAAGTCACACAGAAAAAGAAACTTATCATAAGATACCACTTAAAAAGATCCTGTAAACATGGCTACACTTGAACTGAGTTAGGAAAGAGAACAGTGTTTCACATTTAGAAAACACCCTTATGCCTGCTTAAGGGGGAAGGAGAGGTGGGGTGATGCATAAAACCAGAGTTTGATATAAGCACAGGTACCGTTCCAAAAACCAACTATGGAATAGACAAGTCCTACACCTTCCTCAGTGAAAGGGACTCAAAACCCCATATTTCCCGCAGAGGAATATATCTGACTAGTAAGAATCTTAAAACCTATGTATTGATATGTCTCCGTAAGGGAATCAAGTGTGTCTAGACTGGCATAAACATGGTAGCGAGAATCAGCTCAAACCCCCTATAAAAAGGAATTTCAAAAACAAAACAAAAAAACTGGGAAATTCTTTACAATTCCTTCAGGGTCTCTGATGAAACCTGGAATGACCCTATCTACAACGACAGCTGGATGTGGCATATGGCTGGACACTTGGGACTGAGACGATTGGTGAGATTGGGTGAGCAAATGCAGACCCTTTAAAGCAATAATGCATGGCACCCATTCCATGGGTCCCAACTCTCCAGGTTGAAGGGAATATTACTACAGCTATAACATGTATGGGAAACCTAGACAACGGACACACTGTGAATACGAAAGGTTTCTAAAACTCAACGAATAGTCCGTCTCCTGGTGCTCTGGTTTGACTTTACACCTGCTTTACTATCATCCTCCCAACTTGGAGAGACAGCCCCTTTAACCTCCTGGTTCGCACAGGTTGCCAATTTGGCAGAGGATGAAAGGGAAGAGGGAGAACCAATGAGAGAGTAGATGTTAGGCATTTGAACGGGCACATATCACTGTAATTTCCCGGCAGGAAGAAGAATTAACCAAAGTCTAAGCCACCCACCGGAAACCAGCATAGGTCCTGAACCAAAATTTCGGACTTGCGGTCAGCTCACCAAAAACGAGTTGGAAATTGGAGCTCAGGGGCACAGCAATTCACAAACTGGCCGAGTAATAAAGGACAACTATCGTCCAAAAATCTGTTGAGGGAAGGCAACGAGGCGGACTTGAAAGCGAGGCAGAATAGCAGGAAACAGATATCAAGAGGTACGTTGGAATCACCTTTAAAGCACAGGAAGAGGGGCACAACTTCGACAATGATGCACTTGGCCAAAAAGGGCGTATGTGTTTTCTCCTGAATATAATCAGCAGAAAACGCATACACCCTTTTTGCCCAAGCAAGCAAGCGGGCAATGCAAATCTGCACTACAAAGAAGTATCACTTCCCACCGGTTAAAAGGGACATCCACAAAATGTGTAAAAACCAGAAAAGCAAGACAGGCCCTGGAGAACAGGGAGCCTTGTTATGCTGATGGGCGGGATGTAAATTGCCAACTGCCTCTCTGGAGGAGTGCATTGTGTTCCCTAAAACAAGTAAACAACAGAGCTACAGAGCCAAGGGCACTTCCAGTCTAGGGAATATACTTTGGGAAAACTGAAAATCAATAAGACACAGCCACGCCAAAATTTAAGGCTGCACTGCTTACAAGGACCTCAACTTGGGTACACCTTAAATATCCCAGGAAATATAAAAATGGTTCAAAAAATTGTGGTACTTACGTATGATGGGATATCCCTCAGCCATGAAATCAATGTCATAAGACCAGTAGCAGCAAAATGGGTGGATTCAGGTACGATGATTCTAAGTGAAATAAGTCACACAGAAACAGAAACTTATCATAAGATATCACTTATGAAGATCCTGTAAACATGGCTACACTTGAACTGAGTTAGGAAAGAGAACAGTGTCTCACATTTAGAAAACACTCTTATGCCTGCTTAAGGGGGAAGGAGAGGTGGGGTGATGCATAAAACCAGAGTTTGATATAAGCAGAGGTACCGTTCCAAAAACCAACTATGGAATAGACAAGACCTACACCTTCCTCAGTGAAAGGGACTCAAAACCCCATATTTCCGGCAGAGGAATATATCTGACAAGTAAAAATCTTAAAACCTATGTATTGATATGTCTCCGTAAGGGAATCAAGTGTGTCTAGACTGGCATAAACATGGCAGCGAGAATCAGCTCAAACCCACTCTAAAAAGGAATTTCAAAAACAAAACAAAAAAACTGGGAAATTCTTTACAATTCCTTCAGCATCTCTGATGAAACCTGGAATGATCCTATCTACAATGACAGCTGGATGTGGCATAAGGAGGTACACTTGGGACTGAGACGATTGGTGAGATTGGGTGAGCAAATGCAGACCCTTTAAAGCCCAAATGCCTGGCACCCATTCCATGGGTCCCAACTCTCCAGGTTGAAGGGAATATTACTACAGTTATAACATGTACGGGAAACCTAAAGAACGGACACACTGTGAATACGAAAGGTTTCTAAAACTCAACGAATAGTCCCTCTCCTGGTGCTCCGGTTTGACTTTCCATCTGCTTTACTATCAATCTCCCAACTTGGAGAGACAGCCCCTTTAACCTCCTGGTTCGCACAGGTTTCCAATTTGGCAGAGGATGAAAGGGAAGAGGGAGAACCAATGAGAGAGTAGCTGTTAGGCATTTGGACGGGCACATATCACTCTAACTTCCCGGCAGGAAGAAGAATTAACCAATGTCTCAACCCCCCACCGGGAACCAGCATAGGTCCTGAACCAAAATTTTGGACTTGCGGTCAGCTCACAAATAACGAGTTGAAAAATGGAGGTCAGGGGCACAGCAATTCACAAACTGGCCGAGTAATAAAGGACAACTATCGTCCAAAAATCTGTTGAGGGAAGGCAACGAGGTGGACTTGAAAGCGAGGCAGAATAGCAGGAAACAGATTTCAAGAGGTACGTTGGAATCGCCTTTAAAGCACAGGAAGAGGGGCACAACTTCGACAATGATGCACTTGGCCAAAAAGGGCGTATGCGTTTTCTCCTGAATATATTCAGGAGAAAACGCATACGCCCTTTTTGGCCAAGCAAGCAAGCGGGCAATGCAATTCTGCACTACACAGAAGTATCACTTCCCACCGGTCAAAAGGGACATCCACAAAATGTGTAAAAACCAGAAAGGCAAGACAGGCCCTAGAGAACAGGGAGCCTTGTTATGCTGATGGGCGGGATGTAAATTGCCAACTGCGTCTCTGGAGGAGTGCATTTTGTTCCCTAAAACAAGTAAACAACAGAGCTACAGAGCCAAGGGCACTTCCAGTCTAGGGAATATACCTTGGGAAAACTGAAAATCAATAAGACACAGCCACCACAAAATTTAGGGCTGCACTGCTTACAAGGACCTCAACTTGGGTACACCTTAAATATCCCAGGAAATATAAAAATGGTTCCAAAAATTGTGGTACTTACGTACGATGGAATATCCCTCAGCCATGAAATCAATGTCATAAGACCAGTAGCAGCAAAATGGGTGGATTCAGGTACGATGATTCTAAGTGAAATAAGTCACACAGAAAAAGAAACTTATCATAAGATATCACTTATGAAGATCCTGTAAACATGGCTACACTTGAACTGAGTTAGGAAAGAGAACAGTGTCTCACATTTAGAAAACACTCTTATGCCTGCTTAAGGGGGAAGGAGAGGTGGGGTGATGCATAAAACCAGAGTTTGATATAAGCACAGGTACCGTTCCAAAAACCAACTATGGAATAGACAAGACCTACACCTTCCTCAGTGAAAGGGACTCAAAACCCCATATTTCCCGCAGAGGAATATATCTGACTAGTAAGAATCTTAAAACCTATGTATTGATATGTCTCCGTAAGGGAATCAAGTGTGTCTAGACTGGGATAAATATGGCAGTGAGAATCAGCTCAAACCCACTATAAAAAGGAATTTCAAAAATAAAACAAAAAAACTGGGAAATTCTTTACAATTCCTTCAGGGTCTCTGATGAAACCTGAAATGACCCTATCTACAATGACAGCTGGATGTGGCATAAGGCTGGACACTTGGGACTGAGAGGATTGGTGAGATTGGGTGAGCAAATGCAGACCCTTTAAAGCAATAATGCATGGCACACATTCCATGGGTCCCAACTCTCCAGGTTGAAGGGAATATTACTACAGATATAACATGTACGGGAATCCTAGAGAATGGACACACTGTGAATACGAAAGGTTTCTAAAACTCAACGAATAGTCCCTCTCCTGGTGCTCCGGTTTGACTTTCCATCTGCTTTATTATCAACCTCCCAACTTGGAGAGACAGCCCCTTTAACCTCCTGGTTCGCACAGGCTGCCAATTTGGCAGAGGATGAAAGGGAATAGGGAGATCCAATGAGAGAGTAGCTGTTAGGCATTTGGACGGGCACATATCTCTGTAATTTCCCGGCAGGAAGAAGAATTAACCAAAGTCTCAGCCACCCACCGGGAATCAGTATAGATCCTGAACCAAAATTTTGGACTTGCGGTCAGCTCACCAAAAACGAGTTGAAAAATGGAGCTCAGGGGCACAGCAATTCACAAACTGGCCGAGTAATAAAGGACAACTATCGTCCAAAAATCTGTTGAGGGAAGGCAACGAGGCGGACTTGAAAGCGAGGCAGAATAGCAGGAAACAGATTTCAAGAGGTACGTTGGAATTGCCTTTAAAGCACAGGAAGAGGGGCACAACTTCGAAAATGATGCCCTTGTCCAAAAAGGGCGTATGCGTTTTCTCCTGAATATATTCAGGAGAAAACGCATACGCCCTTTTTGGCCAAGCAAGCAAGCGGGCAATGCAAATCTGCACTACAAAGAGGTATCACTTCCCACGGGTCAAAAGGGACATCCACAAAATGTGTAAAAACCAGAAAGGCAAGACAGGCCCTGGAGAACAGGGAGCCTTGTTATGCTGATGGGAGGGATGTAAATTGCCAACTGCCTCTCTGGAGGAATGCATTGCGTTCCCTAAAACAAGTAAAGAACAGAGCTACAGAGCCAAGGGCACTTCCAGTCTAGGGAATATACCTTGGGAAAATTGAAAATCAATAATACAGAGCCACCACAAAATTACGGCTGCACTGCTTACAAAGACCTCAACTTGGATACACCTTAAGTATCCCAGGAAATATAAAAATCGTTCAAAAATTTGTGGTACTTACGTACGATGGAATATCCCTCAGCCATGAAATCAATGTCATAAGACCAGTAGCAGCAAAATGGGTGGATTCAGGTACGATGATTCTAAGTGAAATAAATCACACAGAAAAAGAAACGTATCATAAGTTATCACTTATGATGATCCTATAAACATGGCTTCACTTGAACTGAGTTAGGAAAGAGAACAGTGTCTCATATTTAGAAAGCACTCTTATGCCTGCTTAAGGGGGAAAGAGAGGTGGGTTGATGCATAAAACCAGAGTTTGATATAAGGACAAGTACCGTTCCAAAAACCAACTAGGGAATAGACAAACCTACACCTTCCTCAGTGAAAGGGACTCAAAACCCCATATTTCCCACAGAGGAATATCTCTGACTAGTAAGAATCTTAAAACCTATGTATTGATATGTCTCCGTAAGGGAAACAAGTGTGTCTAGACTGGCATAAACATGGCAGCGAGAATCAGCTCAAACCCACTATAAAAAGGAATTTCAAAAACAAAACAAAAAAACTGGGAAATTCTTTACAATTCCTTCAGGGTCCCTGATGAAACCTGGAATGACCTTATCTAAAACGACAGCTGGATGTGGCATAAGTAGGGACACTTGGGACTGAGACGATTGGTGAGATTGGGTGGGCAAATGCAGACCCTTTAAATCACAAATGCCTGTCACCCATTCCATGGGCCCCAACTCTCCAGGTTGATGGGAATATTACTACAGCTATAACATGTACGGGAAACCTAGAGAATGGACACACAGTGAATACGAAAGATTTCTAAAACTCAACGAATAGTCCCTCTCCTGGTGCTCCGGTTTGACTTTTCTTCTGCTTTACTATCAACCTCCCATCTTGGAGATACAGCCCCTTTAACCTCCGGGTTCACACACGTTGCCAATTTGGCAGAGGATGAAAGGGAAGAGGGAGAACCAATGAGAGAGTAGCTGTTAGGCATTTGGACGGGCACATATCACTGTAATTTCCCAGCAGGAAGAAGAATTAACCAAAGTCTCAGCCACCCACCGGGAACCAGTATAGGTCCTGAACCAAAATTTTGGACTTGCGGTCAGCTCACCAAAAACGAGTTGAAAAATGGAGCTCAGGGGCACAGCAATTCACAAACTGGCCGAGTAATAAAGGACAACTATCATCCAAAAATCTATTGAGGGAAGGCAACGAGGCGGACTTGAAAGCGAGGCAGAATAGCAGGAAACAGATTTCAAGAGGTACGTTGGAATCACGTTTAAAGCACAGGAAGAGGGGCACAACTTCGACAATGATGCACTTGGCCAAAAAGGGCGTATGCGTTTTCTCCTGAATATATTCAGGAGAAAACGCATACGCCCTTTTTGGCCAAGCAAGCAAGCGGGCAATGCAAATCTGCACTACAAAGAAGTATCACTTCCCACCAGTCAAAAGGGACATCCACAAAATGTGTAAAAACCAGAAAGGCAAGACAGGCCCTGGAGAACAGGGTGCCTTGTTATGCTGATGGGCGGGATGTAAATTGCCAACTGCCTCTCTGGAGGAGTGCATTGTGTTCCCTAAAACAAGTAAACAACAGAGCTACAGAGCCAAGGGCACTTCCAGTCTAGGGAATATACCTTGGGAAAACTGAAAATCAAAAAGACACAGCCACCCCAAAATTTAGGGCTGCACTGCTTACAAGGACCTCAACTTGGGTACACCTTAAATATCCCAGGAAATATAAAAATGGTTCAAAAAATTGTGGTACTTACGTACGATGGAATATCCCTCAGCCATGAAATCAATGTCATAAGACCAGTAGCAGCAAAATGGGTGGATTCAGGTACGATGATTGTAAGTGAAATAAGTCACACAGAAAAAGAAACTTATCATAAGATATCACTTATGAAGACCCTGTAAACATGGCTACACTTGAACTGAGTTAGGAAAGAGAACAGTGTCTCACATTTAGAAAACTCTCTTATGCCTGCTTAAGGGGGAAGGAGAGGTGGGGTGATGCATAAAACCAGAGTTTGATATAAGCACAGGTACCGTTCCAAAAACCAACTATGGAATAGACAAGACCTACACCTTCCTCAGTGAAAGGGACTCAAAACCCCATATTTCCCGCAGAGGAATATATCTGACTAGTAAGAATCTTAAAACCTATGTATTGATATGTCTCCGTAAGGGAATCAAGTGTGTCTAGACTGGAATAAATATGGCAGCGAGAATCAGCTCAAACCCACTATAAAAAGGAATTTCAAAAATAAAACAAAAAAACTGGGAAATTCTTTACAATTCCTTCAGGGTCTCTGATGAAACCTGAAATGACCCTATCTACAATGACAGCTGGATGTGGCATAAGGCTGGACACTTGGGACTGAGAGGATTGGTGAGATTGGGTGAGCAAATGCAGACCCTTTAAAGCAATAATGCATGGCACACATTCCATGGGTCCCAACTCTCCAGGTTGAAGGGAATATTACTACAGATATAACATGTACGGGAATCCTAGAGAACGGACACACTGTGAATACGAAAGGTTTCTAAAACTCAACGAATAGTCCCTCTCCTGGTGCTCCGGTTTGACTTTCCATCTGCTTTATTATCAACCTCCCAACTTGGAGAGACAGCCCCTTTAACCTCCTGGTTCGCACAGGTTGCCAATTTGGCAGAGGATGAAAGGGAAGAGGGAGAACCAATGAGAGAGTAGCTGTTAGGCATTTGGACGGGCACATATCACTGTAATTTCCCGGCAGGAAGAAGAATTAACCAAAGTCTCAGCCACCCACCGGGAATCAGTATAGATCCGGAACCAAAATTTTGGACTTGCGGTCAGCTCACCAAAAACGAGTTGAAAAATGGAGCTCAGGGGCACAGCAATTCACAAACTGGCCGAGTAATAAAGGACAACTATCGTCCAAAAATCTGTTGAGGGAAGGCAACGAGGCGGACTTGAAAGCGAGGCAGAATAGCAGGAAACAGATTTCAAGAGGTACGTTGGAATCGCCTTTAAAGCACAGGAAGAGGGGCACAACTTCGACAATGATGCACTTGGCCAAAAAGGGCGTATGCGTTTTCTCCTGAATATATTCAGGAGAAAACGCATACGCCCTTTTTGGCCAAGCAAGCAAGCGGGCAATGCAAATCTGCACTACAAAGAAGTATCACTTCCCACCGGTCAAAAGGGACATCCACAAAATGTGTAAAAACCAGAAAGGCAAGACAGGCCCTGGAGAACAGGGAGCCTTGTTATGCTGATGGGCGGGATGTAAATTGCCAACTGCCTCTCTGGAGGAGTGCATTGTGTTCCCTAAAACAAGTAAACAACAGAGCTACAGAGCCAAGGGCACTTCCAGTCTAGGGAATATACCTTGGGAAAACTGAAAATCAAAAAGACACAGCCACCCCAAAATTTAGGGCTGCACTGCTTACAAGGACCTCAACTTGGGTACACCTTAAATATCCCAGGAAATATAAAAATGGTTCCAAAAATTTTGGTACTTACATACGATGGAATATCCCTCAGCCATGAAATCAATGTCATAAGACCAGTAGCAGCAAAATGGGTGGATTCAGGTACGATGATTCTAAGTGAAATAAGTCACACAGAAAAAGAAACTTATCATAAGATATCACTTATGAAGATCCTGTAAACATGGCTACACTTGATCTGAGTTAGGAAAGAGAACAGTGTCTCACATTTAGAAAACACTCTTATGCCTGCTTAAGGGGGAAGGAGAGGTGGGGTGATGCATAAAACCAGAGTTTGATATAAGCACAGGTACCGTTCCAAAAACCAACTATGGAATAGGCAAGACCTACACCTTCCTCAGTGAAAGGGACTCAAAACCCCATATTTCCCGCAAAGGAGTATATCTGACTAGTAAGAATGTTAAAACCTATGTATTGATATGTCTCCATAAGGGAATCAAGTGTGTCTAGACAGGGATAAATATGGCAGCGAGAATCAGCTCAAACCCACTATAAAAAGGAATTTCAAAAATAAAACAAAAAAACTGGGAAATTCTTTACAATTCCTTCAGGGTCTCTGATGAAACCTGAAATGACCCTATCTACAATGACAGCTGGATGTGGCATAAGGCTGGACACTTGGGACTGAGAGGATTGGTGAGATTGGGTGAGCAAATGCAGACCCTTTAAAGCAATAATGCATGGCACACATTCCATGGGTCCCAACTCTCCAGGTTGAAGGGAATATTACTACAGATATAACATGTACGGGAATCCTAGAGAACGGACACACTGTGAATACGAAAGGTTTCTAAAACTCAACGAATAGTCCCTCTCCTGGTGCTCCGGTTTGACTTTCCATCTGCTTTATTATCAACCTCCCAACTTGGAGAGACAGCCCCTTTAACCTCCTGGTTCGCACAGGTTGCCAATTTGGCAGAGGATGAAAGGGAAGAGGGAGAACCAATGAGAGAGTAGCTGTTAGGCATTTGGACGGGCACATATCACTGTAATTTCCCGGCAGGAAGAAGAATTAACCAAAGTCTCAGCCACCCACCGGGAATCAGTATAGATCCGGAACCAAAATTTTGGACTTGCGGTCAGCTCACCAAAAACGAGTTGAAAAATGGAGCTCAGGGGCACAGCAATTCACAAACTGGCCGAGTAATAAAGGACAACTATCGTCCAAAAATCTGTTGAGGGAAGGCAACGAGGCGGACTTGAAAGCGAGGCAGAATAGCAGGAAACAGATTTCAAGAGGTACGTTGGAATCGCCTTTAAAGCACAGGAAGAGGGGCACAACTTCGACAATGATGCACTTGGCCAAAAAGGGCGTATGCGTTTTCTCCTGAATATATTCAGGAGAAAACGCATACGCCCTTTTTGGCCAAGCAAGCAAGCGGGCAATGCAAATCTGCACTACAAAGAAGTATCACTTCCCACCGGTCAAAAGGGACATCCACAAAATGTGTAAAAACCAGAAAGGCAAGACAGGCCCTGGAGAACAGGGAGCCTTGTTATGCTGATGGGCGGGATGTAAATTGCCAACTGCCTCTCTGGAGGAGTGCATTGTGTTCCCTAAAACAAGTAAACAACAGAGCTACAGAGCCAAGGGCACTTCCAGTCTAGGGAATATACCTTGGGAAAACTGAAAATCAAAAAGACACAGCCACCCCAAAATTTAGGGCTGCACTGCTTACAAGGACCTCAACTTGGGTACACCTTAAATATCCCAGGAAATATAAAAATGGTTCCAAAAATTTTGGTACTTACATACGATGGAATATCCCTCAGCCATGAAATCAATGTCATAAGACCAGTAGCAGCAAAATGGGTGGATTCAGGTACGATGATTGTAAGTGAAATAAGTCACACAGAAAAAGAAACTTATCATAAGATATCACTTATGAAGACCCTGTAAACATGGCTACACTTGAACTGAGTTAGGAAAGAGAACAGTGTCTCACATTTAGAAAACTCTCTTATGCCTGCTTAAGGGGGAAGGAGAGGTGGGGTGATGCATAAAACCAGAGTTTGATATAAGCACAGGTACCGTTCCAAAAACCAACTATGGAATAGACAAGACCTACACCTTCCTCAGTGAAAGGGACTCAAAACCCCATATTTCCCGCAGAGGAATATATCTGACTAGTAAGAATCTTAAAACCTATGTATTGATATGTCTCCGTAAGGGAATCAAGTGTGTCTAGACTGGAATAAATATGGCAGCGAGAATCAGCTCAAACCCACTATAAAAAGGAATTTCAAAAACAAAACAAAAAAACTGGGAAATTCTTTACAATTCCTTCAGGGTCTCTGATGAAACCTGGAATGACCCTATCTACAACGACAGCTGGATGTGGCATAAGGCTGGACACTTTGGACTGAGAGGATTGGTGAGATTGGGTGAACAAATGCAGACCATTTAAAGCAATAATGCATGGCACACATTCCATGGGTCCCAACTCTCCAGGTTGAAGGGAATATTACTACAGTTATAACATGTACGGGAAACCTAGAGAACGGACACACTGTGAATACGAAAGGTTTCTAAAACTCAACGAATAGTCCCTCTCCTGGTGCTCCGGTTTGACTTTCCATCTGCTTTACTATCAACCTCCCAACTTGGAGAGACAGCCCCTTTAACCTCCTGGTTCACACAGTTTGCCAATTTGGCAGAGGATGAAAGAGAAGAGGGAGAACCAATGAGAGAGTAGCTGTTAGGCATTTGGACGGGCACATATCACTGTAATTTCCCGGCAGGAAGAAGAATTAACCAAAGTCTCAGCCCCCCAACGGGAACCAGTATAGGTCCTGAACCAAAATTTTGGACTTGCGATCAGCTCACCTAAAACGAGTTGAAAAATGGAGCTCAGGGGCACAGCAATTCACAAACTGGCCGAGTAATAAAGGACAACTATCGTCCAAAAATCTGTTGAGGGAAGGCAACGAGGCGGAGTTGAAAGCGAGGCAGAATAGCAGGAAACAGATTTCAAGAGGTACGTTGGAATTGCCTTTAAAGCACAGGAAGAGGGGCACAACTTCGAAAATGATGCCCTTGTCCAAAAAGGGCGTATGCGTTTTCTCCTGAATATATTCAGGAGAAAACGCATACGCCCTTTTTGGCCAAGCAAGCAAGCGGGCAATGCAAATCTGCACTACAAAGAGGTATCACTTCCCACGGGTCAAAAGGGACATCCACAAAATGTGTAAAAACCAGAAAGGCAAGACAGGCCCTGGAGAACAGGGAGCCTTGTTATGCTGATGGGAGGGATGTAAATTGCCAACTGCCTCTCTGGAGGAATGCATTGCGTTCCCTAAAACAAGTAAAGAACAGAGCTACAGAGCCAAGGGCACTTCCAGTCTAGGGAATATACCTTGGGAAAATTGAAAATCAATAATACAGAGCCACCACAAAATTACGGCTGCACTGCTTACAAAGACCTCAACTTGGATACACCTTAAGTATCCCAGGAAATATAAAAATCGTTCAAAAAATTGTGGTACTTACGTACGATGGAATATCCCTCAGCCATGAAATCAATGTCATAAGACCAGTAGCAGCAAAATGGGTGGATTCAGGTACGATGATTCTAAGTGAAATAAATCACACAGAAAAAGAAACGTATCATAAGTTATCACTTATGATGATCCTATAAACATGGCTTCACTTGAACTGAGTTAGGAAAGAGAACAGTGTCTCATATTTAGAAAACACTCTTATGCCTGCTTAAGGGGGAAAGAGAGGTGGGTTGATGCATAAAACCAGAGTTTGATATAAGGACAAGTACCGTTCCAAAAACCAACTAGGGAATAGACAAACCTACACCTTCCTCAGTGAAAGGGACTCAAAACCCCATATTTCCCACAGAGGAATATCTCTGACTAGTAAGAATCTTAAAACCTATGTATTGATATGTCTCCGTAAGGGAAACAAGTGTGTCTAGACTGGCATAAACATGGCAGCGAGAATCAGCTCAAACCCACTATAAAAAGGAATTTCAAAAACAAAACAAAAAAACTGGGAAATTCTTTACAATTCCTTCAGGGTCCCTGATGAAACCTGGAATGACCTTATCTAAAACGACAGCTGGATGTGGCATAAGTAGGGACACTTGGGACTGAGACGATTGGTGAGATTGGGTGGGCAAATGCAGACCCTTTAAATCACAAATGCCTGGCACCCATTCCATGGGCCCCAACTCTCCAGGTTGAAGGGAATATAACTACAGCTATAACATGTACGGGAAACCTAGAGAATGGACACACAGTGAATACGAAAGATTTCTAAAACTCAACGAATAGTCCCTCTCCTGGTGCTCCGGTTTGACTTTTCATCTGCTTTACTATCAACCTCCCATCTTGGAGATACAGCCCCTTTAACCTCCGGGTTCACACACGTTGCCAATTTGGCAGAGGATGAAAGGGAAGAGGGAGAACCAATGAGAGAGTAGCTGTTAGGCATTTGGACGGGCACATATCACTGTAATTTCCCGGCAGGAAGAAGAATTAACCAAAGTCTCAGCCACCCACCGGGAACCAGTATAGGTCCTGAACCAAAATTTTGGACTTGCGGTCAGCTCACCAAAAACGAGTTGAAAAATGGAGCTCAGGGGCACAGCAATTCACAAACTGGCCGAGTAATAAAGGACAACTATCATCCAAAAATCTATTGAGGGAAGGCAACGAGGCGGACTTGAAAGCGAGGCAGAATAGCAGGAAACAGATTTCAAGAGGTACGTTGGAATCACGTTTAAAGCACAGGAAGAGGGGCACAACTTCGACAATGATGCACTTGGCCAAAAAGGGCGTATGCGTTTTCTCCTGAATATATTCAGGAGAAAATGCATACGCCCTTTTTGGCCAAGCTAGCAAGCGTGCAATGCAAATCTGCACTACAAAGAAGTATCACTTCCCACCGGTTAAAAGGGACATCCACAAAATGTGTAATAACCAGAAAAGCAAGACAGGCCCTGGAGAACAGGGAGCCTTGTTATGCTGATGGGCGGGATGTAAATTGCCAACTGCCTCTCTGGAGGAGTGCATTGTGTTCCCTAAAACAAGTAAAGAACAGAGCTACAGAGCCAAGGGCACTTCCAGTCTAGGGAATATACTTTGGGAAAACTGAAAATCAATAAGACACAGCCACTCCAAAATTTAGGGCTGCACTGCTTACAAGGACCTCAACTTGGGTACACCTTAAATATCCCAGGAAATATAAAAATGGTTCAAAAAATTGTGGTACTTACGTATGATGGGATATCCCTCAGCCATGAAATCAATGTCATAAGACCAGTAGCAGCAAAATGGGTGGATTCAGGTACGATGATTCTAAGTGAAATAAGTCACACAGAAACAGAAACTTATCATAAGATATCACTTATGAAGATCCTGTAAACATGGCTACACTTGAACTGAGTTAGGAAAGAGAACAGTGTCTCACATTTAGAAAACACTCTTATGCCTGCTTAAGGGGGAAGGAGAGGTGGGGTGATGCATAAAACCAGAGTTTGATATAAGCAGAGGTACCGTTCCAAAAACCAACTATGGAATAGACAAGACCTACACCTTCCTCAGTGAAAGGGACTCAAAACCCCATATTTCCGGCAGAGGAATATATCTGACAAGTAAAAATCTTAAAACCTATGTATTGATATGTCTCCGTAAGGGAATCAAGTGTGTCTAGACTGGCATAAACATGGCAGCGAGAATCAGCTCAAACCCACTCTAAAAAGGAATTTCAAAAACAAAACAAAAAAACTGGGAAATTCTTTACAATTCCTTCAGCATCTCTGATGAAACCTGGAATGACCCTATCTACAATGACAGCTGGATGTGGCATAAGGAGGTACACTTGGGACTGAGACGATTGGTGAGATTGGGTGAGCAAATGCAGACCCTTTAAAGCCCAAATGCCTGGCACCCATTCCATGGGTCCCAACTCTCCAGGTTGAAGGTAATATTACTACAGTTATAACATGTACGGGAAACCTAGAGAACGGACACACTGTGAATACGAAAGGTTTCTAAAACTCAACGAATAGTCCCTCTCCTGGTGCTCCGGTTTGACTTTCCATCTGCTTTACTATCAATCTCCCAACTTGGAGAGACAGCCCCTTTAACCTCCTGGTTCGCACAGGTTTCCAATTTGGCAGAGGATGAAAGGGAAGAGGGAGAACCAATGAGAGAGTAGCTGTTAGGCATTTGGACGGGCACATATCACTCTAACTTCCCGGCAGGAAGAAGAATTAACCAATGTCTCAACCCCCCACCGGGAACCAGCATAGGTCCTGAACCAAAATTTTGGACTTGCGGTCAGCTCACAAATAACGATTTGAAAAATGGAGGTCAGGGGCACAGCAATTCACAAACTGGCCGAGTAATAAAGGACAACTATCGTCCAAAAATCTGTTGAGGGAAGGCAACGAGGCGGACTTGAAAGCGAGGCAGACTAGCAGGAAACAGATTTCAAGAGGTACGTTGGAATCGCCTTTAAAGCACAGGAAGAGGGGCACAACTTCGACAATGATGCACTTGGCCAAAAAGGGCGTATGCGTTTTCTCCTGAATATATTCAGGAGAAAACGCATACGCCCTTTTTGGCCAAGCAAGCAAGCGGGCAATGCAATTCTGCACTACACAGAAGTATCACTTCCCACCGGTCCAAAGGGACATCCACAAAATGTGTAAAAACCAGAAAGGCAAGACAGGCCCTAGAGAACAGGGAGTCTTGTTATGCTGATGGGCGGGATGTAAATTGCCAACTGCCTCTCTGGAGGAGTGCACTGTGTTCCCTAAAACAAGTAAAGAACAGAGCTAGAGAGCCAAGGGCACTTCCAGTCTAGGGAATATACCTCGGGAGAACTGAAAATCAATAAGACAGAGCCACCCCAAAATTTAGGGCTGCACTGCTTTCAAGGACCTCAACTTGGATACACCTTAAGTATCCCAGGAAATATAAAAATGGTTCAAAAAATTGTGTTACCTACGTACGATGGAATATCCCTCAGCCATGAAATCAATGTCATAAGACCAGTAGCAGCAAAATGGGTGGATTCAGGTACGATGATTCTAAGTGAAATAAGTCACACAGAAAAAGAAACTTATCATAAGATATCACTTATGAAGATCCTGTAAACATGGCTACACTTGAACTGAGTTAGGAAAGAGAACAGTGTCTCACATTTAGAAAACACTCTTATGCCTGCTTAAGGGGGAAGGAGAGGTGGGGTGATGCATAAAACCAGAGTTTGATATAAGCACAGGTACCGTTCCAAAAACCAACTATGGAATAGACAAGACCTACACCTTCCTCAGTGAAAGGGTCTCAAAACCACATATTTCCCGCAGAGGAATATATCTGACTAGTAAGAATCTTAAAACCTATGTTTTGATATGTCTCCGTAAGGGAATCAAGTGTGTCTAGACTGGCATAAACATGGCAGCGAGAATCAGCTCAAACCCCCTATAAAAAGGAATTTCAAAAACAAAACAAAAAAACTCGGAAATTCTTTACAATTCCTTCAGGGTCTCTGATGAAACCTGGAATGACCATATCTACAACGACAGCTGGATGTGGCATAAGGTTGGACACTTGGGACTGAGAGGATTGGTGAGATTTGGTGAGCAAATGCAGACCCTTTAAAGCAATAATGCATGGCACCCATTCCATGGGTCCCAACTCTCCAGGTTGAAGGGAATATTACTACAGCTATAACATGTACGGGAACCCTAGACAACGGACACACTGTGAATACGAAAGCTTTCTAAAACTCAACGAATAGTCCGTCTCCTGGTGCTCCGGTTTGACTTTACACCTGCTTTACTATCATCCTCCCAACTTGGAGAGACAGCCCCTTTAACCTCCTGGTTCGCACAGGTTGCCAATTTGGCAGAGGATGAAAGGGAAGAGGGAGAACCAATGAGAGAGTAGATGTTAGGCATTTGAACGGGCACATATCACTGTAATTTCCCGGCAGGAAGAAGAATTAACCAAAGTCTAAGCCCCCCACCGGAAATCAGCATAGGTACTGAACCAAAATTTCGGACTTGCGGTCAGCTCACCAAAAACGAGTTGGAAATTGGAGCTCAGGGGCACAGCAATTCACAAACTGGCCGAGTAATAAAGGACAACTATCGTCCAAAAATCTGTTGAGGGAAGGCAACGAGGCGGACTTGAAAGCGAGGCAGAATAGCAGGAAACAGATATCAAGAGGTACGTTGGAATCACCTTTAAAGCACAGGAAGAGGGGCAAAACTTCGACAATGATGCATTTGGCCAAAAAGGGCGTATGCGTTTTCTCCTGAATATATTCAGGAGAAAACGCATACGCCCTTTTTGGCCAAGCAAGCAAGCGGGCAATGCAAATCTGTACTACAAAGAAGTATCACTTCCCACCGGTCAAAAGGGACATCCACAAAATGTGTAAAAACCAGAAAGGCAAGACAGGCCCTGGAGAACAGGGAGCCTTGTTATGCTGATGGGCGGCATGTAAATTGACAACTGCCTCTCTGGAAGAGTACATTGT
The DNA here is from genome assembly GCF_949752795.1 of Hyperoodon ampullatus. NCBI lineage: Eukaryota > Metazoa > Chordata > Mammalia > Artiodactyla > Ziphiidae > Hyperoodon > Hyperoodon ampullatus. Next base: position 264,974 of record NW_027640773.1, read on the forward strand.
GTTCCCTAAAACAAGTAAAGAACGGAGCTACTGAGCCAAGGGCACTTCCAGTCTAGGGAATATACCTTGGGAAAACTGAATATCAATAAGACAGAGCCACCCCAAAATTTAGGGCTGCACTGCTTACAAGGACCTCAAATTGGGTACACCTTAAGTATCCCAGGAAATATAAAAATGGTTCAAAAAATTGTGGTACTTACGTACGATGGAATATCCCTCAGCCATGAAATCAATGTCATAAGACCAGTAGCAGCAAAATGGGTGGATTCAGGTACGATGATTCTAAGTGAAATAAGTCACACAGAAAAAGAAACTTATCATAAGATATCACTTATGAAGATCCTGTAAACATGGCTACACTTGATCTGAGTTAGGAAAGAGAACAGTGTCTCACATTTAGAAAACACTCTTATGCCTGCTTAAGGGGGAAGGAGAGGTGGGGTGATGCATAAAACCAGAGTTTGATATAAGCACAGGTACCGTTCCAAAAACCAACTATGGAATAGACAAGACCTACACCTTCCTCAGTGAAAGGGACTCAAAACCCCATATTTCCCGCAGAGGAATATATCTGACTAGTAAGAATCTTAAAACCTATGTATTGATATGTCTCCGTAAGAGAATGAAGTGTGTCTAGACTGGCATAAACATGGCAGCGAGAATCAGCTCAAACCCACTCTAAAAAGGAATTTCAAAAACAAAACAAAAAAACTGGGAAATTCTTTACAATTCCTTCAGGGTCTCTGATGAAACTTGTAATGACCCTATCTACAACGACAGCGGGATGTGGCATTAGGAGGGACACTTGGGACTGAGACGATTTGTGAGATTGGGTGAGCAAATGCAGACCCTTTAAAGCACAAATGCCTGGCACCCATTCAATGGGTCCCAACTCTCCAGGTAGAAGGGAATATTACTACAGCTATAACATGCATGGGAAACCTAGAGAACGGACACACTGTGAATACAAAATGTTTCTAAAACTCAACGAATAGTCCCTCTCCTGGTGCTCTGGTTTGACTTTCCATCTGCTTTACTATCAACCTCCCAACTTGGAGAGAAAGCCCCTTTAACCTCCTGGTTTGCACAGGTTGCCAATTTGGCAGAGGATGAAAGGGAAGAGGGAGAACCAATGAGAGAGTAGCTGTTAGGCATTTGGACGGGCACATATCACTCTAACTTCCCGGCAGGAAGAAGAATTAACCAACGTCTCAGCCTCCCACCGGGAACCAGTATAGGTCCTGAACCAAAATTTTGGACTTGCGGTCAGCTCACCAAAAACGATTTGAAAAATGGAGCTCAGGGGCCCAGCAATTCACAAACTGGCCGAGTAATAAAGGACAACTATCGTCCAAAAATCTGTTGAGGGAAGGCAACGAGGCGGACTTGGAAGCGAGGCAGAATAGCAGGAAACAGATTTCAAGAGGTACCTTGGAATCGCCTTTAAAGCACAGGAAGAGGGGCACAACTTCGACAATGATGCACTTGCCCAAAAAGGGCGTATGCATTTTCTCCTGAATATATTCAGGAGAAAACGCATACACCCTTTTTGGCCAATCAAGCAAGCGGGCAATGCAAATCTGCACTACAAAGAAGTATCACTTCCCACCGGTCAAAAGGGACATCCACAAAATGTGTAAAAACCAGAAAGGCAAGACAGGCCCTGGAGAACAGGGAGCCTTGTTATGCTGATGGGCGGGATGTAAATTGCCAACTGCCTCTCTGGAGGAGTGCATTGTGTTTCCTAAAACAAGTAAACAACAGAGCTACAGAGCCAAGGGCACTTCCAGTCTAGGGAATATACCTTGGGAAAACTGAAAATCAATAAGACAGAGCCACCCCAAAATTTAGGGCTGCACTGCTTACAAGGACCTCAACTTGGGTACACCTTAAATATCCCAGGAAATATAAAAATCGTTCAAAAAATTGTGGTACTTACGTAGGATGGAATATCCCTCAGCCATGAAATCAATGTCATAAGACCAGTAGCAGCAAAATGGGTGGATTCAGGTACGATGATTCTAAGTGAAATAAGTCACACAGAAAAAGAAACTTATCATAAGATACCACTTAAGAAGATCCTGTAAACATGGCTACACTTGAACTGAGTTAGGAAAGAGAACAGTGTTTCACATTTAGAAAACACCCTTATGCCTGCTTAAGGGGGAAGGAGAGGTGGGGTGATGCATAAAACCAGAGTTTGATATAAGCACAGGTACCGTTCCAAAAACCAACTATGGAATAGACAAGTCCTACACCTTCCTCAGTGAAAGGGACTCAAAACCCCATATTTCCCGCAGAGGAATATATCTGACTAGTAAGAATCTTAAAACCTATGTATTGATATGTCTCCGTAACGGAATCAAGTGTGTCTAGACTGGCATAAACATGGTAGCGAGAATCAGCTCAAACCCCCTATAAAAAGGAATTTCAAAAACAAAACAAAAAAACTGGGAAATTCTTTACAATTCCTTCAGGGTCTCTGATGAAACCTGGAATGACCCTATCTACAACGACAGCTGGATGTGGCATATGGCTGGACACTTGGGACTGAGACGATTTGTGAGATTGGGTGAGCAAATGCAGACCCTTTAAAGCAATAATGCATGGCACCCATTCCATGGGTCCCAACTCTCCAGGTTGAAGGGAATATTACTACAGCTATAACATGTATGGGAAACCTAGACAACGGACACACTTTGAATACGAAAGGTTTCTAAAACTCAACGAATAGTCCGTCTCCTGGTGCTCTGGTTTGACTTTACACCTGCTTTACTATCATCCTCCCAACTTGGAGAGACAGCCCCTTTAACCTCCTGGTTCGCACAGGTTGCCAATTTGGCAGAGGATGAAAGTGAAGAGGGAGAACCAATGAGAGAGTAGATGTTAGGCATTTGAACGGGCACATATCACTGTAATTTCCCGGCAGGAAGAAGAATTAACCAAAGTCTAAGCCACCCACCGGAAACCAGCATAGGTCCTGAACCAAAATTTCGGACTTGCGGTCAGCTCACCAAAAACGAGTTGGAAATTGGAGCTCAGGGGCACAGCAATTCACAAACTGGCCGAGTAATAAAGGACAACTATCGTCCAAAAATCTGTTGAGGGAAGGCAACGAGGCGGACTTGAAAGCGAGGCAGAATAGCAGGAAACAGATATCAAGAGGTACGTTGGAATCACCTTTAAAGCACAGGAAGAGGGGCACAACTTCGACAATGATGCACTTGGCCAAAAAGGGCGTATGTGTTTTCTCCTGAATATAATCAGCAGAAAACGCATACACCCTTTTTGCCCAAGCAAGCAAGCGGGCAATGCAAATCTGCACTACAAAGAAGTATCACTTCCCACCGGTTAAAAGGGACATCCACAAAATGTGTAAAAACCAGAAAAGCAAGACAGGCCCTGGAGAACAGGGAGCCTTGTTATGCTGATGGGCGGGATGTAAATTGCCAACTGCCTCTCTGGAGGAGTGCATTGTGTTCCCTAAAACAAGTAAAGAACAGAACTACAGAGCCAAGGGCACTTCCAGTCTAGGGAATATACTTTGGGAAAACTGAAAATCAATAAGACACAGCCACCCCAAAATTTAGGGCTGCACTGCTTACAAGGACCTCAACTTGGGTACACCTTAAATATCCCAGGAAATATAAAAATGGTTCAAAAAATTGTGGTATTTACGTATGATGGGATATCCCTCAGCCATGAAATCAATGTCATAAGACCAGTAGCAGCAAAATGGGTGGATTCAGGTACGATGATTCTAAGTGAAATAAGTCACACAGAAACAGAAACATATCATAAGATATCACTTATGAAGATCCTGTAAACATGGCTACACTTGAACTGAGTTAGGAAAGAGAACAGTGTCTCACATTTAGAAAACACTCTTATGCCTGCTTAAGGGGGAAGGAGAGGTGGGGTGATGCATAAAACCAGAGTTTGATATAAGCAGAGGTACCGTTCCAAAAACCAACTATGGAATAGACAAGACCTACACCTTCCTCAGTGAAAGGGACTCAAAACCCCATATTTCCCGCAGAGGAATATATCTGACAAGTAAAAATCTTAAAACCTATGTATTGATATGTCTCCGTAAGGGAATCAAGTGTGTCTAGACTGGCATAAACATGGCAGCGAGAATCAGCTCAAACCCACTCTAAAAAGGAATTTCAAAAACAAAACAAAAAAACTGGGAAATTCTTTACAATTCCTTCAGCATCTCTGATGAAACCTGGAATGACCCTATCTACAATGACAGCTGGATGTGGCATAAGGAGGTACACTTGGGACTGAGACGATTGGTGAGATTGGGTGAGCAAATGCAGACCCTTTAAAGCCCAAATGCCTGGCACCCATTCCATGGGTCCCAACTCTCCAGGTTGAAGGGAATATTACTACAGTTATAACATGTACGGGAAACCTAAAGAACGGACACACTGTGAATACGAAAGGTTTCTAAAACTCAACGAATAGTCCCTCTCCTGGTGCTCCGGTTTGACTTTCCATCTGCTTTACTATCAATCTCCCAACTTGGAGAGACAGCCCCTTTAACCTCCTGGTTCGCACAGGTTTCCAATTTGGCAGAGGATGAAAGGGAAGAGGGAGAACCAATGAGAGAGTAGCTGTTAGGCATTTGGACGGGCACATATCACTCTAACTTCCCGGCAGGAAGAAGAATTAACCAATGTCTCAACCCCCCACCGGGAACCAGCATAGGTCCTGAACCAAAATTTTGGACTTGCGGTCAGCTCACAAATAACGAGTTGAAAAATGGAGGTCAGGGGCACAGCAATTCACAAACTGGCCGAGTAATAAAGGACAACTATCGTCCAAAAATCTGTTGAGGGAAGGCAACGAGGCGGACTTGAAAGCGAGGCAGACTAGCAGGAAACAGATTTCAAGAGGTACGTTGGAATCGCCTTTAAAGCACAGGAAGAGGGGCACAACTTCGACAATGATGCACTTGGCCAAAAAGGGCGTATGCGTTTTCTCCTGAATATATTCAGGAGAAAACGCACACGCCCTTTTTGGCCAAGCAAGCAAGCGGGCAATGCAATTCTGCACTACACAGAAGTATCACTTCCCACCGGTCAAAAGGGACATCCACAAAATGTGTAAAAACCAGAAAGGCAAGACAGGCCCTAGAGAACAGGGAGCCTTGTTATGCTGATGGGCGGGATGTAAATTGCCAACTGCGTCTCTGGAGGAGTTCATTTTGTTCCCTAAAACAAGTAAACAACAGAGCTACAGAGCCAAGGGCACTTCCAGTCTAGGGAATATACCTTGGGAAAACTGAAAATCAAAAAGACACAGCCACCACAAAATTTAGGGCTGCACTGCTTACAAGGACCTCAACTTGGTTACACCTTAAATATCCCAGGAAATATAAAAATGGTTCAAAAAATTGTGGTACTTACGTACGATGGAATATCCCTCAGCCATGAAATCAATGTCATAAGACCAGTAGCAGCAAAATGGGTGGATTCAGGTACGATGATTCTAAGTGAAATAAGTCACAGAGAAAAAGAAACTTATCATAAGATATCACTTATGAAGATCCTGTAAACATGGCTACACTTGAACTGAGTTAGGAAAGAGAACAGTGTCTCACATTTAGAAAACACTCTTATGCCTGCTTAAGGGGGAAGGAGAGGTGGGGTGATGCATAAAACCAGAGTTTGATATAAGCACAGGTACCGTTCCAAAAACCAACTATGGAATAGACAAGACCTACACCTTCCTCAGTGAAAGGGACTCAAAACCCCATATTTCCCGCAGAGGAATATATCTGACTAGTAAGAATCTTAAAACCTATGTATTGATATGTCTCCGTAAGGGAATCAAGTGTGTCTAGACTGGGATAAATATGGCAGCGAGAATCAGCTCAAACCCACTATAAAAAGGAATTTCAAAAATAAAACAAAAAAACTGGGAAATTCTTTACAATTCCTTCAGGGTCTCTGATGAAACCTGAAATGACCCTATCTACAATGACAGCTGGATGTGGCATAAGGCTGGACACTTGGGACTGAGAGGATTGGTGAGATTGGGTGAGCAAATGCAGACCCTTTAAAGCAATAATGCATGGCACACATTCCATGGGTCCCAACTCTCCAGGTTGAAGGGAATATTACTACAGATATAACATGTACGGGAATCCTAGAGAATGGACACACTGTGAATACGAAAGGTTTCTAAAACTCAACGAATAGTCCCTCTCCTGGTGCTCCGGTTTGACTTTCCATCTGCTTTATTATCAACCTCCCAACTTGGAGAGACAGCCCCTTTAACCTCCTGGTTCGCACAGGCTGCCAATTTGGCAGAGGATGAAAGGGAAGAGGGAGATCCAATGAGAGAGTAGCTGTTATGCATTTGGACGGGCACATATCTCTGTAATTTCCCGGCAGGAAGAAGAATTAACCAAAGTCTCAGCCACCCACCGGGAATCAGTATAGATCCGGAACCAAAATTTTGGACTTGCGGTCAGCTCACCAAAAACGAGTTGAAAAATGGAGCTCAGGGGCACAGCAATTCTCAAACTGGCCGAGTAATAAAGGACAACTATCGTCCAAAAATCTGTTGAGGGAAGGCAACGAGGCGGAGTTGAATGCGAGGCAGAATAGCAGGAAACAGATTTCAAGAGGTACGTTGGAATTGCCTTTAAAGCACAGGAAGAGGGGCACAACTTCGAAAATGATGCCCTTGTCCAAAAAGGGCGTATGCGTTTTCTCCTGAATATATTCAGGAGAAAACGCATACGCCCTTTTTGGCCAAGCAAGCAAGCGGGCAATGCAAATCTGCACTACAAAGAGGTATCACTTCCCACGGGTCAAAAGGGACATCCACAAAATGTGTAAAAACCAGAAAGGCAAGACAGGCCCTGGAGAAAAGGGAGCCTTGTTATGCTGATGGGAGGGATGTAAATTGCCAACTGCCTCTCTGGAGGAATGCATTGCGTTCCCTAAAACAAGTAAAGAACAGAGCTACAGAGCCAAGGGCACTTCCAGTCTAGGGAATATACCTTGGGAAAATTGAAAATCAATAATACAGAGCCACCACAAAATTACGGCTGCACTGCTTACAAAGACCTCAACTTGGATACACCTTAAATATCCCAGGAAATATAAAAATCGTTCAAAAAATTGTGGTACTTACGTACGATGGAATATCCCTCAGCCATGAAATCAATGTCATAAGACCAGTAGCAGCAAAATGGGTGGATTCAGGTACGATGATTCTAAGTGAAATAAATCACACAGAAAAAGAAACGTATCATAAGTTATCACTTATGATGATCCTATAAACATGGCTTCACTTGAACTGAGTTAGGAAAGAGAACAGTGTCTCATATTTAGAAAACACTCTTATGCCTGCTTAAGGGGGAAAGAGAGGTGGGTTGATGCATAAAACCAGAGTTTGATATAAGGACAAGTACCGTTCCAAAAACCAACTAGGGAATAGACAAACCTACACCTTCCTCAGTGAAAGGGACTCAAAACCCCATATTTCCCACAGAGGAATATCTCTGACTAGTAAGAATCTTAAAACCTATGTATTGATATGTCTCCGTAAGGGAAACAAGTGTGTCTAGACTGGCATAAACATGGCAGCGAGAATCAGCTCAAACCCACTATAAAAAGGAATTTCAAAAACAAAACAAAAAAACTGGGAAATTCTTTACAATTCCTTCAGGGTCCCTGATGAAACCTGGAATGACCTTATCTAAAACGACAGCTGGATGTGGCATAAGTAGGGACACTTGGGACTGAGACGATTGGTGAGATTGGGTGGGCAAATGCAGACCCTTTAAATCACAAATGCCTGGCACCCATTCCATGGGCCCCAACTCTCCAGGTTGAAGGGAATATTACTACAGCTATAACATGTACGGGAAACCTAGAGAATGGACACACAGTGAATACAAAAGATTTCTAAAACTCAACCAATAGTCCCTCTCCTGGTGCTCCGGTTTGACTTTTCTTCTGCTTTACTATCAACCTCCCATCTTGGAGATACAGCCCCTTTAACCTCCGGGTTCACACACGTTGCCAATTTGGCAGAGGATGAAAGGGAAGAGGGAGAACCAACGAGAGAGTAGCTGTTAGGCATTTGGACGGGCACATATCACTGTAATTTCCCGGCAGGAAGAAGAATTAACCAAAGTCTCAGCCACCCACCGGGAATCAGTATAGATCCGGAACCAAAATTTTGGACTTGCGGTCAGCTCACCAAAAACGAGTTGAAAAATGGAGCTCAGGGGCACAGCAATTCACAAACTGGCCGAGTAATAAAGGACAACTATCGTCCAAAAATCTGTTGAGGGAAGGCAACGAGGCGGACTTGAAAGCGAGGCAGAATAGCAGGAAACAGATTTCAAGAGGTACGTTGGAATCGCCTTTAAAGCACAGGAAGAGGGGCACAACTTCGACAATGATGCACTTGGCCAAAAAGGGCGTATGCGTTTTCTCCTGAATATATTCAGGAGAAAACGCATACGCCCTTTTTGGCCCAGCAAGCAAGCGGGCAATGCAAATCTGCACTACAAAGAAGTATCACTTCCCACCGGTCAAAAGGGACATCCACAAAATGTGTAAAAACCAGAAAGGCAAGACAGGCCCTGGAGAACAGGGAGCCTTGTTATGCTGATGGGCGGGATGTAAATTGCCAACTGCCTCTCTGGAGGAGTGCATTGTGTTCCCTAAAACAAGTAAACAACAGAGCTACAGAGCCAAGGGCACTTCCAGTCTAGGGAATATACCTTGGGAAAACTGAAAATCAAAAAGACACAGCCACCCCAAAATTTAGGGCTGCACTGCTTACAAGGACCTCAACTTGGGTACACCTTAAATATCCCAGGAAATATAAAAATGGTTCCAAAAATTTTGGTACTTACATACGATGGAATATCCCTCAGCCATGAAATCAATGTCATAAGACCAGTAGCAGCAAAATGGGTGGATTCAGGTACGATGATTCTAAGTGAAATAAGTCACACAGAAAAAGAAACTTATCATAAGATATCACTTATGAAGATCCTGTAAACATGGCTACACTTGATCTGAGTTAGGAAAGAGAACAGTGTCTCACATTTAGAAAACACTCTTATGCCTGCTTAAGGGGGAAGGAGAGGTGGGGTGATGCATAAAACCAGAGTTTGATATAAGCAGAGGTACCGTTCCAAAAACCAACTATGGAATAGGCAAGACCTACACCTTCCTCAGTGAAAGGGACTCAAAACCCCATATTTCCCGCAAAGGAGTATATCTGACTAGTAAGAATCTTAAAACCTATGTATTGATATGTCTCCATAAGGGAATCAAGTGTGTCTAGACAGGGATAAATATGGCAGCGAGAATCAGCTCAAACCCACTATAAAAAGGAATTTCAAAAATAAAACAAAAAAACTGGGAAATTCTTTACAATTCCTTCAGGGTCTCTGATGAAACCTGAAATGACCCTATCTACAATGACAGCTGGATGTGGCATAAGGCTGGACACTTGGGACTGAGAGGATTGGTGAGATTGGGTGAGCAAATGCAGACCCTTTAAAGCAATAATGCATGGCACACATTCCATGGGTCCCAACTCTCCAGGTTGAAGGGAATATTACTACAGATATAACATGTACGGGAATCCTAGAGAACGGACACACTGTGAATACGAAAGGTTTCTAAAACTCAACGAATAGTCCCTCTCCTGGTGTTCCGGTTTGACTTTCCATCTGCTTTATTATCAACCTCCCAACTTGGAGAGACAGCCCCTTTAACCTCCTGGTTCGCACAGGTTGCCAATTTGGCAGAGGATGAAAGGGAAGAGGGAGAACCAATGAGAGAGTAGCTGTTAGGCATTTGGACGGGCACATATCACTGTAATTTCCCAGCAGGAAGAAGAATTAACCAAAGTCTCAGCCACCCACCGGGAATCAGTATAGATCCGGAACCAAAATTTTGGACTTGCGGTCAGCTCACCAAAAACGAGTTGAAAAATGGAGCTCAGGGGCACAGCAATTCACAAACTGGCCGAGTAATAAAGGACAACTATCGTCCAAAAATCTGTTGAGGGAAGGCAACGAGGCGGACTTGAAAGCGAGGCAGAATAGCAGGAAACAGATTTCAAGAGGTACGTTGGAATCGCCTTTAAAGCACAGGAAGAGGGGCACAACTTCGACAATGATGCACTTGGCCAAAAAGGGCGTATGCGTTTTCTCCTGAATATATTCAGGAGAAAACGCATACGCCCTTTTTGGCCAAGCAAGCAAGCGGGCAATGCAAATCTGCACTACAAAGAAGTATCACTTCCCACCGGTCAAAAGGGACATCCACAAAATGTGTAAAAACCAGAAAGGCAAGACAGGCCCTGGAGAACAGGGAGCCTTGTTATGCTGATGGGCGGGATGTAAATTGCCAACTGCCTCTCTGGAGGAGTGCATTGTGTTCCCTAAAACAAGTAAACAACAGAGCTACAGAGCCAAGGGCACTTCCAGTCTAGGGAATATACCTTGGGAAAACTGAAAATCAAAAAGACACAGCCACCCCAAAATTTAGGGCTGCACTGCTTACAAGGACCTCAACTTGGGTACACCTTAAATATCCCAGGAAATATAAAAATGGTTCCAAAAATTTTGGTACTTACATACGATGGAATATCCCTCAGCCATGAAATCAATGTCATAAGACCAGTAGCAGCAAAATGGGTGGATTCAGGTACGATGATTCTAAGTGAAATAAGTCACACAGAAAAAGAAACTTATCATAAGATATCACTTATGAAGATCCTGTAAACATGGCTACACTTGATCTGAGTTAGGAAAGAGAACAGTGTCTCACATTTAGAAAACACTCTTATGCCTGCTTAAGGGGGAAGGAGAGGTGGGGTGATGCATAAAACCAGAGTTTGATATAAGCAGAGGTACCGTTCCAAAAACCAACTATGGAATAGGCAAGACCTACACCTTCCTCAGTGAAAGGGACTCAAAACCCCATATTTCCCGCAAAGGAGTATATCTGACTAGTAAGAATCTTAAAACCTATGTATTGATATGTCTCCATAAGGGAATCAAGTGTGTCTAGACAGGGATAAATATGGCAGCGAGAATCAGCTCAAACCCACTATAAAAAGGAATTTCAAAAATAAAACAAAAAAACTGGGAAATTCTTTACAATTCCTTCAGGGTCTCTGATGAAACCTGAAATGACCCTATCTACAATGACAGCTGGATGTGGCATAAGGCTGGACACTTGGGACTGAGAGGATTGGTGAGATTGGGTGAGCAAATGCAGACCCTTTAAAGCAATAATGCATGGCACACATTCCATGGGTCCCAACTCTCCAGGTTGAAGGGAATATTACTACAGATATAACATGTACGGGAATCCTAGAGAACGGACACACTGTGAATACGAAAGGTTTCTAAAACTCAACGAATAGTCCCACTCCTGGTGCTCCGGTTTGACTTTCCATCTGCTTTATTATCAACCTCCCAACTTGGAGAGACAGCCCCTTTAACCTCCTGGTTCGCACAGGTTGCCAATATGGCAGAGGATGAAAGGGAAGAGGGAGAACCAATGAGAGAGTAGCTGTTAGGCATTTGGACGGGCACATATCACTGTAATTTCCCGGCAGGAAGAAGAATTAACCAAAGTCTCAGCCACCCACCGGGAATCAGTATAGATCCTGAACCAAAATTTTGGACTTGCGGTCAGCTCACCAAAAACGAGTTGAAAAATGGAGCTCAGGGGCACAGCAATTCACAAACTGGCCGAGTAATAAAGGACAACTATCGTCCAAAAATCTGTTGAGGGAAGGCAACGAGGCGGACTTGAAAGCGAGGCAGAATAGCAGGAAACAGATTTCAAGAGGTACGTTGGAATCGCCTTTAAAGCACAGGAAGAGGGGCACAACTTCGACAATGATGCACTTGGCCAAAAAGGGCGTATGCGTTTTCTCCTGAATATATTCAGGAGAAAACGCATACGCCCTTTTTGGCCAAGCAAGCAAGCGGGCAATGCAAATCTGCACTACAAAGAAGTATCACTTCCCACCGGTCAAAAGGGACATCCACAAAATGTGTAAAAACCAGAAAGGCAAGACTGGTCCTGGAGAACAGGGAGCCTTGTTATGCTGATGGACGGGATGTAAATTGCCAACTGCCTCTCTGGAGGAGTGTATTTTGTTCCCTAAAACAAGTAAACAACAGAGCTACAGAGCCAAGGGCACTTCCAGTCTAGGGAATATACCTGGGAAAAACTGAAAATCAATAAGACAGAGCCACCCCAAAATTTTGGGCTGCACTGCTTACAAGGACCTCAACTTGGGTACACCTTAAATATCCCAGGAAATATAAAAATGGTTCAAAAATTGTGGTACTTATGTACGATGGAATATCCCTCAGCCATGAAATCAATGTCATAACACCAGTAGCAGCAAAATGGGTGGATTCAGGTACGATGATTCTAAGTGAAATAAGTCACACAGAAAAAGAAACTTATCATAAGTTATCACTTATGAAGATCCTGTAAACATGGCTACACTTGAACTGAGTTAGGAAAGAGAACAGTGCCTCACATTTAGAAAACACTCTTATGCCTGCTTAAGGGGGAAGGAGAGGTGGGGTGATGCATAAAACCAGAGTTTGATATAAGCACAGGTACCGTTCCAAAAACCAACTATGGAATAGACAAGACCTACACCTTCCTCAGTGAAAGGGACTCAAAACCCCATATTTCCCACAGAGGAATATATCTGACTAGTAAGAATATTAAAACCTATGTATTGATATGTCTCCGTAAGGGAATCAAGTGTGTCTAGAATGGCATAAACATGGCAGCGAGAATCAGCTCAAACCCACTATAAAAAGGAAATTCAAAAACAAAACAAAAAAACTGGGAAATTCTTTACAATTCCTTCAGGGTCTCTGATGAAACCTGGAATGACCCTATCTACAACGACACCTGGATGTGGCATAAGGCTGGACACTTTGGACTGAGAGGATTGGTGAGATTGGGTGAACAAATGCAGACCATTTAAAGCAATAATGCATGGCACACATTCCATGGGTCCCAACTCTCCAGGTTGAAGGGAATATTACTACAGTTATAACATGTACGGGAAACCTAGAGAACGGACACACTGTGAATACGAAAGGTTTCTAAAACTCAACGAATAGTCCCTCTCCTGGTGCTCCGGTTTGACTTTCCATCTGCTTTACTATCAACCTCCCAACTTGGAGAGACAGCCCCTTTAACCTCCTGGTTCGCACAGGTTGCCAATTTGGCAGAGGATGAATGAGAAGAGGGAGAACCAATGAGAGAGTAGCTGTTAGGCATTTGGACGGGCACATATCACTGTAATTTGCCGGCAGGAAGAAGAATTAACCAAAGTCTCAGCCCCCCACCGGGAACCAGTATAGGTCCTGAACCAAAATTTTGGACTTGCGATCAGCTCACCTAAAACGAGTTGAAAAATGGAGCTCAGGGGCACAGCAATTCACAAACTGGCCGAGTAATAAAGGACAACTATCGTCCAAATATCTGTTGAGGGAAGGCCACGAGGCGGACTTGAAAGCGAGGCAGAATAGCAGGAAACAGATTTCAAGAGGTACGTTGGAATCGCCTTTAAAGCACAGGAAGAGGGGCACAACTTCGACAATGATGCACTTGGTCAAAAAGGGCGTATGCGTTTTCTCCTGAATATATTCAGGAGAAAACGCATACGCCCTTTTTGGCCAAGCAAGCAAGCGGGCAATGCAAATCTGCACTACAAAGAAGTATCACTTCCCACCGGTCAAAAGGGACATCCACAAAATGTGTAAAAACCAGAAAGGCAAGACAGGCCCTGGAGAACAGGGAGCCTTGTTATGCTGATGGGCGGGATGTAAATTGCCAACTGCCTCTCTGGAGGAGAGCATTGTGTTCCCTAAAACAAGTAAACAACAGAGCTACAGAGCCAAGGGCACTTCCAGTCTAGGGAATATACCTTGGGAAAACTGAAAATCAAAAAGACACAGCCACCCCAAAATTTAGGGCTGCACTGCTTACAAGGACCTCAACTTGGGTACACCTTAAATATCCCAGGAAATATAAAAATGGTTCCAAAAATTTTGGTACTTACATACGATGGAATATCCGTCAGCCATGAAATCAATGTCATAAGACCAGTAGCAGCAAAATGGGTGGATTCAGGTACGATGATTCTAAGTGAAATAAGTCACACAGAAAAAGAAACTTATCATAAGATATCACTTATGAAGACCCTGTAAACATGGCTACACTTGAACTGAGTTAGGAAAGAGAACAGTGTCTCACATTTAGAAAACACTCTTATGCCTGCTTAAGGGGGAAGGAGAGGTGGGGTGATGCATAAAACCAGAGTTTGATATAAGCAGAGGTACCGTTCCAAAAACCAACTATGGAATAGGCAAGACCTACACCTTCCTCAGTGAAAGGGACTCAAAAGCCCATATTTCCCGCAAAGGAGTATATCTGACTAGTAAGAATCTTAAAACCTATGTATTGATATGTCTCCGTAAGGGAATCAAGTGTGTCTAGAATGGCATAAATATGGCAGCGAGAATCAGCTCAAACCCACTATAAAAAGGAATTTCAAAAATAAAACAAAAAAACTGGGAAATTCTTTACAATTCCTTCAGGGTCTCTGATGAAACCTGAAATGACCCTATCTACAATGACAGCTGGATGTGGCATAAGGCTGGACACTTGGGACTGAGAGGATTGGTGAGATTGGGTGAGCAAATGCAGACCCTTTAAAGCAATAATGCATGGCACACATTCCATGGGTCCCAACTCTCCAGGTTGAAGGGAATATTACTACAGATATAACATGTACGGGAATCCTAGAGAACGGACACACTGTGAATACGAAAGGTTTCTAAAACTCAACGAATAGTCCCTCTCCTGGTGCTCCGGTTTGACTTTCCATCTGCTTTATTATCAACCTCCCAACTTGGAGAGACAGCCCCTTTAACCTCCTGGTTGGCACAGGTTGCCAATTTGGCAGAGGATGAAAGGGAAGAGGGAGAACCAATGAGAGAGTAGCTGTTAGGCATTTGGACGGGCACATATCACTGTAATTTGCCGGCAGGAAGAAGAATTAACCAAAGTCTCAGCCACCCACCGGGAATCAGTATAGATCCTGAACCAAAATTTTGGACTTGCGGTCAGCTCACCAAAAACGAGTTGAAAAATGGAGCTCAGGGGCACAGCAATTCACAAACTGGCCGAGTAATAAAGGACAACTATCGTCCAAAAATCTGTTGAGGGAAGGCAATGAGGCGGACTTGAAAGCGAGGCAGAATAGCAGGAAACAGATTTCAAGAGGTACGTTGGAGTCGCCTTTAAAGCACAGAAAGAGGGGCACAACTTCGACAATGATACACTTGGCCAAAAAGGGCGTATGCGTTTTCTCCTGAATATATTCAGGAGAAAACGCATACGCCCTTTTTGGCCAAGCAAGCAAGCGGGCAATGCTAATCTGCACTACAAAGAAGTATCACTTCCCACCGGTCAAAAGGGACATCCACAAAATGTGTAAAAACCAGAAAGTCAAGACAGGCCCTGGAGAACAGGGAGCCTTGTTATGCTGATGGGCGGGATGTAAATTGCCAACTGCCTCTCTGGAGGAGTGCATTGTGTTCCCTAAAACAAGTAAACAACAGAGCTACAGAGCCAAGGGCACTTCCAGTCTAGGGAATATACCTTGGGAAAACTGAAAATCAAAAAGACACAGCCACCCCAAAATTTAGGGCTGCACTGCTTACAAGGACCTCAACTTGGGTACACCTTAAATATCCCAGGAAATATAAAAATGGTTCAAAAAATTGTGGTACTTATGTACGATGGAATATCCCTCAGCCATGAAATCAATGTCATAAGACCAGTAGCAGCAAAATGGGTGGATTCAGGTACGATGATTCTAAGTGAAATAAGTCACACAGAAAAAGAAACTTATCATAAGATATCACTTATGAAGATCCTGTAAACATGGCTACACTTGAACTGAGTTAGGAAAGAGAACAGTGTCTCACATTTAGAAAACACTCTTATGCCTGCTTAAGGGGGAAGGAGAGGTGGGGTGATGCATAAAACCAGAGTTTGATATAAGCAGAGGTACCGTTCCAAAAACCAACTATGGAATAGGCAAGACCTACACCTTCCTCAGTGAAAGGGACTCAAAACACCATATTTCCCGCAAAGGAGTATATCTGACTAGTAAGAATCTTAAAACCTATGTATTGATATGTCTCCGTAAGGGAACCAAGTCTGTCTAGACTGGCATAAACATGGCAGCGAGAATCAGCTCAAACCCACTATAAAAAGGAATTTCAAAAATAAAACAAAAAAACTGGGAAATTCTTTACAATTCCTTCAGGGTCTCTGATGAAACCTGAAATGACCCTATCTACAATGACAGCTGGATGTGGCATAAGGCTGGACACTTGGGACTGAGAGGATTGGTGAGACTGGGTGAGCAAATGCAGACCCTTTAAAGCAATAATGCATGGCACACATTCCATGGGTCCCAACTCTCCAGGTTGAAGGGAATATTACTACAGATATAACATGTACGGGAATCCTAGAGAACGGACACACTGTGAATACGAAAGGTTTCTAAAACTCAACGAATAGTCCCTCTCCTGGTGCTCCGGTTTGACTTTCCATCTGCTTTATTATCAACCTCCCAACTTGGAGAGACAGCCCCTTTAACCTCCTGGTTCGCACAGGTTGCCAATTTGGCAGAGGATGAAAGGGAAGAGGGAGAACCAATGAGAGAGTAGCTGTTAGGCATTTGGACGGGCACATATCACTGTAATTTGCCGGCAGGAAGAAGAATTAACCAAAGTCTCAGCCACCCACCGGGAATCAGTATAGATCCTGAACCAAAATTTTAGACTTGCGGTCAGCTCACCAAAAACGAGTTGAAAAATGGAGCTCAGGGGCACAGCAATTCACAAACTGGCCGAGTAATAAAGGACAACTATCGTCCAAAAATCTGTTGAGGGAAGGCAATGAGGCGGACTTGAAAGCGAGGCAGAATAGCAGGAAACAGATTTCAAGAGGTACGTTGGAGTCGCCTTTAAAGCACAGGAAGAGGGGCACAACTTCGACAATGATACACTTGGCCAAAAAGGGCGTATGCGTTTTCTCCTGAATATATTCAGGAGAAAACGCATACGCCCTTTTTGGCCAAGCAAGCAAGCGGGCAATGCAAATCTGCACTACAAAGAAGTATCACTTCCCACCGGTCAAAAGGGACATCCACAAAATGTGTAAAAACCAGAAAGGCAAGACAGGCCCTGGAGAACAGGGAGCCTTGTTATGCTGATGGGCGGGATGTAAATTGCCAACTGCCTCTCTGGAGGAGTGCATTGTGTTCCCTAAAACAAGTAAACAACAGAGCTACAGAGCCAAGGGCACTTCCAGTCTAGGGAATATACCTTGGGAAAACTGAAAATCAAAAAGACACAGCCACCCCAAAATTTAGGGCTGCACTGCTTACAAGGACCTCAACTTGGGTACACCTTAAATATCCCAGGAAATATAAAAATGGTTCAAAAAATTGTGGTACTTATGTACGATGGAATATCCCTCAGCCATGAAATCAATGCCATAAGACCAGTAGCAGCAAAATGGGTGGATTCAGGTACGATGATTCTAAGTGAAATAAGTCACACAGAAAAAGAAACTTATCATAAGATATCACTTATGAAGATCCTGTAAACATGGCTACACTTGAACTGAGTTAGGAAAGAGAACAGTGTCTCACATTTAGAAAACACTCTTATGCCTGCTTAAGGGGGAAGGAGAGGTGGGGTGATGCATAAAAGCAGAGTTTGATATAAGCACAGGTACCGTTCCAAAAACCAACTATGGAATAGACAAGACCTACACCTTCCTCAGTGAAAGGGACTCAAAACCCCATATTTCCCGCAGAGGAATATATCTGACTAGTAAGAATCTTAAAACCTATGTATTGATATGTCTCCGTAAGGGAATCAAGTGTGTCTAGACTGGGATAAATATGGCAGCGAGAATCAGCTCAAACGCACTATAAAAAGGAATTTCAAAAATAAAACAAAAAAAACTGGGAAATTCTTTACAATTCCTTCAGGGTCTCTGATGAAACCTGAAATGACCCTATCTACAATGACAGCTGTATGTGGCATAAGGCTGGACACTTGGGACTGAGAGGATTGGTGAGATTGGGTGAGCAAATGCAGACCCTTTAAAGCAATAATGCATGGCACACATTCCATGGGTCCCAACTCTCCAGGTTGAAGGGAATATTACTACAGATATAACATGTACAGGAATCCTAGAGAACGGACACACTGTGAATACGAAAGGTTTCTAAAACTCAACGAATAGTCCCTCTCCTGGTGCTCCGGTTTGACTTTCCATCTGCTTTATTATCAACCTCCCAACTTGGAGAGACAGCCCCTTTAACCTCCTGGTTCGCACAGGTTGCCAATATGGCAGAGGATGAAAGGGAAGAGGGAGAACCAATGAGAGAGTAGCTGTTAGGCATTTGGACGGGCACATATCACTGTAATTTCCCAGCAGGAAGAAGAATTAACCAAAGTCTCAGCCACCCACCGAGAATCAGTATAGATCCTGAACCAAAATTTTGAACTTGCGGTCAGCTCACCAAAAACGAGTTGAAAAATGGAGCTCAGGGGCACAGCAATTCACAAACTGGCCAAGTAATAAAGGACAACTATCGTCCAAAAATCTGTTGAGGGAAGGCAACGAGGCGGACTTGAAAGCGAGGCAGAATAGCAGGAAACAGATTTCAAGAGGTACGTTGGAATCGCCTTTAAAGCACAGGAAGAGGGGCACAACTTCGACAATGATGCACTTGGCCAAAAAGGGCGTATGCGTTTTCTCCTGAATATATTGAGGAGAAAATGCATACACCCTTTTTGGCCAAGCAAGCAAGCGGGCAATGCAAATCTGCACTACAAAGAAGTATCACTTCCCACCGGTCAAAAGGGACATCCACAAAATGTGTAAAAACCAGAAAGGCAAGACTGGTCCTGGAGAACAGGGAGCCTTGTTATGCTGATGGACGGGATGTAAATTGCCAACTGCCTCTCTGGAGGAGTGCATTGTGTTCCCTAAAACAAGTAAACAACAGAGCTACAGAGCCAAGGGCACTTCCAGTCTAGGGAATATACCTGGGAAAAACTGAAAATCAATAAGACACAGCCACCCCAAAATTTTGGGCTGCACTGCTTACAAGGACCTCAACTTGGGTACACCTTAAATATCCCAGGAAATATAAAAATGGTTCAAAAAATTGTGGTACTTACGTACGATGGAATATCCCTCAGCCATGAAATCAATGTCATAAGACCAGTAGGAGCAAAATGGGTGGATTCAGGTACGATGATTCTAAGTGAAATAAGTCACAGAGAAAAAGAAACTTATCATAAGTTATCACTTATGAAGATCCTGTAAACATGGCTACACTTGACCTGAGTTAGGAAAGAGAACAGTGTCTCACATTTAGAAAACACTCTTATGCCTGCTTAAGGGGGAAGGAGAGGTGGGGTGATGCATAAAACCAGAGTTTGATATAAGCACAGGTACCGTTCCGAAAACCAACTATGGAATAGACAAGACCTACACCTTCCTCAGTGAAAGGGACTCAAAACCCCATATTTCCCGCAGAGGAATATATCTGACTAGTAAGAATCTTAAAACCTATGTATTGATATGTCTCCGTAAGGGAATCAAGTGTGTCTAGACTGGGATAAATATGGCAGCGAGAATCAGCTCAAACCCACTATAAAAAGGAATTTCAGAAATAAAACAAAAAAACTGGGAAATTCTTTACAATTCCTTCAGGGTCTCTGATGAAACCTGAAATGACCCTATCTACAATGACAGCTGGATGTGGCATAAGGCTGGACACTTGGGACTGAGAGGATTGGTGAGATTGGGTGAGCAAATGCAGACCCTTTAAAGCAATAATGCATGGCACACATTCCATGGGTCCCAACTCTCCAGGTTGAAGGGAATATTACTACAGATATAACATGTACGGGAATCCTAGAGAACGGACACACTGTGAATACGAAAGGTTTCTAAAACTCAACGAATAGTCCCTCTCCTGGTGCTCCGGTTTGACTTTCCATCTGCTTTATTATCAACCTCCCAACTTGGAGAGACAGCCCATTTAACCTCCTGGTTCGCACAGGTTGCCAATTTGGCAGAGGATGAAAGGGAAGAGGGAGAACCAATGAGAGAGTAGCTGTTAGGCATTTGGACGGGCACATATCACTGTAATTTCCCAGCAGGAAGAAGAATTAACCAAAGTCTCAGCCACCCACCGGGAATCAGTATAGATCCTGAACCAAAATTTTGGACTTGCGGTCAGCTCACCAAAAACGAGTTGAAAATGGAGCTCAGGGGCACAGCAATTCACAAACTGGCCGAGTAATAAAGGACAACTATCGTCCAAAAATCTGTTGAGGGAAGGCAACGAGGCGGACTTGAAAGCGTGGCAGAATAGCAGGAAACAGATTTCAAGAGGTACGTTGGAATCGCCTTTAAAGCACAGGAAGAGGGGCACAACTTCGACAATGATGCACTTGGCCAAAAAGGGCGTATGCGTTTTCTCCTGAATATATTCAGGAGAAAACGCATACGCCCTTTTTGGCCAAGCAAGCAAGTGGGCAATGCAAATCTGCACTACAAAGAAGTATCACTTCCCACCAGTCAAAAGGGACATCCACAAAATGTGTAAAAACCAGAAAGGCAAGACAGGCCCTGGAGAACAGGGAGCCTTGTTATGCTGATGGGTGGGATGTAAATTGCCAACTGCCTCTCTGGAGGAGTGCATTGTGTTCCCTAAAACAAGTAAACAACAGAGCTACAGAGCCAAGGGCACTTCCAGTCTAGGGAATATACCTTGGGAAAACTGAAAATCAAAAAGACACAGCCACCCCAAAATTTAGGGCTGCACTGCTTACAAGGACCTCAACTTGGGTACACCTTAAATATCCCAGGAAATATAAAAATCGTTCAAAAAATTGTGGTACTTACGTAGGATGGAATATCCCTCAGCCATGAAATCAATGTCATAAGACCAGTAGCAGCAAAATGGGTGGATTCAGGTACGATGATTCTAAGTGAAATAAGTCACACAGAAAAAGAAACTTATCATAAGATACCACTTAAGAAGATCCTGTAAACATGGCTACACTTGAACTGAGTTAGGAAAGAGAACAGTGTTTCACATTTAGAAAACACCCTTATGCCTGCTTAAGGGGGAAGGAGAGGTGGGGTGATGCATAAAACCAGAGTTTGATATAAGCACAGGTACCGTTCCAAAAACCAACTATGGAATAGACAAGTCCTACACCTTCCTCAGTGAAAGGGACTCAAAACCCCATATTTCCCGCAGAGGAATATATCTGACTAGTAAGAATCTTAAAACCTATGTATTGATATGTCTCCGTAACGGAATCAAGTGTGTCTAGACTGGCATAAACATGGTAGCGAGAATCAGCTCAAACCCCCTATAAAAAGGAATTTCAAAAACAAAACAAAAAAACTGGGAAATTCTTTACAATTCCTTCAGGGTCTCTGATGAAACCTGGAATGACCCTATCTACAACGACAGCTGGATGTGGCATATGGCTGGACACTTGGGACTGAGACGATTTGTGAGATTGGGTGAGCAAATGCAGACCCTTTAAAGCAATAATGCATGGCACCCATTCCATGGGTCCCAACTCTCCAGGTTGAAGGGAATATTACTACAGCTATAACATGTATGGGAAACCTAGACAACGGACACACTTTGAATACGAAAGGTTTCTAAAACTCAACGAATAGTCCGTCTCCTGGTGCTCTGGTTTGACTTTACACCTGCTTTACTATCATCCTCCCAACTTGGAGAGACAGCCCCTTTAACCTCCTGGTTCGCACAGGTTGCCAATTTGGCAGAGGATGAAAGTGAAGAGGGAGAACCAATGAGAGAGTAGATGTTAGGCATTTGAACGGGCACATATCACTGTAATTTCCCGGCAGGAAGAAGAATTAACCAAAGTCTAAGCCACCCACCGGAAACCAGCATAGGTCCTGAACCAAAATTTCGGACTTGCGGTCAGCTCACCAAAAACGAGTTGGAAATTGGAGCTCAGGGGCACAGCAATTCACAAACTGGCCGAGTAATAAAGGACAACTATCGTCCAAAAATCTGTTGAGGGAAGGCAACGAGGCGGACTTGAAAGCGAGGCAGAATAGCAGGAAACAGATATCAAGAGGTACGTTGGAATCACCTTTAAAGCACAGGAAGAGGGGCACAACTTCGACAATGATGCACTTGGCCAAAAAGGGCGTATGTGTTTTCTCCTGAATATAATCAGCAGAAAACGCATACACCCTTTTTGCCCAAGCAAGCAAGCGGGCAATGCAAATCTGCACTACAAAGAAGTATCACTTCCCACCGGTTAAAAGGGACATCCACAAAATGTGTAAAAACCAGAAAAGCAAGACAGGCCCTGGAGAACAGGGAGCCTTGTTATGCTGATGGGCGGGATGTAAATTGCCAACTGCCTCTCTGGAGGAGTGCATTGTGTTCCCTAAAACAAGTAAAGAACAGAACTACAGAGCCAAGGGCACTTCCAGTCTAGGGAATATACTTTGGGAAAACTGAAAATCAATAAGACACAGCCACCCCAAAATTTAGGGCTGCACTGCTTACAAGGACCTCAACTTGGGTACACCTTAAATATCCCAGGAAATATAAAAATGGTTCAAAAAATTGTGGTATTTACGTATGATGGGATATCCCTCAGCCATGAAATCAATGTCATAAGACCAGTAGCAGCAAAATGGGTGGATTCAGGTACGATGATTCTAAGTGAAATAAGTCACACAGAAACAGAAACATATCATAAGATATCACTTATGAAGATCCTGTAAACATGGCTACACTTGAACTGAGTTAGGAAAGAGAACAGTGTCTCACATTTAGAAAACACTCTTATGCCTGCTTAAGGGGGAAGGAGAGGTGGGGTGATGCATAAAACCAGAGTTTGATATAAGCAGAGGTACCGTTCCAAAAACCAACTATGGAATAGACAAGACCTACACCTTCCTCAGTGAAAGGGACTCAAAACCCCATATTTCCCGCAGAGGAATATATCTGACAAGTAAAAATCTTAAAACCTATGTATTGATATGTCTCCGTAAGGGAATCAAGTGTGTCTAGACTGGCATAAACATGGCAGCGAGAATCAGCTCAAACCCACTCTAAAAAGGAATTTCAAAAACAAAACAAAAAAACTGGGAAATTCTTTACAATTCCTTCAGCATCTCTGATGAAACCTGGAATGACCCTATCTACAATGACAGCTGGATGTGGCATAAGGAGGTACACTTGGGACTGAGAGGATTGGTGAGATTGGGTGAGCAAATGCAGACCCTTTAAAGCCCAAATGCCTGGCACCCATTCCATGGGTCCCAACTCTCCAGGTTGAAGGGAATATTACTACAGTTATAACATGTACGGGAAACCTAAAGAACGGACACACTGTGAATACGAAAGGTTTCTAAAACTCAACGAATAGTCCCTCTCCTGGTGCTCCGGTTTGACTTTCCATCTGCTTTACTATCAATCTCCCAACTTGGAGAGACAGCCCCTTTAACCTCCTGGTTCGCACAGGTTTCCAATTTGGCAGAGGATGAAAGGGAAGAGGGAGAACCAATGAGAGAGTAGCTGTTAGGCATTTGGACGGGCACATATCACTCTAACTTCCCGGCAGGAAGAAGAATTAACCAATGTCTCAACCCCCCACCGGGAACCAGCATAGGTCCTGAACCAAAATTTTGGACTTGCGGTCAGCTCACAAATAACGAGTTGAAAAATGGAGGTCAGGGGCACAGCAATTCACAAACTGGCCGAGTAATAAAGGACAACTATCGTCCAAAAATCTGTTGAGGGAAGGCAACGAGGCGGACTTGAAAGCGAGGCAGACTAGCAGGAAACAGATTTCAAGAGGTACGTTGGAATCGCCTTTAAAGCACAGGAAGAGGGGCACAACTTCGACAATGATGCACTTGGCCAAAAAGGGCGTATGCGTTTTCTCCTGAATATATTCAGGAGAAAACGCACACGCCCTTTTTGGCCAAGCAAGCAAGCGGGCAATGCAATTCTGCACTACACAGAAGTATCACTTCCCACCGGTCAAAAGGGACATCCACAAAATGTGTAAAAACCAGAAAGGCAAGACAGGCCCTAGAGAACAGGGAGCCTTGTTATGCTGATGGGCGGGATGTAAATTGCCAACTGCGTCTCTGGAGGAGTTCATTTTGTTCCCTAAAACAAGTAAACAACAGAGCTACAGAGCCAAGGGCACTTCCAGTCTAGGGAATATACCTTGGGAAAACTGAAAATCAAAAAGACACAGCCACCACAAAATTTAGGGCTGCACTGCTTACAAGGACCTCAACTTGGTTACACCTTAAATATCCCAGGAAATATAAAAATGGTTCAAAAAATTGTGGTACTTACGTACGATGGAATATCCCTCAGCCATGAAATCAATGTCATAAGACCAGTAGCAGCAAAATGGGTGGATTCAGGTACGATGATTCTAAGTGAAATAAGTCACAGAGAAAAAGAAACTTATCATAAGATATCACTTATGAAGATCCTGTAAACATGGCTACACTTGAACTGAGTTAGGAAAGAGAACAGTGTCTCACATTTAGAAAACACTCTTATGCCTGCTTAAGGGGGAAGGAGAGGTGGGGTGATGCATAAAACCAGAGTTTGATATAAGCACAGGTACCGTTCCAAAAACCAACTATGGAATAGAGAAGACCTACACCTTCCTCAGTGAAAGGGACTCAAAACCCCATATTTCCCGCAGAGGAATATATCTGACTAGTAAGAATCTTAAAACCTATGTATTGATATGTCTCCGTAAGGGAATCAAGTGTGTCTAGACTGGGATAAATATGGCAGCGAGAATCAGCTCAAACCCACTATAAAAAGGAATTTCAAAAATAAAACAAAAAAACTGGGAAATTCTTTACAATTCCTTCAGGGTCTCTGATGAAACCTGAAATGACCCTATCTACAATGACAGCTGGATGTGGCATAAGGCTGGACACTTGGGACTGAGAGGATTGGTGAGATTGGGTGAGCAAATGCAGACCCTTTAAAGCAATAATGCATGGCACACATTCCATGGGTCCCAACTCTCCAGGTTGAAGGGAATATTACTACAGATATAACATGTACGGGAATCCTAGAGAATGGACACACTGTGAATACGAAAGGTTTCTAAAACTCAACGAATAGTCCCTCTCCTGGTGCTCCGGTTTGACTTTCCATCTGCTTTATTATCAACCTCCCAACTTGGAGAGACAGCCCCTTTAACCTCCTGGTTCGCACAGGCTGCCAATTTGGCAGAGGATGAAAGGGAAGAGGGAGATCCAATGAGAGAGTAGCTGTTATGCATTTGGACGGGCACATATCTCTGTAATTTCCCGGCAGGAAGAAGAATTAACCAAAGTCTCAGCCACCCACCGGGAATCAGTATAGATCCGGAACCAAAATTTTGGACTTGCGGTCAGCTCACCAAAAACGAGTTGAAAAATGGAGCTCAGGGGCACAGCAATTCTCAAACTGGCCGAGTAATAAAGGACAACTATCGTCCAAAAATCTGTTGAGGGAAGGCAACGAGGCGGAGTTGAATGCGAGGCAGAATAGCAGGAAACAGATTTCAAGAGGTACGTTGGAATTGCCTTTAAAGCACAGGAAGAGGGGCACAACTTCGAAAATGATGCCCTTGTCCAAAAAGGGCGTATGCGTTTTCTCCTGAATATATTCAGGAGAAAACGCATACGCCCTTTTTGGCCAAGCAAGCAAGCGGGCAATGCAAATCTGCACTACAAAGAGGTATCACTTCCCACGGGTCAAAAGGGACATCCACAAAATGTGTAAAAACCAGAAAGGCAAGACAGGCCCTGGAGAAAAGGGAGCCTTGTTATGCTGATGGGAGGGATGTAAATTGCCAACTGCCTCTCTGGAGGAATGCATTGCGTTCCCTAAAACAAGTAAAGAACAGAGCTACAGAGCCAAGGGCACTTCCAGTCTAGGGAATATACCTTGGGAAAATTGAAAATCAATAATACAGAGCCACCACAAAATTACGGCTGCACTGCTTACAAAGACCTCAACTTGGATACACCTTAAATATCCCAGGAAATATAAAAATCGTTCAAAAAATTGTGGTACTTACGTACGATGGAATATCCCTCAGCCATGAAATCAATGTCATAAGACCAGTAGCAGCAAAATGGGTGGATTCAGGTACGATGATTCTAAGTGAAATAAATCACACAGAAAAAGAAACGTATCATAAGTTATCACTTATGATGATCCTATAAACATGGCTTCACTTGAACTGAGTTAGGAAAGAGAACAGTGTCTCATATTTAGAAAACACTCTTATGCCTGCTTAAGGGGGAAAGAGAGGTGGGTTGATGCATAAAACCAGAGTTTGATATAAGGACAAGTACCGTTCCAAAAACCAACTAGGGAATAGACAAACCTACACCTTCCTCAGTGAAAGGGACTCAAAACCCCATATTTCCCACAGAGGAATATCTCTGACTAGTAAGAATCTTAAAACCTATGTATTGATATGTCTCCGTAAGGGAAACAAGTGTGTCTAGACTGGCATAAACATGGCAGCGAGAATCAGCTCAAACCCACTATAAAAAGGAATTTCAAAAACAAAACAAAAAAACTGGGAAATTCTTTACAATTCCTTCAGGGTCCCTGATGAAACCTGGAATGACCTTATCTAAAACGACAGCTGGATGTGGCATAAGTAGGGACACTTGGGACTGAGACGATTGGTGAGATTGGGTGGGCAAATGCAGACCCTTTAAATCACAAATGCCTGGCACCCATTCCATGGGCCCCAACTCTCCAGGTTGAAGGGAATATTACTACAGCTATAACATGTACGGGAAACCTAGAGAATGGACACACAGTGAATACAAAAGATTTCTAAAACTCAACCAATAGTCCCTCTCCTGGTGCTCCGGTTTGACTTTTCTTCTGCTTTACTATCAACCTCCCATCTTGGAGATACAGCCCCTTTAACCTCCGGGTTCACACACGTTGCCAATTTGGCAGAGGATGAAAGGGAAGAGGGAGAACCAACGAGAGAGTAGCTGTTAGGCATTTGGACGGGCACATATCACTGTAATTTCCCGGCAGGAAGAAGAATTAACCAAAGTCTCAGCCACCCACCGGGAATCAGTATAGATCCGGAACCAAAATTTTGGACTTGCGGTCAGCTCACCAAAAACGAGTTGAATAATGGAGCTCAGGGGCACAGCAATTCACAAACTGGCCGAGTAATAAAGGACAACTATCGTCCAAAAATCTGTTGAGGGAAGGCAACGAGGCGGACTTGAAAGCGAGGCAGAATAGCAGGAAACAGATTTCAAGAGGTACGTTGGAATCGCCTTTAAAGCACAGGAAGAGGGGCACAACTTCGACAATGATGCACTTGGCCAAAAAGGGCGTATGCGTTTTCTCCTGAATATATTCAGGAGAAAACGCATACGCCCTTTTTGGCCCAGCAAGCAAGCGGGCAATGCAAATCTGCACTACAAAGAAGTATCACTTCCCACCGGTCAAAAGGGACATCCACAAAATGTGTAAAAACCAGAAAGGCAAGACAGGCCCTGGAGAACAGGGAGCCTTGTTATGCTGATGGGCGGGATGTAAATTGCCAACTGCCTCTCTGGAGGAGTGCATTGTGTTCCCTAAAACAAGTAAACAACAGAGCTACAGAGCCAAGGGCACTTCCAGTCTAGGGAATATACCTTGGGAAAACTGAAAATCAAAAAGACACAGCCACCCCAAAATTTAGGGCTGCACTGCTTACAAGGACCTCAACTTGGGTACACCTTAAATATCCCAGGAAATATAAAAATGGTTCCAAAAATTTTGGTACTTACATACGATGGAATATCCCTCAGCCATGAAATCAATGTCATAAGACCAGTAGCAGCAAAATGGGTGGATTCAGGTACGATGATTCTAAGTGAAATAAGTCACACAGAAAAAGAAACTTATCATAAGATATCACTTATGAAGATCCTGTAAACATGGCTACACTTGATCTGAGTTAGGAAAGAGAACAGTGTCTCACATTTAGAAAATACTCTTATGCCTGCTTAAGGGGGAAGGAGAGGTGGGGTGATGCATAAAACCAGAGTTTGATATAAGCAGAGGTACCGTTCCAAAAACCAACTATGGAATAGGCAAGACCTACACCTTCCTCAGTGAAAGGGACTCAAAACCCCATATTTCCCGCAAAGGAGTATATCTGACTAGTAAGAATCTTAAAACCTATGTATTGATATGTCTCCATAAGGGAATCAAGTGTGTCTAGACAGGGATAAATATGGCAGCGAGAATCAGCTCAAACCCACTATAAAAAGGAATTTCAAAAATAAAACAAAAAAACTGGGAAATTCTTTACAATTCCTTCAGGGTCTCTGATGAAACCTGAAATGACCCTATCTACAATGACAGCTGGATGTGGCATAAGGCTGGACACTTGGGACTGAGAGGATTGGTGAGATTGGGTGAGCAAATGCAGACCCTTTAAAGCAATAATGCATGGCACACATTCCATGGGTCCCAACTCTCCAGGTTGAAGGGAATATTACTACAGATATAACATGTACGGGAATCCTAGAGAACGGACACACTGTGAATACGAAAGGTTTCTAAAACTCAACGAATAGTCCCTCTCCTGGTGTTCCGGTTTGACTTTCCATCTGCTTTATTATCAACCTCCCAACTTGGAGAGACAGCCCCTTTAACCTCCTGGTTCGCACAGGTTGCCAATTTGGCAGAGGATGAAAGGGAAGAGGGAGAACCAATGAGAGAGTAGCTGTTAGGCATTTGGACGGGCACATATCACTGTAATTTCCCAGCAGGAAGAAGAATTAACCAAAGTCTCAGCCACCCACCGGGAATCAGTATAGATCCGGAACCAAAATTTTGGACTTGCGGTCAGCTCACCAAAAACGAGTTGAAAAATGGAGCTCAGGGGCACAGCAATTCACAAACTGGCCGAGTAATAAAGGACAACTATCGTCCAAAAATCTGTTGAGGGAAGGCAACGAGGCGGACTTGAAAGCGAGGCAGAATAGCAGGAAACAGATTTCAAGAGGTACGTTGGAATCGCCTTTAAAGCACAGGAAGAGGGGCACAACTTCGACAATGATGCACTTGGCCAAAAAGGGCGTATGCGTTTTCTCCTGAATATATTCAGGAGAAAACGCATACGCCCTTTTTGGCCAAGCAAGCAAGCGGGCAATGCAAATCTGCACTACAAAGAAGTATCACTTCCCACCGGTCAAAAGGGACATCCACAAAATGTGTAAAAACCAGAAAGGCAAGACAGGCCCTGGAGAACAGGGAGCCTTGTTATGCTGATGGGCGGGATGTAAATTGCCAACTGCCTCTCTGGAGGAGTGCATTGTGTTCCCTAAAACAAGTAAACAACAGAGCTACAGAGCCAAGGGCACTTCCAGTCTAGGGAATATACCTTGGGAAAACTGAAAATCAAAAAGACACAGCCACCCCAAAATTTAGGGCTGCACTGCTTACAAGGACCTCAACTTGGGTACACCTTAAATATCCCAGGAAATATAAAAATGGTTCCAAAAATTTTGGTACTTACATACGATGGAATATCCCTCAGCCATGAAATCAATGTCATAAGACCAGTAGCAGCAAAATGGGTGGATTCAGGTACGATGATTCTAAGTGAAATAAGTCACACAGAAAAAGAAACTTATCATAAGATATCACTTATGAAGATCCTGTAAACATGGCTACACTTGATCTGAGTTAGGAAAGAGAACAGTGTCTCACATTTAGAAAACACTCTTATGCCTGCTTAAGGGGGAAGGAGAGGTGGGGTGATGCATAAAACCAGAGTTTGATATAAGCAGAGGTACCGTTCCAAAAACCAACTATGGAATAGGCAAGACCTACACCTTCCTCAGTGAAAGGGACTCAAAACCCCATATTTCCCGCAAAGGAGTATATCTGACTAGTAAGAATCTTAAAACCTATGTATTGATATGTCTCCATAAGGGAATCAAGTGTGTCTAGACAGGGATAAATATGGCAGCGAGAATCAGCTCAAACCCACTATAAAAAGGAATTTCAAAAATAAAACAAAAAAACTGGGAAATTCTTTACAATTCCTTCAGGGTCTCTGATGAAACCTGAAATGACCCTATCTACAATGACAGCTGGATGTGGCATAAGGCTGGACACTTGGGACTGAGAGGATTGGTGAGATTGGGTGAGCAAATGCAGACCCTTTAAAGCAATAATGCATGGCACACATTCCATGGGTCCCAACTCTCCAGGTTGAAGGGAATATTACTACAGATATAACATGTACGGGAATCCTAGAGAACGGACACACTGTGAATACGAAAGGTTTCTAAAACTCAACGAATAGTCCCACTCCTGGTGCTCCGGTTTGACTTTCCATCTGCTTTATTATCAACCTCCCAACTTGGAGAGACAGCCCCTTTAACCTCCTGGTTCGCACAGGTTGCCAATATGGCAGAGGATGAAAGGGAAGAGGGAGAACCAATGAGAGAGTAGCTGTTAGGCATTTGGACGGGCACATATCACTGTAATTTCCCGGCAGGAAGAAGAATTAACCAAAGTCTCAGCCACCCACCGGGAATCAGTATAGATCCTGAACCAAAATTTTGGACTTGCGGTCAGCTCACCAAAAACGAGTTGAAAAATGGAGCTCAGGGGCACAGCAATTCACAAACTGGCCGAGTAATAAAGGACAACTATCGTCCAAAAATCTGTTGAGGGAAGGCAACGAGGCGGACTTGAAAGCGAGGCAGAATAGCAGGAAACAGATTTCAAGAGGTACGTTGGAATCGCCTTTAAAGCACAGGAAGAGGGGCACAACTTCGACAATGATGCACTTGGCCAAAAAGGGCGTATGCGTTTTCTCCTGAATATATTCAGGAGAAAACGCATACGCCCTTTTTGGCCAAGCAAGCAAGCGGGCAATGCAAATCTGCACTACAAAGAAGTATCACTTCCCACCGGTCAAAAGGGACATCCACAAAATGTGTAAAAACCAGAAAGGCAAGACTGGTCCTGGAGAACAGGGAGCCTTGTTATGCTGATGGACGGGATGTAAATTGCCAACTGCCTCTCTGGAGGAGTGTATTTTGTTCCCTAAAACAAGTAAACAACAGAGCTACAGAGCCAAGGGCACTTCCAGTCTAGGGAATATACCTGGGAAAAACTGAAAATCAATAAGACCGAGCCACCCCAAAATTTTGGGCTGCACTGCTTACAAGGACCTCAACTTGGGTACACCTTAAATATCCCAGGAAATATAAAAATGGTTCAAAAATTGTGGTACTTATGTACGATGGAATATCCCTCAGCCATGAAATCAATGTCATAACACCAGTAGCAGCAAAATGGGTGGATTCAGGTACGATGATTCTAAGTGAAATAAGTCACACAGAAAAAGAAACTTATCATAAGTTATCACTTATGAAGATCCTGTAAACATGGCTACACTTGAACTGAGTTAGGAAAGAGAACAGTGCCTCACATTTAGAAAACACTCTTATGCCTGCTTAAGGGGGAAGGAGAGGTGGGGTGATGCATAAAACCAGAGTTTGATATAAGCACAGGTACCGTTCCAAAAACCAACTATGGAATAGACAAGACCTACACCTTCCTCAGTGAAAGGGACTCAAAACCCCATATTTCCCACAGAGGAATATATCTGACTAGTAAGAATATTAAAACCTATGTATTGATATGTCTCCGTAAGGGAATCAAGTGTGTCTAGAATGGCATAAACATGGCAGCGAGAATCAGCTCAAACCCACTATAAAAAGGAAATTCAAAAACAAAACAAAAAAACTGGGAAATTCTTTACAATTCCTTCAGGGTCTCTGATGAAACCTGGAATGACCCTATCTACAACGACACCTGGATGTGGCATAAGGCTGGACACTTTGGACTGAGAGGATTGGTGAGATTGGGTGAACAAATGCAGACCATTTAAAGCAATAATGCATGGCACACATTCCATGGGTCCCAACTCTCCAGGTTGAAGGGAATATTACTACAGTTATAACATGTACGGGAAACCTAGAGAACGGACACACTGTGAATACGAAAGGTTTCTAAAACTCAACGAATAGTCCCTCTCCTGGTGCTCCGGTTTGACTTTCCATCTGCTTTACTATCAACCTCCCAACTTGGAGAGACAGCCCCTTTAACCTCCTGGTTCGCACAGGTTGCCAATTTGGCAGAGGATGAATGAGAAGAGGGAGAACCAATGAGAGAGTAGCTGTTAGGCATTTGGACGGGCACATATCACTGTAATTTCCCGGCAGGAAGAAGAATTAACCAAAGTCTCAGCCCCCCACCGGGAACCAGTATAGGTCCTGAACCAAAATTTTGGACTTGCGATCAGCTCACCTAAAACGAGTTGAAAAATGGAGCTCAGGGGCACAGCAATTCACAAACTGGCCGAGTAATAAAGGACAACTATCGTCCAAATATCTGTTGAGGGAAGGCCACGAGGCGGACTTGAAAGCGAGGCAGAATAGCAGGAAACAGATTTCAAGAGGTACGTTGGAATCGCCTTTAAAGCACAGGAAGAGGGGCACAACTTCGACAATGATGCACTTGGTCAAAAAGGGCGTATGCGTTTTCTCCTGAATATATTCAGGAGAAAACGCATACGCCCTTTTTGGCCAAGCAAGCAAGCGGGCAATGCAAATCTGCACTACAAAGAAGTATCACTTCCCACCGGTCAAAAGGGACATCCACAAAATGTGTAAAAACCAGAAAGGCAAGACAGGCCCTGGAGAACAGGGAGCCTTGTTATGCTGATGGGCGGGATGTAAATTGCCAACTGCCTCTCTGGAGGAGAGCATTGTGTTCCCTAAAACAAGTAAACAACAGAGCTACAGAGCCAAGGGCACTTCCAGTCTAGGGAATATACCTTGGGAAAACTGAAAATCAAAAAGACACAGCCACCCCAAAATTTAGGGCTGCACTGCTTACAAGGACCTCAACTTGGGTACACCTTAAATATCCCAGGAAATATAAAAATGGTTCCAAAAATTTTGGTACTTACATACGATGGAATATCCGTCAGCCATGAAATCAATGTCATAAGACCAGTAGCAGCAAAATGGGTGGATTCAGGTACGATGATTCTAAGTGAAATAAGTCACACAGAAAAAGAAACTTATCATAAGATATCACTTATGAAGACCCTGTAAACATGGCTACACTTGAACTGAGTTAGGAAAGAGAACAGTGTCTCACATTTAGAAAACACTCTTATGCCTGCTTAAGGGGGAAGGAGAGGTGGGGTGATGCATAAAACCAGAGTTTGATATAAGCAGAGGTACCGTTCCAAAAACCAACTATGGAATAGGCAAGACCTACACCTTCCTCAGTGAAAGGGACTCAAAACCCCATATTTCCCGCAAAGGAGTATATCTGACTAGTAAGAATCTTAAAACCTATGTATTGATATGTCTCCGTAAGGGAATCAAGTGTGTCTAGAATGGCATAAATATGGCAGCGAGAATCAGCTCAAACCCACTATAAAAAGGAATTTCAAAAATAAAACAAAAAAACTGGGAAATTCTTTACAATTCCTTCAGGGTCTCTGATGAAACCTGAAATGACCCTATCTACAATGACAGCTGGATGTGGCATAAGGCTGGACACTTGGGACTGAGAGGATTGGTGAGATTGGGTGAGCAAATGCAGACCCTTTAAAGCAATAATGCATGGCACACATTCCATGGGTCCCAACTCTCCAGGTTGAAGGGAATATTACTACAGATATAACATGTACGGGAATCCTAGAGAACGGACACACTGTGAATACGAAAGGTTTCTAAAACTCAACGAATAGTCCCTCTCCTGGTGCTCCGGTTTGACTTTCCATCTGCTTTATTATCAACCTCCCAACTTGGAGAGACAGCCCCTTTAACCTCCTGGTTGGCACAGGTTGCCAATTTGGCAGAGGATGAAAGGGAAGAGGGAGAACCAATGAGAGAGTAGCTGTTAGGCATTTGGACGGGCACATATCACTGTAATTTGCCGGCAGGAAGAAGAATTAACCAAAGTCTCAGCCACCCACCGGGAATCAGTATAGATCCTGAACCAAAATTTTGGACTTGCGGTCAGCTCACCAAAAACGAGTTGAAAAATGGAGCTCAGGGGCACAGCAATTCACAAACTGGCCGAGTAATAAAGGACAACTATCGTCCAAAAATCTGTTGAGGGAAGGCAATGAGGCGGACTTGAAAGCGAGGCAGAATAGCAGGAAACAGATTTCAAGAGGTACGTTGGAGTCGCCTTTAAAGCACAGAAAGAGGGGCACAACTTCGACAATGATACACTTGGCCAAAAAGGGCGTATGCGTTTTCTCCTGAATATATTCAGGAGAAAACGCATACGCCCTTTTTGGCCAAGCAAGCAAGCGGGCAATGCTAATCTGCACTACAAAGAAGTATCACTTCCCACCGGTCAAAAGGGACATCCACAAAATGTGTAAAAACCAGAAAGGCAAGACAGGCCCTGGAGAACAGGGAGCCTTGTTATGCTGATGGGCGGGATGTAAATTGCCAACTGCCTCTCTGGAGGAGTGCATTGTGTTCCCTAAAACAAGTAAACAACAGAGCTACAGAGCCAAGGGCACTTCCAGTCTAGGGAATATACCTTGGGAAAACTGAAAATCAAAAAGACACAGCCACCCCAAAATTTAGGGCTGCACTGCTTACAAGGACCTCAACTTGGGTACACCTTAAATATCCCAGGAAATATAAAAATGGTTCAAAAAATTGTGGTACTTATGTACGATGGAATATCCCTCAGCCATGAAATCAATGTCATAAGACCAGTAGCAGCAAAATGGGTGGATTCAGGTACGATGATTCTAAGTGAAATAAGTCACACAGAAAAAGAAACTTATCATAAGATATCACTTATGAAGATCCTGTAAACATGGCTACACTTGAACTGAGTTAGGAAAGAGAACAGTGTCTCACATTTAGAAAACACTCTTATGCCTGCTTAAGGGGGAAGGAGAGGTGGGGTGATGCATAAAACCAGAGTTTGATATAAGCAGAGGTACCGTTCCAAAAACCAACTATGGAATAGGCAAGACCTACACCTTCCTCAGTGAAAGGGACTCAAAACACCATATTTCCCGCAAAGGAGTATATCTGACTAGTAAGAATCTTAAAACCTATGTATTGATATGTCTCCGTAAGGGAACCAAGTCTGTCTAGACTGGCATAAACATGGCAGCGAGAATCAGCTCAAACCCACTATAAAAAGGAATTTCAAAAATAAAACAAAAAAACTGGGAAATTCTTTACAATTCCTTCAGGGTCTCTGATGAAACCTGAAATGACCCTATCTACAATGACAGCTGGATGTGGCATAAGGCTGGACACTTGGGACTGAGAGGATTGGTGAGACTGGGTGAGCAAATGCAGACCCTTTAAAGCAATAATGCATGGCACACATTCCATGGGTCCCAACTCTCCAGGTTGAAGGGAATATTACTACAGATATAACATGTACGGGAATCCTAGAGAACGGACACACTGTGAATACGAAAGGTTTCTAAAACTCAACGAATAGTCCCTCTCCTGGTGCTCCGGTTTGACTTTCCATCTGCTTTATTATCAACCTCCCAACTTGGAGAGACAGCCCCTTTAACCTCCTGGTTCGCACAGGTTGCCAATTTGGCAGAGGATGAAAGGGAAGAGGGAGAACCAATGAGAGAGTAGCTGTTAGGCATTTGGACGGGCACATATCACTGTAATTTGCCGGCAGGAAGAAGAATTAACCAAAGTCTCAGCCACCCACCGGGAATCAGTATAGATCCTGAACCAAAATTTTAGACTTGCGGTCAGCTCACCAAAAACGAGTTGAAAAATGGAGCTCAGGGGCACAGCAATTCACAAACTGGCCGAGTAATAAAGGACAACTATCGTCCAAAAATCTGTTGAGGGAAGGCAATGAGGCGGACTTGAAAGCGAGGCAGAATAGCAGGAAACAGATTTCAAGAGGTACGTTGGAGTCGCCTTTAAAGCACAGGAAGAGGGGCACAACTTCGACAATGATACACTTGGCCAAAAAGGGCGTATGCGTTTTCTCCTGAATATATTCAGGAGAAAACGCATACGCCCTTTTTGGCCAAGCAAGCAAGCGGGCAATGCAAATCTGCACTACAAAGAAGTATCACTTCCCACCGGTCAAAAGGGACATCCACAAAATGTGTAAAAACCAGAAAGGCAAGACAGGCCCTGGAGAACAGGGAGCCTTGTTATGCTGATGGGCGGGATGTAAATTGCCAACTGCCTCTCTGGAGGAGTGCATTGTGTTCCCTAAAACAAGTAAACAACAGAGCTACAGAGCCAAGGGCACTTCCAGTCTAGGGAATATACCTTGGGAAAACTGAAAATCAAAAAGACACAGCCACCCCAAAATTTAGGGCTGCACTGCTTACAAGGACCTCAACTTGGGTACACCTTAAATATCCCAGGAAATATAAAAATGGTTCAAAAAATTGTGGTACTTATGTACGATGGAATATCCCTCAGCCATGAAATCAATGCCATAAGACCAGTAGCAGCAAAATGGGTGGATTCAGGTACGATGATTCTAAGTGAAATAAGTCACACAGAAAAAGAAACTTATCATAAGATATCACTTATGAAGATCCTGTAAACATGGCTACACTTGAACTGAGTTAGGAAAGAGAACAGTGTCTCACATTTAGAAAACACTCTTATGCCTGCTTAAGGGGGAAGGAGAGGTGGGGTGATGCATAAAAGCAGAGTTTGATATAAGCACAGGTACCGTTCCAAAAACCAACTATGGAATAGACAAGACCTACACCTTCCTCAGTGAAAGGGACTCAAAACCCCATATTTCCCGCAGAGGAATATATCTGACTAGTAAGAATCTTAAAACCTATGTATTGATATGTCTCCGTAAGGGAATCAAGTGTGTCTAGACTGGGATAAATATGGCAGCGAGAATCAGCTCAAACGCACTATAAAAAGGAATTTCAAAAATAAAACAAAAAAACTGGGAAATTCTTTACAATTCCTTCAGGGTCTCTGATGAAACCTGAAATGACCCTATCTACAATGACCGCTGTATGTGGCATAAGGCTGGACACTTGGGACTGAGAGGATTGGTGAGATTGGGTGAGCAAATGCAGACCCTTTAAAGCAATAATGCATGGCACACATTCCATGGGTCCCAACTCTCCAGGTTGAAGGGAATATTACTACAGATATAACATGTACAGGAATCCTAGAGAACGGACACACTGTGAATACGAAAGGTTTCTAAAACTCAACGAATAGTCCCTCTCCTGGTGCTCCGGTTTGACTTTCCATCTGCTTTATTATCAACCTCCCAACTTGGAGAGACAGCCCCTTTAACCTCCTGGTTCGCACAGGTTGCCAATATGGCAGAGGATGAAAGGGAAGAGGGAGAACCAATGAGAGAGTAGCTGTTAGGCATTTGGACGGGCACATATCACTGTAATTTCCCAGCAGGAAGAAGAATTAACCAAAGTCTCAGCCACCCACCGAGAATCAGTATAGATCCTGAACCAAAATTTTGAACTTGCGGTCAGCTCACCAAAAACGAGTTGAAAAATGGAGCTCAGGGGCACAGCAATTCACAAACTGGCCAAGTAATAAAGGACAACTATCGTCCAAAAATCTGTTGAGGGAAGGCAACGAGGCGGACTTGAAAGCGAGGCAGAATAGCAGGAAACAGATTTCAAGAGGTACGTTGGAATCGCCTTTAAAGCACAGGAAGAGGGGCACAACTTCGACAATGATGCACTTGGCCAAAAAGGGCGTATGCGTTTTCTCCTGAATATATTGAGGAGAAAATGCATACACCCTTTTTGGCCAAGCAAGCAAGCGGGCAATGCAAATCTGCACTACAAAGAAGTATCACATCCCACCGGTCAAAAGGGACATCCACAAAATGTGTAAAAACCAGAAAGGCAAGACTGGTCCTGGAGAACAGGGAGCCTTGTTATGCTGATGGACGGGATGTAAATTGCCAACTGCCTCTCTGGAGGAGTGCATTGTGTTCCCTAAAACAAGTAAACAACAGAGCTACAGAGCCAAGGGCACTTCCAGTCTAGGGAATATACCTGGGAAAAACTGAAAATCAATAAGACACAGCCACCCCAAAATTTTGGGCTGCACTGCTTACAAGGACCTCAACTTGGGTACACCTTAAATATCCCAGGAAATATAAAAATGGTTCAAAAAATTGTGGTACTTACGTACGATGGAATATCCCTCAGCCATGAAATCAATGTCATAAGACCAGTAGGAGCAAAATGGGTGGATTCAGGTACGATGATTCTAAGTGAAATAAGTCACAGAGAAAAAGAAACTTATCATAAGTTATCACTTATGAAGATCCTGTAAACATGGCTACACTTGACCTGAGTTAGGAAAGAGAACAGTGTCTCACATTTAGAAAACACTCTTATGCCTGCTTAAGGGGGAAGGAGAGGTGGGGTGATGCATAAAACCAGAGTTTGATATAAGCACAGGTACCGTTCCGAAAACCAACTATGGAATAGACAAGACCTACACCTTCCTCAGTGAAAGGGACTCAAAACCCCATATTTCCCGCAGAGGAATATATCTGACTAGTAAGAATCTTAAAACCTATGTATTGATATGTCTCCGTAAGGGAATCAAGTGTGTCTAGACTGGGATAAATATGGCAGCGAGAATCAGCTCAAACCCACTATAAAAAGGAATTTCAGAAATAAAACAAAAAAACTGGGAAATTCTTTACAATTCCTTCAGGGTCTCTGATGAAACCTGAAATGACCCTATCTACAATGACAGCTGGATGTGGCATAAGGCTGGACACTTGGGACTGAGAGGATTGGTGAGATTGGGTGAGCAAATGCAGACCCTTTAAAGCAATAATGCATGGCACACATTCCATGGGTCCCAACTCTCCAGGTTGAAGGGAATATTACTACAGATATAACATGTACGGGAATCCTAGAGAACGGACACACTGTGAATACGAAAGGTTTCTAAAACTCAACGAATAGTCCCTCTCCTGGTGCTCCGGTTTGACTTTCCATCTGCTTTATTATCAACCTCCCAACTTGGAGAGACAGCCCATTTAACCTCCTGGTTCGCACAGGTTGCCAATTTGGCAGAGGATGAAAGGGAAGAGGGAGAACCAATGAGAGAGTAGCTGTTAGGCATTTGGACGGGCACATATCACTGTAATTTCCCAGCAGGAAGAAGAATTAACCAAAGTCTCAGCCACCCACCGGGAATCAGTATAGATCCTGAACCAAAATTTTGGACTTGCGGTCAGCTCACCAAAAACGAGTTGAAAATGGAGCTCAGGGGCACAGCAATTCACAAACTGGCCGAGTAATAAAGGACAACTATCGTCCAAAAATCTGTTGAGGGAAGGCAACGAGGCGGACTTGAAAGCGTGGCAGAATAGCAGGAAACAGATTTCAAGAGGTACGTTGGAATCGCCTTTAAAGCACAGGAAGAGGGGCACAACTTCGACAATGATGCACTTGGCCAAAAAGGGCGTATGCGTTTTCTCCTGAATATATTCAGGAGAAAACGCATACGCCCTTTTTGGCCAAGCAAGCAAGTGGGCAATGCAAATCTGCACTACAAAGAAGTATCACTTCCCACCAGTCAAAAGGGACATCCACAAAATGTGTAAAAACCAGAAAGGCAAGACAGGCCCTGGAGAACAGGGAGCCTTGTTATGCTGATGGGTGGGATGTAAATTGCCAACTGCCTCTCTGGAGGAGTGCATTGTGTTCCCTAAAACAAGTAAACAACAGAGCTACAGAGCCAAGGGCACTTCCAGTCTAGGGAATATACCTTGGGAAAACTGAAAATCAAAAAGACACAGCCACCCCAAAATTTAGGGCTGCACTGCTTACAAGGACCTCAACTTGGGTACACCTTAAATATCCCAGGAAATATAAAAATGGTTCAAAAAATTGTGGTACTTATGTACGATGGAATATCCCTCAGCCATGAAATCAATGTCATAAGACCAGTAGCAGCAAAATGGGTGGATTCAGGTACGATGATTCTAAGTGAAATAAGTCACACAGAAAAAGAAACTTATCATAAGATATCACTTATGAAGATCCTGTAAACATGGCTACACTTGAACTGAGTTAGGAAAGAGAACAGTGTCTCTCATTTAGAAAACACTCTTATGCCTGCTTAAGGGGGAAGGAGAGGTGGGGTGATGCATAAAACCAGAGTTTGATATAAGCACAGGTACCGTTCCAAAAACCAACTATGGAATAGACAAGACCTACACCTTCCTCAGTGAAAGGGACTCAAAACCCCATATTTCCCGCAGAGGAATATATCTGACTAGTAAGAATCTTAAAACCTATGTATTGATATGTCTCCGTAAGGGAATCAAGTGTGTCTAGACTGGGATAAATATGGCAGCGAGAATCAGCTCAAACCCACTATAAAAAGGAATTTCAAAAATAAAACAAAAAAACTGGGAAATTCTTTACAATTCCTTCAGGGTCTCTGATGAAACCTGAAATGACCCTATCTACAATGACAGCTGGATGTGGCATAAGGCTGGACACTTGGGACTGAGAGGATTGGTGAGATTGGGTGAGCAAATGCAGACCCTTTAAAGCAATAATGCATGGCACACATTCCATGGGTCCCAACTCTCCAGGTTGAAGGGAATATTACTACAGATATAACATGTACGGGAATCCTAGAGAACGGACACACTGTGAATACGAAAGGTTTCTAAAACTCAACGAATAGTCCCTCTCCTGGTGCTCCGGTTTGACTTTCCATCTGCTTTATTATCAACCTCCCAACCTGGAGAGACAGCCCCTTTAACCTCCTGGTTCGCACAGGTTGCCAAATTGGCAGAGGATGAAAGGGAAGAGGGAGAACCAACGAGAGAGTAGCTGTTAGGCATTTGGACGGGCACATATCACTGTAATTTCCCGGCAGGAAGAAGAATTAACCAAAGTCTCAGCCACCCACCGGGAATCAGTATAGATCCGGAACCAAAATTTTGGACTTGCGGTCAGCTCACCAAAAACGAGTTGAAAAATGGAGCTCAGGGGCACAGCAATTCACAAACTGGCCGAGTAATAAAGGACAACTATCGTCCAAAAATCTGTTGAGGGAAGGCAACGAGGCGGACTTGAAAGCGAGGCAGAATAGCAGGAAACAGATTTCAAGAAGTACGTTGGAATCGCCTTTAAAGCACAGGAAGAGGGGCACAACTTCGACAATGATGAACTTGGCCCAAAAGGGCGTATGCGTTTTCTCCTGAATATATTCAGGAGAAAACGCATACGCCCTTTTTGGCCAAGCAAGCAAGCGGGCAATGCAAATCTGCACTACAAAGAAGTATCACTTCCCACCGGTCAAAAGGGACATCCACAAAATGTGTAAAAACCAGAAAGGCAAGACAGGCCCTAGAGAACAGGGAGCCTTGTTATGCTGATGGCGGGATGTAAATTGCCAACTGCCTCTCTGGAGGAGTGCATTGTGTTCCCTAAAACAAGTAAACAACAGAGCTACAGAGCCAAGGGCACTTCCAGTCTAGGGAATATACCTGGGAAAAACTGAAAATCAATAAGACAGAGCCACCCCAAAATTTAGGGCTGCACTGCTTACAAGGACCTCAACTTGGGTACACCTTAAATATCCCAGGAAATATAAAATTGGTTCAAAAAATTGTGGTACATACGTACGACGGAATATCCCTCAGCCATGAAATCAATGTCATAAGACCAGTAGCAGCAAAATGGGTGGATTCAGGTACGATGATTCTAAGTGAAATAAGTCACAGAGAAAAAGAAACTTATCATATGTTATCACCTATGAAGATCCTGTAAACATGGCTACACTTGAACTGAGTTAGGAAAGAGAACAGTGTCTCTCATTTAGAAAACACTCTTATGCCTGCTTAAGGGGGAAGGAGAGGTGGGGTGATGCATAAAACCAGAGTTTGATATAAGCACAGGTACCGTTCCAAAAACCAACTATGGAATAGACAAGACCTACACCTTCCTCAGTGAAAGGGACTCAAAACCCCATATTTCCCGCAGAGGAATATATCTGACTAGTAAGAATCTTAAAACCTATGTATTGATATGTCTCCGTAAGGGAATCAAGTGTGTCTAGACTGGGATAAATATGGCAGCGAGAATCAGCTCAAACCCACTATAAAAAGGAATTTCAAAAATAAAACAAAAAAACTGGGAAATTCTTTACAATTCCTTCAGGGTCTCTGATGAAACCTGAAATGACCCTATCTACAATGACAGCTGGATGTGGCATAAGGCTGGACACTTGGGACTGAGAGGATTGGTGAGATTGGGTGAGCAAATGCAGACCCTTTAAAGCAATAATGCATGGCACACATTCCATGGGTCCCAACTCTCCAGGTTGAAGGGAATATTACTACAGATATAACATGTACGGGAATCCTAGAGAACGGACACACTGTGAATACGAAAGGTTTCTAAAACTCAACGAATAGTCCCTCTCCTGGTGCTCCGGTTTGACTTTCCATCTGCTTTATTATCAACCTCCCAACCTGGAGAGACAGCCCCTTTAACCTCCTGGTTCGCACAGGTTGCCAAATTGGCAGAGGATGAAAGGGAAGAGGGAGAACCAACGAGAGAGTAGCTGTTAGGCATTTGGACGGGCACATATCACTGTAATTTCCCGGCAGGAAGAAGAATTAACCAAAGTCTCAGCCACCCACCGGGAATCAGTATAGATCCGGAACCAAAATTTTGGACTTGCGGTCAGCTCACCAAAAACGAGTTGAAAAATGGAGCTCAGGGGCACAGCAATTCACAAACTGGCCGAGTAATAAAGGACAACTATCGTCCAAAAATCTGTTGAGGGAAGGCAACGAGGCGGACTTGAAAGCGAGGCAGAATAGCAGGAAACAGATTTCAAGAAGTACGTTGGAATCGCCTTTAAAGCACAGGAAGAGGGGCACAACTTCGACAATGATGAACTTGGCCCAAAAGGGCGTATGCGTTTTCTCCTGAATATATTCAGGAGAAAACGCATACGCCCTTTTTGGCCAAGCAAGCAAGCGGGCAATGCAAATCTGCACTACAAAGAAGTATCACTTCCCACCGGTCAAAAGGGACATCCACAAAATGTGTAAAAACCAGAAAGGCAAGACAGGCCCTAGAGAACAGGGAGCCTTGTTATGCTGATGGCGGGATGTAAATTGCCAACTGCCTCTCTGGAGGAGTGCATTGTGTTCCCTAAAACAAGTAAACAACAGAGCTACAGAGCCAAGGGCACTTCCAGTCTAGGGAATATACCTGGGAAAAACTGAAAATCAATAAGACAGAGCCACCCCAAAATTTAGGGCTGCACTGCTTACAAGGACCTCAACTTGGGTACACCTTAAATATCCCAGGAAATATAAAATTGGTTCAAAAAATTGTGGTACATACGTACGACGGAATATCCCTCAGCCATGAAATCAATGTCATAAGACCAGTAGCAGCAAAATGGGTGGATTCAGGTACGATGATTCTAAGTGAAATAAGTCACAGAGAAAAAGAAACTTATCATATGTTATCACCTATGAAGATCCTGTAAACATGGCTACACTTGAACTGAGTTAGGAAAGAGAACAGTGTCTCACATTTAGAAAACACTCTTATACCTGCTTAAGGGGGAAGGAGAGGTGGGGTGATGCATAAAACCAGAGTTTGATATAAGCACAGGTACCGTTCCAAAATCCAACTATGGAATAGACAAGACCTACACCTTCCTCAGTGAAAGGGACTCAAAACCCCATATTTCCCGCAGAGGAATATATCTGACTAGTAAAGTAAGAATCTTAAAACCTATGTATTGATATGTCTCCGTAAGGGAATCAAGTGTGTCTAGACTGGGATAAATATGGCAGCGAGAATCACCTCAAACCCACTATAAAAAGGAATTTCAAAAATAAAACAAAAAAACTGGGAAATTCTTTACAATTCCTTCAGGGTCTCTGATGAAACCTGAAATGACCCTATCTACAATGACAGCTGGATGTGGCATAAGGCTGGACACTTGGGACTGAGAGGATTGGTGAGATTGGGTGAGCAAATGCAGACCCTTTAAAGCAATAATGCATGGCACACATTCCATGGGTCCCAACTCTCCAGGTTGAAGGGAATATTACTACAGATATAACATGTACGGGAATCCTAGAGAACGGACACACTGTGAATACGAAAGGTTTCTAAAACTCAACGAATAGTCCCTCTCCTGGTGCTCCGGTTTGACTTTCCATCTGCTTTATTATCAACCTCCCAACTTGGAGAGACAGCCCATTTAACCTCCTGGTTCGCACAGGTCGCCAATTTGGCAGAGGATGAAAGGGAAGAGGGAGAACCAATGAGAGAGTAGCTGTTAGGCATTTGGACGGGCACATATCACTGTAATTTCCCGGCAGGAAGAAGAATTAACCAAAGTCTCAGCCACCCACCGGGAATCAGTATAGATCCTGAACCAAAATTTTGGACTTGCGATCAGCTCACCAAAAACGAGTTGAAAATGGAGCTCAGGGGCACAGCAATTCACAAACTGGCTGAGTAATAAAGGACAACTATCGTCCAAAAATCTGTTGAGGGAAGGCAACGAGGCGGACTTGAAA
The DNA here is from genome assembly GCF_949752795.1 of Hyperoodon ampullatus. Lineage (NCBI taxonomy): Eukaryota > Metazoa > Chordata > Mammalia > Artiodactyla > Ziphiidae > Hyperoodon > Hyperoodon ampullatus. The sequence continues at coordinate 309,836 of NW_027640773.1, forward strand.
GCGTGGCAGAATAGCAGGAAACAGATTTCAAGAGGTACGTTGGAATCGCCTTTAAAGCACAGGAAGAGGGGCACAACTTCGACAATGATGCACTTGGCCAAAAAGGGCGTATGCGTTTTCTCCTGAATATATTCAGGAGAAAACGCATACGCCCTTTTTGGCCAAGCAAGCAAGTGGGCAATGCAAATCTGCACTACAAAGAAGTATCACTTCCCACCAGTCAAAAGGGACATCCACAAAATGTGTAAAAACCAGAAAGGCAAGACAGGCCCTGGAGAACAGGGAGCCTTGTTATGCTGATGGGTGGGATGTAAATTGCCAACTGCCTCTCTGGAGGAGTGCATTGTGTTCCCTAAAACAAGTAAACAACAGAGCTACAGAGCCAAGGGCACTTCCAGTCTAGGGAATATACCTTGGGAAAACTGAAAATCAAAAAGACACAGCCACCCCAAAATTTAGGGCTGCACTGCTTACAAGGACCTCAACTTGGGTACACCTTAAATATCCCAGGAAATATAAAAATGGTTCAAAAAATTGTGGTACTTATGTACGATGGAATATCCCTCAGCCATGAAATCAATGTCATAAGACCAGTAGCAGCAAAATGGGTGGATTCAGGTACGATGATTCTAAGTGAAATAAGTCACACAGAAAAAGAAACTTATCATAAGATATCACTTATGAAGATCCTGTAAACATGGCTACACTTGAACTGAGTTAGGAAAGAGAACAGTGTCTCTCATTTAGAAAACACTCTTATGCCTGCTTAAGGGGGAAGGAGAGGTGGGGTGATGCATAAAACCAGAGTTTGATATAAGCACAGGTACCGTTCCAAAAACCAACTATGGAATAGACAAGACCTACACCTTCCTCAGTGAAAGGGACTCAAAACCCCATATTTCCCGCAGAGGAATATATCTGACTAGTAAGAATCTTAAAACCTATGTATTGATATGTCTCCGTAAGGGAATCAAGTGTGTCTAGACTGGGATAAATATGGCAGCGAGAATCAGCTCAAACCCACTATAAAAAGGAATTTCAAAAATAAAACAAAAAAACTGGGAAATTCTTTACAATTCCTTCAGGGTCTCTGATGAAACCTGAAATGACCCTATCTACAATGACAGCTGGATGTGGCATAAGGCTGGACACTTGGGACTGAGAGGATTGGTGAGATTAGGTGAGCAAATGCAGACCCTTTAAAGCAATAATGCATGGCACACATTCCATGGGTCCCAACTCTCCAGGTTGAAGGGAATATTACTACAGATATAACATGTACGGGAATCCTAGAGAACGGACACACTGTGAATACGAAAGGTTTCTAAAACTCAACGAATAGTCCCTCTCCTGGTGCTCCGGTTTGACTTTCCATCTGCTTTATTATCAACCTCCCAACTTGGAGAGACAGCCCCTTTAACCTCCTGGTTCGCACAGGTTGCCAATTTGGCAGAGGATGAAAGGGAAGAGGGAGAACCAACGAGAGAGTAGCTGTTAGGCATTTGGACGGGCACATATCACTGTAATTTCCCGGCAGGAAGAAGAATTAACCAAAGTCTCAGCCACCCACCGGAATCAGTATAGATCCGGAACCAAAATTTTGGACTTGCGGTCAGCTCACCAAAAACGAGTTGAAAAATGGAGCTCAGGGGCACAGCAATTCACAAACTGGCCGAGTAATAAAGGACAACTATCGTCCAAAAATCTGTTGAGGGAAGGCAACGAGGCGGACTTGAAAGCGAGGCAGAATAGCAGGAAACAGATTTCAAGAGGTACGTTGGAATCGCCTTTAAAGCACAGGAAGAGGGGCACAACTTCGACAATGATGCACTTGGCCAAAAAGGGCGTATGCGTTTTCTCCTGAATATATTCAGGAGAAAACGCATACGCCCTTTTTGGCCAAGCAAGCAAGCGGGCAATGCAAATCTGCACTACAGAGAAGTATCACTTCCCACCGGTCAAAAGGGACATCCACAAAATGTGTAAAAACCAGAAAGGCAAGACAGGCCCTGGAGAACAGGGAGCCTTGTTATGCTGATGGGCGGGATGTAAATTGCCAACTGCCTCTCTGGAGGAGTGCATTGTGTTCCCTAAAACAAGTAAACAACAGAGCTACAGAGCCAAGGGCACTTCCAGTCTAGCGAATATACCTTGGGAAAACTGAAAATCAAAAAGACACAGCCACCCCAAAATTTAGGGCTGCACTGCTTACAAGGACCTCAACTTGGGTACACCTTAAATATCCCAGGAAATATAAAAATGGTTCAAAAAATTGTGGTACTTACGTACGATGGAATATCCCTCAGCCATGAAATCAATGTCATAAGACCAGTAGCAGCAAAATGGGTGGATTCAGGTACGATGATTCTAAGTGAAATAAGTCACACAGAAAAAGAAACTTATCATAAGATATCACTTATGAAGATCCTGTAAACATGGCTACTCTTGAACTGAGTTAGGAAAGAGAACAGTGTCTCACATTTAGAAAACACTCTTATGCCTGCTTAAGGGGGAAGGAGAGGTGGGGTGATGCATAAAACCAGAGTTTGATATAAGCACAGGTACCGTTCCAAAAACCAACTATGGAATAGACAAGACCTACACCTTCCTCAGTGAAAGGGACTCAAAACCCCATATTTCCCGCAGAGGAATATATCTGACTAGTAAAGTAAGAATCTTAAAACCTATGTATTGATATGTCTCCGTAAGGGAATCAAGTGTGTCTAGACTGGGATAAATATGGCAGCGAGAATCAGCTCAAACCCACTATAAAAACGAATTTCAAAAATAAAACAAAAAAACTGGGAAATTCTTTACCATTCCTTCAGGGTCTCTGATGAAACCTGAAATGACCCTATCTACAATGACAGCTGGATGTGGCATAAGGCTGGACACTTGGGACTGAGAGGATTGGTGAGATTGGGTGAGCAAATGCAGACCCTTTAAAGCAATAATGCATGGCACACATTCCATGGGTCCTAACTCTCCAGGTTGAAGGGAATATTACTACAGATATAACATGTACGGGAATCCTAGAGAACGGACACACTGTGAATACGAAAGGTTTCTAAAACTCAACGAATAGTCCCTCTCCTGGTGCTCCGGTTTGACTTTCCATCTGCTTTATTATCAACCTCCCAACTTGGAGAGACAGCCCATTTAACCTCCTGGTTCGCACAGGTTGCCAATTTGGCAGAGGATGAAAGGAAGAGGGAGAACCAATGAGAGAGTAGCTGTTAGGCATTTGGACGGGCACATATCACTGTAATTTCCCGGCAGGAAGAAGAATTAACCAAAGTCTCAGCCACCCACCGGGAATCAGTATAGATCCTGAACCAAAATTTTGGACTTGCGGTCAGCTCACCAAAAACGAGTTGAAAAATGGAGCTCAGGGGCACAGCAATTCACAAACTGGCCGAGTAATAAAGGACAACTATCGTCCAAAAATCTGTTGAGGGAAGGCAACAAGGCGGACTTGAAAGCGAGGCAGAATAGCAGGAAACAGATTTCAAGAGGTACGTTGGAATCGCCTTTAAAGCACAGGAAGAGGGGCACAACTTCGACAATGATGCACTTGGCCAAAAAGGGCGTATGCGTTTTCTCCTGAATATATTCAGGAGAAAACGCATACGCCCTTTTTGGCCAAGCAAGCATGTGGGCAATGCAAATCTGCACTACAAAGAAGTATCACTTCCCACCGGTCAAAAGGGACATCCACAAAATGTGTAAAAACCAGAAAGGCAAGACAGGCCCTGGAGAACAGGGAGCCTTGTTATGCTGATGGGCGGGATGTAAATTGCCAACTGCCTCTCTGGAGGAGTGCATTGTGTTCCCTAAAACAAGTAAACAACAGAGCTACAGAGCCAAGGGCACTTCCAGTCTAGGGAATATACCTTGGGAAAACTGAAAATCAAAAAGACACAGCCACCCCAAAATTTAGGGCTGCACTGCTTACAAGGACCTCAACTTGGGTACACCTTAAATATCCCAGGAAATATAAAAATGGTTCAAAAAATTGTGGTACTTACGTACGATGGAATATCCCTCAGCCATGAAATCAATGTCATAAGACCAGTAGCAGCAAAATGGGTGGATTCAGGTACGATGATTCTAAGTGAAATAAGTCACACAGAAAAAGAAACTTATCATAAGATATCACTTATGAAGATCCTGTAAACATGGCTACACTTGAACTGAGTTAGGAAAGAGAACAGTGTCTCACATTTAGAAAACACTCTTATGCCTGCTTAAGGGGGAAGGAGAGGTGGGGTGATGCATAAAACCAGAGTTTGATATAAGCACAGGTACCGTTCCAAAAACCAACTATGGAATAGACAAGACCTACACCTTCCTCAGTGAAAGGGACTCAAAACACCATATTTCCCGCAGAGGAATATATCTGACTAGTAAGAATCTTAAAACCTATGTATTGATATGTCTCCGTAAGGGAATCAAGTGTGTCTAGACTGGGATAAATATGGCAGCGAGAATCAGCTCAAACGCACTATAAAAAGGAATTTCAAAAATAAAACAAAAAAACTGGGAAATTCTTTACAATTCCTTCAGGGTCTCTGATGAAACCTGAAATGACCCTATCTACAATGACAGCTGGATGTGGCATAAGGCTGGACACTTGGGACTGAGAGGATTGGTGAGATTGGGTGAGCAAATGCAGACCCTTTAAAGCAATAATGCATGGCACACATTCCATGGGTCCCAACTCTCCAGGTTGAAGGGAATATTACTACAGATATAACATGTACGGGAATCCTAGAGAACGGACACACTGTGAATACGAAAGGTTTCTAAAACTCAACGAATAGTCCCTCTCCTGGTGCTCCGGTTTGACTTTCCATCTGCTTTATTATCAACCTCCCAACTTGGAGAGACAGCCCCTTTAACCTCCTGGTTCGCACAGGTTGCCAATTTGGCAGAGGATGAAAGGGAAGAGGGAGAACCAATGAGAGAGTAGCTGTTAGGCATTTGGACGGGCACATATCACTGTAATTTCCCGGCAGGAAGAAGAATTAACCAAAGTCTCAGCCACCCACCGGGAATCAGTATAGATCCTGAACCAAAATTTTGGACTTGCGGTCAGCTCACCAAAAACGAGTTGAAAAATGGAGCTCAGGGGCACAGCCATTCACAAACTGGCCGAGTAATAAAGGACAACTATCGTCCAAAAATCTGTTGAGGGAAGGCAACGAGGCGGACTTGAAAGCGAGGCAGAATAGCAGGAAACAGATTTCAAGAAGTACGTTGGAATCGCCTTTAAAGCACAGGAAGAGGGGCACAACTTCGACAATGATGCACTTGGCCAAAAAGGGCGTATGCGTTTTCTCCTGAATATATTCAGGAGAAAACGCATACGCCCTTTTTGGCCAAGCAAGCAAGTGGGCAATGCAAATCTGCACTACAAAGAAGTATCACTTCCCACCGGTCAAAAGGGACATCCACAAAATGTGTAAAAACCAGAAAGGCAAGACAGGCCCTGGAGAACAGGGAGCCTTGTTATGCTGATGGGCGGGATGTAAATTGCCAACTGCCTCTCTGGAGGAGTGCATTGTGTTCCCTAAAACAAGTAAACAACAGAGCTACAGAGCCAAGGGCACTTCCAGTCTAGGGAATATACCTTGGAAAATCTGAAAATCAATAAGACAGAGCCACCCCAAAATTTAGGGTTGCACTGCTTACAAGGACCTCAACTTGGGTACACCTTAAATATCCCAGGAAATATAAAATTGGTTCAAAAAATTGTGGTACTTACGTACGATGGAATATCCCTCAGCCATGAAATCAATGTCATAAGACCAGTAGCAGCAAAATGGGTGGATTCAGGTACGATGATTTTAAGTGAAATAAGTCACACAGAAAAAGAAACTTATCATAAGTTATCACTTATGAAGATCCTGTAAACATGGCTACACTTGAACTGAGTTAGGAAAGAGAACAGTGTCTCACATTTAGAAAACACTCTTATGCCTGCTTAAGGGGGAAGGAGAGGTGGGGTGATGCATAAAACCAGAGTTTGATATAAGCACAGGTACCGTTCCAAAAACCAAGTATGGAATAGACAAGACCTACACCTTCCTCAGTGAAAGGGACTCAAAACCCCATATTTCCCGCAGAGGAATATATCTGACTAGTAAGAATCTTAAAACCTATGTATTGATATGTCTCCGTAAGGGAATCAAGTGTGTCTAGACTGGGATAAATATGGCAGCGAGAATCAGCTCAAACCCACTATAAAAAGGAATTTCAAAAATAAAACAAAAAAACTGGGAAATTCTTTACAATTCCTTCAGGGTCTCTGATGAAACCTGAAATGACCCTATCTACAATGACAGCTGGATGTGGCATAAGGCTGGACACTTGGGACTGAGAGGATTGGTGAGATTGGGTGAGCAAATGCAGACCCTTTAAAGCAATAATGCATGGCACATTTTCCATGGGTCCCAACTCTCCAGGTTGAAGGGAATATTACTACAGATATAACATGTACGGGAATCCTAGAGAACGGACACACTGTGAATACGAAAGGTTTCTAAAACTCAACGAATAGTCCCTCTCCTGGTGCTCTGGTTTGACTTTCCATCTGCTTTATTATCAACCTCCCAACTTGGAGAGACAGCCCCTTTAACCTCCTGGTTCGCACAGGTTGCCAATTTGGCAGAGGATGAAAGGGAAGAGGGAGAACCAATGAGAGAGTAGCTGTTAGGCATTTGGACGGGCACATATCACTGTAATTTCCTGGCAGGAAGAAGAATTAACCAAAGTCTCAGCCACCCACCGGGAATAAGTATAGATCCTGAACCAAAATTTTGGACTTGTGGTCAGCTCACCAAAAACGAGTTGAAAAATGGAGCTCAGGGGCACAGCAATTCACAAACTGGCCGAGTAATAAAGGACAACTATCGTCCAAAAATCTGTTGAGGGAAGGCAACGAGGCGGACTTGAAAGCGAGGCAGAATAGCAGGAAACAGATTTCAAGAGGTACGTTGGAATCGCCTTTAAAGCACAGGAAGAGGGGCACAACTTCGACAATGACGCACTTGGCCAAAAAGGGCGTATGCGTTTTCTCCTGAATATATTCAGGAGAAAACGCATACGCCCTTTTTGGCCAAGCAAGCAAGCGGGCAATGCAAATCTGCACTACAAAGAAGTATCACTTCCCACCGGTCAAAAGGGACATCCACAAAATGTGTAAAAACCAGAAAGGCAAGACAGGCCCTGGAGAACAGGGAGCCTTGTTATGCTGATGGGCCGGATGTAAATTGCCAACTGCCTCTCTGGAGGAGTGCATTGTGTTCCCTAAAACAAGTAAACAACAGAGCTACAGAGCCAAGGGCACTTCCAGTCTAGGGAATATACCTTGGGAAAACTGAAAATCAAAAAGACACAGCCACCCCAAAATTTAGGGCTGCACTGCTTACAAGGACCTCAACTTGGGTACACCTTAAATATCCCAGGAAATATAAAAATGGTTCAAAAAATTGTGGTACTTACGTACGATGGAATATCCCTCAGCCATGAAATCAATGTCATAAGACCAGTAGCAGCAAAATGGGTGGATTCAGGTACGATGATTCTAAGTGAAATAAGTCACAGGGAAAAAGAAACTTATCATAAGATATCACTTATGAAGATCCTGTAAACATGGCTACACTTGAACTGAGTTAGGAAAGAGAACAGTGTCTCACATTTAGAAAACACTCTTATGCCTGCTTAAGGGGGAAGGAGAGGTGGGGTGATGCATAAAACCAGAGTTTGATATAAGCACAGGTACCGTTCCAAAAACCAACTATGGAATAGACAAGACCTACACCTTCCTCAGTGAAAGGGACTCAAAACCCCATATTTCCCGCAGAGGAATATATCTGACTAGTAAGAATCTTAAAACCTATGTATTGATATGTCTCCGTAAGGGAATCAAGTGTGTCTAGACTGGGATAAATATGGCAGCGAGAATCAGCTCAAACCCACTATAAAAAGGAATTTCAAAAATAAAACAAAAAAACTGGGAAATTCTTTACAATTCCTTCAGGGTCTCTGATGAAACCTGAAATGACCCTATCTACAATGACAGCTGGATGTGGCATAAGGCTGGACACTTGGGACTGAGAGGATTGGTGAGATTGGGTGAGCAAATGCAGACCCTTTAAAGCAATAATGCATGGCACACATTCCATGGGTCCCAACTCTCCAGGTTGAAGGGAATATTACTACAGATATAACATGTACGGGAATCCTAGAGAACGGACACACTGTGAATACGAAAGGTTTCTAAAACTCAACGAATAGGCCCTCTCCTGGTGCTCTGGTTTGACTTTCCATCTGCTTTATTATCAACCTCCCAACTTGGAGAGACAGCCCCTTTAACCTCCTGGTTCGCTCAGGTTGCCAATTTGGCAGAGGATGAAAGGGAAGAGGGAGAACCAATGAGAGAGTAGCTGTTAGGCATTTGGACGGGCACATATCACTGTAATTTCCCGGCAGGAAGAAGAATTAACCAAAGTCTCAGCCACCCACCGGGAATCAGTATAGATCCGGAACCAAAATTTTGGACTTGCGGTCAGCTCACCAAAAACGAGTTGAAAAATGGAGCTCAGGGGCACAGCAATTCACAAACTGGCCGAGTAATAAAGGACAACTATCGTCCAAAAATCTGTTGAGGGAAGGCAACGAGGCGGACTTGAAAGCGAGGCAGAATAGCAGGAAACAGATTTCCAGAGGTACGTTGGAATCGCCTTTAAAGCACAGGAAGAGGGGCACAACTTCGACAATGATGCACTTGGCCAAAAAGGGCGTATGCGTTTTCTCCTGAATATATTCAGGAGAAAACGCATACGCCCTTTTTGGCCAAGCAAGCAAGCGGGCAATGCAAATCTGCACTACAAAGAAGTATCACTTCCCACCGGTCAAAAGGGACATCCACAAAATGTGTAAAAACCAGAAAGGCAAGACAGGCCCTGGAGAACAGGGAGCCTTGTTATGCTGATGGGCGGGATGTAAATTGCCAACTGCCTCTCTGGAGGAGTGCATTGTGTTCCCTAAAACAAGTAAAGAACAGAGCTACAGAGCCAAGGGCACTTCCAGTCTAGGGAATATACCTTGGGAAAACTGAAAATCAAAAAGACACAGCCACCCCAAAATTTAGGGCTGCACTGCTTACAAGGACCTCAACTTGGGTACATTTTAAATATCCCAGGAAATATAAAAATGGTTCAAAAAATTGTGGTACTTACGTACGATGGAATATCCATCAGCCATGAAATCAATGTCATAAGACCAGTAGCAGCAAAATGGGTGGATTCAGGTACGATGATTCTAAGTGAAATAAGTCACAGAGAAAAAGAAACTTATCATAAGATATCACTTATGAAGATCCTGTAAACATGGCTACACTTGAACTGAGTTAGGAAAGAGAACAGTGTCTCACATTTAGAAAACACTCTTATGCCTGCTTAAGGGGGAAGGAGAGGTGGGGTGATGCATAAAACCAGAGTTTGATATAAGCACAGGTACCGTTCCAAAAACCAACTATGGAATAGACAAGACCTACACCGTCCTCAGTGAAAGGGACTCAAAACCCCATATTTCCCGCAGAGGAATATATCTGACTAGTAAGAATCTTAAAACCTATGTATTGATATGTCTCCATAAGGGAATCAAGTGTGTCTAGACTGGGATAAATATGGCAGCGAGAATCAGCTCAAACCCACTATAAAAAGGAATTTCAAAATAAAACAAAAAAACTGGGAAATTCTTTACAATTCCTTCAGGGTCTCTGATGAAACCTGAAATGACCCTATCTACAATGACAGCTGGATGTGGCATAAGGCTGGACACTTGGGACTGAGAGGATTGGTGAGATTGGGTGAGCAAATGCAGACCCTTTAAAGCAATAATGCATGGCACACATTCCATGGGTCCCAACTCTCCAGGTTGAAGGGAATATTACTACAGATATAACATGTACGGGAATCCTAGAGAACGGACACACTGTGAATACGAAAGGTTTCTAAAACTCAATGAATAGTCCATCTCCTGGTGCTCCGGTTTGACTTTCCATCTGCTTTATTATCAACCTCCCAACTTGGAGAGACAGCCCCTTTAACCTCCTGGTTCGCACAGGTTGCCAATTTGGCAGAGGATGAAAGGGAAGAGGGAGAACCAATGAGAGAGTAGCTGTTAGGCATTTGGACGGGCACATATCACTGTAATTTCCCGGCAGGAAGAAGAATTAACCAAAGTCTCAGCCACCCACGGGAATCAGTATAGATCCTGAACCAAAATTTTGGACTTGCGGTCAGCTCACCAAAAACGAGTTGAAAATGGAGCTCAGGGGCACAGCAATTCACAAACTGGCCGAGTAATAAAGGACAACTATCGTCCAAAAATCTGTTGAGGGAAGGCAACGAGGCGGACTTGAAAGCGAGGCAGAATAGCAGGAAACAGATTTCAAGAGGTACGTTGGAATCGCCTTTAAAGCACAGGAAGAGGGGCACAACTTCGACAATGATGCACTTGCCAAAAAGGGCGTATGCGTTTTCTCCTGAATATATTCAGGAGAAAACGCATACGCCCTTTTTGGCCAAGCAAGCAAGCGGGCAATGCAAATCTGCACTACAGAGAAGTATCACTTCCCACCGGTCAAAAGGGACATCCACAAAATGTGTAAAAACAGAAAGGCAAGACAGGCCCTGGAGAACAGGGAGCCTTGTTATGCTGATGGGCGGGATGTAAATTGCCAACTGCCTCTCTGGAGGAGTGCATTGTGTTCCCTAAAACAAGTAAACAACAGAGCTACAGAGCCAAGGGCACTTCCAGTCTAGGGAATATACCTTGGAAAAACTGAAAATCAAAGACACAGCCACCCAAAATTTAGGGCTGCACTGCTTACAAGGACCTCAACTTGGGTACACCTTAAATATCCCAGGAAATATAAAAATGGTTCAAAAAATTGTGGTACTTACGTACAATGGAATATCCCTCAGCCATGAAATCAATGTCATAAGACCAGTAGCAGCAAAATGGGTGGATTCAGGTACGATGATTCTAAGTGAAATAAGTCACACAGAAAAAGAAACTTATCATAAGATATCACTTATGAAGATCCTGTAAACATGGCTACACTTGAACTGAGTTAGGAAAGAGAACAGTGTCTCACATTAGAAAACACTCTTATGCCTGCTTAAGGGGGAAGGAGAGGTGGGGTGATGCATAAAACCAGAGTTTGATATAAGCACAGGTACCGTTCCAAAAACCAACTATGGAATAGACAAGACCTACACCTTCCTCAGTGAAAGGGACTCAAAACCCCATATTTCCCGCAGAGGAATATATCTGACTAGTAAAGTAAGAATCTTAAAACCTATGTATTGATATGTCTCCGTAAGGGAATCAAGTGTGTCTAGACTGGGATAAATATGGCAGCGAGAATCAGCTCAAACCCACTATAAAAAGGAATTTCAAAAATAAACAAAAAAACTGGGAAATTCTTTACAATTCCTTCAGGGTCTCTGATGAAACCTGAAATGACCCTATCTACAATGACAGCTGGATGTGGCATAAGGCTGGACACTTGGGACTGAGAGGATTGGTGAGATTGGGTGAGCAAATGCAGACCCTTTAAAGCAATAATGCATGGCACACATTCCATGGGTCCCAACTCTCCAGGTTGAAGGGAATATTACTACAGATATAACATGTACGGGAATCCTAGAGAACGGACACACTGTGAATACGAAAGGTTTCTAAAACTCAATGAATAGTCCCTCTCCTGGTGCTCCGGTTTGACTTTCCATCTGCTTTATTATCAACCTCCCAACTTGGAGAGACAGCCCCTTTAACCTCCTGGTTCGCACAGGTTGCCAATTTGGCAGAGGATGAAAGGGAAGATGGAGAACCAATGAGAGAGTAGCTGTTAGGCATTTGGACGGGCACATATCACTGTAATTTCCCGGCAGGAAGAAGAATTAACCAAAGTCTCAGCCACCCACCGGGAATCAGTATAGATCCGGAACCAAAATTTTGGACTTGCGGTCAGCTCACCAAAAACGAGTTGAAAAATGGAGCTCAGGGGCACAGCAATTCACAAACTGGCCGAGTATAAAGGACAATTATCGTCCAAAAATCTGTTGAGGGAAGGCAACGAGGCGGACTTGAAAGCGAGGCAGAATAGCAGGAAACAGATTTCAAGAGGTACGTTGGAATCGCCTTTAAAGCACAGGAAGAGGGGCACAACTTCGACAATGAAGCACTTGGCCAAAAGGGCGTATGCGTTTTCTCCTGAATATATTCAGGAGAAAACGCATACGCCCTTTTTGGCCAAGCAAGCAAGCGGGCAATGCAAATCTGCACTACAAAGAAGTATCACTTCCCACCGGTCAAAAGGGACATCCACAAAATGTGTAAAAAACAGAAAGGCAAGACAGGCCCTGGAGAACAGGGAGCCTTGTTATGCTGATGGGCCGGATGTAAATTGCCAACTGCCTCTCTGGAGGAGTGCATTGTGTTCCCTAAAACAAGTAAACAACAGAGCTACAGAGCCAAAGGCACTTCCAGTCTAGGGAATATACCTTGGGAAAACTGAAAATCAAAAAGACACAGCCACCCCAAAATTTAGGGCTGCACTGCTTACAAGGACCTCAACTTGGGTACACCTTAAATATCCCAGGAAATATAAAAATGGTTCAAAAAATTGTGGTACTTACGTACGATGGAATATCCCTCAGCCATGAAATCAATGTCATAAGACCAGTAGCAGCAAAATGGGTGGATTCAGGTACGATGATTCTAAGTGAAATAAGTCACACAGAAAAAGAAACTTATCATAAGATATCACTTATGAAGATCCTGTAAACATGGCTACACTTGAACTGAGTTAGGAAAGAGAACAGTGTCTCACATTTAGAAAACACTCTTATGCCTGCTTAAGGGGGAAGGAGAGGTGGGGTGATGCATAAAACCAGAGTTTGATATAAGCACAGGTACCGTTCCAAAAACCAACTATGGAATAGACAAGACCTACACCTTCCTCAGTGAAAGGGACTCAAAACCCCATATTTCCCGCAGAGGAATATATCTGACTAGTAAGAATCTTAAAACCTATGTATTGATATGTCTCCGTAAGGGAATCAAGTGTGTCTAGACTGGGATAAATATGGCAGCGAGAATCAGCTCAAACCCACTATAAAAAGGAATTTCAAAAATAAAACAAAAAAACTGGGAAATTCTTTACAATTCCTTCAGGGTCTCTGATGAAACCTGAAATGACCCTATCTACAATGACAGCTGGATGTGGCATAAGGCTGGACACTTGGGACTGAGAGGATTGGTGAGATTGGGTGAGCAAATGCAGACCCTTTAAAGCAATAATGCATGGCACACATTCCATGGGTCCCAACTCTCCAGGTTGAAGGGAATATTACTACAGATATAACATGTACGGGAATCCTAGAGAACGGACACACTGTGAATACGAAAGGTTTCTAAAACTCAACGAATAGTCCCTCTCCTGGTGCTCCGGTTTGACTTTCCATCTGCTTTATTATCAACCTCCGAACTTGGAGAGACAGCCCCTTTAACCTCCTGGTTCGCACAGGTTGCCAATTTGGCAGAGGATGAAAGGGAAGAGGGAGAACCAATGAGAGAGTAGCTGTTAGGCATTTGGACGGGCACATATCACTGTAATTTCCCGGCAGGAAGAAGAATTAACCAAAGTCTCAGCCACCCACTGGGAATCAGTATAGATCCTGAACCAAAATTTTGGACTTGCGGTCAGCTCACCAAAAACGAGTTGAAAAATGGAGCTCAGGGGCACAGCAATTCACAAACTGGCCGAGTAATAAAGGACAACTATCGTCCAAAAATCTGTTGAGGGAAGGCAACGAGGCGGACTTGAAAGCGAGGCAGAATAGCAGGAAACAGATTTCCAGAGGTACGTTGGAATCGCCTTTAAAGCACAGGAAGAGGGGCACAACTTCGACAATGATGCACTTGGCCAAAAAGGGCGTATGCGTTTTCTCCTGAATATATTCAGGAGAAAACGCATACGCCCTTTTTGGCCAAGCAAGCAAGCGGGCAATGCAAATCTGCACTACAAAGAAGTATCACTTCCCACCGGTCAAAAGGGACATCCACAAAATGTGTAAAAACCAGAAAGGCAAGACAGGCCCTGGAGAACAGGGAGCCTTGTTATGCTGATGGGCGGGATGTAAATTGCCAACTGCCTCTCTGGAGGAGTGCATTGTGTTCCCTAAAACAAGTAAACAACAGAGCTACAGAGCCAAGGGCACTTCCAGTCTAGGGAATATACCTTGGGAAAACTGAAAATCAAAAAGACACAGCCACCCCAAAATTTAGGGCTGCACTGCTTACAAGGACCTCAACTTGGGTACACCTTAAATATCCCAGGAAATATAAAAATGGTTCAAAAAATTGTGGTACTTACGTACGATGGAATATCCCTCAGCCATGAAATCAATGTCATAAGACCAGTAGCAGCAAAATGGGTGGATTCAGGTACGATGATTCTAAGTGAAATAAGTCACAGAGAAAAAGAAACTTATCATAAGATATCACTTATGAAGATCCTGTAAACATGGCTACACTTGAACTGAGTTAGGAAAGAGAACAGTGTCTCACATTTAGAAAACACTCTTATGCCTGCTTAAGGGGGAAGGAGAGGTGGGGTGATGCATAAAACCAGAGTTTGATATAAGCACAGGTACCGTTCCAAAAACCAACTATGGAATAGACAAGACCTACACCGTCCTCAGTGAAAGGGACTCAAAACCCCATATTTCCCGCAGAGGAATATATCTGACTAGTAAGAATCTTAAAACCTATGTATTGATATGTCTCCATAAGGGAATCAAGTGTGTCTAGACTGGGATAAATATGGCAGCGAGAATCAGCTCAAACCCACTATAAAAAGGAATTTCAAAAATAAAACAAAAAAACTGGGAAATTCTTTACAATTCCTTCAGGGTCTCTGATGAAACCTGAAATGACCCTATCTACAATGACAGCTGGATGTGGCATAAGGCTGGACACTTGGGACTGAGAGGATTGGTGAGATTGGGTGAGCAAATGCAGACCCTTTAAAGCAATAATGCATGGCACACATTCCATGGGTCCCAACTCTCCAGGTTGAAGGGAATATTACTACAGATATAACATGTACGGGAATCCTAGAGAACGGACACACTGTGAATACGAAAGGTTTCTAAAACTCAACGAATAGTCCCTCTCCTGGTGCTCCGGTTTGACTTTCCATCTGCTTTATTATCAACCTCCCAACTTGGAGAGACAGCCCCTTTAACCTCCTGGTTCGCACAGGTTGCCAATTTGGCAGAGGATGAAAGGGAAGAGGGAGAACCAATGAGAGAGTAGCTGTTAGGCATTTGGACGGGCACATATCACTGTAATTTCCCGGCAGGAAGAAGAATTAACCAAAGTCTCAGCCACCCACCGGGAATCAGTATAGATCCGGAACCAAAATTTTGGACTTGCGGTCAGCTCACCAAAAACGAGTTGAAAAATGGAGCTCAGGGGCACAGCAATTCACAAACTGGCCGAGTAATAAAGGACAACTATCGTCCAAAAATCTGTTGAGGGAAGACAACGAGGCGGACTTGAAAGCGAGGCAGAATAGCAGGAAACAGATTTCAAGAGGTACGTTGGAATCGCCTTTAAAGCACAGGAAGAGGGGCACAACTTCGACAATGATGCACTTGGCCAAAAAGGGCGTATGCGTTTTCTCCTGAATATATTCAGGAGAAAACGCATACGCCCTTTTTGGCCAAGCAAGCAAGCGGGCAATGCAAATCTGCACTACAGAGAAGTATCACTTCCCACCGGTCAAAAGGGACATCCACAAAATGTGTAAAAACCAGAAAGGCAAGACAGGCCCTGGAGAACAGGGAGCCTTGTTATGCTGATGGGCGGGATGTAAATTGCCAACTGCCTCTCTGGAGGAGTGCATTGTGTTCCCTAAAACAAGTAAACAACAGAGCTACAGAGCCAAGGGCACTTCCAGTCTAGGGAATATACCTTGGGAAAACTGAAAATCAAAAAGACACAGCCACCCCAAAATTTAGGGCTGCACTGCTTACAAGGACCTCAACTTGGGTACACCTTAAATATCCCAGGAAATATAAAAATGGTTCAAAAAATTGTGGTACTTACGTACGATGGAATATCCCTCAGCCATGAAATCAATGTCATAAGACCAGTAGCAGCAAAATGGGTGGATTCAGGTACGATGATTCTAAGTGAAATAAGTCACACAGAAAAAGAAACTTATCATAAGATATCACTTATGAAGATCCTGTAAACATGGCTACACTTGAACTGAGTTAGGAAAGAGAACAGTGTCTCACATTTAGAAAACACTCTTATGCCTGCTTAAGGGGGAAGGAGAGGTGGGGTGATGCATAAAACCAGAGTTTGATATAAGCACAGGTACCGTTCCAAAAACCAACTATGGAATAGACAAGACCTACACCGTCCTCAGTGAAAGGGACTCAAAACCCCATATTTCCCGCAGAGGAATATATCTGACTAGTAAGAATCTTAAAACCTATGTATTGATATGTCTCCATAAGGGAATCAAGTGTGTCTAGACTGGGATAAATATGGCAGCGAGAATCAGCTCAAACCCACTATAAAAAGGAATTTCAAAAATAAAACAAAAAAACTGGGAAATTCTTTACAATTCCTTCAGGGTCTCTGATGAAACCTGAAATGACCCTATCTACAATGACAGCTGGATGTGGCATAAGGCTGGACACTTGGGACTGAGAGGATTGGTGAGATTGGGTGAGCAAATGCAGACCCTTTAAAGCAATAATGCATGGCACACATTCCATGGGTCCCAACTCTCCAGGTTGAAGGGAATATTACTAGAGATATAACATGTACGGGAATCCTAGAGAACGGACACACTGTGAATACGAAAGGTTTCTAAAACTCAACGAATAGTCCCTCTCCTGGTGCTCCGGTTTGACTTTCCATCTGCTTTATTATCAACCTCCCAACTTGGAGAGACAGCCCCTTTAACCTCCTGGTTCGCACAGGTTGCCAATTTGGCAGAGGATGAAAGGGAAGAGGGAGAACCAATGAGAGAGTAGCTGTTAGGCATTTGGACGGGAACATATCACTGTAATTTCCCGGCAGGAAGAAGAATTAACCAAAGTCTCAGCCACCCACCGGGAATCAGTATAGATCCGGAACCAAAATTTTGGACTTGCGGTCAGCTCACCAAAAACGAGTTGAAAAATGGAGCTCAGGGGCACAGCAATTCACAAACTGGCCGAGTAATAAAGGACAACTATCGTCCAAAAATCTGTTGAGGGAAGGCAACGAGGCGGACTTGAAAGCGAGGCAGAATAGCAGGAAACAGATTTCAAGAGGTACGTTGGAATCGCCTTTAAAGCACAGGAAGAGGGGCACAACTTCGACAATGATGCACTTGGCCAAAAAGGGCGTATGCGTTTTCTCCTGAATATATTCAGGAGAAAACGCATACGCCCTTTTTGGCCAAGCAAGCAAGCGGGCAATGCAAATCTGCACTACAGAGAAGTATCACTTCCCACCGGTCAAAAGGGACATCCACAAAATGTGTAAAAACCAGAAAGGCAAGACAGGCCCTGGAGAACAGGGAGCCTTGTTATGCTGATGGGCGGGATGTAAATTGCCAACTGCCTCTCTGGAGGAGTGCATTGTGTTCCCTAAAACAAGTAAAGAACAGAGCTACAGAGCCAAGGGCACTACCAGTCTAGGGAATATACCTTGGGAAAACTGAAAATCAAAAAGACACAGCCACCCCAAAATTTAGGGCTGCACTGCTTACAAGGACCTCAACTTGGGTACACCTTAAATATCCCAGGAAATATAAAAATGGTTCAAAAAATTGTGGTACTTACGTACGATGGAATATCCCTCAGCCATGAAATCAATGTCATAAGACCAGTAGCAGCAAAATGGGTGGATTCAGGTACGATGATTCTAAGTGAAATAAGTCACAGAGAAAAAGAAACTTATCATAAGATATCACTTATGAAGATCCTGTAAACATGGCTACACTTGAACTGAGTTAGGAAAGAGAACAGTGTCTCACATTTAGAAAACACTCTTATGCCTGCTTAAGGGGGAAGGAGAGGTGAGGTGATGCATAAAACCAGAGTTTGATATAAGCACAGGTACCGTTCCAAAAACCAACTATGGAATAGACAAGACCTACACCTTCCTCAGTGAAAGGGACTCAAAACCCCATATTTCCCGCAGAGGAATATATCTGACTAGTAAGAATCTTAAAACCTATGTATTGATATGTCTCCGTAAGGGAATCAAGTGTGTCTAGACTGGGATAAATATGGCAGCGAGAATCAGCTCAAACCCACTATAAAAAGGAATTTCAAAAATAAAACAAAAAAACTGGGAAATTCTTTACAATTCCTTCAGGGTCTCTTTTGAAACCTGAAATGACCCTATCTACAATGACAGCTGGATGTGGCATAAGGCTGGACACTTGGGACTGAGAGGATTGGTGAGATTGGGTGAGCAAATGCAGACCCTTTAAAGCAATAATGCATGGCACACATTCCATGGGTCCCAACTCTCCAGGTTGAAGGGAATATTACTACAGATATAACATGTACGGGAATCCTAGAGAACGGACACACTGTGAATACGAAAGGTTTCTAAAACTCAACGAATAGTCCCTCTCCTGGTGCTCCGGTTTGACTTTCCATCTGCTTTATTATCAACCTCCCAACTTGGAGAGACAGCCCCTTTAACCTCCTGGTTCGCACAGGTTGCCAATTTGGCAGAGGATGAAAGGGAAGAGGGAGAACCAATGAGAGAGTAGCTGTTAGGCATTTGGACGGGCACATATCACTGTAATTTCCCGGCAGGAAGAAGAATTAACCAAAGTCTCAGCCACCCACCGGGAATCAGTATAGATCCTGAACCAAAATTTTGGACTTGCGGTCAGCTCACCAAAAACGAGTTGAAAAATGGAGCTCAGGGGCACAGCAATTCACAAACTGGCCGAGTAATAAAGGACAACTATCGTCCAAAAATGTGTTGAGGGAAGGCAACGAGGCGGACTTGAAAGCGAGGCAGAATAGCAGGAAACAGATTTCAAGAGGTACGTTGGAATCGCCTTTAAAGCACAGGAAGAGGGGCACAACTTCGACAATGATGCACTTGGCCAAAAAGGGCGTATGCGTTTTCTCCTGAATATATTCAGGAGAAAACGCATACGCCCTTTTTGGCCAAGCAAGCAAGCGGGCAATGCAAATCTGCACTACAGAGAAGTATCACTTCCCACCGGTCAAAAGGGACATCCACAAAATGTGTAAAAACCAGAAAGGCAAGACAGGCCCTGGAGAACAGGGAGCCTTGTTATGCTGATGGGCGGGATGTAAATTGCCAACTGCCTCTCTGGAGGAGTGCATTGTGTTCCCTAAAACAAGTAAACAACAGAGCTACAGAGCCAAGGGCACTTCCAGTCTAGGGAATATACCTTGGGAAAACTGAAAATCAAAAAGACACAGCCACCCCAAAATTTAGGGCTGCACTGCTTACAAGGACCTCAACTTGGGTACACCTTAAATATCCCAGGAAATATAAAAATGGTTCAAAAAATTGTGGTACTTACGTACGATGGAATATCCCTCAGCCATGAAACCAATGTCATAAGACCAGTAGCAGCAAAATGGGTGGATTCAGGTACGATGATTCTAAGTGAAATAAGTCACACAGAAAAAGAAACTTATCATAAGATATCACTTATGAAGATCCTGTAAACATGGCTACACTTGAACTGAGTTAGGAAAGAGAACAGTGTCTCACATTTAGAAAACACTCTTATGCCTGCTTAAGGGGGAAGGAGAGGTGGGGTGATGCATAAAACCAGAGTTTGATATAAGCACAGGTACCGTTCCAAAAACCAACTATGGAATAGACAAGACCTACACCTTCCTCAGTGAAAGGGACTCAAAACCCCATATTTCCCGCAGAGGAATATATCTGACTAGTAAAGTAAGAATCTTAAAACCTATGTATTGATATGTCTCCGTAAGGGAATCAAGTGTGTCTAGACTGGGATAAATATGGCAGCGAGAATCAGCTCAAACCCACTATAAAAAGGAATTTCAAAAATAAAACAAAAAAACTGGGAAATTCTTTACAATTCCTTCAGGGTCTCTGATGAAACCTGAAATGACCCTATCTACAATGACAGCTGGATGTGGCATAAGGCTGGACACTTGGGACTGAGAGGATTGGTGAGATTGGGTGAGCAAATGCAGACCCTTTAAAGCAATAATGCATGGCACACATTCCATGGGTCCCAACTCTCCAGGTTGAAGGGAATATTACTACAGATATAACATGTACGGGAATCCTAGAGAACGGACACACTGTGAATACGAAAGGTTTCTAAAACTCAACGAATAGTCCCTCTCCTGGTGCTCCGGTTTGACTTTCCATCTGCTTTATTATCAACCTCCCAACTTGGAGAGACAGCCCATTTAACCTCCTGGTTCGCACAGGTTGCCAATTTGGCAGAGGATGAAAGGGAAGAGGGAGAACCAATGAGAGAGTAGCTGTTAGGCATTTGGACGGGCACATATCACTGTAATTTCCCGGCAGGAAGAAGAATTAACCAAAGTCTCAGCCACCCACTGGGAATCAGTATAGATCCTGAACCAAAATTTTGGACTTGCGGTCAGCTCACCAAAAACGAGTTGAAAAATGGAGCTCAGGGGCACAGCAATTCACAAACTGGCCGAGTAATAAAGGACAACTATCGTCCAAAAATCTGTTGAGGGAAGGCAACGAGGTGGACTTGAAAGCGAGGCAGAATAGCAGGAAACAGATTTCAAGAGGTACGTTGGAATCGCCTTTAAAGCACAGGAAGAGGGGCACAACTTCGACAATGATGCACTTGGCCAAAAAGGGCGTATGCATTTTCTCCTGAATATATTCAGGAGAAAACGCATACGCCCTTTTTGGCCAAGCAAGCAAGCGGGCAATGCAAATCTGCACTACAAAGAAGTATCACTTCCCACCGGTCAAAAGGGACATCCACAAAATGTGTAAAAACCAGAAAGGCAAGACAGGCCCTAGAGAACAGGGAGCCTTGTTATGCTGATGGGCGCGATGTAAATTGCCAACTGCCTCTCTGGAGGAGTGTATTGTGTTCCCTAAAACAAGTAAACAACAGAGCTACAGAGCCAAGGGCACTTCCAGTCTAGGGAATATACCTTGGGAAAACTGAAAATCAAAAAGACACAGCCACCCCAAAATTTAGGGCTGCACTGCTTACAAGGACCTCAACTTGGGTACACCTTAAATATCCCAGGAAATATAAAAATGGTTCAAAAAATTGTGGTACTTACGTACGATGGAATATCCCTCAGCCATGAAATCAATGTCATAAGACCAGTAGCAGCAAAATGGGTGGATTCAGGTACGATGATTCTAAGTGAAATAAGTCACAGAGAAAAAGAAACTTATCATAAGATATCACTTATGAAGATCCTGTAAACATGGCTACACGTGAACTGAGTTAGGAAAGAGAACAGTGTCTCACATTTAGAAAACACTCTTATGCCTGCTTAAGGGGGAAGGAGAGGTGGGGTGATGCATAAAACCAGAGTTTGATATAAGCACAGGTACCGTTCCAAAAACCAACTATGGAATAGACAAGACCTACACCTTCCTCAGTGAAAGGGACTCAAAACCCCATATTTCCTGCAGAGGAATATATCTGACTAGTAAGAATCTTAAAACCTATGTATTGATATGTCTCCGTAAGGGAATCAAGTGTGTCTAGACTGGGATAAACATGGCAGTGAGAATCAGCCCAAACCCACTATAAAAAGGAATTTCAAAAATAAAACAAAAAAACTGGGAAATTCTTTACAATTCCTTCAGGGTCTCTGATGAAACCTGAAATGACCCTATCTACAGTGACAGCTGGATGTGGCATAAGGCTGGACACTTGGGACTGACAGGATTGGTGAGATTGGGTGAGCAAATGCAGACCCTTTAAAGCAATAATGCATGGCACACATTCCATGGGTCCCAACTCTCCAGGTTGAAGGGAATATTACTACAGATATAACATGTACGGGAATCCTAGAGAACGGACACACTGTGAATACGAAAGGTTTGTAAAACTCAACGAATAGTCCCTCTCCTGGTGCTCCGGTTTGACTTTCCATCTGCTTTATTATCAACCTCCCAACTTGGAGAGACAGCCCCTTTAACCTCCTGGTTCGCACAGGTTGCCAATTTGGCAGAGGATGAAAGGGAAGAGGGAGAACCAATGAGAGAGTAGCTGTTAGGCATTTGGACGGGCACATATCACTGTAATTTCCCGGCAGGAAGAAGAATTAACCAAAGTCTCAGCCACCCACCGGGAATCAGTATAGATCCTGAACCAAAATTTTGGACTTGCGGTCAGCTCACCAAAAACGAGTTGAAAAATGGAGCTCAGGGGCACAGCAATTCACAAACTGGCCGAGTAATAAAGGACAACTATCGTCCAAAAATCTGTTGAGGGAAGGCAACGAGGCGGACTTGAAAGCGAGGCAGAATAGCAGGAAACAGATTTCCAGAGGTACGTTGGAATCGCCTTTAAAGCACAGGAAGAGGGGCACAACTTCGACAATGATGCACTTGGCCAAAAAGGGCGTATGCGTTTTCTCCTGAATATATTCAGGAGAAAACGCATACGCCCTTTTTGGCCAAGCAAGCAAGCGGGCAATGCAAATCTGCACTACAAAGAAGTATCACTTCCCACCGGTCAAAAGGGACATCCACAAAATGTGTAAAAACCAGAAAGGCAAGACAGGCCCTGGAGAACAGGGAGCCTTGTTATGCTGATGGGCGGGATGTAAATTGCCAACTGCCTCTCTGGAGGAGTGCATTGTGTTCCCTAAAACAAGTAAACAACAGAGCTACAGAGCCAAGGGCACTTCCAGTCTAGGGAATATACCTTGGGAAAACTGAAAATCAAAAAGACACAGCCACCCCAAAATTTAGGGCTGCACTGCTTACAAGGACCTCAACTTGGGTACACCTTAAATATCCCAGGAAATATAAAAATGGTTCAAAAAATTGTGGTACTTACGTACGATGGAATATCCCTCAGCCATGAAATCAATGTCATAAGACCAGTAGCAGCAAAATGGGTGGATTCAGGTACGATGATTCTAAGTGAAATAAGTCACAGAGAAAAAGAAACTTATCATAAGATATCACTTATGAAGATCCTGTGAACATGGCTACACTTGAACTGAGTTAGGAAAGAGAACAGTGTCTCACATTTAGAAAACACTCTTATGCCTGCTTAAGGGGGAAGGAGAGGTGGGGTGATGCATAAAACCAGAGTTTGATATAAGCACAGGTACCGTTCCAAAAACCAACTATGGAATAGACAAGACCTACACCTTCCTCAGTGAAAGGGACTCAAAACCCCATATTTACCGCAGAGGAATATATCTGACTAGTAAGAATCTTAAAACCTATGTATTGATATGTCTCCGTAAGGGAATCAAGTGTGTCTAGACTGGGATAAATATGGCAGCGAGAATCAGCTCAAACCCACTATAAAAAGGAATTTCAAAAATAAAACAAAAAAACTGGGAAATTCTTTACAATTCCTTCAGGGTCTCTGATGAAACCTGAAATGACCCTATCTACAATGACAGCTGGATGTGGCATAAGGCTGGACACTTGGGACTGAGAGGATTGGTGAGATTGGGTGAGCAAATGCAGACCCTTTAAAGCAATAATGCATGGCACACATTCCATGGGTCCCAACTCTCCAGGTTGAAGGGAATATTACTACAGATATAACATGTACGGGAATCCTAGAGAACGGACACACTGTGAATACGAAAGGTTTCTAAAACTCAACGAATAGTCCCTCTCCTGGTGCTCCGGTTTGACTTTCCATCTGCTTTATTATCAACCTCCCAACTTGGAGAGACAGCCCCTTTAACCTCCTGGTTCGCACAGGTTGCCAATTTGGCAGAGGATGAAAGGGAAGAGGGAGAACCAATGAGAGAGTAGCTGTTAGGCATTTGGACGGGCACATATCACTGTAATTTCCCGGCAGGAAGAAGAATTAACCAAAGTCTCAGCCACCCACCGGGAATCAGTATAGATCCTGAACCAAAATTTTGGACTTGCGGTCAGCTCACCAAAAACGAGTTGAAAAATGGAGCTCAGGGGCACAGCAATTCACAAACTGGCCGAGTAATAAAGGACAACTATCGTCCAAAAATCTGTTGAGGGAAGGCAACGAGGCGGACTTGAAAGCGAGGCAGAATAGCAGGAAACAGATTTCCAGAGGTACGTTGGAATTGCCTTTAAAGCACAGGAAGAAGGGCACAACTTCGACAATGATGCACTTGGCCAAAAAGGGCGTATGCGTTTTCTCCTGAATATATTCAGGAGAAAACGCATACGCCCTTTTTGGCCAAGCAAGCAAGCGGGCAATGCAAATCTGCACTACAGAGAAGTATCACTTCCCACCGGTCAAAAGGGACATCCACAAAATGTGTAAAAACCAGAAAGGCAAGACAGGCCCTGGAGAACAGGGAGCCTTGTTATGCTGATGGGCGGGATGTAAATTGCCAACTGCCTCTCTGGAGGAGTGCATTGTGTTCCCTAAAACAAGTAAACAACAGAGCTACAGAGCCAAGGGCACTTCCAGTCTAGGGAATATACCTTGGGAAAACTGAAAATCAAAAAGACACAGCCACCCCAAAATTTAGGGCTGCACTGCTTACAAGGACCTCAACTTGGGTACACCTTAAATATCCCAGGAAATATAAAAATGGTTCAAAAAATTGTGGTACTTACGTACGATGGAATATCCCTCAGCCATGAAATCAATGTCATAAGACCAGTAGCAGCAAAATGGGTGGATTCAGGTACGATGATTCTAAGTGAAATAAGTCACACAGAAAAAGAAACTTATCATAAGATATCACTTATGAAGATCCTGTAAACATGGCTACTCTTGAACTGAGTTAGGAAAGAGAACAGTGTCTCACATTTAGAAAACACTCTTATGCCTGCTTAAGGGGGAAGGAGAGGTGGGGTGATGCATAAAACCAGAGTTTGATATAAGCACAGGTACCGTTCCAAAAACCAACTATGGAATAGACAAGACCTACACCTTCCTCAGTGAAAGGGACTCAAAACCCCATATTTCCCGCAGAGGAATATATCTGACTAGTAAGAATCTTAAAACCTATGTATTGATATGTCTCCGTAAGGGAATCAAGTGTGTCTAGACTGGGATAAATATGGCAGCGAGAATCAGCTCAAACCCACTATAAAAAGGAATTTCAAAAATAAAACAAAAAAACTGGGAAATTCTTTACAATTCCTTCAGGGTCTCTTTTGAAACCTGAAATGACCCTATCTACAATGACAGCTGGATGTGGCATAAGGCTGGACACTTGGGACTGAGAGGATTGGTGAGATTGGGTGAGCAAATGCAGACCCTTTAAAGCAATAATGCATGGCACACATTCCATGGGTCCCAACTCTCCAGGTTGAAGGGAATATTACTACAGATATAACATGTACGGGAATCCTAGAGAACGGACACACTGTGAATACGAAAGGTTTCTAAAACTCAACGAATAGTCCCTCTCCTGGTGCTCCGGTTTGACTTTCCATCTGCTTTATTATCAACCTCCCAACTTGGAGAGACAGCCCCTTTAACCTCCTGGTTCGCACAGGTTGCCAATTTGGCAGAGGATGAAAGGGAAGAGGGAGAACCAATGAGAGAGTAGCTGTTAGGCATTTGGACGGGCACATATCAATGTAATTTCCCGGCAGGAAGAAGAATTAACCAAAGACTCAGCCACCCACCGGGAATCAGTATAGATCCTGAACCAAAATTTTGGACTTGCGGTCAGCTCACCAAAAACGAGTTGAAAAATGGAGCTCAGGGGCGCAGCAATTCACAAACTGGCCGAGTAATAAAGGACAACTATCGTCCAAAAATCCGTTGAGGGAAGTCAATGAGGCGGACTTGAAAGCGTGGCAGAATAGCAGGAAACAGATTTCAAGAGGTACGTTGGAATCGCCTTTAAAGCACAGGAAGAGGGGCACAACTTCGACAATGATGCACTTGGCCAAAAAGGGCGTATGCGTTTTCTCCTGAATATATTCAGGAGAAAACGCATACGCCCTTTTTGGCCAAGCAAGCAAGCGGGCAATGCAAATCTGCACTACAAAGAAGTATCACTTCCCACCAGTCAAAAGGGATATCCACAAAATGTGTAAAAACCAGAAAGGCAAGACAGGCCCTGGAGAACAGGGTGCCTTGTTATGCTGATGGGCGGGATGTAAATTGCCAACTGCCTCTCTGGAGGAGTGCATTGTGTTCCCTAAAACAAGTAAACAACAGAGCTACAGAGCCAAGGGCACTTCCAGTCTAGGGAATATACCTTGGGAAAACTGAAAATCAAAAAGACACAGCCACCCCAAAATTTAGGGCTGCACTGCTTACAAGGACCTCAACTTGGGTACACCTTAAATATCCCAGGAAATATAAAAATGGTTCAAAAAATTGTGGTACTTACGTACGATGGAATATCCCTCAGCCATGAAATCAATGTCATAAGACCAGTAGCAGCAAAATGGGTGGATTCAGGTACGATGATTCTAAGTGAAATAAGTCACAGAGAAAAAGAAACTTATCATAAGATATCACTTATGAAGATCCTGTAAACATGGCTACACTTGAACTGAGTTAGGAAAGAGAACAGTGTCTCACATTTAGAAAACACTCTTATGCCTGCTTAAGGGGGAAGGAGAGGTGGGGTGATGCATAAAACCAGAGTTTGATATAAGCACAGGTACCGTTCCAAAAACCAACTATGGAATAGACAAGACCTACACCTTCCTCAGTGAAAGGGACTCAAAACCCCATATTTCCCGCAGAGGAATATATCTGACTAGTAAGAATCTTAAAACCTATGTATTGATATGTCTCCGTAAGGGAATCAAGTGTGTCTAGACTGGGATAAATATGGCAGCGAGAATCAGCTCAAACCCACTATAAAAAGGAATTTCAAAAATAAAACAAAAAAACTGGGAAATTCTTTACAATTCCTTCAGGGTCTCTGATGAAACCTGAAATGACCCTATCTACAATGACAGCTGGATGTGGCATAAGGCTGGACACTTGGGACTGAGAGGATTGGTGAGATTGGGTGAGCAAATGCAGACCCTTTAAAGCAATAATGCATGGCACACATTCCATGGGTCCCAACTCTCCAGGTTGAAGGGAATATTACTACAGATATAACATGTACGGGAATCCTAGAGAACGGACACACTGTGAATACGAAAGGTTTCTAAAACTCAACGAATAGTCCCTCTCCTGGTGCTCCGGTTTGACTTTCCATCTGCTTTATTATCAACCTCCCAACTTGGAGAGACAGCCCCTTTAACCTCCTGGTTCGCACAGGTTGCCAATTTGGCAGAGGATGAAAGGGAAGAGGGAGAACCAATGAGAGAGTAGCTGTTAGGCATTTGGACGGGCACATATCACTGTAATTTCCCGGCAGGAAGAAGAATTAACCAAAGTCTCAGCCACCCACCGGGAATCAGTATAGATCCTGAACCAAAATTTTGGACTTGCGGTCAGCTCACCAAAAACGAGTTGAAAAATGGAGCTCAGGGGCACAGCAATTCACAAACTGGCCGAGTAATAAAGGACAACTATCGTCCAAAAATCTGTTGAGGGAAGGCAACGAGGCGGACTTGAAAGCGAGGCAGAATAGCAGGAAACAGATTTCAAGAGGTACGTTGGAATCGCCTTTAAAGCACAGGAAGAGGGGCACAACTTCGACAATGATGCACTTGGCCAAAAAGGGCGTATGCGTTTTCTCCTGAATATATTCAGGAGAAAACGCATACGCCCTTTTTGGCCAAGCAAGCAAGCGGGCAATGCAAATCTGCACTACAGAGAAGTATCACTTCCCACTGGTCAAAAGGGACATCCACAAAATGTGTAAAAACCAGAAAGGCAAGACAGGCCCTGGAGAACAGGGAGCCTTGTTATGCTGATGGGCGGGATGTAAATTGCCAACTGCCTCTCTGGAGGAGTGCATTGTGTTCCCTAAAACAAGTAAACAACAGAGCTACAGAGCCAAGGGCACTTCCAGTCTAGGGAATATACCTTGGGAAAACTGAAAATCAAAAAGACACAGCCACCCCAAAATTTAGGGCTGCACTGCTTACAAGGACCTCAACTTGGGTACACCTTAAATATCCCAGGAAATATAAAAATGGTTCAAAAAATTGTGGTACTTACGTACGATGGAATATCCCTCAGCCATGAAATCAATGTCATAAGACCAGTAGCAGCAAAATGGGTGGATTCAGGTACGATTATTCTAAGTGAAATAAGTCACAGGGAAAAAGAAACTTATCATAAGATATCACTTATGAAGATCCTGTAAACATGGCTACACTTGAACTGAGTTAGGAAAGAGAACAGTGTCTCACATTTAGAAAACACTCTTATGCCTGCTTAAGGGGGAAGGAGAGGTGGGGTGATGCATAAAACCAGAGTTTGATATAAGCACAGGTACCGTTCCAAAAACCAACTATGGAATAGACAAGACCTACACCTTCCTCAGTGAAAGGGACTCAAAACCCCATATTTCCCGCAGAGGAATATATCTGACTAGTAAGAATCTTAAAACCTATGTATTGATATGTCTCCGTAAGGGAATCAAGTGTGTCTAGACTGGGATAAATATGGCAGCGAGAATCAGCTCAAACCCACTATAAAAAGGAATTTCAAAAATAAAACAAAAAAACTGGGAAATTCTTTACAATTCCTTCAGGGTCTCTGATGAAACCTGAAATGACCCTATCTACAATGACAGCTGGATGTGGCATAAGGCTGGACACTTGGGACTGAGAGGATTGGTGAGATTGGGTGAGCAAATGCAGACCCTTTAAAGCAATAATGCATGGCACACATTCCATGGGTCCCAACTCTCCAGGTTGAAGGGAATATTACTACAGATATAACATGTACGGGAATCCTAGAGAACGGACACACTGTGAATACGAAAGGTTTCTAAAACTCAACGAATAGTCCCTCTCCTGGTGCTCCGGTTTGACTTTCCATCTGCTTTATTATCAACCTCCCAACTTGGAGAGACAGCCCCTTTAACCTCCTGGTTCGCACAGGTTGCCAATTTGGCAGAGGATGAAAGGGAAGAGGGAGAACCAATGAGAGAGTAGCTGTTAGGCATTTGGACGGGCACATATCACTGTAATTTCCCGGCAGGAAGAAGAATTAACCAAAGTCTCAGCCACCCACCGGGAATCAGTATAGATCCTGAACCAAAATTTTGGACTTGCGGTCAGCTCACCAAAAACGAGTTGAAAAATGGAGCTCAGGGGCACAGCAATTCACAAACTGGCCGAGTAATAAAGGACAACTATCGTCCAAAATTCTGTTGAGGGAAGGCAACGAGGTGGACTTGAAAGCGAGGCAGAATAGCAGGAAACAGATTTCAAGAGGTACGTTGGAATCGCCTTTAAAGCACAGGAAGAGGGGCACAACTTCGACAATGATGCACTTGGCCAAAAAGGGCGTATGCGTTTTCTCCTGAATATATTCAGGAGAAAACGCATACGCCCTTTTTGGCCAAGCAAGCAAGCGGGCAATGCAAATCTGCACTACAAAGAAGTATCACTTCCCACCGGTCAAAAGGGACATCCACAAAATGTGTAAAAACCAGAAAGGCAAGACAGGCCCTGGAGAACAGGGAGCCTTGTTATGCTGATGGGCGGGATGTAAATTGCCAACTGCCTCTCTGGAGGAGTGCATTGTGTTCCCTAAAACAAGTAAACAACAGAGCTACAGAGCCAAGGGCACTTCCAGTCTAGGGAATATACCTTGGGAAAACTGAAAATCAAAAAGACACAGCCACCCCAAAATTTAGGGCTGCACTGCTTACAAGGACCTCAACTTGGGTACACCTTAAATATCCCAGGAAATATAAAAATGGTTCAAAAAATTGTGGTACTTACGTACGATGGAATATCCCTCAGCCATGAAATCAATGTCATAAGACCAGTAGCAGCAAAATGGGTGGATTCAGGTACGATGATTCTAAGTGAAATAAGTCACAGAGAAAAAGAAACTTATCATAAGATATCACTTATGAAGATCCTGTAAACATGGCTACACTTGAACTGAGTTAGGAAAGAGAACAGTGTCTCACATTTAGAAAACACTCTTATGCCTGCTTAACGGGGAAGGAGAGGTGGGGTGATGCATAAAACCAGAGTTTGATATAAGCACAGGTACCGTTCCAAAAACCAACTATGGAATAGACAAGACCTACACCTTCCTCAGTGAAAGGGACTCAAAACCCCATATTTCCCGCAGAGGAATATATCTGACTAGTAAGAATCTTAAAACCTATGTATTGATATGTCTCCGTAAGGGAATCAAGTGTGTCTAGACTGGGATAAATATGGCAGCGAGAATCAGCTCAAACCCACTATAAAAAGGAATTTCAAAAATAAAACAAAAAAACTGGGAAATTCTTTACAATTCCTTCAGGGTCTCTGATGAAACCTGAAATGACCCTATCTACAATGACAGCTGGATGTGGCATAAGGCTGGACACTTGGGACTGAGAGGATTGGTGAGATTGGGTGAGCAAATGCAGACCCTTTAAAGCAATAATGCATGGCACACATTCCATGGGTCCCAACTCTCCAGGTTGAAGGGAATATTACTACAGATATAACATGTACGGGAATCCTAGAGAACGGACACACTGTGAATACGAAAGGTTTCTAAAACTCAACGAATAGTCCCTCTCCTGGTGCTCCGGTTTGACTTTCCATCTGCTTTATTATCAACCTCCCAACTTGGAGAGACAGCCCCTTTAACCTCCTGGTTCGCACAGGTTGCCAATTTGGCAGAGGATGAAAGGGAAGAGGGAGAACCAATGAGAGAGTAGCTGTTAGGCATTTGGACGGGCACATATCACTGTAATTTCCCGGCAGGAAGAAGAATTAACCAAAGTCTCAGCCACCCACCGGGAATCAGTATAGATCCTGAACCAAAATTTTGGACTTGCGGTCAGCTCACCAAAAACGAGTTGAAAAATGGAGCTCAGGGGCACAGCAATTCACAAACTGGCCGAGTAATAAAGGACAACTATCGTCCAAAATTCTGTTGAGGGAAGGCAACGAGGTGGACTTGAAAGCGAGGCAGAATAGCAGGAAACAGATTTCAAGAGGTACGTTGGAATCGCCTTTAAAGCACAGGAAGAGGGGCACAACTTCGACAATGATGCACTTGGCCAAAAAGGGCGTATGCGTTTTCTCCTGAATATATTCAGGAGAAAACGCATACGCCCTTTTTGGCCAAGCAAGCAAGCGGGCAATGCAAATCTGCACTACAAAGAAGTATCACTTCCCACCGGTCAAAAGGGACATCCACAAAATGTGTAAAAACCAGAAAGGCAAGACAGGCCCTGGAGAACAGGGAGCCTTGTTATGCTGATGGGCGGGATGTAAATTGCCAACTGCCTCTCTGGAGGAGTGCATTGTGTTCCCTAAAACAAGTAAACAACAGAGCTACAGAGCCAAGGGCACTTCCAGTCTAGGGAATATACCTTGGGAAAACTGAAAATCAAAAAGACACAGCCACCCCAAAATTTAGGGCTGCACTGCTTACAAGGACCTCAACTTGGGTACACCTTAAATATCCCAGGAAATATAAAAATGGTTCAAAAAATTGTGGTACTTACGTACGATGGAATATCCCTCAGCCATGAAATCAATGTCATAAGACCAGTAGCAGCAAAATGGGTGGATTCAGGTACGATGATTCTAAGTGAAATAAGTCACAGAGAAAAAGAAACTTATCATAAGATATCACTTATGAAGATCCTGTAAACATGGCTACACTTGAACTGAGTTAGGAAAGAGAACAGTGTCTCACATTTAGAAAACACTCTTATGCCTGCTTAACGGGGAAGGAGAGGTGGGGTGATGCATAAAACCAGAGTTTGATATAAGCACAGGTACCGTTCCAAAAACCAACTATGGAATAGACAAGACCTACACCTTCCTCAGTGAAAGGGACTCAAAACCCCATATTTCCCGCAGAGGAATATATCTGACTAGTAAGAATCTTAAAACCTATGTATTGATATGTCTCCGTAAGGGAATCAAGTGTGTCTAGACTGGGATAAATATGGCAGCGAGAATCAGCTCAAACCCACTATAAAAAGGAATTTCAAAAATAAAACAAAAAAACTGGGAAATTCTTTACAATTCCTTCAGGGTCTCTGATGAAACCTGAAATGACCCTATCTACAATGACAGCTGGATGTGGCATAAGGCTGGACACTTGGGACTGAGAGGATTGGTGAGATTGGGTGAGCAAATGCAGACCCTTTAAAGCAATAATGCATGGCACACATTCCATGGGTCCCAACTCTCCAGGTTGAAGGGAATATTACTACAGATATAACATGTACGGGAATCCTAGAGAACGGACACACTGTGAATACGAAAGGTTTCTAAAACTCAACGAATAGTCCCTCTCCTGGTGCTCCGGTTTGACTTTCCATCTGCTTTATTATCAACCTCCCAACTTGGAGAGACAGCCCCTTTAACCTCCTGGTTCGCACAGGTTGCCAATTTGGCAGAGGATGAAAGGGAAGAGGGAGAACCAATGAGAGAGTAGCTGTTAGGCATTTGGACGGGCACATATCACTGTAATTTCCCGGCAGGAAGAAGAATTAACCAAAGTCTCAGCCACCCACCGGGAATCAGTATAGATCCTGAACCAAAATTTTGGACTTGCGGTCAGCTCACCAAAAACGAGTTGAAAAATGGAGCTCAGGGGCACAGCAATTCACAAACTGGCCGAGTAATAAAGGACAACTATCGTCCAAAAATCTGTTGAGGGAAGGCAACGAGGCGGACTTGAAAGCGAGGCAGAATAGCAGGAAACAGATTTCAAGAGGTACGTTGGAATCGCCTTTAAAGCACAGGAAGAGGGGCACAACTTCGACAATGATGCACTTGGCCAAAAAGGGCGTATGCGTTTTCTCCTGAATATATTCAGGAGAAAACGCATACGCCCTTTTTGGCCAAGCAAGCAAGCGGGCAATGCAAATCTGCACTACAGAGAAGTATCACTTCCCACCGGTCAAAAGGGACATCCACAAAATGTGTAAAAACCAGAAAGGCAAGACAGGCCCTGGAGAACAGGGAGCCTTGTTATGCTGATGGGCGGGATGTAAATTGCCAACTGCCTCTCTGGAGGAGTGCATTGTGTTCCCTAAAACAAGTAAACAACAGAGCTACAGAGCCAAGGGCACTTCCAGTCTAGGGAATATACCTTGGGAAAACTGAAAATCAAAAAGACACAGCCACCCCAAAATTTAGGGCTGCACTGCTTACAAGGACCTCAACTTGGGTACACCTTAAATATCCCAGGAAATATAAAAATGGTTCAAAAAATTGTGGTACTTACGTACGATGGAATATCCCTCAGCCATGAAATCAATGTCATAAGACCAGTAGCAGCAAAATGGGTGGATTCAGGTACGATGATTCTAAGTGAAATAAGTCACAGAGAAAAAGAAACTTATCATAAGATATCACTTATGAAGATCCTGTAAACATGGCTACACTTGAACTGAGTTAGGAAAGAGAACAGTGTCTCACATTTAGAAAACACTCTTATGCCTGCTTAAGGGGGAAGGAGAGGTGGGGTGATGCATAAAACCAGAGTTTGATATAAGCACAGGTACCGTTCCAAAAACCAACTATGGAATAGACAAGACCTACACCTTCCTCAGTGAAAGGGACTCAAAACCCCATATTTCCCGCAGAGGAATATATCTGACTAGTAAAGTAAGAATCTTAAAACCTATGTATTGATATGTCTCCGTAAGGGAATCAAGTGTGTCTAGACTGGGATAAATATGGCAGCGAGAATCAGCTCAAACCCACTATAAAAAGGAATTTCAAAAATAAAACAAAAAAACTGGGAAATTCTTTACAATTCCTTCAGGGTCTCTGATGAAACCTGAAATGACCCTATCTACAACGACAGCTGGATGTGGCATAAGGCTGGACACTTGGGACTGAGAGGATTGGTGAGATTGGGTGAGCAAATGCAGACCCTTTAAAGCAATAATGCATGGCACACATTCCATGGGTCCCAACTCTCCAGGTTGAAGGGAATATTACTACAGATATAACATGTACGGGAATCCTAGAGAACGGACACACTGTGAATACGAAAGGTTTCTAAAACTCAACGAATAGTCCCTCTCCTGGTGCTCCGGTTTGACTTTCCATCTGCTTTATTATCAACCTCCCAACTTGGAGAGACAGCCCCTTTAACCTCCTGGTTCGCACAGGTTGCCAATTTGGCAGAGGATGAAAGGGAAGAGGGAGAACCAATGAGAGAGTAGCTGTTAGGCATTTGGACGGGCACATATCACTGTAATTTCCCGGCAGGAAGAAGAATTAACCAAAGTCTCAGCCACCCACCGGGAATCAGTATAGATCCTGAACCAAAATTTTGGACTTGCGGTCAGCTCACCAAAAACGAGTTGAAAAATGGAGCTCAGGGGCACAGCAATTCACAAACTGGCCGAGTAATAAAGGACAACTATCGTCCAAAAATCTGTTGAGGGAAGGCAACGAGGCGGACTTGAAAGCGAGGCAGAATAGCAGGAAACAGATTTCCAGAGGTACGTTGGAATCGCCTTTAAAGCACAGGAAGAGGGGCACAACTTCGACAATGATGCACTTGGCCAAAAAGGGCGTATGCGTTTTCTCCTGAATATATTCAGGAGAAAACGCATACGCCCTTTTTGGCCAAGCAAGCAAGCGGGCAATGCAAATCTGCACTACAGAGAAGTATCACTTCCCACCGGTCAAAAGGGACATCCACAAAATGTGTAAAAACCAGAAAGGCAAGACAGGCCCTGGAGAACAGGGAGCCTTGTTATGCTGATGGGCGGGATGTAAATTGCCAACTGCCTCTCTGGAGGAGTGCATTGTGTTCCCTAAAACAAGTAAACAACAGAGCTACAGAGCCAAGGGCACTTCCAGTCTAGGGAATATACCTTGGGAAAACTGAAAATCAAAAAGACACAGCCACCCCAAAATTTAGGGCTGCACTGCTTACAAGGACCTCAACTTGGGTACACCTTAAATATCCCAGGAAATATAAAAATGGTTCAAAAAATTGTGGTACTTACGTACGATGGAATATCCCTCAGCCATGAAATCAATGTCATAAGACCAGTAGCAGCAAAATGGGTGGATTCAGGTACGATGATTCTAAGTGAAATAAGTCACAGAGAAAAAGAAACTTATCATAAGATATCACTTATGAAGATCCTGTAAACATGGCTACACTTGAACTGAGTTAGGAAAGAGAACAGTGTCTCACATTTAGAAAACACTCTTATGCCTGCTTAAGGGGGAAGGAGAGGTGGGGTGATGCATAAAACCAGAGTTTGATATAAGCACAGGTACCGTTCCAAAAACCAACTATGGAATAGACAAGACCTACACCTTCCTCAGTGAAAGGGACTCAAAACCCCATATTTCCCGCAGAGGAATATATCTGACTAGTAAGAATCTTAAAACCTATGTATTGGTATGTCTCCGTAAGGGAATCAAGTGTGTCTAGACTGGGATAAATATGGCAGCGAGAATCAGCTCAAACCCACTATAAAAAGGAATTTCAAAAATAAAACAAAAAAACTGGGAAATTCTTTACAATTCCTTCAGGGTCTCTGATGAAACCTGAAATGACCCTATCTACAATGACAGCTGGATGTGGCATAAGGCTGGACACTTGGGACTGAGAGGATTGGTGAGATTGGGTGAGCAAATGCAGACCCTTTAAAGCAATAATGCATGGCACACATTCCATGGGTCCCAACTCTCCAGGTTGAAGGGAATATTACTACAGATATAACATGTACGGGAATCCTAGAGAACGGACACACTGTGAATACGAAAGGTTTCTAAAACTCAACGAATAGTCCCTCTCCTGGTGCTCCGGTTTGACTTTCCATCTGCTTTATTATCAACCTCCCAACTTGGAGAGACAGCCCCTTTAACCTCCTGGTTCGCACAGGTTGCCAATTTGGCAGAGGATGAAAGGGAAGAGGGAGAACCAATGAGAGAGTAGCTGTTAGGCATTTGGACGGGCACATATCACTGTAATTTCCCGGCAGGAAGAAGAATTAACCAAAGTCTCAGCCACCCACCGGGAATCAGTATAGATCCTGAACCAAAATTTTGGACTTGCGGTCAGCTCACCAAAAACGAGTTGAAAAATGGAGCTCAGGGGCACAGCAATTCACAAACTGGCCGAGTAATAAAGGACAACTATCGTCCAAAAATCTGTTGAGGGAAGGCAACGAGGCGGAGTTGAAAGCGAGGCAGAATAGCAGGAAACAGATTTCCAGAGGTACGTTGGAATCGCCTTTAAAGCACAGGAAGAGGGGCACAACTTCGACAATGATGCACTTGGCCAAAAAGGGCGTATGCGTTTTCTCCTGAATATATTCAGGAGAAAACGCATACGCCCTTTTTGGCCAAGCAAGCAAGCGGGCAATGCAAATCTGCACTACAGAGAAGTATCACTTCCCACCGGTCAAAAGGGACATCCACAAAATGTGTAAAAACCAGAAAGGCAAGACAGGCCCTGGAGAACAGGGAGCCTTGTTATGCTGATGGGCGGGATGTAAATTGCCAACTGCCTCTCTGGAGGAGTGCATTGTGTTCCCTAAAACAAGTAAACAACAGAGCTACAGAGCCAAGGGCACTTCCAGTCTAGGGAATATACCTTGGGAAAACTGAAAATCAAAAAGACACAGCCACCCCAAAATTTAGGGCTGCACTGCTTACAAGGACCTCAACTTGGGTACACCTTAAATATCCCAGGAAATATAAAAATGGTTCAAAAAAATGTGGTACTTACGTACGATGGAATATCCCTCAGCCATGAAATCAATGTCATAAGACCAGTAGCAGCAAAATGGGTGGATTCAGGTATGATGATTCTAAGTGAAATAAGTCACAGAGAAAAAGAAACTTATCATAAGATATCACTTATGAAGATCCTGTAAACATGGCTACACTTGAACTGAGTTAGGAAAGAGAACAGTGTCTCACATTTAGAAAACACTCTTATGCCTGCTTAAGGGGGAAGGAGAGGTGGGGTGATGCATAAAACCAGAGTTTGATATAAGCACAGGTACCGTTCCAAAAACCAACTATGGAATAGACAAGACCTACACCTTCCTCAGTGAAAGGGACTCAAAACCCCATATTTCCCGCAGAGGAATATATCTGACTAGTAAGAATCTTAAAACCTATGTATTGATATGTCTCCGTAAGGGAATCAAGTGTGTCTAGACTGGGATAAACATGGCAGCGAGAATCAGCTCAAACCCACTATAAAAAGGAATTTCAAAAATAAAACAAAAAAACTGGGAAATTCTTTACAATTCCTTCAGGGTCTCTGATGAAACCTGAAATGACCCTATCTACAATGACAGCTGGATGTGGCATAAGGCTGGACACTTGGGACTGAGAGGATTGGTGAGATTGGGTGAGCAAATGCAGACCCTTTAAAGCAATAATGCATGGCACACATTCCATGGGTCCCAACTCTCCAGGTTGAAGGGAATATTACTACAGATATAACATGTACGGGAATCCTAGAGAACGGACACACTGTGAATACGAAAGGTTTCTAAAACTCAACGAATAGTCCCTCTCCTGGTGCTCCGGTTTGACTTTCCATCTGCTTTATTATCAACCTCCCAACTTGGAGAGACAGCCCCTTTAACCTCCTGGTTCGCACAGGTTGCCAATTTGGCAGAGGATGAAAGGGAAGAGGGAGAACCAATGAGAGAGTAGCTGTTAGGCATTTGGACGGGCACATATCACTGTAATTTCCCGGCAGGAAGAAGAATTAACCAAAGTCTCAGCCACCCACCGGGAATCAGTATAGATCCTGAACCAAAATTTTGGACTTGCGGTCAGCTCACCAAAAACGAGTTGAAAAATGGAGCTCAGGGGCACAGCAATTCACAAACTGGCCGAGTAATAAAGGACAACTATCGTCCAAAAATCTGTTGAGGGAAGGCAACGAGGCGGACTTGAAAGCGAGGCAGAATAGCAGGAAACAGATTTCCAGAGGTACGTTGGAATCGCCTTTAGAGCACAGGAAGAGGGGCACAACTTCGACAATGATGCACTTGGCCAAAAAGGGCGTATGCGTTTTCTCCTGAATATATTCAGGAGAAAACGCATACGCCCTTTTTGGCCAAGCAAGCAAGCGGGCAATGCAAATCTGTACTACAGAGAAGTATCACTTCCCACCGGTCAAAAGGGACATCCACAAAATGTGTAAAAACCAGAAAGGCAAGACAGGCCCTGGAGAACAGGGAGCCTTGTTATGCTGATGGGCGGGATGTAAATTGCCAACTTCCTCTCTGGAGGAGTGCATTGTGTTCCCTAAAACAAGTAAACAACAGAGCTACAGAGCCAAGGGCACTTCCAGTCTAGAGAATATACCTTGGGAAAACTGAAAATCAAAAAGACACAGCCACCCCAAAATTTAGGGCTGCACTGCTTACAAGGACCTCAACTTGGGTACACCTTAAATATCCCAGGAAATATAAAAAATGGTTCAAAAAATTGTGGTACTTACGTACGATGGAATATCCCTCAGCCATGAAATCAATGTCATAAGACCAGTAGCAGCAAAATGGGTGGATTCAGGTACGATGATTCTAAGTGAAATAAGTCACAGAGAAAAAGAAACTTATCATAAGATATCACTTATGAAGATCCTGTAAACATGGCTACACTTGAACTGAGTTAGGAAAGAGAACAGTGTCTCACATTTAGAAAACACTCTTATGCCTGCTTAAGGGGGAAGGAGAGGTGGGGTGATGCATAAAACCAGAGTTTGATATAAGCACAGGTACCGTTCCAAAAACCAACTATGGAATAGACAAGACCTACACCTTCCTCAGTGAAAGGGACTCAAAACCCCATATTTCCCGCAGAGGAATATATCTGACTAGTAAGAATCTTAAAACCTATGTATTGATATGTCTCCGTAAGGGAATCAAGTGTGTCTAGACTGGGATAAATATGGCAGCGAGAATCAGCTCAAACCCACGATAAAAAGGAATTTCAAAAATAAAACAAAAAAACTGGGAAATTCTTTACAATTCCTTCAGGGTCTCTGATGAAACCTGAAATGACCCTATCTACAATGACAGCTGGATGTGGCATAAGGCTGGACACTTGGGACTGAGAGGATTGGTGAGATTGGGTGAGCAAATGCAGACCCTTTAAAGCAATAATGCATGGCACACATTCCATGGGTCCCAACTCTCCAGGTTGAAGGGAATATTACTACAGATATAACATGTACGGGAATCCTAGAGAACGGACACACTGTGAATACGAAAGGTTTCTAAAACTCAACGAATAGTCCCTCTCCTGGTGCTCTGGTTTGACTTTCCATCTGCTTTATTATCAACCTCCCAACTTGGAGAGACAGCCCCTGTAACCTCCTGGTTCGCACA
This sequence comes from Hyperoodon ampullatus, assembly GCF_949752795.1. Taxonomy (NCBI): domain Eukaryota; kingdom Metazoa; phylum Chordata; class Mammalia; order Artiodactyla; family Ziphiidae; genus Hyperoodon; species Hyperoodon ampullatus. The sequence continues at coordinate 349,537 of NW_027640773.1, forward strand.
GGTTGCCAATTTGGCAGAGGATGAAAGGGAAGAGGGAGAACCAATGAGAGAGTAGCTGTTAGGCATTTGGACGGGCACATATCACTGTAATTTCCCGGCAGGAAGAAGAATTAACCAAAGTCTCAGCCACCCACCGGGAATCAGTATAGATCCTGAACCAAAATTTTGGACTTGCGGTCAGCTCACCAAAAACGAGTTGAAAAATGGAGCTCAGGGGCACAGCAATTCACAAACTGGCCGAGTAATAAAGGACAACTATCGTCCAAAAATCTGTTGAGGGAAGGCAACGAGGCGGACTTGAAAGCGAGGCAGAATAGCAGGAAACAGATTTCAAGAGGTACGTTGGAATCGCCTTTAGAGCACAGGAAGAGGGGCACAACTTCGACAATGATGCACTTGGCCAAAAAGGGCGTATGCGTTTTCTCCTGAATATATTCAGGAGAAAACGCATACGCCCTTTTTGGCCAAGCAAGCAAGCGGGCAATGCAAATCTGCACTACAGAGAAGTATCACTTCCCACCGGTCAAAAGGGACATCCACAAAATGTGTAAAAACCAGAAAGGCAAGACAGGCCCTGGAGAACAGGGAGCCTTGTTATGCTGATGGGCGGGATGTAAATTGCCAACTGCCTCTCTGGAGGAGTGCATTGTGTTCCCTAAAACAAGTAAACAACAGAGCTACAGAGCCAAGGGCACTTCCAGTCTAGGGAATATACCTTGGGAAAACTGAAAATCAAAAAGACACAGCCACCCCAAAATTTAGGGCTGCACTGCTTACAAGGACCTCAACTTGGGTACACCTTAAATATCCCAGGAAATATAAAAATGGTTCAAAAAATTGTGGTACTTACGTACGATGGAATATCCCTCAGCCATGAAATCAATGTCATAAGACCAGTAGCAGCAAAATGGGTGGATTCAGGTACGATGATTCTAAGTGAAATAAGTCACACAGAAAAAGAAACTTATCATAAGATATCACTTATGAAGATCCTGTAAACATGGCTACTCTTGAACTGAGTTAGGAAAGAGAACAGTGTCTCACATTTAGAAAACACTCTTATGCCTGCTTAAGGGGGAAGGAGAGGTGGGGTGATGCATAAAACCAGAGTTTGATATAAGCACAGGTACCGTTCCAAAAACCAACTATGGAATAGACAAGACCTACACCTTCCTCAGTGAAAGGGACTCAAAACCCCATATTTCCCGCAGAGGAATATATCTGACTAGTAAGAATCTTAAAACCTATGTATTGATATGTCTCCGTAAGGGAATCAAGTGTGTCTAGACTGGGATAAATATGGCAGCGAGAATCAGCTCAAACCCACTATAAAAAGGAATTTCAAAAATAAAACAAAAAAACTGGGAAATTCTTTACAATTCCTTCAGGGTCTCTGATGAAACCTGAAATGACCCTATCTACAATGACAGCTGGATGTGGCATAAGGCTGGACACTTGGGACTGAGAGGATTGGTGAGATTGGGTGAGCAAATGCAGACCCTTTAAAGCAATAATGCATGGCACACATTCCATGGGTCCCAACTCTCCAGGTTGAAGGGAATATTACTACAGATATAACATGTACGGGAATCCTAGAGAACGGACACACTGTGAATACGAAAGGTTTCTAAAACTCAACGAATAGTCCCTCTCCTGGTGCTCCGGTTTGACTTTCCATCTGCTTTATTATCAACCTCCCAACTTGGAGAGACAGCCCCTTTAACCTCCTGGTTCGCACAGGTTGCCAATTTGGCAGAGGATGAAAGGGAAGAGGGAGAACCAATGAGAGAGTAGCTGTTAGGCATTTGGACGGGCACATATCACTGTAATTTCCCGGCAGGAAGAAGAATTAACCAAAGTCTCAGCCACCCACCGGGAATCAGTATAGATCCTGAACCAAAATTTTGGACTTGCGGTCAGCTCACCAAAAACGAGTTGAAAAATGGAGCTCAGGGGCACAGCAATTCACAAACTGGCCGAGTAATAAAGGACAACTATCGTCCAAAAATCTGTTGAGGGAAGGCAACGAGGCGGACTTGAAAGCGAGGCAGAATAGCAGGAAACAGATTTCAAGAGGTACGTTGGAATCGCCTTTAGAGCACAGGAAGAGGGGCACAACTTCGACAATGATGCACTTGGCCAAAAAGGGCGTATGCGTTTTCTCCTGAATATATTCAGGAGAAAACGCATACGCCCTTTTTGGCCAAGCAAGCAAGCGGGCAATGCAAATCTGCACTACAGAGAAGTATCACTTCCCACCGGTCAAAAGGGACATCCACAAAATGTGTAAAAACCAGAAAGGCAAGACAGGCCCTGGAGAACAGGGAGCCTTGTTATGCTGATGGGCGGGATGTAAATTGCCAACTGCCTCTCTGGAGGAGTGCATTGTGTTCCCTAAAACAAGTAAACAACAGAGCTACAGAGCCAAGGGCACTTCCAGTCTAGGGAATATACCTTGGGAAAACTGAAAATCAAAAAGACACAGCCACCCCAAAATTTAGGGCTGCACTGCTTACAAGGACCTCAACTTGGGTACACCTTAAATATCCCAGGAAATATAAAAATGGTTCAAAAAATTGTGGTACTTACGTACGATGGAATATCCCTCAGCCATGAAATCAATGTCATAAGACCAGTAGCAGCAAAATGGGTGGATTCAGGTACGATGATTCTAAGTGAAATAAGTCACACAGAAAAAGAAACTTATCATAAGATATCACTTATGAAGATCCTGTAAACATGGCTACACTTGAACTGAGTTAGGAAAGAGAACAGTGTCTCACATTTAGAAAACACTCTTATGCCTGCTTAAGGGGGAAGGAGAGGTGGGGTGATGCATAAAACCAGAGTTTGATATAAGCACAGGTACCGTTCCAAAAACCAACTATGGAATAGACAAGACCTACACCTTCCTCAGTGAAAGGGACTCAAAACCCCATATTTCCCGCAGAGGAATATATCTGACTAGTAAGAATCTTAAAACCTATGTATTGATATGTCTCCGTAAGGGAATCAAGTGTGTCTAGACTGGGATAAATATGGCAGCGAGAATCAGCTCAAACCCACTATAAAAAGGAATTTCAAAAATAAAACAAAAAAACTGGGAAATTCTTTACAATTCCTTCAGGGTCTCTGATGAAACCTGAAATGACCCTATCTACAATGACAGCTGGATGTGGCATAAGGCTGGACACTTGGGACTGAGAGGATTGGTGAGATTGGGTGAGCAAATGCAGACCCTTTAAAGCAATAATGCATGGCACACATTCCATGGGTCCCAACTCTCCAGGTTGAAGGGAATATTACTACAGATATAACATGTACGGGAATCCTAGAGAACGGACACACTGTGAATACGAAAGGTTTCTAAAACTCAACGAATAGTCCCTCTCCTGGTGCTCCGGTTTGACTTTCCATCTGCTTTATTATCAACCTCCCAACTTGGAGAGACAGCCCCTTTAACCTCCTGGTTCGCACAGGTTGCCAATTTGGCAGAGGATGAAAGGGAAGAGGGAGAACCAATGAGAGAGTAGCTGTTAGGCATTTGGACGGGCACATATCACTGTAATTTCCCGGCAGGAAGAAGAATTAACCAAAGTCTCAGCCACCCACCGGGAATCAGTATAGATCCTGAACCAAAATTTTGGACTTGCGGTCAGCTCACCAAAAACGAGTTGAAAAATGGAGCTCAGGGGCACAGCAATTCACAAACTGGCCGAGTAATAAAGGACAACTATCGTCCAAAAATCTGTTGAGGGAAGGCAACGAGGCGGACTTGAAAGCGAGGCAGAATAGCAGGAAACAGATTTCCAGAGGTACGTTGGAATCGCCTTTAAAGCACAGGAAGAGGGGCACAACTTCGACAATGATGCACTTGGCCAAAAAGGGCGTATGCGTTTTCTCCTGAAAATATTCAGGAGAAAACGCATACGCCCTTTTTGGCCAAGCAAGCAAGCGGGCAATGCAAATCTGCACTACAGAGAAGTATCACTTCCCACCGGTCAAAAGGGACATCCACAAAATGTGTAAAAACCAGAAAGGCAAGACAGGCCCTGGAGAACAGGGAGCCTTGTTATGCTGATGGGCGGGATGTAAATTGCCAACTGCCTCTCTGGAGGAGTGCATTGTGTTCCCTAAAACAAGTAAACAACAGAGCTACAGAGCCAAGGGCACTTCCAGTCTAGGGAATATACCTTGGGAAAACTGAAAATCAAAAAGACACAGCCACCCCAAAATTTAGGGCTGCACTGCTTACAAGGACCTCAACTTGGGTACACCTTAAATATCCCAGGAAATATAAAAATGGTTCAAAAAATTGTGGTACTTACGTACGATGGAATATCCCTCAGCCATGAAATCAATGTCATAAGACCAGTAGCAGCAAAATGGGTGGATTCAGGTACGATGATTCTAAGTGAAATAAGTCACAGAGAAAAAGAAACTTATCATAAGATATCACTTATGAAGATCCTGTAAACATGGCTACACTTGAACTGAGTTAGGAAAGAGAACAGTGTCTCACATTTAGAAAACACTCTTATGCCTGCTTAAGGGGGAAGGAGAGGTGGGGTGATGCATAAAACCAGAGTTTGATATAAGCACAGGTACCGTTCCAAAAACCAACTATGGAATAGACAAGACCTACACCTTCCTCAGTGAAAGGGACTCAAAACCCCATATTTCCCGCAGAGGAATATATCTGACTAGTAAGAATCTTAAAACCTATGTATTGATATGTCTCCGTAAGGGAATCAAGTGTGTCTAGACTGGGATAAATATGGCAGCGAGAATCAGCTCAAACCCACTATAAAAAGGAATTTCAAAAATAAAACAAAAAAACTGGGAAATTCTTTACAATTCCTTCAGGGTCTCTGATGAAACCTGAAATGACCCTATCTACAATGACAGCTGGATGTGGCATAAGGCTGGACACTTGGGACTGAGAGGATTGGTGAGATTGGGTGAGCAAATGCAGACCCTTTAAAGCAATAATGCATGGCACACATTCCATGGGTCCCAACTCTCCAGGTTGAAGGGAATATTACTACAGATATAACATGTACGGGAATCCTAGAGAACGGACACACTGTGAATACGAAAGGTTTCTAAAACTCAACGAATAGTCCCTCTCCTGGTGCTCCGGTTTGACTTTCCATCTGCTTTATTATCAACCTCCCAACTTGGAGAGACAGCCCCTTTAACCTCCTGGTTCGCACAGGTTGCCAATTTGGCAGAGGATGAAAGGGAAGAGGGAGAACCAATGAGAGAGTAGCTGTTAGGCATTTGGACGGGCACATATCACTGTAATTTCCCGGCAGGAAGAAGAATTAACCAAAGTCTCAGCCACCCACCGGGAATCAGTATAGATCCTGAACCAAAATTTTGGACTTGCGGTCAGCTCACCAAAAACGAGTTGAAAAATGGAGCTCAGGGGCACAGCAATTCACAAACTGGCCGAGTAATAAAGGACAACTATCGTCCAAAAATCTGTTGAGGGAAGGCAACGAGGCGGACTTGAAAGCGAGGCAGAATAGCAGGAAACAGATTTCAAGAGGTACGTTGGAATCGCCTTTAAAGCACAGGAAGAGGGGCACAACTTCGACAATGATGCACTTGGCCAAAAAGGGCGTATGCGTTTTCTCCTGAATATATTCAGGAGAAAACGCATACGCCCTTTTTGGCCAAGCAAGCAAGCGGGCAATGCAAATCTGCACTACAGAGAAGTATCACTTCCCACCGGTCAAAAGGGACATCCACAAAATGTGTAAAAACCAGAAAGGCAAGACAGGCCCTGGAGAACAGGGAGCCTTGTTATGCTGATGGGCGGGATGTAAATTGCCAACTGCCTCTCTGGAGGAGTGCATTGTGTTCCCTAAAACAAGTAAACAACAGAGCTACAGAGCCAAGGGCACTTCCAGTCTAGGGAATATACCTTGGGAAAACTGAAAATCAAAAAGACACAGCCACCCCAAAATTTAGGGCTGCACTGCTTACAAGGACCTCAACTTGGGTACACCTTAAATACCCCAGGAAATATAAAAATGGTTCAAAAAATTGTGGTACTTACGTACGATGGAATATCCCTCAGCCATGAAATCAATGTCATAAGACCAGTAGCAGCAAAATGGGTGGATTCAGGTACGATGATTCTAAGTGAAATAAGTCACACAGAAAAAGAAACTTATCATAAGATATCACTTATGAAGATCCTGTAAACATGGCTACTCTTGAACTGAGTTAGGAAAGAGAACAGTGTCTCACATTTAGAAAACACTCTTATGCCTGCTTAAGGGGGAAGGAGAGGTGGGGTGATGCATAAAACCAGAGTTTGATATAAGCACAGGTACCGTTCCAAAAACCAACTATGGAATAGACAAGACCTACACCGTCCTCAGTGAAAGGGACTCAAAACCCCATATTTCCCGCAGAGGAATATATCTGACTAGTAAGAATCTTAAAACCTATGTATTGATATGTCTCCGTAAGGGAATCAAGTGTGTCTAGACTGGGATAAATATGGCAGCGAGAATCAGCTCAAACCCACTATAAAAAGGAATTTCAAAAATAAAACAAAAAAACTGGGAAATTCTTTACAATTCCTTCAGGGTCTCTGATGAAACCTGAAATGACCCTATCTACAATGACAGCTGGATGTGGCATAAGGCTGGACACTTGGGACTGAGAGGATTGGTGAGATTGGGTGAGCAAATGCAGACCCTTTAAAGCAATAATGCATGGCACACATTCCATGGGTCCCAACTCTCCAGGTTGAAGGGAATATTACTACAGATATAACATGTACGGGAATCCTAGAGAACGGACACACTGTGAATACGAAAGGTTTCTAAAACTCAACGAATAGTCCCTCTCCTGGTGCTCCGGTTTGACTTTCCATCTGCTTTATTATCAACCTCCCAACTTGGAGAGACAGCTCCTTTAACCTCCTGGTTCGCACAGGTTGCCAATTTGGCAGAGGATGAAAGGGAAGAGGGAGAACCAATGAGAGAGTAGCTGTTAGGCATTTGGACGGGCACATATCACTGTAATTTCCCGGCAGGAAGAAGAATTAACCAAAGTCTCAGCCACCCACCGGGAATCAGTATAGATCCTGAACCAAAATTTTGGACTTGCGGTCAGCTCACCAAAAACGAGTTGAAAAATGGAGCTCAGGGGCACAGCAATTCACAAACTGGCCGAGTAATAAAGGACAACTATCGTCCAAAAATCTGTTGAGGGAAGGCAACGAGGCGGACTTGAAAGCGAGGCAGAATAGCAGGAAACAGATTTCAAGAGGTACGTTGGAATCGCCTTTAGAGCACAGGAAGAGGGGCACAACTTCGACAATGATGCACTTGGCCAAAAAGGGCATATGCGTTTTCTCCTGAATATATTCAGGAGAAAACGCATACGCCCTTTTTGGCCAAGCAAGCAAGCGGGCAATGCAAATCTGCACTACAGAGAAGTATCACTTCCCACCGGTCAAAAGGGACATCCACAAAATGTGTAAAAACCAGAAAGGCAAGACAGGCCCTGGAGAACAGGGAGCCTTGTTATGCTGATGGGCGGGATGTAAATTGCCAACTGCCTCTCTGGAGGAGTGCATTGTGTTCCCTAAAACAAGTAAAGAACAGAGCTACAGAGCCAAGGGCACTTCCAGTCTAGGGAATATACCTTGGGAAAACTGAAAATCAAAAAGACACAGCCACCCCAAAATTTAGGGCTGCACTGCTTACAAGGACCTCAACTTGGGTACACCTTAAATATCCCAGGAAATATAAAAATGGTTCAAAAAATTGTGGTACTTACGTACGATGGAATATCCCTCAGCCATGAAATCAATGTCATAAGACCAGTAGCAGCAAAATGGGTGGATTCAGGTACGATGATTCTAAGTGAAATAAGTCACACAGAAAAAGAAACTTATCATAAGATATCACTTATGAAGATCCTGTAAACATGGCTACTCTTGAACTGAGTTAGGAAAGAGAACAGTGTCTCACATTTAGAAAACACTCTTATGCCTGCTTAAGGGGGAAGGAGAGGTGGGGTGATGCATAAAACCAGAGTTTGATATAAGCACAGGTACCGTTCCAAAAACCAACTATGGAATAGACAAGACCTACACCTTCCTCAGTGAAAGGGACTCAAAACCCCATATTTCCCGCAGAGGAATATATCTGACTAGTAAGAATCTTAAAACCTATGTATTGGTATGTCTCCGTAAGGGAATCAAGTGTGTCTAGACTGGGATAAATATGGCAGCGAGAATCAGCTCAAACCCACTATAAAAAGGAATTTCAAAAATAAAACAAAAAAACTGGGAAATTCTTTACAATTCCTTCAGGGTCTCTGATGAAACCTGAAATGACCCTATCTACAATGACAGCTGGATGTGGCATAAGGCTGGACACTTGGGACTGAGAGGATTGGTGAGATTGGGTGAGCAAATGCAGACCCTTTAAAGCAATAATGCATGGCACACATTCCATGGGTCCCAACTCTCCAGGTTGAAGGGAATATTACTACAGATATAACATGTACGGGAATCCTAGAGAACGGACACACTGTGAATACGAAAGGTTTCTAAAACTCAACGAATAGTCCCTCTCCTGGTGCTCCAGTTTGACTTTCCATCTGCTTTATTATCAACCTCCCAACTTGGAGAGACAGCCCCTTTAACCTCCTGGTTCGCACAGGTTGCCAATTTGGCAGAGGATGAAAGGGAAGAGGGAGAACCAATGAGAGAGTAGCTGTTAGGCATTTGGACGGGCACATATCACTGTAATTTCCCGGCAGGAAGAAGAATTAACCAAAGTCTCAGCCACCCACCGGGAATCAGTATAGATCCTGAACCAAAATTTTGGACTTGCGGTCAGCTCACCAAAAACGAGTTGAAAAATGGAGCTCAGGGGCACAGCAATTCACAAACTGGCCGAGTAATAAAGGACAACTATCGTCCAAAAATCTGTTGAGGGAAGGCAACGAGGCGGACTTGAAAGCGAGGCAGAATAGCAGGAAACAGATTTCAAGAGGTACGTTGGAATCGCCTTTAAAGCACAGGAAGAGGGGCACAACTTCGACAATGATGCACTTGGCCAAAAAGGGCGTATGCGTTTTCTCCTGAATATATTCAGGAGAAAACGCATACGCCCTTTTTGGCCAAGCAAGCAAGCGGGCAATGCAAATCTGCACTACAGAGAAGTATCACTTCCCACCGGTCAAAAGGGACATCCACAAAATGTGTAAAAACCAGAAAGGCAAGACAGGCCCTGGAGAACAGGGAGCCTTGTTATGCTGATGGGCGGGATGTAAATTGCCAACTGCCTCTCTGGAGGAGTGCATTGTGTTCCCTAAAACAAGTAAACAACAGAGCTACAGAGCCAAGGGCACTTCCAGTCTAGGGAATATACCTTGGGAAAACTGAAAATCAAAAAGACACAGCCACCCCAAAATTTAGGGCTGCACTGCTTACAAGGACCTCAACTTGGGTACACCTTAAATATCCCAGGAAATATAAAAAATGGTTCAAAAAATTGTGGTACTTACGTACGATGGAATATCCCTCAGCCATGAAATCAATGTCATAAGACCAGTAGCAGCAAAATGGGTGGATTCAGGTACGATGATTCTAAGTGAAATAAGTCACAGAGAAAAAGAAACTTATCATAAGATATCACTTATGAAGATCCTGTAAACATGGCTACACTTGAACTGAGTTAGGAAAGAGAACAGTGTCTCACATTTAGAAAACACTCTTATGCCTGCTTAAGGGGGAAGGAGAGGTGGGGTGATGCATAAAACCAGAGTTTGATATAAGCACAGGTACCGTTCCAAAAACCAACTATGGAATAGACAAGACCTACACCTTCCTCAGTGAAAGGGACTCAAAACCCCATATTTCCCGCAGAGGAATATATCTGACTAGTAAGAATCTTAAAACCTATGTATTGGTATGTCTCCGTAAGGGAATCAAGTGTGTCTAGACTGGGATAAATATGGCAGCGAGAATCAGCTCAAACCCACTATAAAAAGGAATTTCAAAAATAAAACAAAAAAACTGGGAAATTCTTTACAATTCCTTCAGGGTCTCTGATGAAACCTGAAATGACCCTATCTACAATGACAGCTGGATGTGGCATAAGGCTGGACACTTGGGACTGAGAGGATTGGTGAGATTGGGTGAGCAAATGCAGACCCTTTAAAGCAATAATGCATGGCACACATTCCATGGGTCCCAACTCTCCAGGTTGAAGGGAATATTACTACAGATATAATATGTACGGGAATCCTAGAGAACGGACACACTGTGAATACGAAAGGTTTCTAAAACTCAACGAATAGTCCCTCTCCTGGTGCTCCGGTTTGACTTTCCATCTGCTTTATTATCAACCTCCCAACTTGGAGAGACAGCCCCTTTAACCTCCTGGTTCGCACAGGTTGCCAATTTGGCAGAGGATGAAAGGGAAGAGGGAGAACCAATGAGAGAGTAGCTGTTAGGCATTTGGACGGGCACATATCACTGTAATTTCCCGGCAGGAAGAAGAATTAACCAAAGTCTCAGCCACCCACCGGGAATCAGTATAGATCCTGAACCAAAATTTTGGACTTGCGGTCAGCTCACCAAAAACGAGTTGAAAAATGGAGCTCAGGGGCACAGCAATTCACAAACTGGCCGAGTAATAAAGGACAACTATCGTCCAAAAATCTGTTGAGGGAAGGCAACGAGGCGGACTTGAAAGCGAGGCAGAATAGCAGGAAACAGATTTCCAGAGGTACGTTGGAATCGCCTTTAAAGCACAGGAAGAGGGGCACAACTTCGACAATGATGCACTTGGCCAAAAAGGGCGTATGCGTTTTCTCCTGAATATATTCAGGAGAAAACGCATACGCCCTTTTTGGCCAAGCAAGCAAGCGGGCAATGCAAATCTGCGCTACAAAGAAGTATAACTTCCCACCCGTCAAAAGGGACATCCACAAAATGTGTAAAAACCAGAAAGGCAAGACAGGCCCTGGAGAACAGGGAGCCTTGTTATGCTGATGGGCGGGATGTAAATTGCCAACTGCCTCTCTGGAGGAGTGCATTGTGTTCCCTAAAACAAGTAAACAACAGAGCTACAGAGCCAAGGGCACTTCCAGTCTAGGGAATATACCTTGGGAAAACTGAAAATCAAAAAGACACAGCCACCCCAAAATTTAGGGCTGCACTGCTTACAAGGACCTCAACTTGGGTACACCTTAAATATCCCAGGAAATATAAAAATGGTTCAAAAAATTGTGGTACTTACGTACGATGGAATATCCCTCAGCCATGAAATCAATGTCATAAGACCAGTAGCAGCAAAATGGGTGGATTCAGGTACGATGATTCTAAGTGAAATAAGTCACACAGAAAAAGAAACTTATCATAAGATATCACTTATGAAGATCCTGTAAACATGGCTACTCTTGAACTGAGTTAGGAAAGAGAACAGTGTCTCACATTTAGAAAACACTCTTATGCCTGCTTAAGGGGGAAGGAGAGGTGGGGTGATGCATAAAACCAGAGTTTGATATAAGCACAGGTACTGTTCCAAAAACCAACTATGGAATAGACAAGACCTACACCTTCCTCAGTGAAAGGGACTCAAAACCCCATATTTCCCGCAGAGGAATATATCTGACTAGTAAGAATCTTAAAACCTATGTATTGATATGTCTCCGTAAGGGAATCAAGTGTGTCTAGACTGGGATAAATATGGCAGCGAGAATCAGCTCAAACCCACTATAAAAAGGAATTTCAAAAATAAAACAAAAAAACTGGGAAATTCTTTACAATTCCTTCAGGGTCTCTGATGAAACCTGAAATGACCCTATCTACAATGACAGCTGGATGTGGCATAAGGCTGGACACTTGGGACTGAGAGGATTGGTGAGATTGGGTGAGCAAATGCAGACCCTTTAAAGCAATAATGCATGGCACACATTCCATGGGTCCCAACTCTCCAGGTTGAAGGGAATATTACTACAGATATAACATGTACGGGAATCCTAGAGAACGGACACACTGTGAATACGAAAGGTTTCTAAAACTCAACGAATAGTCCCTCTCCTGGTGCTCCGGTTTGACTTTCCATCTGCTTTATTATCAACCTCCCAACTTGGAGAGACAGCCCCTTTAACCTCCTGGTTCGCACAGGTTGCCAATTTGGCAGAGGATGAAAGGGAAGAGGGAGAACCAATGAGAGAGTAGCTGTTAGGCATTTGGACGGGCACATATCACTGTAATTTCCCGCCAGGAAGAAGAATTAACCAAAGTCTCAGCCACCCACCGGGAATCAGAATAGATCCTGAACCAAAATTTTGGACTTGCGGTCAGCTCACCAAAAACGAGTTGAAAAATGGAGCTCAGGGGCACAGCAATTCACAAACTGGCCGAGTAATAAAGGACAACTATCGTCCAAAAATCTGTTGAGGGAAGGCAACGAGGCGGACTTGAAAGCGAGGCAGAATAGCAGGAAACAGATTTCAAGAGGTACGTTGGAATCTCCTTTAAAGCACAGGAAGAGGGGCACAACTTCGACAATGATGCACTTGGCCAAAAAGGGCGTATGCGTTTTCTCCTGAATATATTCAGGAGAAAACGCATACGCCCTTTTTGGCCAAGCAAGCAAGCGGGCAATGCAAATCTGCGCTACAAAGAAGTATAACTTCCCACCCGTCAAAAGGGACATCCACAAAATGTGTAAAAACCAGAAAGGCAAGACAGGCCCTGGAGAACAGGGAGCCTTGTTATGCTGATGGGCGGGATGTAAATTGCCAACTGCCTCTCTGGAGGAGTGCATTGTGTTCCCTAAAACAAGTAAACAACAGAGCTACAGAGCCAAGGGCACTTCCAGTCTAGGGAATATACCTTGGGAAAACTGAAAATCAAAAAGACACAGCCACCCCAAAATTTAGGGCTGCACTGCTTACAAGGACCTCAACTTGGGTACACCTTAAATATCCCAGGAAATATAAAAATGGTTCAAAAAATTGTGGTACTTACGTACGATGGAATATCCCTCAGCCATGAAATCAATGTCATAAGACCAGTAGCAGCAAAATGGGTGGATTCAGGTACGATGATTCTAAGTGAAATAAGTCACACAGAAAAAGAAACTTATCATAAGATATCACTTATGAAGATCCTGTAAACATGGCTACTCTTGAACTGAGTTAGGAAAGAGAACAGTGTCTCACATTTAGAAAACACTCTTATGCCTGCTTAAGGGGGAAGGAGAGGTGGGGTGATGCATAAAACCAGAGTTTGATATAAGCACAGGTACCGTTCCAAAAACCAGCTATGGAATAGCCAAGACCTACACCTTCCTCAGTGAAAGGGACTCAAAACCCCATATTTCCCGCAGAGGAATATATCTGACTAGTAAGAATCTTAAAACCTATGTATTGATATGTCTCCGTAAGGGAAACAAGTGTGTCTAGACTGGGATAAATATGGCAGCGAGAATCAGCTCAAACCCACAATAAAAAGGAATTTCAAAAATAAAACAAAAAAACTGGGAAATTCTTTACAATTCCTTCAAGGTCTCTTTTGAAACCTGAAATGACCCTATCTACAATGACAGCTGGATGTGGCATAAGGCTGGACACTTGGGACTGAGAGGATTGGTGAGATTGGGTGAGCAAATGCAGACCCTTTAAAGCAATAATGCATGGCACACTTTCCATTGGTACCAACTCTCCAGGTTGAAGGGAATATTACTACAGATATAACATGTACGGGTATCCTAGAGAACGGACACACTGTGAATATGAAAGGTTTCTAAAACTCAACGAATAGTCCCTCTCCTGGTGCTCCGGTTTGACTTTCCATCTGCTTTATTATCAACCTCCCAACTTGGAGAGACAGCCCCTTTAACCTCCTGGATCGCACAGGTTGCCAATTTGGCAGAGGATGAAAAGGAAGAGGGAGAACCAATGAGAGAATAGCTGTTAGGCATTTGGACGGGCACATATCACTGTAATTTCCCGGCAGGAAGAAGAATTAACCAAAGTCTCAGCCACCCAGCGGGAATCAGTATAGATCCTGAACCAAAATTTTGGACTTGCGGTCAGCTCACCAAAAACGAGTTGAAAAATGGAGCTCAGGGGCGCAGCAATTCACAAACTGGCCGAGTAATAAAGGACAACTATCGTCCAAAAATCTGTTGAAGGAAGGCAATGAGGCGGACTTGAAAGCGTGGCAGAATAGCAGGAAACAGATTTCAAGAGGTACGTTGGAATCGCCTTTAAAGCACAGGAAGAGGGGCACAACTTCGACAATGATGCACTTGGCCAAAAAGGGCGTATGCGTTTTCTCCTGAATATATTCAGGAGAAAACGCATACGCCCTTTTTGGCCAAGCAAGCAAGCGGGCAATGCAAATCTGCACTACAAAGAAGTATCATTTCCCACCAGTCAAAAGGGATATCCACAAAATGTGTAAAAACCAGAAAGGCAAGACAGGCCCTGGAGAACAGGGTGCCTTGTTATGCTGATGGGCGGGATGTAAATTGCCAACTGCCTCTCTGGAGGAGTGCATTGTGTTCCCTAAAACAAGTAAACAACAGAGCTACAGAGCCAAGGGCACTTCCAGTCTAGGGAATATACCTTGGGAAAATTGAAAATCAAAAAGACACAGCCACCCCAAAATTTAGGGCTGCACTGCTTACAAGGACCTCAACTTGGGTACACCTTAAATATCCCAGGAAATATAAAAATGGTTCAAAAAATTGTGGTACTTACGTACGATGGAATATCCCTCAGCCATGAAATCAATGTCATAAGACCAGTAGCAGCAAAATGGGTGGATTCAGGTACGATGATTCTAAGTGAAATAAGTCACACAGAAAAAGAAACTTATCATAAGATATCACTTATGAAGATCCTCTAAACATGGCTACACTTGAACTGAGTTAGGAAAGAGAACAGTGTCTCACATTTAGAAAACACTCTTATGCCTGCTTAAGGGGGAAGGAGAGGTGGGGTGATGCATAAAACCAGAGTTTGATATAAGCACAGGTACCGTTCCAAAAACCAACTATGGAATAGACAAGACCTACACCTTCCTCAGTGAAAGGGACTCAAAACCCCATATTTCCCGCAGAGGAATATATCTGACTAGTAAGAATCTTAAAACCTATGTATTGATATGTCTCCGTAAGGGAATCAAGTGTGTCTAGACTGGGATAAATATGGCAGCGAGAATCAGCTCAAACCCACTATAAAAAGGAATTTCAAAAATAAAACAAAAAAACTGGGAAATTCTTTACAATTCCTTCAGGGTCTCTGATGAAACCTGAAATGACCCTATCTACAATGACAGCTGGATGTGGCATAAGGCTGGACACTTGGGACTGAGAGGATTGGTGAGATTGGGTGAGCAAATGCAGACCCTTTAAAGCAATAATGCATGGCACACATTCCATGGGTCCCAACTCTCCAGGTTGAAGGGAATATTACTACAGATATAACATGTACGGGAATCCTAGAGAATGGACACACTGTGAATATGAAAGGTTTCTAAAACTCAACAAATAGTCCCTCTCCTGGTGCTCCGGTTTGACTTTCCATCCGCTTTATTATCAACCTCCCAACTTGGAGAGACAGCCCCTTTAACCTCCTGGTTCGCACAGGTTGCCAATTTGGCAGAGGATGAAAGGGAAGAGGGAGAACCAATGAGAGAGTAGCTGTTAGGCATTTGGACGGGCACATATCACTGTAATTTCCCGGCAGGAAGAAGAATTAACCAAAGTCTCAGCCACCCACCAGGAATCAGTATAGATCCTGAACCAAAATTTTGGACTTGCGGTCAGCTCACCAAAAACGAGTTGAAAAATGGAGCTCAGGGGCACAGCAATTCACAAACTGGCCGAGTAATAAAGGACAACTATTGTCCAAAAATCTGTTGAGGGAAGGCAACGAGGCGGACTTGAAAGCGAGGCAGAATAGCAGGAAACAGATTTCCAGAGGTACGTTGGAATCGCCTTTAAAGCACAGGAAGAGGGGCACAACTTCGACAATGATGCACTTGGCCAAAAAGGGCGTATGCGTTTTCTCCTGAATATATTCAGGAGAAAACGCATACGCCCTTTTTGGCCAAGCAAGCAAGCGGGCAATGCAAATCTGCACTACAAAGAAGTATCACTTCCCACCGGTCAAAAGGGACATCCACAAAATATGTAAAAACCAGAAAGGCAAGACAGGCCCTGGAGAACAGGGAGCCTTGTTATGCTGTTGGGCGGGATGTAAATTACCAACTGCCTCTCTGGAGGAGTGCATTGTGTTCCCTAAAACAAGTAAACAACAGAGCTAAAAAGCCAAGGGCACTTCCAGTCTAGGGAATATACCTTGGGAAAACTGAAAATCAAAAAGACACAGCCACCCCAAAATTTAGGGCTGCACTGCTTACAAGGACCTCAACTTGGGTACACCTTAAATATCCCAGGAAATATAAAAATGGTTCAAAAAATTGTGGTACTTACGTACGATGGAATATCCCTCAGCCATGAAATCAATGTCATAAGACCAGTAGCAGCAAAATGGGTGGATTCAGGTACGATGATTCTAAGTGAAATAAGTCACAGAGAAAAAGAAACTTATCATAAGATATCACTTATGAAGATCCTGTAAACATGGCTACTCTTGAACTGAGTTAGGAAAGAGAACAGTGTCTCACATTTAGAAAACACTCTTATGCCTGCTTAAGGGGGAAGGAGAGGTGGGGTGATGCATAAAACCAGAGTTTGATATAAGCACAGGTACCGTTCCAAAAACCAACTATGGAATAGACAAGACCTACACCTTCCTCAGTGAAAGGGACTCAAAACCCCATATTTCCCGCAGAGGAATATATCTGACTAGTAAGAATCTTAAAACCTATGTATTGATATGTCTCCGTAAGGGAATCAAGTGTGTCTAGACTGGGATAAATATGGCAGCGAGAATCAGCTCAAACCCACTATAAAAAGGAATTTCAAAAATAAAACAAAAAAACTGGGAAATTCTTTACAATTCCTTCAGGGTCTCTGATGAAACCTGAAATGACCCTATCTACAATGACAGCTGGATGTGGCATAAGGCTGGACACTTGGGACTGAGAGGATTGGTGAGATTGGGTGAGCAAATGCAGACCCTTTAAAGCAATAATGCATGGCACACATTCCATGGGTCCCAACTCTCCAGGTTGAAGGGAATATTACTACAGATATAACATGTACGGGAATCCTAGAGAACGGACACACTGTGAATACGAAAGGTTTCTAAAACTCAACGAATAGTCCCTCTCCTGGTGCTCCGGTTTGACTTTCCATCTGCTTTATTATCAACCTCCCAACTTGGAGAGACAGCCCCTTTAACCTCCTGGTTCGCACAGGTTGCCAATTTGGCAGAGGATGAAAGGGAAGAGGGAGAACCAATGAGAGAGTAGCTGTTAGGCATTTGGACGGGCACATATCACTGTAATTTCCCGGCAGGAAGAAGAATTAACCAAAGTCTCAGCCACCCACCAGGAATCAGTATAGATCCTGAACCAAAATTTTGGACTTGCGGTCAGCTCACCAAAAACGAGTTGAAAAATGGAGCTCAGGGGCACAGCAATTCACAAACTGGCCGAGTAATAAAGGACAACTATTGTCCAAAAATCTGTTGAGGGAAGGCAACGAGGCGGACTTGAAAGCGAGGCAGAATAGCAGGAAACAGATTTCCAGAGGTACGTTGGAATCGCCTTTAAAGCACAGGAAGAGGGGCACAACTTCGACAATGATGCATTTGGCCAAAAAGGGCGTATGCATTTTCTCCTGAATATATTCAGGAGAAAACGCATACGCCCTTTTTGGCCAAGCAAGCAAGCGGGCAATGCAAATCTGCACTACAAAGAAGTATCACTTCCCACCGGTCAAAAGGGACATCCACAAAATATGTAAAAACCAGAAAGGCAAGACAGGCCCTGGAGAACAGGGAGCCTTGTTATGCTGTTGGGCGGGATGTAAATTACCAACTGCCTCTCTGGAGGAGTGCATTGTGTTCCCTAAAACAAGTAAACAACAGAGCTAAAAAGCCAAGGGCACTTCCAGTCTAGGGAATATACCTTGGGAAAACTGAAAATCAAAAAGACACAGCCACCCCAAAATTTAGGGCTGCACTGCTTACAAGGACCTCAACTTGGGTACACCTTAAATATCCCAGGAAATATAAAAATGGTTCAAAAAATTGTGGTACTTACGTACGATGGAATATCCCTCAGCCATGAAATCAATGTCATAAGACCAGTAGCAGCAAAATGGGTGGATTCAGGTACGATGATTCTAAGTGAAATAAGTCACAGAGAAAAAGAAACTTATCATAAGATATCACTTATGAAGATCCTGTAAACATGGCTACTCTTAAACTGAGTTAGGAAAGAGAACAGTGTCTCACATTTAGAAAACACTCTTATGCCTGCTTAAGGGGGAAGGAGAGGTGGGGTGATGCATAAAACCAGAGTTTGATATAAGCACAGGTACCGTTCCAAAAACCAACTATGGAATAGACAAGACCTACACCTTCCTCAGTGAAAGGGACTCAAAACCCCATATTTCCCGCAGAGGAATATATCTGACTAGTAAGAATCTTAAAACCTATGTATTGATATGTCTCCGTAAGGGAATCAAGTGTGTCTAGACTGGGATAAATATGGCAGCGAGAATCAGCTCAAACCCACTATAAAAAGGAATTTCAAAAATAAAACAAAAAAACTGGGAAATTCTTTACAATTCCTTCAGGGTCTCTGATGAAACCTGAAATGACCCTATCTACAATGACAGCTGGATGTGGCATAAGGCTGGACACTTGGGACTGAGAGGATTGGTGAGATTGGGTGAGCAAATGCAGACCCTTTAAAGCAATAATGCATGGCACACATTCCATGGGTCCCAACTCTCCAGGTTGAAGGGAATATTACTACAGATATAACATGTACGGGAATCCTAGAGAACGGACACACTGTGAATACGAAAGGTTTCTAAAACTCAACGAATAGTCCCTCTCCTGGTGCTCCGGTTTGACTTTCCATCTGCTTTATTATCAACCTCCCAACTTGGAGAGACAGCCCCTTTAACCTCCTGGTGCGCACAGGTTGCCAATTTGGCAGAGGATGAAAGGGAAGAGGGAGAACCAATGAGAGAGTAGCTGTTAGGCATTTGGACGGGCACATATCACTGTAATTTCCCGGCAGGAAGAAGAATTAACCAAAGTCTCAGCCACCCACCGGGAATCAGTATAGATCCTGAACCAAAATTTTGGACTTGCGGTCAGCTCACCAAAAACGAGTTGAAAAATGGAGCTCAGGGGCACAGCAATTCACAAACTGGCCGAGTAATAAAGGACAACTATCGTCCAAAAATCTGTTGAGGGAAGGCAACGAGGCGGACTTGAAAGCGAGGCAGAATAGCAGGAAACAGATTTCCAGAGGTACGTTGGAATCGCCTTTAAAGCACAGGAAGAGGGGCACAACTTCGACAATGATGCACTTGGCCAAAAAGGGCGTATGCGTTTTCTCCTGAATATATTCAGGAGAAAACGCATACGCCCTTTTTGGCCAAGCAAGCAAGCGGGCAATGCAAATCTGCACTACAAAGAAGTATCACTTCCCACCGGTCAAAAGGGACATCCACAAAATGTGTAAAAACCAGAAAGGCAAGACAGGCCCTGGAGAACAGGGAGCCTTGTTATGCTGATGGGCGGGATGTAAATTGCCAACTGCCTCTCTGGAGGAGTGCATTGTGTTCCCTAAAACAAGTAAACAACAGAGCTACAGAGCCAAGGGCACTTCCAGTCTAGAGAATATACCTTGGGAAAACTGAAAATCAAAAAGACACAGCCACCCCAAAATTTAGGGCTGCACTGCTTACAAGGACCTCAACTTGGGTACACCTTAAATATCCCAGGAAATATAAAAATGGTTCAAAAAATTGTGGTACTTACGTACGATGGAATATCCCTCAGCCATGAAATCAATGTCATAAGACCAGTAGCAGCAAAATGGGTGGATTCAGGTACGATGATTCTAAGTGAAATAAGTCACACAGAAAAAGAAACTTATCATAAGATATCACTTATGAAGATCCTGTAAACATGGCTACTCTTGAACTGAGTTAGGAAAGAGAACAGTGTCTCACATTTAGAAAACACTCTTATGCCTGCTTAAGGGGGAAGGAGAGGTGGGGTGATGCATAAAACCAGAGTTTGATATAAGCACAGGTACCGTTCCAAAAACCAACTATGGAATAGACAAGACCTACACCTTCCTCAGTGAAAGGGACTCAAAACCCCATATTTCCCGCAGAGGAATATATCTGACTAGTAAGAATCTTAAAACCTATGTATTGATATGTCTCCGTAAGGGAATCAAGTGTGTCTAGACTGGGATAAATATGGCAGCGAGAATCAGCTCAAACCCACTATAAAAAGGAATTTCAAAAATAAAACAAAAAAACTGGGAAATTCTTTACAATTCCTTCAGGGTCTCTGATGAAACCTGAAATGACCCTATCTACAATGACAGCTGGATGTGGCATAAGGCTGGACACTTGGGACTGAGAGGATTGGTGAGATTGGGTGAGCAAATGCAGACCCTTTAAAGCAATAATGCATGGCACACATTCCATGGGTCCCAACTCTCCAGGTTGAAGGGAATATTACTACAGATATAACATGTACGGGAATCCTAGAGAACGGACACACTGTGAATATGAAAGGTTTCTAAAACTCAACAAATAGTCCCTCTCCTGGTGCTCCGGTTTGACTTTCCATCCGCTTTATTATCAACCTCCCAACTTGGAGAGACAGCCCCTTTAACCTCCTGGTTCGCACAGGTTGCCAATTTGGCAGAGGATGAAAGGGAAGAGGGAGAACCAATGAGAGAGTAGCTGTTAGGCATTTGGACGGGCACATATCACTGTAATTTCCCGGCAGGAAGAAGAATTAACCAAAGTCTCAGCCACCCACCAGGAATCAGTATAGATCCTGAACCAAAATTTTGGACTTGCGGTCAGCTCACCAAAAACGAGTTGAAAAATGGAGCTCAGGGGCACAGCAATTCACAAACTGGCCGAGTAATAAAGGACAACTATTGTCCAAAAATCTGTTGAGGGAAGGCAACGAGGCGGACTTGAAAGCGAGGCAGAATAGCAGGAAACAGATTTCCAGAGGTACGTTGGAATCGCCTTTAAAGCACAGGAAGAGGGGCACAACTTCGACAATGATGCACTTGGCCAAAAAGGGCGTATGCGTTTTCTCCTGAATATATTCAGGAGAAAACGCATACGCCCTTTTTGGCCAAGCAAGCAAGCGGGCAATGCAAATCTGCACTACAAAGAAGTATCACTTCCCACCGGTCAAAAGGGACATCCACAAAATATGTAAAAACCAGAAAGGCAAGACAGGCCCTGGAGAACAGGGAGCCTTGTTATGCTGTTGGGCGGGATGTAAATTACCAACTGCCTCTCTGGAGGAGTGCATTGTGTTCCCTAAAACAAGTAAACAACAGAGCTAAAAAGCCAAGGGCACTTCCAGTCTAGGGAATATACCTTGGGAAAACTGAAAATCAAAAAGACACAGCCACCCCAAAATTTAGGGCTGCACTGCTTACAAGGACCTCAACTTGGGTACACCTTAAATATCCCAGGAAATATAAAAATGGTTCAAAAAATTGTGGTACTTACGTACGATGGAATATCCCTCAGCCATGAAATCAATGTCATAAGACCAGTAGCAGCAAAATGGGTGGATTCAGGTACGATGATTCTAAGTGAAATAAGTCACAGAGAAAAAGAAACTTATCATAAGATATCACTTATGAAGATCCTGTAAACATGGCTACTCTTGAACTGAGTTAGGAAAGAGAACAGTGTCTCACATTTAGAAAACACTCTTATGCCTGCTTAAGGGGGAAGGAGAGGTGGGGTGATGCATAAAACCAGAGTTTGATATAAGCACAGGTACCGTTCCAAAAACCAACTATGGAATAGACAAGACCTACACCTTCCTCAGTGAAAGGGACTCAAAACCCCATATTTCCCGCAGAGGAATATATCTGACTAGTAAGAATCTTAAAACCTATGTATTGATATGTCTCCGTAAGGGAATCAAGTGTGTCTAGACTGGGATAAATATGGCAGCGAGAATCAGCTCAAACCCACTATAAAAAGGAATTTCAAAAATAAAACAAAAAAACTGGGAAATTCTTTACAATTCCTTCAGGGTCTCTGATGAAACCTGAAATGACCCTATCTACAATGACAGCTGGATGTGGCATAAGGCTGGACACTTGGGACTGAGAGGATTGGTGAGATTGGGTGAGCAAATGCAGACCCTTTAAAGCAATAATGCATGGCACACATTCCATGGGTCCCAACTCTCCAGGTTGAAGGGAATATTACTACAGATATAACATGTACGGGAATCCTAGAGAACGGACACACTGTGAATACGAAAGGTTTCTAAAACTCAACGAATAGTCCCTCTCCTGGTGCTCCGGTTTGACTTTCCATCTGCTTTATTATCAACCTCCCAACTTGGAGAGACAGCCCCTTTAACCTCCTGGTTCGCACAGGTTGCCAATTTGGCAGAGGATGAAAGGGAAGAGGGAGAACCAATGAGAGAGTAGCTGTTAGGCATTTGGACGGGCACATATCACTGTAATTTCCCGGCAGGAAGAAGAATTAACCAAAGTCTCAGCCACCCACCAGGAATCAGTATAGATCCTGAACCAAAATTTTGGACTTGCGGTCAGCTCACCAAAAACGAGTTGAAAAATGGAGCTCAGGGGCACAGCAATTCACAAACTGGCCGAGTAATAAAGGACAACTATTGTCCAAAAATCTGTTGAGGGAAGGCAACGAGGCGGACTTGAAAGCGAGGCAGAATAGCAGGAAACAGATTTCCAGAGGTACGTTGGAATCGCCTTTAAAGCACAGGAAGAGGGGCACAACTTCGACAATGATGCACTTGGCCAAAAAGGGCGTATGCATTTTCTCCTGAATATATTCAGGAGAAAACGCATACGCCCTTTTTGGCCAAGCAAGCAAGCGGGCAATGCAAATCTGCACTACAAAGAAGTATCACTTCCCACCGGTCAAAAGGGACATCCACAAAATATGTAAAAACCAGAAAGGCAAGACAGGCCCTGGAGAACAGGGAGCCTTGTTATGCTGTTGGGCGGGATGTAAATTACCAACTGCCTCTCTGGAGGAGTGCATTGTGTTCCCTAAAACAAGTAAACAACAGAGCTAAAAAGCCAAGGGCACTTCCAGTCTAGGGAATATACCTTGGGAAAACTGAAAATCAAAAAGACACAGCCACCCCAAAATTTAGGGCTGCACTGCTTACAAGGACCTCAACTTGGGTACACCTTAAATATCCCAGGAAATATAAAAATGGTTCAAAAAATTGTGGTACTTACGTACGATGGAATATCCCTCAGCCATGAAATCAATGTCATAAGACCAGTAGCAGCAAAATGGGTGGATTCAGGTACGATGATTCTAAGTGAAATAAGTCACAGAGAAAAAGAAACTTATCATAAGATATCACTTATGAAGATCCTGTAAACATGGCTACTCTTGAACTGAGTTAGGAAAGAGAACAGTGTCTCACATTTAGAAAACACTCTTATGCCTGCTTAAGGGGGAAGGAGAGGTGGGGTGATGCATAAAACCAGAGTTTGATATAAGCACAGGTACCGTTCCAAAAACCAACTATGGAATAGACAAGACCTACACCTTCCTCAGTGAAAGGGACTCAAAACCCCATATTTCCCGCAGAGGAATATATCTGACTAGTAAGAATCTTAAAACCTATGTATTGATATGTCTCCGTAAGGGAATCAAGTGTGTCTAGACTGGGATAAATATGGCAGCGAGAATCAGCTCAAACCCACTATAAAAAGGAATTTCAAAAATAAAACAAAAAAACTGGGAAATTCTTTACAATTCCTTCAGGGTCTCTGATGAAACCTGAAATGACCCTATCTACAATGACAGCTGGATGTGGCATAAGGCTGGACACTTGGGACTGAGAGGATTGGTGAGATTGGGTGAGCAAATGCAGACCCTTTAAAGCAATAATGCATGGCACACATTCCATGGGTCCCAACTCTCCAGGTTGAAGGGAATATTACTACAGATATAACATGTACGGGAATCCTAGAGAACGGACACACTGTGAATACGAAAGGTTTCTAAAACTCAACGAATAGTCCCTCTCCTGGTGCTCCGGTTTGACTTTCCATCTGCTTTATTATCAACCTCCCAACTTGGAGAGACAGCCCCTTTAACCTCCTGGTTCGCACAGGTTGCCAATTTGGCAGAGGATGAAAGGGAAGAGGGAGAACCAATGAGAGAGTAGCTGTTAGGCATTTGGACGGGCACATATCACTGTAATTTCCCGGCAGGAAGAAGAATTAACCAAAGTCTCAGCCACCCACCGGGAATCAGTATAGATCCTGAACCAAAATTTTGGACTTGCGGTCAGCTCACCAAAAACGAGTTGAAAAATGGAGCTCAGGGGCACAGCAATTCACAAACTGGCCGAGTAATAAAGGACAACTATCGTCCAAAAATCTGTTGAGGGAAGGCAACGAGGCGGACTTGAAAGCGAGGCAGAATAGCAGGAAACAGATTTCCAGAGGTACGTTGGAATCGCCTTTAAAGCACAGGAAGAGGGGCACAACTTCGACAATGATGCACTTGGCCAAAAAGGGCGTATGCGTTTTCTCCTGAATATATTCAGGAGAAAACGCATACGCCCTTTTTGGCCAAGCAAGCAAGCGGGCAATGCAAATCTGCACTACAAAGAAGTATCACTTCCCACCGGTCAAAAGGGACATCCACAAAATGTGTAAAAACCAGAAAGGCAAGACAGGCCCTGGAGAACAGGGAGCCTTGTTATGCTGATGGGCGGGATGTAAATTGCCAACTGCCTCTCTGGAGGAGTGCATTGTGTTCCCTAAAACAAGTAAACAACAGAGCTACAGAGCCAAGGGCACTTCCAGTCTAGAGAATATACCTTGGGAAAACTGAAAATCAAAAAGACTCAGCCACCCCAAAATTTAGGGCTGCACTGCTTACAAGGACCTCAACTTGGGTACACCTTAAATATCCCAGGAAATATAAAAATGGTTCAAAAAATTGTGGTACTTACGTACGATGGAATATCCCTCAGCCATGAAATCAATGTCATAAGACCAGTAGCAGCAAAATGGGTGGATTCAGGTACGATGATTCTAAGTGAAATAAGTCACACAGAAAAAGAAACTTATCATAAGATATCACTTATGAAGATCCTGTAAACATGGCTACACTTGAACTGAGTTAGGAAAGAGAACAGTGTCTCACATTTAGAAAACACTCTTATGCCTGCTTAAGGGGGAAGGAGAGGTGGGGTGATGCATAAAACCAGAGTTTGATATAAGCACAGGTACCGTTCCAAAAACCAACTATGGAATAGACAAGACCTACACCTTCCTCAGTGAAAGGGACTCAAAACCCCATATTTCCCGCAGAGGAATATATCTGACTAGTAAGAATCTTAAAACCTATGTATTGATATGTCTCCGTAAGGGAATCAAGTGTGTCTAGACTGGGATAAATATGGCAGCGAGAATCAGCTCAAACCCACTATAAAAAGGAATTTCAAAAATAAAACAAAAAAACTGGGAAATTCTTTACAATTCCTTCAGGGTCTCTGATGAAACCTGAAATGACCCTATCTACAATGACAGCTGGATGTGGCATAAGGCTGGACACTTGGGACTGAGAGGATTGGTGAGATTGGGTGAGCAAATGCAGACCCTTTAAAGCAATAATGCATGGCACACATTCCATGGGTCCCAACTCTCCAGGTTGAAGGGAATATTACTACAGATATAACATGTACGGGAATCCTAGAGAACGGACACACTGTGAATACGAAAGGTTTCTAAAACTCAACGAATAGTCCCTCTCCTGGTGCTCCGGTTTGACTTTCCATCTGCTTTATTATCAACCTCCCAACTTGGAGAGACAGCCCCTTTAACCTCCTGGTTCGCACAGGTTGCCAATTTGGCAGAGGATGAAAGGGAAGAGGGAGAACCAATGAGAGAGTAGCTGTTAGGCATTTGGACGGGCACATATCACTGTAATTTCCCGGCAGGAAGAAGAATTAACCAAAGTCTCAGCCACCCACCGGGAATCAGTATAGATCCTGAACCAAAATTTTGGACTTGCGGTCAGCTCACCAAAAACGAGTTGAAAAATGGAGCTCAGGGGCACAGCAATTCACAAACTGGCCGAGTAATAAAGGACAACTATCGTCCAAAAATCTGTTGAGGGAAGGCAACGAGGCGGACTTGAAAGCGAGGCAGAATAGCAGGAAACAGATTTCAAGAGGTACGTTGGAATCGCCTTTAAAGCACAGGAAGAGGGGCACAACTTCGACAATGATGCACTTGGCCAAAAAGGGCGTATGCGTTTTCTCCTGAATATATTCAGGAGAAAACGCATACGGCCTTTTTGGCCAAGCAAGCAAGCGGGCAATGCAAATCTGCACTACAGAGAAGTATCACTTCCCACCGGTCAAAAGGGACATCCACAAAATGTGTAAAAACCAGAAAGGCAAGACAGGCCCTGGAGAACAGGGAGCCTTGTTATGCTGATGGGCGGGATGTAAATTGCCAACTGCCTCTCTGGAGGAGTGCATTGTGTTCCCTAAAACAAGTAAAGAACAGAGCTACAGAGCCAAGGGCACTTCCAGTCTAGGGAATATACCTTGGGAAAACTGAAAATCAAAAAGACACAGCCACCCCAAAATTTAGGGCTGCACTGCTTACAAGGACCTCAACTTGGGTACACCTTAAATATCCCAGGAAATATAAAAATGGTTCAAAAAATTGTGGTACTTACGTACGATGGAATATCCCTCAGCCATGAAATCAATGTCATAAGACCAGTAGCAGCAAAATGGGTGGATTCAGGTACGATGATTCTAAGTGAAATAAGTCACACAGAAAAAGAAACTTATCATAAGATATCACTTATGAAGATCCTGTAAACATGGCTACAATTGAACTTAGTTAGGAAAGAGAACAGTGTCTCACATTTAGAAAACACTCTTATGCCTGCTTAAGGGGGAAGGAGAGGTGGGGTGATGCATAAAACCAGAGTTTGATATAAGCACAGGTACCGTTCCAAAAACCAACTATGGAATAGACAAGACCTACACCTTCCTCAGTGAAAGGGACTCAAAACCCCATATTTCCCGCAGAGGAATATATCTGACTAGTAAGTATCTTAAAACCTATGTATTGGTATGTCTCCGTAAGGGAATCAAGTGTGTCTAGACTGGGATAAATATGGCAGCAAGAATCAGCTCAAACCCACTATAAAAAGGAATTTCAAAAATAAAACAAAAAAACTGGGAAATTCTTTACAATTCCTTCAGGGTCTCTGATGAAACCTGAAATGACCCTATCTACAATGACAGCTGGATGTGGCATAAGGCTGGACACTTGGGACTGAGAGGATTGGTGAGATTGGGTGAGCAAATGCAGACCCTTTAAAGCAATAATGCATGGCACACATTCCATGGGTCCCAACTCTCCAGGTTGAAGGGAATATTACTACAGATATAACATGTACGGGAATCCTAGAGAACGGACACACTGTGAATACGAAAGGTTTCTAAAACTCAACGAATAGTCCCTCTCCTGGTGCTCCGGTTTGACTTTCCATCTGCTTTATTATCAACCTCCCAACTTGGAGAGACAGCCCCTTTAACCTCCTGGTTCGCACAGGTTGCCAATTTGGCAGAGGATGAAAGGGAAGAGGGAGAACCAATGAGAGAGTAGCTGTTAGGCATTTGGACGGGCACATATCACTGTAATTTCCTGGCAGGAAGAAGAATTAACCAAAGTCTCAGCCACCCACCGGGAATCAGTATAGATCCTGAACCAAAATTTTGGACTTGCGGTCAGCTCACCAAAAACGAGTTGAAAAATGGAGCTCAGGGGCACAGCAATTCACAAACTGGCCGAGTAATAAAGGACAACTATCGTCCAAAAATCTGTTGAGGGAAGGCAACGAGGCGGACTTGAAAGCGAGGCAGAATAGCAGGAAACAGATTTCAAGAGGTACGTTGGAATCGCCTTTAAAGCACAGGAAGAGGGGCACAACTTCGACAATGATGCACTTGGCCAAAAAGGGCGTATGCGTTTTCTCCTGAATATATTCAGGAGAAAACGCATACGCCCTTTTTGGCCAAGCAAGCAAGCGGGCAATGCAAATCTGCACTACAGAGAAGTATCACTTCCCACCGGTCAAAAGGGACATCCACAAAATGTGTAAAAACCAGAAAGGCAAGACAGGCCCTGGAGAACAGGGAGCCTTGTTATGCTGATGGGCGGGATGTAAATTGCCAACTGCCTCTCTGGAGGAGTGCATTGTGTTCCCTAAAACAAGTAAACAACAGAGCTACAGAGCCAAGGGCACTTCCAGTCTAGGGAATATACCTTGGGAAAACTGAAAATCAAAAAGACACAGCCACCCCAAAATTTAGGGCTGCACTGCTTACAAGGACCTCAACTTGGGTACACCTTAAATATCCCAGGAAATATAAAAATGGTTCAAAAAATTGTGGTACTTACGTACGATGGAATATCCCTCAGCCATGAAATCAATGTCATAAGACCAGTAGCAGCAAAATGGGTGGATTCAGGTACGATGATTCTAAGTGAAATAAGTCACAGAGAAAAAGAAACTTATCATAAGATATCACTTATGAAGATCCTGTAAACATGGCTACACTTGAACTGAGTTAGGAAAGAGAACAGTGTCTCACATTTAGAAAACACTCTTATGCCTGCTTAAGGGGGAAGGAGAGGTGGGGTGATGCATAAAACCAGAGTTTGATATAAGCACAGGTACCGTTCCAAAAACCAACTATGGAATAGACAAGACCTACACCTTCCTCAGTGAAAGGGACTCAAAACCCCATATTTCCCGCAGAGGAATATATCTGACTAGTAAGAATCTTAAAACCTATGTATTGATATGTCTCCGTAAGGGAATCAAGTGTGTCTAGACTGGGATAAATATGGCAGCGAGAATCAGCTCAAACCCACTATAAAAAGGAATTTCAAAAATAAAACAAAAAAACTGGGAAATTCTTTACAATTCCTTCAGGGTCTCTGATGAAACCTGAAATGACCCTATCTACAATGACAGCTGGATGTGGCATAAGGCTGGACACTTGGGACTGAGAGGATTGGTGAGATTGGGTGAGCAAATGCAGACCCTTTAAAGCAATAATGCATGGCACACATTCCATGGGTCCCAACTCTCCAGGTTGAAGGGAATATTACTACAGATATAACATGTACGGGAATCCTAGAGAACGGACACACTGTGAATACGAAAGGTTTCTAAAACTCAACGAATAGTCCCTCTCCTGGTGCTCCGGTTTGACTTTCCATCTGCTTTATTATCAACCTCCCAACTTGGAGAGACAGCCCCTTTAACCTCCTGGTTCGCACAGGTTGCCAATTTGGCAGAGGATGAAAGGGAAGAGGGAGAACCAATGAGAGAGTAGCTGTTAGGCATTTGGACGGGCACATATCACTGTAATTTCCCGGCAGGAAGAAGAATTAACCAAAGTCTCAGCCACCCACCGGGAATCAGTATAGATCCTGAACCAAAATTTTGGACTTGCGGTCAGCTCACCAAAAACGAGTTGAAAAATGGAGCTCAGGGGCACAGCAATTCACAAACTGGCCGAGTAATAAAGGACAACTATCGTCCAAAAATCTGTTGAGGGAAGGCAACGAGGCGGACTTGAAAGCGAGGCAGAATAGCAGGAAACAGATTTCAAGAGGTATGTTGGAATCGCCTTTAAAGCACAGGAAGAGGGGCACAACTTCGACAATGATGCACTTGGCCAAAAAGGGCGTATGCGTTTTCTCCTGAATATATTCAGGAGAAAACGCATACGCCCTTTTTGGCCAAGCAAGCAAGCGGGCAATGCAAATCTGCACTACAGAGAAGTATCACTTCCCACCGGTCAAAAGGGACATCCACAAAATGTGTAAAAACCAGAAAGGCAAGACAGGCCCTGGAGAACAGGGAGCCTTGTTATGCTGATGGGCGGGATGTAAATTGCCAACTGCCTCTCTGGAGGAGTGCATTGTGTTCCCTAAAACAAGTAAACAACAGAGCTACAGAGCCAAGGGCACTTCCAGTCTAGGGAATATACCTTGGGAAAACTGAAAATCAAAAAGACACAGCCACCCCAAAATTTAGGGCTGCACTGCTTACAAGGACCTCAACTTGGGTACACCTTAAATATCCCAGGAAATATAAAAATGGTTCAAAAAATTGTGGTACTTACGTACGATGGAATATCCCTCAGCCATGAAATCAATGTCATAAGACCAGTAGCAGCAAAATGGGTGGATTCAGGTACGATGATTCTAAGTGAAATAAGTCACACAGAAAAAGAAACTTATCATAAGATATCACTTATGAAGATCCTGTAAACATGGCTACACTTGAACTGAGTTAGGAAAGAGAACAGTGTCTCACATTTAGAAAACACTCTTATACCTGCTTAAGGGGGAAGGAGAGGTGGGGTGATGCATAAAACCAGAGTTTGATATAAGCACAGGTACCGTTCCAAAAACCAACTATGGAATAGACAAGACCTACACCTTCCTCAGTGAAAGGGACTCAAAACCCCATATTTCCCGCAGAGGAATATATCTGACTAGTAAGAATCTTAAAACCTATGTATTGATATGTCTCCGTAAGGGAATCAAGTGTGTCTAGACTGGGATAAATATGGCAGCGAGAATCAGCTCAAACCCACTATAAAAAGGAATTTCAAAAATAAAACAAAAAAACTGGGAAATT
The DNA here is from genome assembly GCF_949752795.1 of Hyperoodon ampullatus. Lineage (NCBI taxonomy): Eukaryota > Metazoa > Chordata > Mammalia > Artiodactyla > Ziphiidae > Hyperoodon > Hyperoodon ampullatus. The sequence continues at coordinate 380,472 of NW_027640773.1, forward strand.
CTTTACAATTCCTTCAGGGTCTCTGATGAAACCTGAAATGACCCTATCTACAATGACAGCTGGATGTGTCATAAGGCTGGACACTTGGGACTGAGAGGATTGGTGAGATTGGGTGAGCAAATGCAGACCCTTTAAAGCAATAATGCATGGCACACATTCCATGGGTCCCAACTCTCCAGGTTGAAGGGAATATTACTACAGATATAACATGTACGGGAATCCTAGAGAACGGACACACTGTGAATACGAAAGGTTTCTAAAACTCAACGAATAGTCCCTCTCCTGGTGCTCCGGTTTGACTTTCCATCTGCTTTATTATCAACCTCCCAACTTGGAGAGACAGCCCCTTTAACCTCCTGGTTCGCACAGGTTGCCAATTTGGCAGAGGATGAAAGGGAAGAGGGAGAACCAATGAGAGAGTAGCTGTTAGGCATTTGGACGGGCACATATCACTGTAATTTCCCGGCAGGAAGAAGAATTAACCAAAGTCTCAGCCACCCACCGGGAATCAGTATAGATCCTGAACCAAAATTTTGGACTTGCGGTCAGCTCACCAAAAACGAGTTGAAAAATGGAGCTCAGGGGCACAGCAATTCACAAACTGGCCGAGTAATAAAGGACAACTATCGTCCAAAAATCTGTTGAGGGAAGGCAACGAGGCGGACTTGAAAGCGAGGCAGAATAGCAGGAAACAGATTTCAAGAGGTACGTTGGAATCGCCTTTAAAGCACAGGAAGAGGGGCACAACTTCGACAATGATGCACTTGGCCAAAAAGGGCGTATGCGTTTTCTCCTGAATATATTCAGGAGAAAACGCATACGCCCTTTTTGGCCAAGCAAGCAAGCGGGCAATGCAAATCTGAACTACAGAGAAGTATCACTTCCCACCGGTCAAAAGGGACATCCACAAAATGTGTAAAAACCAGAAAGGCAAGACAGGCCCTGGAGAACAGGGAGCCTTGTTATGCTGATGGGCGGGATGTAAATTGCCAACTGCCTCTCTGGAGGAGTGCTTTGTGTTCCCTAAAACAAGTAAACAACAGAGCTACAGAGCCAAGGGCACTTCCAGTCTAGGGAATATACCTTGGGAAAACTGAAAATCAAAAAGACACAGCCACCCCAAAATTTAGGGCTGCACTGCTTACAAGGACCTCAACTTGGGTACACCTTAAATATCCCAGGAAATATAAAAATGGTTCAAAAAATTGTGGTACTTACGTACGATGGAATATCCCTCAGCCATGAAATCAATGTCATAAGACCAGTAGCAGCAAAATGGGTGGATTCAGGTACGATGATTCTAAGTGAAATAAGTCACAGAGAAAAAGAAACTTATCATAAGATATCACTTATGAAGATCCTGTAAACATGGCTACACTTGAACTGAGTTAGGAAAGAGAACAGTGTCTCACATTTAGAAAACACTCTTATGCCTGCTTAAGGGGGAAGGAGAGGTGGGGTGATGCATAAAACCAGAGTTTGATATAAGCACAGGTACCGTTCCAAAAACCAACTATGGAATAGACAAGACCTACACCTTCCTCAGTGAAAGGGACTCAAAACCCCATATTTCCCGCAGAGGAATATATCTGACTAGTAAGAATCTTAAAACCTATGTATTGATATGTCTCCATAAGGGAATCAAGTGTGTCTAGACTGGGATAAATATGGCAGCGAGAATCAGCTCAAACCCACTATAAAAAGGAATTTCAAAAATAAAACAAAAAAACTGGGAAATTCTTTACAATTCCTTCAGGGTCTCTGATGAAACCTGAAATGACCCTATCTACAATGACAGCTGGATGTGGCATAAGGCTGGACACTTGGGACTGAGAGGATTGGTGAGATTGGGTGAGCAAATGCAGACCCTTTAAAGCAATAATGCATGGCACACATTCCATGGGTCCCAACTCTCCAGGTTGAAGGGAATATTACTACAGATATAACATGTACGGGAATCCTAGAGAACGGACACACTGTGAATACGAAAGGTTTCTAAAACTCAACGAATAGTCCCTCTCCTGGTGCTCCGGTTTGACTTTCCATCTGCTTTATTATCAACCTCCCAACTTGGAGAGACAGCCCCTTTAACCTCCTGGTTCGCACAGGTTGCCAATTTGGCAGAGGATGAAAGGGAAGAGGGAGAACCAATGAGAGAGTAGCTGTTAGGCATTTGGACGGGCACATATCACTGTAATTTCCCGGCAGGAAGAAGAATTAACCAAAGTCTCAGCCACCCACCGGGAATCAGTATAGATCCTGAACCAAAATTTTGGACTTGCGGTCAGCTCACCAAAAACGAGTTGAAAAATGGAGCTCAGGGGCACAGCAATTCACAAACTGGCCGAGTAATAAAGGACAACTATCGTCCAAAAATCTGTTGAGGGAAGGCAACGAGGCGGACTTGAAAGCGAGGCAGAATAGCAGGAAACAGATTTCAAGAGGTACGTTGGAATCGCCTTTAAAGCACAGGAAGAGGGGCACAACTTCGACAATGATGCACTTGGCCAAAAAGGGCGTATGCGTTTTCTCCTGAATATATTCAGGAGAAAACGCATACGCCCTTTTTGGCCAAGCAAGCAAGCGGGCAATGCAAATCTGAACTACAGAGAAGTATCACTTCCCACCGGTCAAAAGGGACATCCACAAAATGTGTAAAAACCAGAAAGGCAAGACAGGCCCTGGAGAACAGGGAGCCTTGTTATGCTGATGGGCGGGATGTAAATTGCCAACTGCCTCTCTGGAGGAGTGCTTTGTGTTCCCTAAAACAAGTAAACAACAGAGCTACAGAGCCAAGGGCACTTCCAGTCTAGGGAATATACCTTGGGAAAACTGAAAATCAAAAAGACACAGCCACCCCAAAATTTAGGGCTGCACTGCTTACAAGGACCTCAACTTGGGTACACCTTAAATATCCCAGGAAATATAAAAATGGTTCAAAAAATTGTGGTACTTACGTACGATGGAATATCCCTCAGCCATGAAATCAATGTCATAAGACCAGTAGCAGCAAAATGGGTGGATTCAGGTACGATGATTCTAAGTGAAATAAGTCACAGAGAAAAAGAAACTTATCATAAGATATCACTTATGAAGATCCTGTAAACATGGCTACACTTGAACTGAGTTAGGAAAGAGAACAGTGTCTCACATTTAGAAAACACTCTTATGCCTGCTTAAGGGGGAAGGAGAGGTGGGGTGATGCATAAAACCAGAGTTTGATATAAGCACAGGTACCGTTCCAAAAACCAACTATGGAATAGACAAGACCTACACCTTCCTCAGTGAAAGGGACTCAAAACCCCATATTTCCCGCAGAGGAATATATCTGACTAGTAAGAATCTTAAAACCTATGTATTGATATGTCTCCGTAAGGGAATCAAGTGTGTCTAGACTGGGATAAATATGGCAGCGAGAATCAGCTCAAACCCACTATAAAAAGGAATTTCAAAAATAAAACAAAAAAACTGGGAAATTCTTTACAATTCCTTCAGGGTCTCTGATGAAACCTGAAATGACCCTATCTACAATGACAGCTGGATGTGGCATAAGGCTGGACACTTGGGACTGAGAGGATTGGTGAGATTGGGTGAGCAAATGCAGACCCTTTAAAGCAATAATGCATGGCACACATTCCATGGGTCCCAACTCTCCAGGTTGAAGGGAATATTACTACAGATATAACATGTACGGGAATCCTAGAGAATGGACACACTGTGAATACGAAAGGTTTCTAAAACTCAACGAATAGTCCCTCTCCTGGTGCTCCGGTTTGACTTTCCATCTGCTTTATTATCAACCTCCCAACTTGGAGAGACAGCCCCTTTAACCTCCTGGTTCGCACAGGTTGCCAATTTGGCAGAGGATGAAAGGGAAGAGGGAGAACCAATGAGAGAGTAGCTGTTAGGCATTTGGACGGGCACATATCACTGTAATTTCCCGGCAGGAAGAAGAATTAACCAAAGTCTCAGCCACCCACCGGGAATCAGTATAGATCCTGAACCAAAATTTTGGACTTGCGGTCAGCTCACCAAAAACGAGTTGAAAAATGGAGCTCAGGGGCACAGCAATTCACAAACTGGCCGAGTAATAAAGGACAACTATCGTCCAAAAATCTGTTGAGGGAAGGCAACGAGGCGGACTTGAAAGCGAGGCAGAATAGCAGGAAACAGATTTCAAGAGGTACGTTGGAATCGCCTTTAAAGCACAGGAAGAGGGGCACAACTTCGACAATGATGCACTTGGCCAAAAAGGGCGTATGCGTTTTCTCCTGAATATATTCAGGAGAAAACGCATACGCCCTTTTTGGCCAAGCAAGCAAGCGGGCAATGCAAATCTGAACTACAGAGAAGTATCACTTCCCACCGGTCAAAAGGGACATCCACAAAATGTGTAAAAACCAGAAAGGCAAGACAGGCCCTAGAGAACAGGGAGCCTTGTTATGCTGATGGGCGGGATGTAAATTGCCAACTGCCTCTCTGGAGGAGTGCTTTGTGTTCCCTAAAACAAGTAAACAACAGAGCTACAGAGCCAAGGGCACTTCCAGTCTAGGGAATATACCTTGGGAAAACTGAAAATCAAAAAGACACAGCCACCCCAAAATTTAGGGCTGCACTGCTTACAAGGACCTCAACTTGGGTACACCTTAAATATCCCAGGAAATATAAAAATGGTTCAAAAAATTGTGGTACTTACGTACGATGGAATATCCCTCAGCCATGAAATCAATGTCATAAGACCAGTAGCAGCAAAATGGGTGGATTCAGGTACGATGATTCTAAGTGAAATAAGTCACAGAGAAAAAGAAACTTATCATAAGATATCACTTATGAAGATCCTGTAAACATGGCTACACTTGAACTGAGTTAGGAAAGAGAACAGTGTCTCACATTTAGAAAACACTCTTATGCCTGCTTAAGGGGGAAGGAGAGGTGGGGTGATGCATAAAACCAGAGTTTGATATAAGCACAGGTACCGTTCCAAAAACCAACTATGGAATAGACAAGACCTACACCTTCCTCAGTGAAAGGGACTCAAAACCCCATATTTCCCGCAGAGGAATATATCTGACTAGTAAGAATCTTAAAACCTATGTATTGATATGTCTCCATAAGGGAATCAAGTGTGTCTAGACTGGGATAAATATGGCAGCGAGAATCAGCTCAAACCCACTATAAAAAGGAATTTCAAAAATAAAACAAAAAAACTGGGAAATTCTTTACAATTCCTTCAGGGTCTCTGATGAAACCTGAAATGACCCTATCTACAATGACAGCTGGATGTGGCATAAGGCTGGACACTTGGGACTGAGAGGATTGGTGAGATTGGGTGAGCAAATGCAGACCCTTTAAAGCAATAATGCATGGCACACATTCCATGGGTCCCAACTCTCCAGGTTGAAGGGAATATTACTACAGATATAACATGTACGGGAATCCTAGAGAACGGACACACTGTGAATACGAAAGGTTTCTAAAACTCAACGAATAGTCCCTCTCCTGGTGCTCCGGTTTGACTTTCCATCTGCTTTATTATCAACCTCCCAACTTGGAGAGACAGCCCCTTTAACCTCCTGGTTCGCACAGGTTGCCAATTTGGCAGAGGATGAAAGGGAAGAGGGAGAACCAATGAGAGAGTAGCTGTTAGGCATTTGGACGGGCACATATCACTGTAATTTCCCGGCAGGAAGAAGAATTAACCAAAGTCTCAGCCACCCACCGGGAATCAGTATAGATCCTGAACCAAAATTTTGGACTTGCGGTCAGCTCACCAAAAACGAGTTGAAAAATGGAGCTCAGGGGCACAGCAATTCACAAACTGGCCGAGTAATAAAGGACAACTATCGTCCAAAAATCTGTTGAGGGAAGGCAACGAGGCGGACTTGAAAGCGAGGCAGAATAGCAGGAAACAGATTTCCAGAGGTACGTTGGAATCGCCTTTAAAGCACAGGAAGAGGGGCACAACTTCGACAATGATGCACTTGGCCAAAAAGGGCGTATGCGTTTTCTCCTGAATATATTCAGGAGAAAACGCATACGCCCTTTTTGGCCAAGCAAGCAAGCGGGCAATGCAAATCTGAACTACAGAGAAGTATCACTTCCCACCGGTCAAAAGGGACATCCACAAAATGTGTAAAAACCAGAAAGGCAAGACAGGCCCTGGAGAACAGGGAGCCTTGTTATGCTGATGGGCGGGATGTAAATTGCCAACTGCCTCTCTGGAGGAGTGCTTTGTGTTCCCTAAAACAAGTAAACAACAGAGCTACAGAGCCAAGGGCACTTCCAGTCTAGGGAATATACCTTGGGAAAACTGAAAATCAAAAAGACACAGCCACCCCAAAATTTAGGGCTGCACTGCTTACAAGGACCTCAACTTGGGTACACCTTAAATATCCCAGGAAATATAAAAATGGTTCAAAAAATTGTGGTACTTACGTACGATGGAATATCCCTCAGCCATGAAATCAATGTCATAAGACCAGTAGCAGCAAAATGGGTGGATTCAGGTACGATGATTCTAAGTGAAATAAGTCACAGAGAAAAAGAAACTTATCATAAGATATCACTTATGAAGATCCTGTAAACATGGCTACACTTGAACTGAGTTAGGAAAGAGAACAGTGTCTCACATTTAGAAAACACTCTTATGCCTGCTTAAGGGGGAAGGAGAGGTGGGGTGATGCATAAAACCAGAGTTTGATATAAGCACAGGTACCGTTCCAAAAACCAACTATGGAATAGACAAGACCTACACCTTCCTCAGTGAAAGGGACTCAAAACCCCATATTTCCCGCAGAGGAATATATCTGACTAGTAAGAATCTTAAAACCTATGTATTGATATGTCTCCGTAAGGGAATCAAGTGTGTCTAGACTGGGATAAATATGGCAGCGAGAATCAGCTCAAACCCACTATAAAAAGGAATTTCAAAAATAAAACAAAAAAACTGGGAAATTCTTTACAATTCCTTCAGGGTCTCTGATGAAACCTGAAATGACCCTATCTACAATGACAGCTGGATGTGGCATAAGGCTGGACACTTGGGACTGAGAGGATTGGTGAGATTGGGTGAGCAAATGCAGACCCTTTAAAGCAATAATGCATGGCACACATTCCATGGGTCCCAACTCTCCAGGTTGAAGGGAATATTACTACAGATATAACATGTACGGGAATCCTAGAGAATGGACACACTGTGAATACGAAAGGTTTCTAAAACTCAACGAATAGTCCCTCTCCTGGTGCTCCGGTTTGACTTTCCATCTGCTTTATTATCAACCTCCCAACTTGGAGAGACAGCCCCTTTAACCTCCTGGTTCGCACAGGTTGCCAATTTGGCAGAGGATGAAAGGGAAGAGGGAGAACCAATGAGAGAGTAGCTGTTAGGCATTTGGACGGGCACATATCACTGTAATTTCCCGGCAGGAAGAAGAATTAACCAAAGTCTCAGCCACCCACCGGGAATCAGTATAGATCCTGAACCAAAATTTTGGACTTGCGGTCAGCTCACCAAAAACGAGTTGAAAAATGGAGCTCAGGGGCACAGCAATTCACAAACTGGCCGAGTAATAAAGGACAACTATCGTCCAAAAATCTGTTGAGGGAAGGCAACGAGGCGGACTTGAAAGCGAGGCAGAATAGCAGGAAACAGATTTCCAGCGGTACGTTGGAATCGCCTTTAAAGCACAGGAAGAGGGGCACAACTTCGACAATGATGCACTTGGCCAAAAAGGGCGTATGCGTTTTCTCCTGAATATATTCAGGAGAAAACGCATACGCCCTTTTTGGCCAAGCAAGCAAGCGGGCAATGCAAATCTGCACTACAAAGAAGTATCACTTCCCACCGGTCAAAAGGGACATCCACAAAATGTGTAAAAACCAGAAAGGCAAGACAGGCCCTGGAGAACAGGGAGCCTTGTTATGCTGATGGGCGGGATGTAAATTGCCAACTGCCTCTCTGGAGGAGTGCATTGTGTTCCCTAAAACAAGTAAACAACAGAGCTACAGAGCCAAGGGCACTTCCAGTCTAGAGAATATACCTTGGGAAAACTGAAAATCAAAAAGACACAGCCACCCCAAAATTTAGGGCTGCACTGCTTACAAGGACCTCAACTTGGGTACACCTTAAATATCCCAGGAAATATAAAAATGGTTCAAAAAATTGTGGTACTTACGTACGATGGAATATCCCTCAGCCATGAAATCAATGTCATAAGACCAGTAGCAGCAAAATGGGTGGATTCAGGTACGATGATTCTAAGTGAAATAAGTCACAGAGAAAAAGAAACTTATCATAAGATATCACTTATGAAGATCCTGTAAACATGGCTACTCTTGAACTGAGTTAGGAAAGAGAACAGTGTCTCACATTTAGAAAACACTCTTATGCCTGCTTAAGGGGGAAGGAGAGGTGGGGTGATGCATAAAACCAGAGTTTGATATAAGCACAGGTACCGTTCCAAAAACCAACTATGGAATAGACAAGACCTACACCTTCCTCAGTGAAAGGGACTCAAAACCCCATATTTCCCGCAGAGGAATATATCTGACTAGTAAGAATCTTAAAACCTATGTATTGATATGTCTCCGTAAGGGAATCAAGTGTGTCTAGACTGGGATAAATATGGCAGCGAGAATCAGCTCAAACCCACTATAAAAAGGAATTTCAAAAATAAAACAAAAAAACTGGGAAATTCTTTACAATTCCTTCAGGGTCTCTGATGAAACCTGAAATGACCCTATCTACAATGACAGCTGGATGTGGCATAAGGCTGGACACTTGGGACTGAGAGGATTGGTGAGATTGGGTGAGCAAATGCAGACCCTTTAAAGCAATAATGCATGGCACACATTCCATGGGTCCCAACTCTCCAGGTTGAAGGGAATATTACTACAGATATAACATGTACGGGAATCCTAGAGAACGGACACACTGTGAATACGAAAGGTTTCTAAAACTCAACGAATAGTCCCTCTCCTGGTGCTCCGGTTTGACTTTCCATCTGCTTTATTATCAACCTCCCAACTTGGAGAGACAGCCCCTTTAACCTCCTGGTTCGCACAGGTTGCCAATTTGGCAGAGGATGAAAGGGAAGAGGGAGAACCAATGAGAGAGTAGCTGTTAGGCATTTGGACGGGCACATATCACTGTAATTTCCCGGCAGGAAGAAGAATTAACCAAAGTCTCAGCCACCCACCGGGAATCAGTATAGATCCTGAACCAAAATTTTGGACTTGCGGTCAGCTCACCAAAAACGAGTTGAAAAATGGAGCTCAGGGGCACAGCAATTCACAAACTGGCCGAGTAATAAAGGACAACTATCGTCCAAAAATCTGTTGAGGGAAGGCAACGAGGCGGACTTGAAAGCGAGGCAGAATAGCAGGAAACAGATTTCAAGAGGTACGTTGGAATCGCCTTTAAAGCACAGGAAGAGGGGCACAACTTCGACAATGATGCACTTGGCCAAAAAGGGCGTATGCGTTTTCTCCTGAATATATTCAGGAGAAAACGCATACGCCCTTTTTGGCCAAGCAAGCAAGCGGGCAATGCAAATCTGCACTACAGAGAAGTATCACTTCCCACCGGTCAAAAGGGACATCCACAAAATGTGTAAAAACCAGAAAGGCAAGACAGGCCCTGCAGAACAGGGAGCCTTGTTATGCTGATGGGCGGGATGTAAATTGCCAACTGCCTCTCTGGAGGAGTGCATTGTGTTCCCTAAAACAAGTAAACAACAGAGCTACAGAGCCAAGGGCACTTCCAGTCTAGGGAATATACCTTGGGAAAACTGAAAATCAAAAAGACACAGCCACCCCAAAATTTAGGGCTGCACTGCTTACAAGGACCTCAACTTGGGTACACCTTAAATATCCCAGGAAATATAAAAATGGTTCAAAAAATTGTGGTACTTACGTACGATGGAATATCCCTCAGCCATGAAATCAATGTCATAAGACCAGTAGCAGCAAAATGGGTGGATTCAGGTACGATGATTCTAAGTGAAATAAGTCACAGAGAAAAAGAAACTTATCATAAGATATCACTTATGAAGATCCTGTAAACATGGCTACTCTTGAACTGAGTTAGGAAAGAGAACAGTGTCTCACATTTAGAAAACACTCTTATGCCTGCTTAAGGGGGAAGGAGAGGTGGGGTGATGCATAAAACCAGAGTTTGATATAAGCACAGGTACCGTTCCAAAAACCAACTATGGAATAGACAAGACCTACACCTTCCTCAGTGAAAGGGACTCAAAACCCCATATTTCCCGCAGAGGAATATATCTGACTAGTAAGAATCTTAAAACCTATGTATTGATATGTCTCCGTAAGGGAATCAAGTGTGTCTAGACTGGGATAAATATGGCAGCGAGAATCAGCTCAAACCCACTATAAAAAGGAATTTCAAAAATAAAACAAAAAAACTGGGAAATTCTTTACAATTCCTTCAGGGTCTCTGATGAAACCTGAAATGACCCTATCTACAATGACAGCTGGATGTGGCATAAGGCTGGACACTTGGGACTGAGAGGATTGGTGAGATTGGGTGAGCAAATGCAGACCCTTTAAAGCAATAATGCATGGCACACATTCCATGGGTCCCAACTCTCCAGGTTGAAGGGAATATTACTACAGATATAACATGTACGGGAATCCTAGAGAACGGACACACTGTGAATACGAAAGGTTTCTAAAACTCAACGAATAGTCCCTCTCCTGGTGCTCCGGTTTGACTTTCCATCTGCTTTATTATCAACCTCCCAACTTGGAGAGACAGCCCCTTTAACCTCCTGGTTCGCACAGGTTGCCAATTTGGCAGAGGATGAAAGGGAAGAGGGAGAACCAATGAGAGAGTAGCTGTTAGGCATTTGGACGGGCACATATCACTGTAATTTCCCGGCAGGAAGAAGAATTAACCAAAGTCTCAGCCACCCACCGGGAATCAGTATAGATCCTGAACCAAAATTTTGGACTTGCGGTCAGCTCACCAAAAACGAGTTGAAAAATGGAGCTCAGGGGCACAGCAATTCACAAACTGGCCGAGTAATAAAGGACAACTATCGTCCAAAAATCTGTTGAGGGAAGGCAACGAGGCGGACTTGAAAGCGAGGCAGAATAGCAGGAAACAGATTTCAAGAGGTACGTTGGAATCGCCTTTAAAGCACAGGAAGAGGGGCACAACTTCGACAATGATGCACTTGGCCAAAAAGGGCGTATGCGTTTTCTCCTGAATATATTCAGGAGAAAACGCATACGCCCTTTTTGGCCAAGCAAGCAAGCGGGCAATGCAAATCTGCACTACAGAGAAGTATCACTTCCCACCGGTCAAAAGGGACATCCACAAAATGTGTAAAAACCAGAAAGGCAAGACAGGCCCTGGAGAACAGGGAGCCTTGTTATGCTGATGGGCGGGATGTAAATTGCCAACTGCCTCTCTGGAGGAGTGCATTGTGTTCCCTAAAACAAGTAAACAACAGAGCTACAGAGCCAAGGGCACTTCCAGTCTAGGGAATATACCTTGGGAAAACTGAAAATCAAAAAGACACAGCCACCCCAAAATTTAGGGCTGCACTGCTTACAAGGACCTCAACTTGGGTACACCTTAAATATCCCAGGAAATATAAAAATGGTTCAAAAAATTGTGGTACTTACGTACGATGGAATATCCCTCAGCCATGAAATCAATGTCATAAGACCAGTAGCAGCAAAATGGGTGGATTCAGGTACGATGATTCTAAGTGAAATAAGTCACAGAGAAAAAGAAACTTATCATAAGATATCACTTATGAAGATCCTGTAAACATGGCTACACTTGAACTGAGTTAGGAAAGAGAACAGTGTCTCACATTTAGAAAACACTCTTATGCCTGCTTAAGGGGGAAGGAGAGGTGGGGTGATGCATAAAACCAGAGTTTGATATAAGCACAGGTACCGTTCCAAAAACCAACTATGGAATAGACAAGACCTACACCTTCCTCAGTGAAAGGGACTCAAAACCCCATATTTCCCGCAGAGGAATATATCTGACTAGTAAGAATCTTAAAACCTATGTATTGATATGTCTCCGTAAGGGAATCAAGTGTGTCTAGACTGGGATAAATATGGCAGCGAGAATCAGCTCAAACCCACTATAAAAAGGAATTTCAAAAATAAAACAAAAAAACTGGGAAATTCTTTACAATTCCTTCAGGGTCTCTGATGAAACCTGAAATGACCCTATCTACAATGACAGCTGGATGTGGCATAAGGCTGGACACTTGGGACTGAGAGGATTGGTGAGATTGGGTGAGCAAATGCAGACCCTTTAAAGCAATAATGCATGGCACACATTCCATGGGTCCCAACTCTCCAGGTTGAAGGGAATATTACTACAGATATAACATGTACGGGAATCCTAGAGAACGGACACACTGTGAATACGAAAGGTTTCTAAAACTCAACGAATAGTCCCTCTCCTGGTGCTCCGGTTTGACTTTCCATCTGCTTTATTATCAACCTCCCAACTTGGAGAGACAGCCCCTTTAACCTCCTGGTTCGCACAGGTTGCCAATTTGGCAGAGGATGAAAGGGAAGAGGGAGAACCAATGAGAGAGTAGCTGTTAGGCATTTGGACGGGCACATATCACTGTAATTTCCCGGCAGGAAGAAGAATTAACCAAAGTCTCAGCCACCCACCGGGAATCAGTATAGATCCTGAACCAAAATTTTGGACTTGCGGTCAGCTCACCAAAAACGAGTTGAAAAATGGAGCTCAGGGGCACAGCAATTCACAAACTGGCCGAGTAATAAAGGACAACTATCGTCCAAAAATCTGTTGAGGGAAGGCAACGAGGCGGACTTGAAAGCGAGGCAGAATAGCAGGAAACAGATTTCAAGAGGTACGTTGGAATCGCCTTTAAAGCACAGGAAGAGGGGCACAACTTCGACAATGATGCACTTGGCCAAAAAGGGCGTATGCGTTTTCTCCTGAATATATTCAGGAGAAAACGCATACGCCCTTTTTGGCCAAGCAAGCAAGCGGGCAATGCAAATCTGCACTACAGAGAAGTATCACTTCCCACCGGTCAAAAGGGACATCCACAAAATGTGTAAAAACCAGAAAGGCAAGACAGGCCCTGGAGAACAGGGAGCCTTGTTATGCTGATGGGCGGGATGTAAATTGCCAACTGCCTCTCTGGAGGAGTGCATTGTGTTCCCTAAAACAAGTAAACAACAGAGCTACAGAGCCAAGGGCACTTCCAGTCTAGGGAATATACCTTGGGAAAACTGAAAATCAAAAAGACACAGCCACCCCAAAATTTAGGGCTGCACTGCTTACAAGGACCTCAACTTGGGTACACCTTAAATATCCCAGGAAATATAAAAATGGTTCAAAAAATTGTGGTACTTACGTACGATGGAATATCCCTCAGCCATGAAATCAATGTCATAAGACCAGTAGCAGCAAAATGGGTGGATTCAGGTACGATGATTCTAAGTGAAATAAGTCACACAGAAAAAGAAACTTATCATAAGATATCACTTATGAAGATCCTGTAAACATGGCTACAATTGAACTTAGTTAGGAAAGAGAACAGTGTCTCACATTTAGAAAACACTCTTATGCCTGCTTAAGGGGGAAGGAGAGGTGGGGTGATGCATAAAACCAGAGTTTGATATAAGCACAGGTACCGTTCCAAAAACCAACTATGGAATAGACAAGACCTACACCTTCCTCAGTGAAAGGGACTCAAAACCCCATATTTCCCGCAGAGGAATATATCTGACTAGTAAGAATCTTAAAACCTATGTATTGATATGTCTCCGTAAGGGAATCAAGTGTGTCTAGACTGGGATAAATATGGCAGCGAGAATCAGCTCAAACCCACTATAAAAAGGAATTTCAAAAATAAAACAAAAAAACTGGGAAATTCTTTACAATTCCTTCAGGGTCTCTGATGAAACCTGAAATGACCCTATCTACAATGACAGCTGGATGTGGCATAAGGCTGGACACTTGGGACTGAGAGGATTGGTGAGATTGGGTGAGCAAATGCAGACCCTTTAAAGCAATAATGCATGGCACACATTCCATGGGTCCCAACTCTCCAGGTTGAAGGGAATATTACTACAGATATAACATGTACGGGAATCCTAGAGAACGGACACACTGTGAATACGAAAGGTTTCTAAAACTCAACGAATAGTCCCTCTCCTGGTGCTCCGGTTTGACTTTCCATCTGCTTTATTATCAACCTCCCAACTTGGAGAGACAGCCCCTTTAACCTCCTGGTTCGCACAGGTTGCCAATTTGGCAGAGGATGAAAGGGAAGAGGGAGAACCAATGAGAGAGTAGCTGTTAGGCATTTGGACGGGCACATATCACTGTAATTTCCCGGCAGGAAGAAGAATTAACCAAAGTCTCAGCCACCCACCGGGAATCAGTATAGATCCTGAACCAAAATTTTGGACTTGCGGTCAGCTCACCAAAAACGAGTTGAAAAATGGAGCTCAGGGGCACAGCAATTCACAAACTGGCCGAGTAATAAAGGACAACTATCGTCCAAAAATCTGTTGAGGGAAGGCAACGAGGCGGACTTGAAAGCGAGGCAGAATAGCAGGAAACAGATTTCAAGAGGTACGTTGGAATCGCCTTTAAAGCACAGGAAGAGGGGCACAACTTCGACAATGATGCACTTGGCCAAAAAGGGCGTATGCGTTTTCTCCTGAATATATTCAGGAGAAAACGCATACGCCCTTTTTGGCCAAGCAAGCAAGCGGGCAATGCAAATCTGCACTACAGAGAAGTATCACTTCCCACCGGTCAAAAGGGACATCCACAAAATGTGTAAAAACCAGAAAGGCAAGACAGGCCCTGGAGAACAGGGAGCCTTGTTATGCTGATGGGCGGGATGTAAATTGCCAACTGCCTCTCTGGAGGAGTGCATTGTGTTCCCTAAAACAAGTAAACAACAGAGCTACAGAGCCAAGGGCACTTCCAGTCTAGGGAATATACCTTGGGAAAACTGAAAATCAAAAAGACACAGCCACCCCAAAATTTAGGGCTGCACTGCTTACAAGGACCTCAA
Source organism: Hyperoodon ampullatus (assembly GCF_949752795.1). Lineage (NCBI taxonomy): Eukaryota > Metazoa > Chordata > Mammalia > Artiodactyla > Ziphiidae > Hyperoodon > Hyperoodon ampullatus. The sequence goes on from NW_027640773.1 coordinate 395,540, forward strand.
CTTGGGTACACCTTAAATATCCCAGGAAATATAAAAATGGTTCAAAAAATTGTGGTACTTACGTACGATGGAATATCCCTCAGCCATGAAATCAATGTCATAAGACCAGTAGCAGCAAAATGGGTGGATTCAGGTACGATGATTCTAAGTGAAATAAGTCACAGAGAAAAAGAAACTTATCATAAGATATCACTTATGAAGATCCTGTAAACATGGCTACACTTGAACTGAGTTAGGAAAGAGAACAGTGTCTCACATTTAGAAAACACTCTTATGCCTGCTTAAGGGGGAAGGAGAGGTGGGGTGATGCATAAAACCAGAGTTTGATATAAGCACAGGTACCGTTCCAAAAACCAACTATGGAATAGACAAGACCTACACCTTCCTCAGTGAAAGGGACTCAAAACCCCATATTTCCCGCAGAGGAATATATCTGACTAGTAAGAATCTTAAAACCTATGTATTGATATGTCTCCGTAAGGGAATCAAGTGTGTCTAGACTGGGATAAATATGGCAGCGAGAATCAGCTCAAACCCACTATAAAAAGGAATTTCAAAAATAAAACAAAAAAACTGGGAAATTCTTTACAATTCCTTCAGGGTCTCTGATGAAACCTGAAATGACCCTATCTACAATGACAGCTGGATGTGGCATAAGGCTGGACACTTGGGACTGAGAGGATTGGTGAGATTGGGTGAGCAAATGCAGACCCTTTAAAGCAATAATGCATGGCACACATTCCATGGGTCCCAACTCTCCAGGTTGAAGGGAATATTACTACAGATATAACATGTACGGGAATCCTAGAGAACGGACACACTGTGAATACGAAAGGTTTCTAAAACTCAACGAATAGTCCCTCTCCTGGTGCTCCGGTTTGACTTTCCATCTGCTTTATTATCAACCTCCCAACTTGGAGAGACAGCCCCTTTAACCTCCTGGTTCGCACAGGTTGCCAATTTGGCAGAGGATGAAAGGGAAGAGGGAGAACCAATGAGAGAGTAGCTGTTAGGCATTTGGACGGGCACATATCACTGTAATTTCCCGGCAGGAAGAAGAATTAACCAAAGTCTCAGCCACCCACCGGGAATCAGTATAGATCCTGAACCAAAATTTTGGACTTGCGGTCAGCTCACCAAAAACGAGTTGAAAAATGGAGCTCAGGGGCACAGCAATTCACAAACTGGCCGAGTAATAAAGGACAACTATCGTCCAAAAATCTGTTGAGGGAAGGCAACGAGGCGGACTTGAAAGCGAGGCAGAATAGCAGGAAACAGATTTCAAGAGGTACGTTGGAATCGCCTTTAAAGCACAGGAAGAGGGGCACAACTTCGACAATGATGCACTTGGCCAAAAAGGGCGTATGCGTTTTCTCCTGAATATATTCAGGAGAAAACGCATACGCCCTTTTTGGCCAAGCAAGCAAGCGGGCAATGCAAATCTGCACTACAGAGAAGTATCACTTCCCACCGGTCAAAAGGGACATCCACAAAATGTGTAAAAACCAGAAAGGCAAGACAGGCCCTGGAGAACAGGGAGCCTTGTTATGCTGATGGGCGGGATGTAAATTGCCAACTGCCTCTCTGGAGGAGTGCATTGTGTTCCCTAAAACAAGTAAACAACAGAGCTACAGAGCCAAGGGCACTTCCACTCTAGGGAATATACCTTGGGAAAACTGAAAATCAAAAAGACACAGCCACCCCAAAATTTAGGGCTGCACTGCTTACAAGGACCTCAACTTGGGTACACCTTAAATATCCCAGGAAATATAAAAATGGTTCAAAAAATTGTGGTACTTACGTACGATGGAATATCCCTCAGCCATGAAATCAATGTCATAAGACCAGTAGCAGCAAAATGGGTGGATTCAGGTACGATGATTCTAAGTGAAATAAGTCACACAGAAAAAGAAACTTATCATAAGATATCACTTATGAAGATCCTGTAAACATGGCTACAATTGAACTTAGTTAGGAAAGAGAACAGTGTCTCACATTTAGAAAACACTCTTATGCCTGCTTAAGGGGGAAGGAGAGGTGGGGTGATGCATAAAACCAGAGTTTGATATAAGCACAGGTACCGTTCCAAAAACCAACTATGGAATAGACAAGACCTACACCTTCCTCAGTGAAAGGGACTCAAAACCCCATATTTCCCGCAGAGGAATATATCTGACTAGTAAGAATCTTAAAACCTATGTATTGGTATGTCTCCGTAAGGGAATCAAGTGTGTCTAGACTGGGATAAATATGGCAGCAAGAATCAGCTCAAACCCACTATAAAAAGGAATTTCAAAAATAAAACAAAAAAACTGGGAAATTCTTTACAATTCCTTCAGGGTCTCTGATGAAACCTGAAATGACCCTATCTACAATGACAGCTGGATGTGGCATAAGGCTGGACACTTGGGACTGAGAGGATTGGTGAGATTGGGTGAGCAAATGCAGACCCTTTAAAGCAATAATGCATGGCACACATTCCATGGGTCCCAACTCTCCAGGTTGAAGGGAATATTACTACAGATATAACATGTACGGGAATCCTAGAGAACGGACACACTGTGAATACGAAAGGTTTCTAAAACTCAACGAATAGTCCCTCTCCTGGTGCTCCGGTTTGACTTTCCATCTGCTTTATTATCAACCTCCCAACTTGGAGAGACAGCCCCTTTAACCTCCTGGTTCGCACAGGTTGCCAATTTGGCAGAGGATGAAAGGGAAGAGGGAGAACCAATGAGAGAGTAGCTGTTAGGCATTTGGACGGGCACATATCACTGTAATTTCCCGGCAGGAAGAAGAATTAACCAAAGTCTCAGCCACCCACCGGGAATCAGTATAGATCCTGAACCAAAATTTTGGACTTGCGGTCAGCTCACCAAAAACGAGTTGAAAAATGGAGCTCAGGGGCACAGCAATTCACAAACTGGCCGAGTAATAAAGGACAACTATCGTCCAAAAATCTGTTGAGGGAAGGCAACGAGGCGGACTTGAAAGCGAGGCAGAATAGCAGGAAACAGATTTCAAGAGGTATGTTGGAATCGCCTTTAAAGCACAGGAAGAGGGGCACAACTTCGACAATGATGCACTTGGCCAAAAAGGGCGTATGCGTTTTCTCCTGAATATATTCAGGAGAAAACGCATACGCCCTTTTTGGCCAAGCAAGCAAGCGGGCAATGCAAATCTGCACTACAGAGAAGTATCACTTCCCACCGGTCAAAAGGGACATCCACAAAATGTGTAAAAACCAGAAAGGCAAGACAGGCCCTGGAGAACAGGGAGCCTTGTTATGCTGATGGGCGGGATGTAAATTGCCAACTGCCTCTCTGGAGGAGTGCATTGTGTTCCCTAAAACAAGTAAAGAACAGAGCTACAGAGCCAAGGGCACTTCCAGTCTAGGGAATATACCTTGGGAAAACTGAAAATCAAAAAGACACAGCCACCCCAAAATTTAGGGCTGCACTGCTTACAAGGACCTCAACTTGGGTACACCTTAAATATCCCAGGAAATATAAAAATGGTTCAAAAAATTGTGGTACTTACGTACGATGGAATATCCCTCAGCCATGAAATCAATGTCATAAGACCAGTAGCAGCAAAATGGGTGGATTCAGGTACGATGATTCTAAGTGAAATAAGTCACACAGAAAAAGAAACTTATCATAAGATATCACTTATGAAGATCCTGTAAACATGGCTACACTTGAACTGAGTTAGGAAAGAGAACAGTGTCTCACATTTAGAAAACACTCTTATACCTGCTTAAGGGGGAAGGAGAGGTGGGGTGATGCATAAAACCAGAGTTTGATATAAGCACAGGTACCGTTCCAAAAACCAACTATGGAATAGACAAGACCTACACCTTCCTCAGTGAAAGGGACTCAAAACCCCATATTTCCCGCAGAGGAATATATCTGACTAGTAAGAATCTTAAAACCTATGTATTGATATGTCTCCGTAAGGGAATCAAGTGTGTCTAGACTGGGATAAATATGGCAGCGAGAATCAGCTCAAACCCACTATAAAAAGGAATTTCAAAAATAAAACAAAAAAACTGGGAAATTCTTTACAATTCCTTCAGGGTCTCTGATGAAACCTGAAATGACCCTATCTACAATGACAGCTGGATGTGGCATAAGGCTGGACACTTGGGACTGAGAGGATTGGTGAGATTGGGTGAGCAAATGCAGACCCTTTAAAGCAATAATGCATGGCACACATTCCATGGGTCCCAACTCTCCAGGTTGAAGGGAATATTACTACAGATATAACATGTACGGGAATCCTAGAGAACGGACACACTGTGAATACGAAAGGTTTCTAAAACTCAACGAATAGTCCCTCTCCTGGTGCTCCGGTTTGACTTTCCATCTGCTTTATTATCAACCTCCCAACTTGGAGAGACAGCCCCTTTAACCTCCTGGTTTGCACAGGTTGCCAATTTGGCAGAGGATGAAAGGGAAGAGGGAGAACCAATGAGAGAGTAGCTGTTAGGCATTTGGACGGGCACATATCACTGTAATTTCCCGGCAGGAAGAAGAATTAACCAAAGTCTCAGCCACCCACCGGGAATCAGTATATATCCTGAACCAAAATTTTGGACTTGCGGTCAGCTCACCAAAAACGAGTTGAAAAATGGAGCTCAGGGGCACAGCAATTCACAAACTGGCCGAGTAATAAAGGACAACTATCGTCCAAAAATCTGTTGAGGGAAGGCAACGAGGCGGACTTGAAAGCGAGGCAGAATAGCAGGAAACAGATTTCAAGAGGTACGTTGGAATCGCCTTTAAAGCACAGGAAGAGGGGCACAACTTCGACAATGATGCACTTGGCCAAAAAGGGCGTATGCGTTTTCTCCTGAATATATTCAGGAGAAAACGCATACGCCCTTTTTGGCCAAGCAAGCAAGCGGGCAATGCAAATCTGCACTACAGAGAAGTATCACTTCCCACCGGTCAAAAGGGACATCCACAAAATGTGTAAAAACCAGAAAGGCAAGACAGGCCCTGGAGAACAGGGAGCCTTGTTATGCTGATGGGCGGGATGTAAATTGCCAACTGCCTCTCTGGAGGAGTGCATTGTGTTCCCTAAAACAAGTAAACAACAGAGCTACAGAGCCAAGGGCACTTCCACTCTAGGGAATATACCTTGGGAAAACTGAAAATCAAAAAGACACAGCCACCCCAAAATTTAGGGCTGCACTGCTTAAAAGGACCTCAACTTGGGTACACCTTAAATATCCCAGGAAATATAAAAATGGTTCAAAAAATTGTGGTACTTACGTACGATGGAATATCCCTCAGCCATGAAATCAATGTCATAAGACCAGTAGCAGCAAAATGGGTGGATTCAGGTACGATGATTCTAAGTGAAATAAGTCACAGAGAAAAAGAAACTTATCATAAGATATCACTTATGAAGATCCTGTAAACATGGCTACACTTGAACTGAGTTAGGAAAGAGAACAGTGTCTCACATTTAGAAAACACTCTTATGCCTGCTTAAGGGGGAAGGAGAGGTGGGGTGATGCATAAAAGCAGAGTTTGATATAAGCACAGGTACCGTTCCAAAAACCAACTATGGAATAGACAAGACCTACACCTTCCTCAGTGAAAGGGACTCAAAACCCCATATTTCCCGCAGAGGAATATATCTGACTAGTAAGAATCTTAAAACCTATGTATTGATATGTCTCCGTAAGGGAATCAAGTGTGTCTAGACTGGGATAAATATGGCAGCGAGAATCAGCTCAAACGCACTATAAAAAGGAATTTCAAAAATAAAACAAAAAAACTGGGAAATTCTTTACAATTCCTTCAGGGTCTCTGATGAAACCTGAAATGACCCTATCTACAATGACAGCTGGATGTGGCATAAGGCTGGACACTTGGGACTGAGAGGATTGGTGAGATTGGGTGAGCAAATGCAGACCCTTTAAAGCAATAATGCATGGCACACATTCCATGGGTCCCAACTCTCCAGGTTGAAGGGAATATTACTACAGATATAACATGTACGGGAATCCTAGAGAACGGACACACTGTGAATACGAAAGGTTTCTAAAACTCAACGAATAGTCCCTCTCCTGGTGCTCCGGTTTGACTTTCCATCTGCTTTATTATCAACCTCCCAACTTGGAGAGACAGCCCCTTTAACCTCCTGGTTCGCACAGGTTGCCAATTTGGCAGAGGATGAAAGGGAAGAGGGAGAACCAATGAGAGAGTAGCTGTTAGGCATTTGGACGGGCACATATCACTGTAATTTCCCGGCAGGAAGAAGAATTAACCAAAGTCTCAGCCACCCACCGGGAATCAGTATAGATCCTGAACCAAAATTTTGGACTTGCGGTCAGCTCACCAAAAACGTGTTGAAAAATGGAGCTCAGGGGCACAGCAATTCACAAACTGGCTGAGTAATAAAGGACAACTATCGTCCAAAAATCTGTTGAGGGAAGGCAACGAGGCGGACTTGAAAGCGAGGCAGAATAGCAGGAAACAGATTTCCAGAGGTATGTTGGAATCGCCTTTAAAGCACAGGAAGAGGGGCACAACTTCGACAATGATGCACTTGGCCAAAAAGGGCGTATGCGTTTTCTCCTGAATATATTCAGGAGAAAACGCATACGCCCTTTTTGGCCAAGCAAGCAAGCGGGCAATGCAAATCTGCACTACAAAGAAGTATCACTTCCCACCGGTCAAAAGGGACATCCACAAAATGTGTAAAAACCAGAAAGGCAAGACAGGCCCTGGAGAACAGGGAGCCTTGTTATGCTGATGGGCGGGATGTAAATTGCCAACTGCCTCTCTGGAGGAGTGCATTGTGTTCCCTAAAACAAGTAAAGAACAGAGCTACAGAGCCAAGGGCACTTCCACTCTAGGGAATATACCTTGGGAAAACTGAAAATCAAAAAGACACAGCCACCCCAAAATTTAGGGCTGCACTGCTTACAAGGACCTCAACTTGGGTACACCTTAAATATCCCAGGAAATATAAAAATGGTTCAAAAAATTGTGGTACTTACGTACGATGGAATATCCCTCAGCCATGAAATCAATGTCATAAGACCAGTAGCAGCAAAATGGGTGGATTCAGGTACGATGATTCTAAGTGAAATAAGTCACAGAGAAAAAGAAACTTATCATAAGATATCACTTATGAAGATCCTGTAAACATGGCTACACTTGAACTGAGTTAGGAAAGAGAACAGTGTCTCACATTTAGAAAACACTCTTATGCCTGCTTAAGGGGGAAGGAGAGGTGGGGTGATGCATAAAACCAGAGTTTGATATAAGCACAGGTACCGTTCCAAAAACCAACTATGGAATAGACAAGACCTACACCTTCCTCAGTGAAAGGGACTCAAAACCCCATATTTCCCGCAGAGGAATATATCTGACTAGTAAGAATCTTAAAACCTATGTATTGATATGTCTCCGTAAGGGAATCAAGTGTGTCTAGACTGGGATAAATATGGCAGCGAGAATCAGCTCAAACCCACTATAAAAAGGAATTTCAAAAATAAAACAAAAAAACTGGGAAATTCTTTACAATTCCTTCAGGGTCTCTGATGAAACCTGAAATGACCCTATCTACAATGACAGCTGGATGTGGCATAAGGCTGGACACTTGGGACTGAGAGGATTGGTGAGATTGGGTGAGCAAATGCAGACCCTTTAAAGCAATAATGCATGGCACACATTCCATGGGTCCCAACTCTCCAGGTTGAAGGGAATATTACTACAGATATAACATGTACGGGAATCCTAGAGAACGGACACACTGTGAATACGAAAGGTTTCTAAAACTCAACGAATAGTCCCTCTCCTGGTGCTCCGGTTTGACTTTCCATCTGCTTTATTATCAACCTCCCAACTTGGAGAGACAGCCCCTTTAACCTCCTGGTTTGCACAGGTTGCCAATTTGGCAGAGGATGAAAGGGAAGAGGGAGAACCAATGAGAGAGTAGCTGTTAGGCATTTGGACGGGCACATATCACTGTAATTTCCCGGCAGGAAGAAGAATTAACCAAAGTCTCAGCCACCCACCGGGAATCAGTATATATCCTGAACCAAAATTTTGGACTTGCGGTCAGCTCACCAAAAACGAGTTGAAAAATGGAGCTCAGGGGCACAGCAATTCACAAACTGGCCGAGTAATAAAGGACAACTATCGTCCAAAAATCTGTTGAGGGAAGGCAACGAGGCGGACTTGAAAGCGAGGCAGAATAGCAGGAAACAGATTTCAAGAGGTACGTTGGAATCGCCTTTAAAGCACAGGAAGAGGGGCACAACTTCGACAATGATGCACTTGGCCAAAAAGGGCGTATGCGTTTTCTCCTGAATATATTCAGGAGAAAACGCATACGCCCTTTTTGGCCAAGCAAGCAAGCGGGCAATGCAAATCTGCACTACAGAGAAGTATCACTTCCCACCGGTCAAAAGGGACATCCACAAAATGTGTAAAAACCAGAAAGGCAAGACAGGCCCTGGAGAACAGGGAGCCTTGTTATGCTGATGGGCGGGATGTAAATTGCCAACTGCCTCTCTGGAGGAGTGCATTGTGTTCCCTAAAACAAGTAAACAACAGAGCTACAGAGCCAAGGGCACTTCCACTCTAGGGAATATACCTTGGGAAAACTGAAAATCAAAAAGACACATCCACCCCAAAATTTAGGGCTGCACTGCTTAAAAGGACCTCAACTTGGGTACACCTTAAATATCCCAGGAAATATAAAAATGGTTCAAAAAATTGTGGTACTTACGTACGATGGAATATCCCTCAGCCATGAAATCAATGTCATAAGACCAGTAGCAGCAAAATGGGTGGATTCAGGTACGATGATTCTAAGTGAAATAAGTCACAGAGAAAAAGAAACTTATCATAAGATATCACTTATGAAGATCCTGTAAACATGGCTACACTTGAACTGAGTTAGGAAAGAGAACAGTGTCTCACATTTAGAAAACACTCTTATGCCTGCTTAAGGGGGAAGGAGAGGTGGGGTGATGCATAAAAGCAGAGTTTGATATAAGCACAGGTACCGTTCCAAAAACCAACTATGGAATAGACAAGACCTACACCTTCCTCAGTGAAAGGGACTCAAAACCCCATATTTCCCGCAGAGGAATATATCTGACTAGTAAGAATCTTAAAACCTATGTATTGATATGTCTCCGTAAGGGAATCAAGTGTGTCTAGACTGGGATAAATATGGCAGCGAGAATCAGCTCAAACGCACTATAAAAAGGAATTTCAAAAATAAAACAAAAAAACTGGGAAATTCTTTACAATTCCTTCAGGGTCTCTGATGAAACCTGAAATGACCCTATCTACAATGACAGCTGGATGTGGCATAAGGCTGGACACTTGGGACTGAGAGGATTGGTGAGATTGGGTGAGCAAATGCAGACCCTTTAAAGCAATAATGCATGGCACACATTCCATGGGTCCCAACTCTCCAGGTTGAAGGGAATATTACTACAGATATAACATGTACGGGAATCCTAGAGAACGGACACACTGTGAATACGAAAGGTTTCTAAAACTCAACGAATAGTCCCTCTCCTGGTGCTCCGGTTTGACTTTCCATCTGCTTTATTATCAACCTCCCAACTTGGAGAGACAGCCCCTTTAACCTCCTGGTTCGCACAGGTTGCCAATTTGGCAGAGGATGAAAGGGAAGAGGGAGAACCAATGAGAGAGTAGCTGTTAGGCATTTGGACGGGCACATATCACTGTAATTTCCCGGCAGGAAGAAGAATTAACCAAAGTCTCAGCCACCCACCGGGAATCAGTATAGATCCTGAACCAAAATTTTGGACTTGCGGTCAGCTCACCAAAAACGTGTTGAAAAATGGAGCTCAGGGGCACAGCAATTCACAAACTGGCTGAGTAATAAAGGACAACTATCGTCCAAAAATCTGTTGAGGGAAGGCAACGAGGCGGACTTGAAAGCGAGGCAGAATAGCAGGAAACAGATTTCCAGAGGTATGTTGGAATCGCCTTTAAAGCACAGGAAGAGGGGCACAACTTCGACAATGATGCACTTGGCCAAAAAGGGCGTATGCGTTTTCTCCTGAATATATTCAGGAGAAAACGCATACGCCCTTTTTGGCCAAGCAAGCAAGCGGGCAATGCAAATCTGCACTACAAAGAAGTATCACTTCCCACCGGTCAAAAGGGACATCCACAAAATGTGTAAAAACCAGAAAGGCAAGACAGGCCCTGGAGAACAGGGAGCCTTGTTATGCTGATGGGCGGGATGTAAATTGCCAACTGCCTCTCTGGAGGAGTGCATTGTGTTCCCTAAAACAAGTAAAGAACAGAGCTACAGAGCCAAGGGCACTTCCACTCTAGGGAATATACCTTGGGAAAACTGAAAATCAAAAAGACACAGCCACCCCAAAATTTAGGGCTGCACTGCTTACAAGGACCTCAACTTGGGTACACCTTAAATATCCCAGGAAATATAAAAATGGTTCAAAAAATTGTGGTACTTACGTACGATGGAATATCCCTCAGCCATGAAATCAATGTCATAAGACCAGTAGCAGCAAAATGGGTGGATTCAGGTACGATGATTCTAAGTGAAATAAGTCACAGAGAAAAAGAAACTTATCATAAGATATCACTTATGAAGATCCTGTAAACATGGCTACACTTGAACTGAGTTAGGAAAGAGAACAGTGTCTCACATTTAGAAAACACTCTTATGCCTGCTTAAGGGGGAAGGAGAGGTGGGGTGATGCATAAAACCAGAGTTTGATATAAGCACAGGTACCGTTCCAAAAACCAACTATGGAATAGACAAGACCTACACCTTCCTCAGTGAAAGGGACTCAAAACCCCATATTTCCCGCAGAGGAATATATCTGACTAGTAAGAATCTTAAAACCTATGTATTGATATGTCTCCGTAAGGGAATCAAGTGTGTCTAGACTGGGATAAATATGGCAGCGAGAATCAGCTCAAACCCACTATAAAAAGGAATTTCAAAAATAAAACAAAAAAACTGGGAAATTCTTTACAATTCCTTCAGGGTCTCTGATGAAACCTGAAATGACCCTATCTACAATGACAGCTGGATGTGGCATAAGGCTGGACACTTGGGACTGAGAGGATTGGTGAGATTGGGTGAGCAAATGCAGACCCTTTAAAGCAATAATGCATGGCACACATTCCATGGGTCCCAACTCTCCAGGTTGAAGGGAATATTACTACAGATATAACATGTACGGGAATCCTAGAGAACGGACACACTGTGAATACGAAAGGTTTCTAAAACTCAACGAATAGTCCCTCTCCTGGTGCTCCGGTTTGACTTTCCATCTGCTTTATTATCAACCTCTCAACTTGGAGAGACAGCCCCTTTAACCTCCTGGTTCGCACAGGTTGCCAATTTGGCAGAGGATGAAAGGGAAGAGGGAGAACCAATGAGAGAGTAGCTGTTAGGCATTTGGACGGGCACATATCACTGTAATTTCCCGGCAGGAAGAAGAATTAACCAAAGTCTCAGCCACCCACCGGGAATCAGTATAGATCCTGAACCAAAATTTTGGACTTGCGGTCAGCTCACCAAAAACGAGTTGAAAAATGGAGCTCAGGGGCACAGCAATTCACAAACTGGCCGAGTAATAAAGGACAACTATCGTCCAAAAATCTGTTGAGGGAAGGCAACGAGGCGGACTTGAAAGCGAGGCAGAATAGCAGGAAACAGATTTCAAGAGGTATGTTGGAATTGCCTTTAAAGCACAGGAAGAGGGGCACAACTTCGACAATGATGCACTTGGCCAAAAAGGGCGTATGCGTTTTCTCCTGAATATATTCAGGAGAAACCGCATACGCCCTTTTTGGCCAAGCAAGCAAGCGGGCAATGCAAATCTGCACTACAAAGAAGTATCACTTCCCACGGTCAAAAGGGACATCCACAAAATGTGTAAAAACCAGAAAGGCAAGACAGGCCCTGGAGAACAGGGAGCCTTGTTATGCTGATGGGCGGGATGTAAATTGCCAACTGCCTCTCTGGAGGAGTGCATTGTGTTCCCTAAAACAAGTAAAAAACAGAGCTACAGAGCCAAGGGCACTTCCAGTCTAGGGAATATACCTTGGGAAAACTGAAAATCAAAAAGACACAGCCACCCCAAAATTTAGGGCTGCACTGCTTAAAAGGACCTCAACTTGGGTACACCTTAAATATCCCAGGAAATATAAAAATGGTTCAAAAAATTGTGGTACTTACGTACGATGGAATATCCCTCAGCCATGAAATCAATGTCATAAGACCAGTAGCAGCAAAATGGGTGGATTCAGGTACGATGATTCTAAGTGAAATAAGTCACAGAGAAAAAGAAACTTATCATAAGATATCACTTATGAAGATCCTGTAAACATGGCTACACTTGAACTGAGTTAGGAAAGAGAACAGTGTCTCACATTTAGAAAACACTCTTATGCCTGCTTAAGGGGGAAGGAGAGGTGGGGTGATGCATAAAAGCAGAGTTTGATATAAGCACAGGTACCGTTCCAAAAACCAACTATGGAATAGACAAGACCTACACCTTCCTCAGTGAAAGGGACTCAAAACCCCATATTTCCCGCAGAGGAATATATCTGACTAGTAAGAATCTTAAAACCTATGTATTGATATGTCTCCGTAAGGGAATCAAGTGTGTCTAGACTGGGATAAATATGGCAGCGAGAATCAGCTCAAACGCACTATAAAAAGGAATTTCAAAAATAAAACAAAAAAACTGGGAAATTCTTTACAATTCCTTCAGGGTCTCTGATGAAACCTGAAATGACCCTATCTACAATGACAGCTGGATGTGGCATAAGGCTGGACACTTGGGACTGAGAGGATTGGTGAGATTGGGTGAGCAAATGCAGACCCTTTAAAGCAATAATGCATGGCACACATTCCATGGGTCCCAACTCTCCAGGTTGAAGGGAATATTACTACAGATATAACATGTACGGGAATCCTAGAGAACGGACACACTGTGAATACGAAAGGTTTCTAAAACTCAACGAATAGTCCCTCTCCTGGTGCTCCGGTTTGACTTTCCATCTGCTTTATTATCAACCTCCCAACTTGGAGAGACAGCCCCTTTAACCTCCTGGTTCGCACAGGTTGCCAATTTGGCAGAGGATGAAAGGGAAGAGGGAGAACCAATGAGAGAGTAGCTGTTAGGCATTTGGACGGGCACATATCACTGTAATTTCCCGGCAGGAAGAAGAATTAACCAAAGTCTCAGCCACCCACCGGGAATCAGTATAGATCCTGAACCAAAATTTTGGACTTGCGGTCAGCTCACCAAAAACGAGTTGAAAAATGGAGCTCAGGGGCACAGCAATTCACAAACTGGCCGAGTAATAAAGGACAACTATCGTCCAAATATCTGTTGAGGGAAGGCAACGAGGCGGACTTGAAAGCGAGGCAGAATAGCAGGAAACAGATTTCAAGAGGTACGTTGGAATCGCCTTTAAAGCACAGGAAGAGGGGCACAACTTCGACAATGATGCACTTGGCCAAAAAGGGCGTATGCGTTTTCTTCTGCATATATTCAGGAGAAAACGCATACGCCCTTTTTGGCCAAGCAAGCAAGCGGGCAATGCAAATCTGCACTACAAAGAAGTATCACTTCCCACCGGTCAAAAGGGACATCCACAAAATGTGTAAAAACCAGAAAGGCAAGACAGGCCCTGGAGAACAGGGAGCCTTGTTATGCTGATGGGCGGGATGTAAATTGCCAACTGCCTCTCTGGAGGAGTGCATTGTGTTCCCTAAAACAAGTAAACAACAGAGCTACAGAGCCAAGGGCACTTCCAGTCTAGGGAATATACCTTGGGAAAACTGAAAATCAAAAAGACACAGCCACCCCAAAATTTAGGGCTGCACTGCTTACAAGGACCTCAACTTGGGTACACCTTAAATATCCCAGGAAATATAAAAATGGTTCAAAAAATTGTGGTACTTACGTACGATGGAATATCCCTCAGCCATGAAATCAATGTCATAAGACCAGTAGCAGCAAAATGGGTGGATTCAGGTACGATGATTCTAAGTGAAATAAGTCACAGAGAAAAAGAAACTTATCATAAGATATCACTTATGAAGATCCTGTAAACATGGCTACACTTGAACTGAGTTAGGAAAGAGAACAGTGTCTCACATTTAGAAAACACTCTTATGCCTGCTTAAGGGGGAAGGAGAGGTGGGGTGATGCATAAAACCAGAGTTTGATATAAGCACAGGTACCGTTCCAAAAACCAACTATGGAATAGACAAGACCTACACCTTCCTCAGTGAAAGGGACTCAAAACCCCATATTTCCCGCAGAGGAATATATCTGACTAGTAAGAATCTTAAAACCTATGTATTGATATGTCTCCGTAAGGGAATCAAGTGTGTCTAGACTGGGATAAATATGGCAGCGAGAATCAGCTCAAACCCACTATAAAAAGGAATTTCAAAAATAAAACAAAAAAACTGGGAAATTCTTTACAATTCCTTCAGGGTCTCTGATGAAACCTGAAATGACCCTATCTACAATGACAGCTGGATGTGGCATAAGGCTGGACACTTGGGACTGAGAGGATTGGTGAGATTGGGTGAGCAAATGCAGACCCTTTAAAGCAATAATGCATGGCACACATTCCATGGGTCCCAACTCTCCAGGTTGAAGGGAATATTACTACAGATATAACATGTACGGGAATCCTAGAGAACGGACACACTGTGAATACGAAAGGTTTCTAAAACTCAACGAATAGTCCCTCTCCTGGTGCTCCGGTTTGACTTTCCATCTGCTTTATTATCAACCTCTCAACTTGGAGAGACAGCCCCTTTAACCTCCTGGTTCGCACAGGTTGCCAATTTGGCAGAGGATGAAAGGGAAGAGGGAGAACCAATGAGAGAGTAGCTGTTAGGCATTTGGACGGGCACATATCACTGTAATTTCCCGGCAGGAAGAAGAATTAACCAAAGTCTCAGCCACCCACCGGGAATCAGTATAGATCCTGAACCAAAATTTTGGACTTGCGGTCAGCTCACCAAAAACGAGTTGAAAAATGGAGCTCAGGGGCACAGCAATTCACAAACTGGCCGAGTAATAAAGGACAACTATCGTCCAAAAATCTGTTGAGGGAAGGCAACGAGGCGGACTTGAAAGCGAGGCAGAATAGCAGGAAACAGATTTCAAGAGGTATGTTGGAATTGCCTTTAAAGCACAGGAAGAGGGGCACAACTTCGACAATGATGCACTTGGCCAAAAAGGGCGTATGCGTTTTCTCCTGAATATATTCAGGAGAAAACGCATACGCCCTTTTTGGCCAAGCAAGCAAGCGGGCAATGCAAATCTGCACTACAAAGAAGTATCACTTCCCACGGTCAAAAGGGACATCCACAAAATGTGTAAAAACCAGAAAGGCAAGACAGGCCCTGGAGAACAGGGAGCCTTGTTATGCTGATGGGCGGGATGTAAATTGCCAACTGCCTCTCTGGAGGAGTGCATTGTGTTCCCTAAAACAAGTAAAGAACAGAGCTACAGAGCCAAGGGCACTTCCTGTCTGGGGAATATACCTTGGGAAAACTGAAAATCAAAAAGACACAGCCACCCCAAAATTTAGGGCTGCACTGCTTACAAGGACCTCAACTTGGGTACACCTTAAATATCCCAGGAAATATAAAAATGGTTCAAAAAATTGTGGTACTTACGTACGATGGAATATCCCTCAGCCATGAAATCAATGTCATAAGACCAGTAGCAGCAAAATGGGTGGATTCAGGTACGATGATTCTAAGTGAAATAAGTCACAGAGAAAAAGAAACTTATCATAAGATATCACTTATGAAGATCCTGTAAACATGGCTACACTTGAACTGAGTTAGGAAAGAGAACAGTGTCTCACATTTAGAAAACACTCTTATGCCTGCTTAAGGGGGAAGGAGAGGTGGGGTGATGCATAAAACCAGAGTTTGATATAAGCACAGGTACCGTTCCAAAAACCAACTATGGAATAGACAAGACCTACACCTTCCTCAGTGAAAGGGACTCAAAACCCCATATTTCCCGCAGAGGAATATATCTGACTAGTAAGAATCTTAAAACCTATGTATTGATATGTCTCCGTAAGGGAATCAAGTGTGTCTAGACTGGGATAAATATGGCAGCGAGAATCAGCTCAAACCCACTATAAAAAGGAATTTCAAAAATAAAACAAAAAAACTGGGAAATTCTTTACAATTCCTTCAGGGTCTCTGATGAAACCTGAAATGACCCTATCTACAATGACAGCTGGATGTGGCATAAGGCTGGACACTTGGGACTGAGAGGATTGGTGAGATTGGGTGAGCAAATGCAGACCCTTTAAAGCAATAATGCATGGCACACATTCCATGGGTCCCAACTCTCCAGGTTGAAGGGAATATTACTACAGATTTAACATGTACGGGAATCCTAGAGAACGGACACACTGTGAATACGAAAGGTTTCTAAAACTCAACGAATAGTCCCTCTCCTGGTGCTCCGGTTTGACTTTCCATCTGCTTTATTATCAACCTCCCAACTTGGAGAGACAGCCCCTTTAACCTCCTGGTTCGCACAGGTTGCCAATTTGGCAGAGGATGAAAGGGAAGAGGGAGAACCAATGAGAGAGTAGCTGTTAGGCATTTGGACGGGCACATATCACTGTAATTTCCCGGCAGGAAGAAGAATTAACCAAAGTCTCAGCCACCCACCGGGAATCAGTATAGATCCTGAACCAAAATTTTGGACTTGCGGTCAGCTCACCAAAAACGAGTTGAAAAATGGAGCTCAGGGGCACAGCAATTCACAAACTGGCCGAGTAATAAAGGACAACTATCGTCCAAAAATCTGTTGAGGGAAGGCAACGAGGCGGACTTGAAAGCGAGGCAGAATAGCAGGAAACAGATTTCAAGAGGTACGTTGGAATCGCCTTTAAAGCACAGGAAGAGGGGCAGAACTTCGACAATGATGCACTTGGCCAAAAAGGGCGTATGCGTTTTATCCTGAATATATTCAGGAGAAAACGCATACGCCCTTTTTGGCCAAGCAAGCAAGCGGGCAATGCAAATCTGCACTACAAAGAAGTATCACATCCCACCGGTCAAAAGGGACATCCACAAAATGTGTAAAAACCAGAAAGGCAAGACAGGCCCTGGAGAACAGGGAGCCTTGTTATGCTGATGGGCGGGATGTAAATTGCCAACTGCCTCTCTGGAGGAGTGCATTGTGTTCCCTAAAACAAGTAAACAACAGAGCTACAGAGCCAAGGGCACTTCCAGTCTAGGGAATATACCTTGGGAAAACTGAAAATCAAAAAGACACAGCCACCCCAAAATTTAGGGCTGCACTGCTTACAAGGACCTCAACTTGGGTACACCTTAAATATCCCAGGAAATATAAAAATGGTTCAAAAAATTGTGGTACTTACGTACGATGGAATATCCCTCAGCCATGAAATCAATGTCATAAGACCAGTAGCAGCAAAATGGGTGGATTCAGGTACGATGATTCTAAGTGAAATAAGTCACACAGAAAAAGAAACTTATCATAAGATATCACTTATGAAGATCCTGTAAACATGGCTACTCTTGAACTGAGTTAGGAAAGAGAACAGTGTCTCACATTTAGAAAACACTCTTATGCCTGCTTAAGGAGGAAGGAGAGGTGGGGTGATGCATAAAACCAGAGTTTGATATAAGCACAGGTACCGTTCCAAAAACCAACTATGGAATAGACAAGACCTACACCTTCCTCAGTGAAAGGGACTCAAAACCCCATATTTCCCGCAGAGGAATATATCTGACTAGTAAGAATCTTAAAACCTATGTATTGATATGTCTCCGTAAGGGAATCAAGTGTGTCTAGACTGGGATAAATATGGCAGCGAGAATCAGCTCAAACCCACTATAAAAAGGAATTTCAAAAATAAAACAAAAAAACTGGGAAATTCTTTACAATTCCTTCAGGGTCTCTGATGAAACCTGAAATGACCCTATCTACAATGACAGCTGGATGTGGCATAAGGCTGGACACTTGGGACTGAGAGGATTGGTGAGATTGGGTGAGCAAATGCAGACCCTTTAAAGCAATAATGCATGGCACACATTCCATGGGTCCCAACTCTCCAGGTTGAAGGGAATATTACTACAGATATAACATGTACGGGAATCCTAGAGAACGGACACACTGTGAATACGAAAGGTTTCTAAAACTCAACGAATAGTCCCTCTCCTGGTGCTCCGGTTTGACTTTCCATCTGCTTTATTATCAACCTCTCAACTTGGAGAGACAGCCCCTTTAACCTCCTGGTTCGCACAGGTTGCCAATTTGGCAGAGGATGAAAGGGAAGAGGGAGAACCAATGAGAGAGTAGCTGTTAGGCATTTGGACGGGCACATATCACTGTAATTTCCCGGCAGGAAGAAGAATTAACCAAAGTCTCAGCCACCCACCGGGAATCAGTATAGATCCTGAACCAAAATTTTGGACTTGCGGTCAGCTCACCAAAAACGAGTTGAAAAATGGAGCTCAGGGGCACAGCAATTCACAAACTGGCCGAGTAATAAAGGACAACTATCGTCCAAAAATCTGTTGAGGGAAGGCAACGAGGCGGACTTGAAAGCGAGGCAGAATAGCAGGAAACAGATTTCAAGAGGTATGTTGGAATTGCCTTTAAAGCACAGGAAGAGGGGCACAACTTCGACAATGATGCACTTGGCCAAAAAGGGCGTATGCGTTTTCTCCTGAATATATTCAGGAGAAAACGCATACGCCCTTTTTGGCCAAGCAAGCAAGCGGGCAATGCAAATCTGCACTACAAAGAAGTATCACTTCCCACGGTCAAAAGGGACATCCACAAAATGTGTAAAAACAAGAAAGGCAAGACAGGCCCTGGAGAACAGGGAGCCTTGTTATGCTGATGGGCGGGATGTAAATTGCCAACTGCCTCTCTGGAGGAGTGCATTGTGTTCCCTAAAACAAGTAAAGAACAGAGCTACAGAGCCAAGGGCACTTCCTGTCTGGGGAATATACCTTGGGAAAACTGAAAATCAAAAAGACACAGCCACCCCAAAATTTAGGGCTGCACTGCTTACAAGGACCTCAACTTGGGTACACCTTAAATATCCCAGGAAATATAAAAATGGTTCAAAAAATTGTGGTACTTACGTACGATGGAATATCCCTCAGCCATGAAATCAATGTCATAAGACCAGTAGCAGCAAAATGGGTGGATTCAGGTACGATGATTCTAAGTGAAATAAGTCACAGAGAAAAAGAAACTTATCATAAGATATCACTTATGAAGATCCTGTAAACATGGCTACACTTGAACTGAGTTAGGAAAGAGAACAGTGTCTCACATTTAGAAAACACTCTTATGCCTGCTTAAGGGGGAAGGAGAGGTGGGGTGATGCATAAAACCAGAGTTTGATATAAGCACAGGTACCGTTCCAAAAACCAACTATGGAATAGACAAGACCTACACCTTCCTCAGTGAAAGGGACTCAAAACCCCATATTTCCCGCAGAGGAATATATCTGACTAGTAAGAATCTTAAAACCTATGTATTGATATGTCTCCGTAAGGGAATCAAGTGTGTCTAGACTGGGATAAATATGGCAGCGAGAATCAGCTCAAACCCACTATAAAAAGGAATTTCAAAAATAAAACAAAAAAACTGGGAAATTCTTTACAATTCCTTCAGGGTCTCTGATGAAACCTGAAATGACCCTATCTACAATGACAGCTGGATGTGGCATAAGGCTGGACACTTGGGACTGAGAGGATTGGTGAGATTGGGTGAGCAAATGCAGACCCTTTAAAGCAATAATGCATGGCACACATTCCATGGGTCCCAACTCTCCAGGTTGAAGGGAATATTACTACAGATTTAACATGTACGGGAATCCTAGAGAACGGACACACTGTGAATACGAAAGGTTTCTAAAACTCAACGAATAGTCCCTCTCCTGGTGCTCCGGTTTGACTTTCCATCTGCTTTATTATCAACCTCCCAACTTGGAGAGACAGCCCCTTTAACCTCCTGGTTCGCACAGGTTGCCAATTTGGCAGAGGATGAAAGGGAAGAGGGAGAACCAATGAGAGAGTAGCTGTTAGGCATTTGGACGGGCACATATCACTGTAATTTCCCGGCAGGAAGAAGAATTAACCAAAGTCTCAGCCACCCACCGGGAATCAGTATAGATCCTGAACCAAAATTTTGGACTTGCGGTCAGCTCACCAAAAACGAGTTGAAAAATGGAGCTCAGGGGCACAGCAATTCACAAACTGGCCGAGTAATAAAGGACAACTATCGTCCAAAAATCTGTTGAGGGAAGGCAACGAGGCGGACTTGAAAGCGAGGCAGAATAGCAGGAAACAGATTTCAAGAGGTACGTTGGAATCGCCTTTAAAGCACAGGAAGAGGGGCAGAACTTCGACAATGATGCACTTGGCCAAAAAGGGCGTATGCGTTTTCTCCTGAATATATTCAGGAGAAAACGCATACGCCCTTTTTGGCCAAGCAAGCAAGCGGGCAATGCAAATCTGCACTACAAAGAAGTATCACTTCCCACCGGTCAAAAGGGACATCCACAAAATGTGTAAAAACCAGAAAGGCAAGACAGGCCCTGGAGAACAGGGAGCCTTGTTATGCTGATGGGCGGGATGTAAATTGCC
This sequence comes from Hyperoodon ampullatus, assembly GCF_949752795.1. Taxonomy (NCBI): domain Eukaryota; kingdom Metazoa; phylum Chordata; class Mammalia; order Artiodactyla; family Ziphiidae; genus Hyperoodon; species Hyperoodon ampullatus. The sequence continues at coordinate 416,240 of NW_027640773.1, forward strand.
AACTGCCTCTCTGGAGGAGTGCATTGTGTTCCCTAAAACAAGTAAAGAACAGAGCTACAGAGCCAAGGGCACTTCCAGTCTAGGGAATATACCTTGGGAAAACTGAAAATCAAAAAGACACAGCCACCCCAATATTTAGGGCTGCACTGCTTACAAGGACCTCAACTTGGGTACACCTTAAATATCCCAGGAAATATAAAAATGGTTCAAAAAATTGTGGTACTTACGTACGATGGAATATCCCTCAGCCATGAAATCAATGTCATAAGACCAGTAGCAGCAAAATGGGTGGATTCAGGTACGATGATTCTAAGTGAAATAAGTCACACAGAAAAAGAAACTTATCATAAGATATCACTTATGAAGATCCTGTAAACATGGCTACTCTTGAACTGAGTTAGGAAAGAGAACAGTGTCTCACATTTAGAAAACACTCTTATGCCTGCTTAAGGGGGAAGGAGAGGTGGGGTGATGCATAAAACCAGAGTTTGATATAAGCACAGGTACCGTTCCAAAAACCAACTATGGAATAGACAAGACCTACACCTTCCTCAGTGAAAGGGACTCAAAACCCCATATTTCCCGCAGAGGAATATATCTGACTAGTAAGAATCTTAAAACCTATGTATTGATATGTCTCCGTAAGGGAATCAAGTGTGTCTAGACTGGGATAAATATGGCAGCGAGAATCAGCTCAAACCCACTATAAAAAGGAATTTCAAAAATAAAACAAAAAAACTGGGAAATTCTTTACAATTCCTTCAGGGTCTCTGATGAAACCTGAAATGACCCTATCTACAATGACAGCTGGATGTGGCATAAGGCTGGACACTTGGGACTGAGAGGATTGGTGAGATTGGGTGAGCAAATGCAGACCCTTTAAAGCAATAATGCATGGCACACATTCCATGGGTCCCAACTCTCCAGGTTGAAGGGAATATTACTACAGATATAACATGTACGGGAATCCTAGAGAACGGACACACTGTGAATACGAAAGGTTTCTAAAACTCAACGAATAGTCCCTCTCCTGGTGCTCCGGTTTGACTTTCCATCTGCTTTATTATCAACCTCCCAACTTGGAGAGACAGCCCCTTTAACCTCCTGGTTCGCACAGGTTGCCAATTTGGCAGAGGATGAAAGGGAAGAGGGAGAACCAATGAGAGAGTAGCTGTTAGGCATTTGGACGGGCACATATCACTGTAATTTCCCGGCAGGAAGAAGAATTAACCAAAGTCTCAGCCACCCACCGGGAATCAGAATAGATCCTGAACCAAAATTTTGGACTTGCGGTCAGCTCACCAAAAACGAGTTGAAAAATGGAGCTCAGGGGCACAGCAATTCACAAACTGGCCGAGTAATAAAGGACAACTATCGTCCAAAAATCTGTTGAGGGAAGGCAACGAGGCGGACTTGAAAGCGAGGCAGAATAGCAGGAAACAGATTTCAAGAGGTACGTTGGAATCTCCTTTAAAGCACAGGAAGAGGGGCACAACTTCGACAATGATGCACTTGGCCAAAAAGGGCGTATGCGTTTTCTCCTGAATATATTCAGGAGAAAACGCATACGCCCTTTTTGGCCAAGCAAGCAAGCGGGCAATGCAAATCTGCGCTACAAAGAAGTATAACTTCCCACCCGTCAAAAGGGACATCCACAAAATGTGTAAAAACCAGAAAGGCAAGACAGGCCCTGGAGAACAGGGAGCCTTGTTATGCTGATGGGCGGGATGTAAATTGCCAACTGCCTCTCTGGAGGAGTGCATTGTGTTCCCTAAAACAAGTAAACAACAGAGCTACAGAGCCAAGGGCACTTCCAGTCTAGGGAATATACCTTGGGAAAACTGAAAATCAAAAAGACACAGCCACCCCAAAATTTAGGGCTGCACTGCTTACAAGGACCTCAACTTGGGTACACCTTAAATATCCCAGGAAATATAAAAATGGTTCAAAAAATTGTGGTACTTACGTACGATGGAATATCCCTCAGCCATGAAATCAATGTCATAAGACCAGTAGCAGCAAAATGGGTGGATTCAGGTACGATGATTCTAAGTGAAATAAGTCACACAGAAAAAGAAACTTATCATAAGATATCACTTATGAAGATCCTGTAAACATGGCTACTCTTGAACTGAGTTAGGAAAGAGAACAGTGTCTCACATTTAGAAAACACTCTTATGCCTGCTTAAGGGGGAAGGAGAGGTGGGGTGATGCATAAAACCAGAGTTTGATATAAGCACAGGTACCGTACCAAAAACCAGCTATGGAATAGCCAAGACCTACACCTTCCTCAGTGAAAGGGACTCAAAACCCCATATTTCCCGCAGAGGAATATATCTGACTAGTAAGAATCTTAAAACCTATGTATTGATATGTCTCCGTAAGGGAAACAAGTGTGTCTAGACTGGGATAAATATGGCAGCGAGAATCAGCTCAAACCCACAATAAAAAGGAATTTCAAAAATAAAACAAAAAAACTGGGAAATTCTTTACAATTCCTTCAAGGTCTCTTTTGAAACCTGAAATGACCCTATCTACAATGACAGCTGGATGTGGCATAAGGCTGGACACTTGGGACTGAGAGGATTGGTGAGATTGGGTGAGCAAATGCAGACCCTTTAAAGCAATAATGCATGGCACACTTTCCATTGGTCCCAACTCTCCAGGTTGAAGGGAATATTACTACAGATATAACATGTACGGGAATCCTAGAGAACGGACACACTGTGAATATGAAAGGTTTCTAAAACTCAACGAATAGTCCCTCTCCTGGTGCTCCGGTTTGACTTTCCATCTGCTTTATTATCAACCTCCCAACTTGGAGAGACAGCCCCTTTAACCTCCTGGTTCGCACAGGTTGCCAATTTGGCAGAGGATGAAAGGGAAGAGGGAGAACCAATGAGAGAGTAGCTGTTAGGCATTTGGACGGGCACATATCACTGTAATTTCCCGGCAGGAAGAAGAATTAACCAAAGTCTCAGCCACCCACCGGGAATCAGTATAGATCCTGAACCAAAATTTTGGACTTGCGGTCAGCTCACCAAAAACGAGTTGAAAAATGGAGCTCAGGGGCACAGCAATTCACAAACTGGCCGAGTAATAAAGGACAACTATCGTCCAAAAATCTGTTGAGGGAAGGCAACGAGGCGGACTTGAAAGCGAGGCAGAATAGCAGGAAACAGATTTCCAGAGGTACGTTGGAATCGCCTTTAAAGCACAGGAAGAGGGGCACAACTTCGACAATGATGCACTTGGCCAAAAAGGGCGTATGCGTTTTCTCCTGAATATATTCAGGAGAAAACGCATACGCCCTTTTTGGCCAAGCAAGCAAGCGGGCAATGCAAATCTGCACTACAAAGAAGTATCACTTCCCACCGGTCAAAAGGGACATCCACAAAATATGTAAAAACCAGAAAGGCAAGACAGGCCCTGGAGAACAGGGAGCCTTGTTATGCTGTTGGGCGGGATGTAAATTACCAACTGCCTCTCTGGAGGAGTGCATTGTGTTCCCTAAAACAAGTAAACAACAGAGCTACAAAGCCAAGGGCACTTCCAGTCTAGGGAATATACCTTGGGAAAACTGAAAATCAAAAAGACACAGCCACCCCAAAATTTAGGGCTGCACTGCTTAAAAGGACCTCAACTTGGGTACACCTTAAATATCCCAGGAAATATAAAAATGGTTCAAAAAATTGTGGTACTTACGTACGATGGAATATCCCTCAGCCATGAAATCAATGTCATAAGACCAGTAGCAGCAAAATGGGTGGATTCAGGTACGATGATTCTAAGTGAAATAAGTCACAGAGAAAAAGAAACTTATCATAAGATATCACTTATGAAGATCCTGTAAACATGGCTACACTTGAACTGAGTTAGGAAAGAGAACAGTGTCTCACATTTAGAAAACACTCTTATGCCTGCTTAAGGGGGAAGGAGAGGTGGGGTGATGCATAAAAGCAGAGTTTGATATAAGCACAGGTACCGTTCCAAAAACCAACTATGGAATAGACAAGACCTACACCTTCCTCAGTGAAAGGGACTCAAAACCCCATATTTCCCGCAGAGGAATATATCTGACTAGTAAGAATCTTAAAACCTATGTATTGATATGTCTCCGTAAGGGAATCAAGTGTGTCTAGACTGGGATAAATATGGCAGCGAGAATCAGCTCAAACGCACTATAAAAAGGAATTTCAAAAATAAAACAAAAAAACTGGGAAATTCTTTACAATTCCTTCAGGGTCTCTGATGAAACCTGAAATGACCCTATCTACAATGACAGCTGGATGTGGCATAAGGCTGGACACTTGGGACTGAGAGGATTGGTGAGATTGGGTGAGCAAATGCAGACCCTTTAAAGCAATAATGCATGGCACACATTCCATGGGTCCCAACTCTCCAGGTTGAAGGGAATATTACTACAGATATAACATGTACGGGAATCCTAGAGAACGGACACACTGTGAATACGAAAGGTTTCTAAAACTCAACGAATAGTCCCTCTCCTGGTGCTCCGGTTTGACTTTCCATCTGCTTTATTATCAACCTCCCAACTTGGAGAGACAGCCCCTTTAACCTCCTGGTTCGCACAGGTTGCCAATTTGGCAGAGGATGAAAGGGAAGAGGGAGAACCAATGAGAGAGTAGCTGTTAGGCATTTGGACGGGCACATATCACTGTAATTTCCCGGCAGGAAGAAGAATTAACCAAAGTCTCAGCCACCCACCGGGAATCAGTATAGATCCTGAACCAAAATTTTGGACTTGCGGTCAGCTCACCAAAAACGTGTTGAAAAATGGAGCTCAGGGGCACAGCAATTCACAAACTGGCCGAGTAATAAAGGACAACTATCGTCCAAAAATCTGTTGAGGGAAGGCAACGAGGCGGACTTGAAAGCGAGGCAGAATAGCAGGAAACAGATTTCCAGAGGTATGTTGGAATCGCCTTTAAAGCACAGGAAGAGGGGCACAACTTCGACAATGATGCACTTGGCCAAAAAGGGCGTATGCGTTTTCTCCTGAATATATTCAGGAGAAAACGCATACGCCCTTTTTGGCCAAGCAAGCAAGCGGGCAATGCAAATCTGCACTACAAAGAAGTATCACTTCCCACCGGTCAAAAGGGACATCCACAAAATGTGTAAAAACCAGAAAGGCAAGACAGGCCCTGGAGAACAGGGAGCCTTGTTATGCTGATGGGCGGGATGTAAATTGCCAACTGCCTCTCTGGAGGAGTGCATTGTGTTCCCTAAAACAAGTAAAGAACAGAGCTACAGAGCCAAGGGCACTTCCACTCTAGGGAATATACCTTGGGAAAACTGAAAATCAAAAAGACACAGCCACCCCAAAATTTAGGGCTGCACTGCTTACAAGGACCTCAACTTGGGTACACCTTAAATATCCCAGGAAATATAAAAATGGTTCAAAAAATTGTGGTACTTACGTACGATGGAATATCCCTCAGCCATGAAATCAATGTCATAAGACCAGTAGCAGCAAAATGGGTGGATTCAGGTACGATGATTCTAAGTGAAATAAGTCACAGAGAAAAAGAAACTTATCATAAGATATCACTTATGAAGATCCTGTAAACATGGCTACACTTGAACTGAGTTAGGAAAGAGAACAGTGTCTCACATTTAGAAAACACTCTTATGCCTGCTTAAGGGGGAAGGAGAGGTGGGGTGATGCATAAAACCAGAGTTTGATATAAGCACAGGTACCGTTCCAAAAACCAACTATGGAATAGACAAGACCTACACCTTCCTCAGTGAAAGGGACTCAAAACCCCATATTTCCCGCAGAGGAATATATCTGACTAGTAAGAATCTTAAAACCTATGTATTGATATGTCTCCGTAAGGGAATCAAGTGTGTCTAGACTGGGATAAATATGGCAGCGAGAATCAGCTCAAACCCACTATAAAAAGGAATTTCAAAAATAAAACAAAAAAACTGGGAAATTCTTTACAATTCCTTCAGGGTCTCTGATGAAACCTGAAATGACCCTATCTACAATGACAGCTGGATGTGGCATAAGGCTGGACACTTGGGACTGAGAGGATTGGTGAGATTGGGTGAGCAAATGCAGACCCTTTAAAGCAATAATGCATGGCACACATTCCATGGGTCCCAACTCTCCAGGTTGAAGGGAATATTACTACAGATATAACATGTACGGGAATCCTAGAGAACGGACACACTGTGAATACGAAAGGTTTCTAAAACTCAACGAATAGTCCCTCTCCTGGTGCTCCGGTTTGACTTTCCATCTGCTTTATTATCAACCTCTCAACTTGGAGAGACAGCCCCTTTAACCTCCTGGTTCGCACAGGTTGCCAATTTGGCAGAGGATGAAAGGGAAGAGGGAGAACCAATGAGAGAGTAGCTGTTAGGCATTTGGACGGGCACATATCACTGTAATTTCCCGGCAGGAAGAAGAATTAACCAAAGTCTCAGCCACCCACCGGGAATCAGTATAGATCCTGAACCAAAATTTTGGACTTGCGGTCAGCTCACCAAAAACGAGTTGAAAAATGGAGCTCAGGGGCACAGCAATTCACAAACTGGCCGAGTAATAAAGGACAACTATCGTCCAAAAATCTGTTGAGGGAAGGCAACGAGGCGGACTTGAAAGCGAGGCAGAATAGCAGGAAACAGATTTCAAGAGGTATGTTGGAATTGCCTTTAAAGCACAGGAAGAGGGGCACAACTTCGACAATGATGCACTTGGCCAAAAAGGGCGTATGCGTTTTCTCCTGAATATATTCAGGAGAAAACGCATACGCCCTTTTTGGCCAAGCAAGCAAGCGGGCAATGCAAATCTGCACTACAAAGAAGTATCACTTCCCACGGTCAAAAGGGACATCCACAAAATGTGTAAAAACCAGAAAGGCAAGACAGGCCCTGGAGAACAGGGAGCCTTGTTATGCTGATGGGCGGGATGTAAATTGCCAACTGCCTCTCTGGAGGAGTGCATTGTGTTCCCTAAAACAAGTAAAAAACAGAGCTACAGAGCCAAGGGCACTTCCAGTCTAGGGAATATACCTTGGGAAAACTGAAAATCAAAAAGACACAGCCACCCCAAAATTTAGGGCTGCACTGCTTAAAAGGACCTCAACTTGGGTACACCTTAAATATCCCAGGAAATATAAAAATGGTTCAAAAAATTGTGGTACTTACGTACGATGGAATATCCCTCAGCCATGAAATCAATGTCATAAGACCAGTAGCAGCAAAATGGGTGGATTCAGGTACGATGATTCTAAGTGAAATAAGTCACAGAGAAAAAGAAACTTATCATAAGATATCACTTATGAAGATCCTGTAAACATGGCTACACTTGAACTGAGTTAGGAAAGAGAACAGTGTCTCACATTTAGAAAACACTCTTATGCCTGCTTAAGGGGGAAGGAGAGGTGGGGTGATGCATAAAAGCAGAGTTTGATATAAGCACAGGTACCGTTCCAAAAACCAACTATGGAATAGACAAGACCTACACCTTCCTCAGTGAAAGGGACTCAAAACCCCATATTTCCCGCAGAGGAATATATCTGACTAGTAAGAATCTTAAAACCTATGTATTGATATGTCTCCGTAAGGGAATCAAGTGTGTCTAGACTGGGATAAATATGGCAGCGAGAATCAGCTCAAACGCACTATAAAAAGGAATTTCAAAAATAAAACAAAAAAACTGGGAAATTCTTTACAATTCCTTCAGGGTCTCTGATGAAACCTGAAATGACCCTATCTACAATGACAGCTGGATGTGGCATAAGGCTGGACACTTGGGACTGAGAGGATTGGTGAGATTGGGTGAGCAAATGCAGACCCTTTAAAGCAATAATGCATGGCACACATTCCATGGGTCCCAACTCTCCAGGTTGAAGGGAATATTACTACAGGTATAACATGTACGGGAATCCTAGAGAACGGACACACTGTGAATACGAAAGGTTTCTAAAACTCAACGAATAGTCCCTCTCCTGGTGCTCCGGTTTGACTTTCCATCTGCTTTATTATCAACCTCCCAACTTGGAGAGACAGCCCCTTTAACCTCCTGGTTCGCACAGGTTGCCAATTTGGCAGAGGATGAAAGGGAAGAGGGAGAACCAATGAGAGAGTAGCTGTTAGGCATTTGGACGGGCACATATCACTGTAATTTCCCGGCAGGAAGAAGAATTAACCAAAGTCTCAGCCACCCACCGGGAATCAGTATAGATCCTGAACCAAAATTTTGGACTTGCGGTCAGCTCACCAAAAACGTGTTGAAAAATGGAGCTCAGGGGCACAGCAATTCACAAACTGGCCGAGTAATAAAGGACAACTATCGTCCAAAAATCTGTTGAGGGAAGGCAACGAGGCGGACTTGAAAGCGAGGCAGAATAGCAGGAAACAGATTTCAAGAGGTATGTTGGAATCGCCTTTAAAGCACAGGAAGAGGGGCACAACTTCGACAATGATGCACTTGGCCAAAAAGGGCGTATGCGTTTTCTTCTGCATATATTCAGGAGAAAACGCATACGCCCTTTTTGGCCAAGCAAGCAAGCGGGCAATGCAAATCTGCACTACAAAGAAGTATCACTTCCCACCGGTCAAAAGGGACATCCACAAAATGTGTAAAAACCAGAAAGGCAAGACAGGCCCTGGAGAACAGGGAGCCTTGTTATGCTGATGGGCGGGATGTAAATTGCCAACTGCCTCTCTGGAGGAGTGCATTGTGTTCCCTAAAACAAGTAAACAACAGAGCTACAGAGCCAAGGGCACTTCCAGTCTAGGGAATATACCTTGGGAAAACTGAAAATCAAAAAGACACAGCCACCCCAAAATTTAGGGCTGCACTGCTTACAAGGACCTCAACTTGGGTACACCTTAAATATCCCAGGAAATATAAAAATGGTTCAAAAAATTGTGGTACTTACGTACGATGGAATATCCCTCAGCCATGAAATCAATGTCATAAGACCAGTAGCAGCAAAATGGGTGGATTCAGGTACGATGATTCTAAGTGAAATAAGTCACAGAGAAAAAGAAACTTATCATAAGATATCACTTATGAAGATCCTGTAAACATGGCTACACTTGAACTGAGTTAGGAAAGAGAACAGTGTCTCACATTTAGAAAACACTCTTATGCCTGCTTAAGGGGGAAGGAGAGGTGGGGTGATGCATAAAACCAGAGTTTGATATAAGCACAGGTACCGTTCCAAAAACCAACTATGGAATAGACAAGACCTACACCTTCCTCAGTGAAAGGGACTCAAAACCCCATATTTCCCGCAGAGGAATATATCTGACTAGTAAGAATCTTAAAACCTATGTATTGATATGTCTCCGTAAGGGAATCAAGTGTGTCTAGACTGGGATAAATATGGCAGCGAGAATCAGCTCAAACCCACTATAAAAAGGAATTTCAAAAATAAAACAAAAAAACTGGGAAATTCTTTACAATTCCTTCAGGGTCTCTGATGAAACCTGAAATGACCCTATCTACAATGACAGCTGGATGTGGCATAAGGCTGGACACTTGGGACTGAGAGGATTGGTGAGATTGGGTGAGCAAATGCAGACCCTTTAAAGCAATAATGCATGGCACACATTCCATGGGTCCCAACTCTCCAGGTTGAAGGGAATATTACTACAGATATAACATGTACGGGAATCCTAGAGAACGGACACACTGTGAATACGAAAGGTTTCTAAAACTCAACGAATAGTCCCTCTCCTGGTGCTCCGGTTTGACTTTCCATCTGCTTTATTATCAACCTCCCAACTTGGAGAGACAGCCCCTTTAACCTCCTGGTTCGCACAGGTTGCCAATTTGGCAGAGGATGAAAGGGAAGAGGGAGAACCAATGAGAGAGTAGCTGTTAGGCATTTGGACGGGCACATATCACTGTAATTTCCCGGCAGGAAGAAGAATTAACCAAAGTCTCAGCCACCCACCGGGAATCAGTATAGATCCTGAACCAAAATTTTGGACTTGCGGTCAGCTCACCAAAAACGAGTTGAAAAATGGAGCTCAGGGGCACAGCAATTCACAAACTGGCCGAGTAATAAAGGACAACTATCGTCCAAAAATCTGTTGAGGGAAGGCAACGAGGCGGACTTGAAAGCGAGGCAGAATAGCAGGAAACAGATTTCAAGAGGTACGTTGGAATCGCCTTTAAAGCACAGGAAGAGGGGCACAACTTCGACAATGATGCACTTGGCCAAAAAGGGCGTATGCGTTTTCTCCTGAATATATTCAGGAGAAAACGCATACGCCCTTTTTGGCCAAGCAAGCAAGCGGGCAATGCAAATCTGCACTACAGAGAAGTATCACTTCCCACCGGTCAAAAGGGACATCCACAAAATGTGTAAAAACCAGAAAGGCAAGACAGGCCCTGGAGAACAGGGAGCCTTGTTATGCTGATGGGCGGGATGTAAATTGCCAACTGCCTCTCTGGAGGAGTGCATTGTGTTCCCTAAAACAAGTAAAGAACAGAGCTACAGAGCCAAGGGCACTTCCAGTCTAGGGAATATACCTTGGGAAAACTGAAAATCAAAAAGACACAGCCACCCCAAAATTTAGGGCTGCACTGCTTACAAGGACCTCAACTTGGGTACACCTTAAATATCCCAGGAAATATAAAAATGGTTCAAAAAATTGTGGTACTTACGTACGATGGAATATCCCTCAGCCATGAAATCAATGTCATAAGACCAGTAGCAGCAAAATGGGTGGATTCAGGTACGATGATTCTAAGTGAAATAAGTCACAGAGAAAAAGAAACTTATCATAAGATATCACTTATGAAGATCCTGTAAACATGGCTACACTTGAACTGAGTTAGGAAAGAGAACAGTGTCTCACATTTAGAAAACACTCTTATGCCTGCTTAAGGGGGAAGGAGAGGTGGGGTGATGCATAAAAGCAGAGTTTGATATAAGCACAGGTACCGTTCCAAAAACCAACTATGGAATAGACAAGACCTACACCTTCCTCAGTGAAAGGGACTCAAAACCCCATATTTCCCGCAGAGGAATATATCTGACTAGTAAGAATCTTAAAACCTATGTATTGGTATGTCTCCGTAAGGGAATCAAGTGTGTCTAGACTGGGATAAATATGGCAGCGAGAATCAGCTCAAACCCACTACAAAAAGGAATTTCAAAAATAAAACACAAAAACTGGGAAATTCTTTACAATTCCTTCAGGGTCTCTGATGAAACCTGAAATGACCCTATCTACAATGACAGCTGGATGTGGCATAAGGCTGGACACTTGGGACTGAGAGGATTGGTGAGATTGGGTGAGCAAATGCAGACCCTTTAAAGCAATAATGCATGGCACACATTCCATGGGTCCCAACTCTCCAGGTTGAAGGGAATATTACTACAGATATAACATGTACGGGAATCCTAGAGAACGGACACACTGTGAATACGAAAGGTTTCTAAAACTCAACGAATAGTCCCTCTCCTGGTGCTCCGGTTTGACTTTCCATCTGCTTTATTATCAACCTCCCAACTTGGAGAGACAGCCCCTTTAACCTCCTGGTTCGCACAGGTTGCCAATTTGGCAGAGGATGAAAGGGAAGAGGGAGAACCAATGAGAGAGTAGCTGTTAGGCATTTGGACGGGCACATATCACTGTAATTTCCCGGCAGGAAGAAGAATTAACCAAAGTCTCAGCCACCCACCGGGAATCAGTATAGATCCTGAACCAAAATTTTGGACTTGCGGTCAGCTCACCAAAAACGAGTTGGAAAATGGAGCTCAGGGGCACAGCAATTCACAAACTGGCCGAGTAATAAAGGACAACTATCGTCCAAAAATCTGTTGAGGGAAGGCAACGAGGCGGACTTGAAAGCGAGGCAGAATAGCAGGAAACAGATTTCAAGAGGTACGTTGGAATCGCCTTTAAAGCACAGGAAGAGGGGCACAACTTCGACAATGATGCACTTGGCCAAAAAGGGCGTATGCGTTTTCTCCTGAATATATTCAGGAGAAAACGCATACGCCCTTTTTGGCCAAGCAAGCAAGCGGGCAATGCAAATCTGCACTACAGAGAAGTATCACTTCCCACCGGTCAAAAGGGACATCCACAAAATGTGTAAAAACCAGAAAGGCAAGACAGGCCCTGGAGAACAGGGAGCCTTGTTATGCTGATGGGCGGGATGTAAATTGCCAACTGCCTCTCTGGAGGAGTGCATTGTGTTCCCTAAAACAAGTAAACAACAGAGCTACAGAGCCAAGGGCACTTCCAGTCTAGGGAATATACCTTGGGAAAACTGAAAATCAAAAAGACACAGCCACCCCAAAATTTAGGGCTGCACTGCTTACAAGGACCTCAACTTGGGTACACCTTAAATATCCCAGGAAATATAAAAATGGTTCAAAAAATTGTGGTACTTACGTACGATGGAATATCCCTCAGCCATGAAATCAATGTCATAAGACCAGTAGCAGCAAAATGGGTGGATTCAGGTACGATGATTCTAAGTGAAATAAGTCACACAGAAAAAGAAACTTATCATAAGATATCACTTATGAAGATCCTGTAAACATGGCTACACTTGAACTGAGTTAGGAAAGAGAACAGTGTCTCACATTTAGAAAACACTCTTATGCCTGCTTAAGGGGGAAGGAGAGGTGGGGTGATGCATAAAACCAGAGTTTGATATAAGCACAGGTACCGTTCCAAAAACCAACTATGGAATAGACAAGACCTACACCTTCCTCAGTGAAAGGGACTCAAAACCCCATATTTCCCGCAGAGGAATATATCTGACTAGTAAGAATCTTAAAACCTATGTATTGATATGTCTCCGTAAGGGAATCAAGTGTGTCTAGACTGGGATAAATATGGCAGCGAGAATCAGCTCAAACCCACTATAAAAAGGAATTTCAAAAATAAAACAAAAAAACTGGGAAATTCTTTACAATTCCTTCAGGGTCTCTGATGAAACCTGAAATGACCCTATCTACAATGACAGCTGGATGTGGCATAAGGCTGGACACTTGGGACTGAGAGGATTGGTGAGATTGGGTGAGCAAATGCAGACCCTTTAAAGCAATAATGCATGGCACACATTCCATGGGTCCCAACTCTCCAGGTTGAAGGGAATATTACTACAGATATAACATGTACGGGAATCCTAGAGAACGGACACACTGTGAATACGAAAGGTTTCTAAAACTCAACGAATAGTCCCTCTCCTGGTGCTCCGGTTTGACTTTCCATCTGCTTTATTATCAACCTCCCAACTTGGAGAGACAGCCCCTTTAACCTCCTGGTTCGCACAGGTTGCCAATTTGGCAGAGGATGAAAGGGAAGAGGGAGAACCAATGAGAGAGTAGCTGTTAGGCATTTGGACGGGCACATATCACTGTAATTTCCCGGCAGGAAGAAGAATTAACCAAAGTCTCAGCCACCCACCGGGAATCAGTATAGATCCTGAACCAAAATTTTGGACTTGCGGTCAGCTCACCAAAAACGAGTTGAAAAATGGAGCTCAGGGGCACAGCAATTCACAAACTGGCCGAGTAATAAAGGACAACTATCGTCCAAAAATCTGTTGAGGGAAGGCAACGAGGCGGACTTGAAAGCGAGGCAGAATAGCAGGAAACAGATTTCAAGAGGTACGTTGGAATCGCCTTTAAAGCACAGGAAGAGGGGCACAACTTCGACAATGATGCACTTGGCCAAAAAGGGCGTATGCGTTTTCTCCTGAATATATTCAGGAGAAAACGCATACGCCCTTTTTGGCCAAGCAAGCAAGCGGGCAATGCAAATCTGCACTACAGAGAAGTATCACTTCCCACCGGTCAAAAGGGACATCCACAAAATGTGTAAAAACCAGAAAGGCAAGACAGGCCCTGGAGAACAGGGAGCCTTGTTATGCTGATGGGCGGGATGTAAATTGCCAACTGCCTCTCTGGAGGAGTGCATTGTGTTCCCTAAAACAAGTAAAGAACAGAGCTACAGAGCCAAGGGCACTTCCAGTCTAGGGAATATACCTTGGGAAAACTGAAAATCAAAAAGACACAGCCACCCCAAAATTTAGGGCTGCACTGCTTACAAGGACCTCAACTTGGGTACACCTTAAATATCCCAGGAAATATAAAAATGGTTCAAAAAATTGTGGTACTTACGTACGATGGAATATCCCTCAGCCATGAAATCAATGTCATAAGACCAGTAGCAGCAAAATGGGTGGATTCAGGTACGATGATTCTAAGTGAAATAAGTCACAGAGAAAAAGAAACTTATCATAAGATATCACTTATGAAGATCCTGTAAACATGGCTACACTTGAACTGAGTTAGGAAAGAGAACAGTGTCTCACATTTAGAAAACACTCTTATGCCTGCTTAAGGGGGAAGGAGAGGTGGGGTGATGCATAAAACCAGAGTTTGATATAAGCACAGGTACCGTTCCAAAAACCAACTATGGAATAGACAAGACCTACACCTTCCTCAGTGAAAGGGACTCAAAACCCCATATTTCCCGCAGAGGAATATATCTGACTAGTAAGAATCTTAAAACCTATGTATTGGTATGTCTCCGTAAGGGAATCAAGTGTGTCTAGACTGGGATAAATATGGCAGCGAGAATCAGCTCAAACCCACTATAAAAAGGAATTTCAAAAATAAAACAAAAAAACTGGGAAATTCTTTACAATTCCTTCAGGGTCTCTGATGAAACCTGAAATGACCCTATCTACAATGACAGCTGGATGTGGCATAAGGCTGGACACTTGGGACTGAGAGGATTGGTGAGATTGGGTGAGCAAATGCAGACCCTTTAAAGCAATAATGCATGGCACACATTCCATGGGTCCCAACTCTCCAGGTTGAAGGGAATATTACTACAGATATAACATGTACGGGAATCCTAGAGAACGGACACACTGTGAATACGAAAGGTTTCTAAAACTCAACGAATAGTCCCTCTCCTGGTGCTCCGGTTTGACTTTCCATCTGCTTTATTATCAACCTCCCAACTTGGAGAGACAGCCCCTTTAACCTCCTGGTTCGCACAGGTTGCCAATTTGGCAGAGGATGAAAGGGAAGAGGGAGAACCAATGAGAGAGTAGCTGTTAGGCATTTGGACGGGCACATATCACTGTAATTTCCCGGCAGGAAGAAGAATTAACCAAAGTCTCAGCCACCCACCGGGAATCAGTATAGATCCTGAACCAAAATTTTGGACTTGCGGTCAGCTCACCAAAAACGAGTTGAAAAATGGAGCTCAGGGGCACAGCAATTCACAAACTGGCCGAGTAATAAAGGACAACTATCGTCCAAAAATCTGTTGAGGGAAGGCAACGAGGCGGACTTGAAAGCGAGGCAGAATAGCAGGAAACAGATTTCCAGAGGTACGTTGGAATCGCCTTTAAAGCACAGGAAGAGGGGCACAACTTCGACAATGATGCACTTGGCCAAAAAGGGCGTATGCGTTTTCTCCTGAATATATTCAGGAGAAAACGCATACGCCCTTTTTGGCCAAGCAAGCAAGCGGGCAATGCAAATCTGAACTACA
This sequence comes from Hyperoodon ampullatus, assembly GCF_949752795.1. Lineage (NCBI taxonomy): Eukaryota > Metazoa > Chordata > Mammalia > Artiodactyla > Ziphiidae > Hyperoodon > Hyperoodon ampullatus. The sequence goes on from NW_027640773.1 coordinate 431,768, forward strand.
GAGAAGTATCACTTACCACCGGTCAAAAGGGACATCCACAAAATGTGTAAAAACCAGAAAGGCAAGACAGGCCCTGGAGAACAGGGAGCCTTGTTATGCTGATGGGCGGGATGTAAATTGCCAACTGCCTCTCTGGAGGAGTGCATTGTGTTCCCTAAAACAAGTAAACAACAGAGCTACAGAGCCAAGGGCACTTCCAGTCTAGGGAATATACCTTGGGAAAACTGAAAATCAAAAAGACACAGCCACCCCAAAATTTAGGGCTGCACTGCTTACAAGGACCTCAACTTGGGTACACCTTAAATATCCCAGGAAATATAAAAATGGTTCAAAAAATTGTGGTACTTACGTACGATGGAATATCCCTCAGCCATGAAATCAATGTCATAAGACCAGTAGCAGCAAAATGGGTGGATTCAGGTACGATGATTATAAGTGAAATAAGTCACACAGAAAAAGAAACTTATCATAAGATATCACTTATGAAGATCCTGTAAACATGGCTACACTTGAACTGAGTTAGGAAAGAGAGCAGTGTCTCACATTTAGAAAACACTCTTATGCCTGCTTAAGGGGGAAGGAGAGGTGGGGTGATGCATAAAACCAGAGTTTGATATAAGCACAGGTACCGTTCCAAAAACCAACTATGGAATAGACAAGACCTACACCTTCCTCAGTGAAAGGGACTCAAAACCCCATATTTCCCGCAGAGGAATATATCTGACTAGTAAGAATCTTAAAACCTATGTATTGATATGTCTCCGTAAGGGAATCAAGTGTGTCTAGACTGGGATAAATATGGCAGCGAGAATCAGCTCAAACCCACTATAAAAAGGAATTTCAAAAATAAAACAAAAAAACTGGGAAATTCTTTACAATTCCTTCAGGTTCTCTGATGAAACCTGAAATGACCCTATCTACAATGACAGCTGGATGTGGCATAAGGCTGGACACTTGGGACTGAGAGGATTGGTGAGATTGGGTGAGCAAATGCAGACCCTTTAAAGCAATAATGCATGGCACACATTCCATGGGTCCCAACTCTCCAGGTTGAAGGGAATATTACTATAGATATAACATGTACGGGAATCCTAGAGAACGGACACACTGTGAATACGAAAGGTTTCTAAAACTCAACGAATAGTCCCTCTCCTGGTGCTCCGGTTTGACTTTCCATCTGCTTTATTATCAACCTCCCAACTTGGAGAGACAGCCCCTTTAACCTCCTGGTTCGCACAGGTTGCCAATTTGGCAGAGGATGAAAGGGAAGAGGGAGAACCAATGAGAGAGTAGCTGTTAGGCATTTGGACGGGCACATATCACTGTAATTTCCCGGCAGGAAGAAGAATTAACCAAAGTCTCAGCCACCCACCGGGAATCAGTATAGATCCTGAACCAAAATTTTGGACTTGCGGTCAGCTCACCAAAAACGAGTTGAAAAATGGAGCTCAGGGGCACAGCAATTCACAAACTGGCCGAGTAATAAAGGACAACTATCGTCCAAAAATCTGTTGAGGGAAGGCAACGAGGCGGACTTGAAAGCGAGGCAGAATAGCAGGAAACAGATTTCAAGAGGTATGTTGGAATTGCCTTTAAAGCACAGGAAGAGGGGCACAACTTCGACAATGATGCACTTGGCCAAAAAGGGCGTATGCGTTTTCTCCTGAATATATTCAGGAGAAAACGCATACGCCCTTTTTGGCCAAGCAAGCAAGCGGGCAATGCAAATCTGCACTACAAAGAAGTATCACTTCCCACGGTCAAAAGGGACATCCACAAAATGTGTAAAAACCAGAAAGGCAAGACAGGCCCTGGAGAACAGGGAGCCTTGTTATGCTGATGGGCGGGATGTAAATTGCCAACTGCCTCTCTGGAGGAGTGCATTGTGTTCCCTAAAACAAGTAAAGAACAGAGCTACAGAGCCAAGGGCACTTCCACTCTTGGGAATATACCTTGGGAAAACTGAAAATCAAAAAGACACAGCCACCCCAAAATTTAGGGCTGCACTGCTTACAAGGACCTCAACTTGGGTACACCTTAAATATCCCAGGAAATATAAAAATGGTTCAAAAAATTGTGGTACTTACGTACGATGGAATATCCCTCAGCCATGAAATCAATGTCATAAGACCAGTAGCAGCAAAATGGGTGGATTCAGGTACGATGATTCTAAGTGAAATAAGTCACAGAGAAAAAGAAACTTATCATAAGATATCACTTATGAAGATCCTGTAAACATGGCTACACTTGAACTGAGTTAGGAAAGAGAACAGTGTCTCACATTTAGAAAACACTCTTATGCCTGCTTAAGGGGGAAGGAGAGGTGGGGTGATGCATAAAACCAGAGTTTGATATAAGCACAGGTACCGTTCCAAAATCCAACTATGGAATAGACAAGACCTACACCTTCCTCAGTGAAAGGGACTCAAAACCCCATATTTCCCGCAGAGGAATATATCTGACTAGTAAGAATCTTAAAACCTATGTATTGATATGTCTCCGTAAGGGAATCAAGTGTGTCTAGACTGGGATAAATATGGCAGCGAGAATCAGCTCAAACCCACTATAAAAAGGAATTTCAAAAATAAAACAAAAAAACTGGGAAATTCTTTACAATTCCTTCAGGGTCTCTGATGAAACCTGAAATGACCCTATCTACAATGACAGCTGGATGTGGCATAAGGCTGGACACTTGGGACTGAGAGGATTGGTGAGATTGGGTGAGCAAATGCAGACCCTTTAAAGCAATAATGCATGGCACACATTCCATGGGTCCCAACTCTCCAGGTTGAAGGGAATATTACTACAGATATAACATGTACGGGAATCCTAGAGAACGGACACACTGTGAATACGAAAGGTTTCTAAAACTCAACGAATAGTCCCTCTCCTGGTGCTCCGGTTTGACTTTCCATCTGCTTTATTATCAACCTCTCAACTTGGAGAGACAGCCCCTTTAACCTCCTGGTTCGCACAGGTTGCCAATTTGGCAGAGGATGAAAGGGAAGAGGGAGAACCAATGAGAGAGTAGCTGTTAGGCATTTGGACGGGCACATATCACTGTAATTTCCCGGCAGGAAGAAGAATTAACCAAAGTCTCAGCCACCCACCGGGAATCAGTATAGATCCTGAACCAAAATTTTGGACTTGCGGTCAGCTCACCAAAAACGAGTTGAAAAATGGAGCTCAGGGGCACAGCAATTCACAAACTGGCCGAGTAATAAAGGACAACTATCGTCCAAAAATCTGTTGAGGGAAGGCAACGAGGCGGACTTGAAAGCGAGGCAGAATAGCAGGAAACAGATTTCAAGAGGTATGTTGGAATTGCCTTTAAAGCACAGGAAGAGGGGCACAACTTCGACAATGATGCACTTGGCCAAAAAGGGCGTATGCGTTTTCTCCTGAATATATTCAGGAGAAAACGCATACGCCCTTTTTGGCCAAGCAAGCAAGCGGGCAATGCAAATCTGCACTACAAAGAAGTATCACTTCCCACGGTCAAAAGGGACATCCACAAAATGTGTAAAAACCAGAAAGGCAAGACAGGCCCTGGAGAACAGGGAGCCTTGTTATGCTGATGGGCGGGATGTAAATTGCCAACTGCCTCTCTGGAGGAGTGCATTGTGTTCCCTAAAACAAGTAAAGAACAGAGCTACAGAGCCAAGGGCACTTCCAGTCTGGGGAATATACCTTGGGAAAACTGAAAATCAAAAAGACACAGCCACCCCAAAATTTAGGGCTGCACTGCTTACAAGGACCTCAACTTGGGTACACCTTAAATATCCCAGGAAATATAAAAATGGTTCAAAAAATTGTGGTACTTACGTATGATGGAATATCCCTCAGCCATGAAATCAATGTCATAAGACCAGTAGCAGCAAAATGGGTGGATTCAGGTACGATGATTCTAAGTGAAATAAGTCACACAGAAAAAGAAACTTATCATAAGATATCACTTATGAAGATCCTGTAAACATGGCTACTCTTGAACTGAGTTAGGAAAGAGAACAGTGTCTCACATTTAGAAAACACTCTTATGCCTGCTTAAGGGGGAAGGAGAGGTGGGGTGATGCATAAAACCAGAGTTTGATATAAGCACAGGTACCGTTCCAAAAACCAACTATGGAATAGACAAGACCTACACCTTCCTCAGTGAAAGGGACTCAAAACCCCATATTTCCCGCAGAGGAATATATCTGACTAGTAAGAATCTTAAAACCTATGTATTGATATGTCTCCGTAAGGGAATCAAGTGTGTCTAGACTGGGATAAATATGGCAGCGAGAATCAGCTCAAACCCACTATAAAAAGGAATTTCAAAAATAAAACAAAAAAACTGGGAAATTCTTTACAATTCCTTCAGGGTCTCTGATGAAACCTGAAATGACCCTATCTACAATGACAGCTGGATGTGGCATAAGGCTGGACACTTGGGACTGAGAGGATTGGTGAGATTGGGTGAGCAAATGCAGACCCTTTAAAGCAATAATGCATGGCACACATTCCATGGGTCCCAACTCTCCAGGTTGAAGGGAATATTACTACAGATATAACATGTACGGGAATCCTAGAGAACGGACACACTGTGAATACGAAAGGTTTCTAAAACTCAACGAATAGTCCCTCTCCTGGTGCTCCGGTTTGACTTTCCATCTGCTTTATTATCAACCTCCCAACTTGGAGAGACAGCCCCTTTAACCTCCTGGTTCGCACAGGTTGCCAATTTGGCAGAGGATGAAAGGGAAGAGGGAGAACCAATGAGAGAGTAGCTGTTAGGCATTTGGACGGGCACATATCACTGTAATTTCCCGGCAGGAAGAAGAATTAACCAAAGTCTCAGCCACCCACCGGGAATCAGTATAGATCCTGAACCAAAATTTTGGACTTGCGGTCAGCTCACCAAAAACGTGTTGAAAAATGGAGCTCAGGGGCACAGCAATTCACAAACTGGCCGAGTAATAAAGGACAACTATCGTCCAAAAATCTGTTGAGGGAAGGCAACGAGGCGGACTTGAAAGCGAGGCAGAATAGCAGGAAACAGATTTCAAGAGGTATGTTGGAATCGCCTTTAAAGCACAGGAAGAGGGGCACAACTTCGACAATGATGCACTTGGCCAAAAAGAGCGTATGCGTTTTCTCCTGAATATATTCAGGAGAAAACGCATACGCCCTTTTTGGCCAAGCAAGCAAGCGGGCAATGCAAATCTGCACTACAAAGAAGTATCACTTCCCACCGGTCAAAAGGGACATCCACAAAATGTGTAAAAACCAGAAAGGCAAGACAGGCCCTGGAGAACAGGGAGCCTTGTTATGCTGATGGGCGGGATGTAAATTGCCAACTGCCTCTCTGGAGGAGTGCATTGTGTTCCCTAAAACAAGTAAAGAACAGAGCTACACAGCCAAGGGCACTTCCAGTCTGGGGAATATACCTTGGGAAAACTGAAAATCAAAAAGACACAGCCACCCCAAAATTTAGGGCTGCACTGCTTACAAGGACCTCAACTTGGGTACACCTTAAATATCCCAGGAAATATAAAAATGGTTCAAAAAATTGTGGTACTTACGTACGATGGAATATCCCTCAGCCATGAAATCAATGTCATAAGACCAGTAGCAGCAAAATGGGTGGATTCAGGTACGATGATTCTAAGTGAAATAAGTCACAGAGAAAAAGAAACTTATCATAAGATATCACTTATGAAGATCCTGTAAACATGGCTACACTTGAACTGAGTTAGGAAAGAGAACAGTGTCTCACATTTAGAAAACACTCTTATGCCTGCTTAAGGGGGAAGGAGAGGTGGGGTGATGCATAAAACCAGAGTTTGATATAAGCACAGGTACCGTTCCAAAAACCAACTATGGAATAGACAAGACCTACACCTTCCTCAGTGAAAGGGACTCAAAACCCCATATTTCCCGCAGAGGAATATATCTGACTAGTAAGAATCTTAAAACCTATGTATTGATATGTCTCCGTAAGGGAATCAAGTGTGTCTAGACTGGGATAAATATGGCAGCGAGAATCAGCTCAAACCCACTATAAAAAGGAATTTCAAAAATAAAACAAAAAAACTGGGAAATTCTTTACAATTCCTTCAGGGTCTCTGATGAAACCTGAAATGACCCTATCTACAATGACAGCTGGATGTGGCATAAGGCTGGACACTTGGGACTGAGAGAATTGGTGAGATTGGGTGAGCAAATGCAGACCCTTTAAAGCAATAATGCATGGCACACATTCCATGGGTCCCAACTCTCCAGGTTGAAGGGAATATTACTACAGATATAACATGTACGGGAATCCTAGAGAACGGACACACTGTGAATACGAAAGGTTTCTAAAACTCAACGAATAGTCCCTCTCCTGGTGCTCCGGTTTGACTTTCCATCTGCTTTATTATCAACCTCTCAACTTGGAGAGACAGCCCCTTTAACCTCCTGGTTCGCACAGGTTGCCAATTTGGCAGAGGATGAAAGGGAAGAGGGAGAACCAATGAGAGAGTAGCTGTTAGGCATTTGGACGGGCACATATCACTGTAATTTCCTGGCAGGAAGAAGAATTAACCAAAGTCTCAGCCACCCACCGGGAATCAGTATAGATCCTGAACCAAAATTTTGGACTTGCGGTCAGCTCACCAAAAACGAGTTGAAAAATGGAGCTCAGGGGCACAGCAATTCACAAACTGGCCGAGTAATAAAGGACAACTATCGTCCAAAAATCTGTTGAGGGAAGGCAACGAGGCGGACTTGAAAGCGAGGCAGAATAGCAGGAAACAGATTTCAAGAGGTATGTTGGAATTGCCTTTAAAGCACAGGAAGAGGGGCACAACTTCGACAATGATGCACTTGGCCAAAAAGGGCGTATGCGTTTTCTCCTGAATATATTCAGGAGAAAACGCATACGCCCTTTTTGGCCAAGCAAGCAAGCGGGCAATGCAAATCTGCACTACAAAGAAGTATCACTTCCCACGGTCAAAAGGGACATCCACAAAATGTGTAAAAACCAGAAAGGCAAGACAGGCCCTGGAGAACAGGGAGCCTTGTTATGCTGATGGGCGGGATGTAAATTGCCAACTGCCTCTCTGGAGGAGTGCATTGTGTTCCCTAAAACAAGTAAAGAACAGAGCTACAGAGCCAAGGGCACTTCCAGTCTGGGGAATATACCTTGGGAAAACTGAAAATCAAAAAGACACAGCCACCCCAAAATTTAGGGCTGCACTGCTTACAAGGACCTCAACTTGGGTACACCTAAAATATCCCAGGAAATATAAAAATGGTTCAAAAAATTGTGGTACTTACGTACGATGGAATATCCCTCAGCCATGAAATCAATGTCATAAGACCAGTAGCAGCAAAATGGGTGGATTCAGGTACGATGATTCTAAGTGAAATAAGTCACAGAGAAAAAGAAACTTATCATAAGATATCACTTATGAAGATCCTGTAAACATGGCTACACTTGAACTGAGTTAGGAAAGAGAACAGTGTCTCACATTTAGAAAACACTCTTATGCCTGCTTAAGGGGGAAGGAGAGGTGGGGTGATGCATAAAACCAGAGTTTGATATAAGCACAGGTACCGTTCCAAAAACCAACTATGGAATAGACAAGACCTACACCTTCCTCAGTGAAAGGGACTCAAAACCCCATATTTCCCGCAGAGGAATATATCTGACTAGTAAGAATCTTAAAACCTATGTATTGATATGTCTCCGTAAGGGAATCAAGTGTGTCTAGACTGGGATAAATATGGCAGCGAGAATCAGCTCAAACCCACTGTAAAAAGGAATTTCAAAAATAAAACAAAAAAACTGGGAAATTCTTTACAATTCCTTCAGGGTCTCTGATGAAACCTGAAATGACCCTATCTACAATGACAGCTGGATGTGGCATAAGGCTGGACACTTGGGACTGAGAGGATTGGTGAGATTGGGTGAGCAAATGCAGACCCTTTAAAGCAATAATGCATGGCACACATTCCATGGGTCCCAACTCTCCAGGTTGAAGGGAATATTACTACAGATTTAACATGTACGGGAATCCTAGAGAACGGACACACTGTGAATACGAAAGGTTTCTAAAACTCAACGAATAGTCCCTCTCCTGGTGCTCCGGTTTGACTTTCCATCTGCTTTATTATCAACCTCCCAACTTGGAGAGACAGCCCCTTTAACCTCCTGGTTCGCACAGGTTGCCAATTTGGCAGAGGATGAAAGGGAAGAGGGAGAACCAATGAGAGAGTAGCTGTTAGGCATTTGGACGGGCACATATCACTGTAATTTCCCGGCAGGAAGAAGAATTAACCAAAGTCTCAGCCACCCACCGGGAATCAGTATAGATCCTGAACCAAAATTTTGGACTTGCGGTCAGCTCACCAAAAACGAGTTGAAAAATGGAGCTCAGGGGCACAGCAATTCACAAACTGGCCGAGTAATAAAGGACAACTATCGTCCAAAAATCTGTTGAGGGAAGGCAACGAGGCGGACTTGAAAGCGAGGCAGAATAGCAGGAAACAGATTTCAAGAGGTACGTTGGAATCGCCTTTAAAGCACAGGAAGAGGGGCAGAACTTCGACAATGATGCACTTGGCCAAAAAGGGCGTATGCGTTTTATCCTGAATATATTCAGGAGAAAACGCATACGCCCTTTTTGGCCAAGCAAGCAAGCGGGCAATGCAAATCTGCACTACAAAGAAGTATCACTTCCCACCGGTCAAAAGGGACATCCACAAAATGTGTAAAAACCAGAAAGGCAAGACAGGCCCTGGAGAACAGGGAGCCTTGTTATGCTGATGGGCGGGATGTAAATTGCCAACTGCCTCTCTGGAGGAGTGCATTGTGTTCCCTAAAACAAGTAAACAACAGAGCTACAGAGCCAAGGGCACTTCCAGTCTAGGGAATATACCTTGGGAAAACTGAAAATCAAAAAGACACAGCCACCCCAAAATTTAGGGCTGCACTGCTTACAAGGACCTCAACTTGGGTACACCTTAAATATCCCAGGAAATATAAAAATGGTTCAAAAAATTGTGGTACTTACGTATGATGGAATATCCCTCAGCCATGAAATCAATGTCATAAGACCAGTAGCAGCAAAATGGGTGGATTCAGGTACGATGATTCTAAGTGAAATAAGTCACACAGAAAAAGAAACTTATCATAAGATATCACTTATGAAGATCCTGTAAACATGGCTACTCTTGAACTGAGTTAGGAAAGAGAACAGTGTCTCACATTTAGAAAACACTCTTATGCCTGCTTAAGGGGGAAGGAGAGGTGGGGTGATGCATAAAACCAGAGTTTGATATAAGCACAGGTACCGTTCCAAAAACCAACTATGGAATAGACAAGACCTACACCTTCCTCAGTGAAAGGGACTCAAAACCCCATATTTCCCGCAGAGGAATATATCTGACTAGTAAGAATCTTAAAACCTATGTATTGATATGTCTCCGTAAGGGAATCAAGTGTGTCTAGACTGGGATAAATATGGCAGCGAGAATCAGCTCAAACCCACTATAAAAAGGAATTTCAAAAATAAAACAAAAAAACTGGGAAATTCTTTACAATTCCTTCAGGGTCTCTGATGAAACCTGAAATGACCCTATCTACAATGACAGCTGGATGTGGCATAAGGCTGGACACTTGGGACTGAGAGGATTGGTGAGATTGGGTGAGCAAATGCAGACCCTTTAAAGCAATAATGCATGGCACACATTCCATGGGTCCCAACTCTCCAGGTTGAAGGGAATATTACTACAGATATAACATGTACGGGAATCCTAGAGAACGGACACACTGTGAATACGAAAGGTTTCTAAAACTCAACGAATAGTCCCTCTCCTGGTGCTCCGGTTTGACTTTCCATCTGCTTTATTATCAACCTCCCAACTTGGAGAGACAGCCCCTTTAACCTCCTGGTTCGCACAGGTTGCCAATTTGGCAGAGGATGAAAGGGAAGAGGGAGAACCAATGAGAGAGTAGCTGTTAGGCATTTGGACGGGCACATATCACTGTAATTTCCCGGCAGGAAGAAGAATTAACCAAAGTCTCAGCCACCCACCGGGAATCAGTATAGATCCTGAACCAAAATTTTGGACTTGCGGTCAGCTCACCAAAAACGTGTTGAAAAATGGAGCTCAGGGGCACAGCAATTCACAAACTGGCCGAGTAATAAAGGACAACTATCGTCCAAAAATCTGTTGAGGGAAGGCAACGAGGCGGACTTGAAAGCGAGGCAGAATAGCAGGAAACAGATTTCAAGAGGTATGTTGGAATCGCCTTTAAAGCACAGGAAGAGGGGCACAACTTCGACAATGATGCACTTGGCCAAAAAGGGCGTATGCGTTTTCTCCTGAATATATTCAGGAGAAAACGCATACGCCCTTTTTGGCCAAGCAAGCAAGCGGGCAATGCAAATCTGCACTACAAAGAAGTATCACTTCCCACGGTCAAAAGGGACATCCACAAAATGTGTAAAAACCAGAAAGGCCAGACAGGCCCTGGAGAACAGGGAGCCTTGTTATGCTGATGGGCGGGATGTAAATTGCCAACTGCCTCTCTGGAGGAGTGCATTGTGTTCCCTAAAACAAGTAAAGAACAGAGCTACAGAGCCAAGGGCACTTCCAGTCTGGGGAATATACCTTGGGAAAACTGAAAATCAAAAAGACACAGCCACCCCAAAATTTAGGGCTGCACTGCTTACAAGGACCTCAACTTGGGTACACCTTAAATATCCCAGGAAATATAAAAATGGTTCAAAAAATTGTGGTACTTACGTACGATGGAATATCCCTCAGCCATGAAATCAATGTCATAAGACCAGTAGCAGCAAAATGGGTGGATTCAGGTACGATGATTCTAAGTGAAATAAGTCACAGAGAAAAAGAAACTTATCATAAGATATCACTTATGAAGATCCTGTAAACATGGCTACACTTGAACTGAGTTAGGAAAGAGAACAGTGTCTCACATTTAGAAAACACTCTTATGCCTGCTTAAGGGGGAAGGAGAGGTGGGGTGATGCATAAAACCAGAGTTTGATATAAGCACAGGTACCGTTCCAAAAACCAACTATGGAATAGACAAGACCTACACCTTCCTCAGTGAAAGGGACTCAAAACCCCATATTTCCCGCAGAGGAATATATCTGACTAGTAAGAATCTTAAAACCTATGTATTGATATGTCTCCGTAAGGGAATCAAGTGTGTCTAGACTGGGATAAATATGGCAGCGAGAATCAGCTCAAACCCACTATAAAAAGGAATTTCAAAAATAAAACAAAAAAACTGGGAAATTCTTTACAATTCCTTCAGGGTCTCTGATGAAACCTGAAATGACCCTATCTACAATGACAGCTGGATGTGGCATAAGGCTGGACACTTGGGACTGAGAGGATTGGTGAGATTGGGTGAGCAAATGCAGACCCTTTAAAGCAATAATGCATGGCACACATTCCATGGGTCCCAACTCTCCAGGTTGAAGGGAATATTACTACAGATTTAACATGTACGGGAATCCTAGAGAACGGACACACTGTGAATACGAAAGGTTTCTAAAACTCAACGAATAGTCCCTCTCCTGGTGCTCCGGTTTGACTTTCCATCTGCTTTATTATCAACCTCCCAACTTGGAGAGACAGCCCCTTTAACCTCCTGGTTCGCACAGGTTGCCAATTTGGCAGAGGATGAAAGGGAAGAGGGAGAACCAATGAGAGAGTAGCTGTTAGGCATTTGGACGGGCACATATCACTGTAATTTCCCGGCAGGAAGAAGAATTAACCAAAGTCTCAGCCACCCACCGGGAATCAGTATAGATCCTGAACCAAAATTTTGGACTTGCGGTCAGCTCACCAAAAACGAGTTGAAAAATGGAGCTCAGGGGCACAGCAATTCACAAACTGGCCGAGTAATAAAGGACAACTATCGTCCAAAAATCTGTTGAGGGAAGGCAACGAGGCGGACTTGAAAGCGAGGCAGAATAGCAGGAAACAGATTTCAAGAGGTACGTTGGAATCGCCTTTAAAGCACAGGAAGAGGGGCAGAACTTCGACAATGATGCACTTGGCCAAAAAGGGCGTATGCGTTTTATCCTGAATATATTCAGGAGAAAACGCATACGCCCTTTTTGGCCAAGCAAGCAAGCGGGCAATGCAAATCTGCACTACAAAGAAGTATCACTTCCCACCGGTCAAAAGGGACATCCACAAAATGTGTAAAAACCAGAAAGGCAAGACAGGCCCTGGAGAACAGGGAGCCTTGTTATGCTGATGGGCGGGATGTAAATTGCCAACTGCCTCTCTGGAGGAGTGCATTGTGTTCCCTAAAACAAGTAAACAACAGAGCTACAGAGCCAAGGGCACTTCCAGTCTAGGGAATATACCTTGGGAAAACTGAAAATCAAAAAGACACAGCCACCCCAAAATTTAGGGCTGCACTGCTTACAAGGACCTCAACTTGGGTACACCTTAAATATCCCAGGAAATATAAAAATGGTTCAAAAAATTGTGGTACTTACGTACGATGGAATATCCCTCAGCCATGAAATCAATGTCATAAGACCAGTAGCAGCAAAATGGGTGGATTCAGGTACGATGATTCTAAGTGAAATAAGTCACACAGAAAAAGAAACTTATCATAAGATATCACTTATGAAGATCCTGTAAACATGGCTACTCTTGAACTGAGTTAGGAAAGAGAACAGTGTCTCACATTTAGAAAACACTCTTATGCCTGCTTAAGGGGGAAGGAGAGGTGGGGTGATGCATAAAACCAGAGTTTGATATAAGCACAGGTACCGTTCCAAAAACCAACTATGGAATAGACAAGACCTACACCTTCCTCAGTGAAAGGGACTCAAAACCCCATATTTCCCGCAGAGGAATATATCTGACTAGTAAGAATCTTAAAACCTATGTATTGATATGTCTCCGTAAGGGAATCAAGTGTGTCTAGACTGGGATAAATATGGCAGCGAGAATCAGCTCAAACCCACTATAAAAGGGAATTTCAAAAATAAAACAAAAAAACTGGGAAATTCTTTACAATTCCTTCAGGGTCTCTGATGAAACCTGAAATGACCCTATCTACAATGACAGCTGGATGTGGCATAAGGCTGGACACTTGGGACTGAGAGGATTGGTGAGATTGGATGAGCAAATGCAGACCCTTTAAAGCAATAATGCATGGCACACATTCCATGGGTCCCAACTCTCCAGGTTGAAGGGAATATTACTACAGATATAACATGTACGGGAATCCTAGAGAACGGACACACTGTGAATACGAAAGGTTTCTAAAACTCAACGAATAGTCCCTCTCCTGGTGCTCCGGTTTGACTTTCCATCTGCTTTATTATCAACCTCCCAACTTGGAGAGACAGCCCCTTTAACCTCCTGGATCGCACAGGTTGCCAATTTGGCAGAGGATGAAAGGGAAGAGGGAGAACCAATGAGAGAGTAGCTGTTAGGCATTTGGACGGGCACATATCACTGTAATTTCCCGGCAGGAAGAAGAATTAACCAAAGTCTCAGCCACCCACCGGGAATCAGTATAGATCCTGAACCAAAATTTTGGACTTGCGGTCAGCTCACCAAAAACGAGTTGAAAAATGGAGCTCAGGGGCACAGCAATTCACAAACTGGCCGAGTAATAAAGGACAACTATCGTCCAAAAATCTGTTGAGGGAAGGCAACGAGGCGGACTTGAAAGCGAGGCAGAATAGCAGGAAACAGATTTCAAGAGGTACGTTGGAATCGCCTTTAAAGCACAGGAAGAGGGGCACAACTTCGACAATGATGCACTTGGCCAAAAAGGGCGTATGCGTTTTCTCCTGAATATATTCAGGAGAAAACGCATACGCCCTTTTTGGCCAAGCAAGCAAGCGGGCAATGCAAATCTGCACTACAAAGAAGTATCACTTCCCACGGTCAAAAGGGACATCCACAAAATGTGTAAAAACCAGAAAGGCAAGACAGGCCCTGGAGAACAGGGAGCCTTGTTATGCTGATGGGCGGGATGTAAATTGCCAACTGCCTCTCTGGAGGAGTGCATTGTGTTCCCTAAAACAAGTAAAGAACAGAGCTACAGAGCCAAGGGCACTTCCAGTCTGGGGAATATACCTTGGGAAAACTGAAAATCAAAAAGACACAGCCACCCCAAAATTTAGGGCTGCACTGCTTACAAGGACCTCAACTTGGGTACACCTTAAATATCCCAGGAAATATAAAAATGGTTCAAAAAATTGTGGTACTTACGTACGATGGAATATCCCTCAGCCATGAAATCAATGTCATAAGACCAGTAGCAGCAAAATGGGTGGATTCAGGTACGATGATTCTAAGTGAAATAAGTCACAGAGAAAAAGAAACTTATCATAAGATATCACTTATGAAGATCCTGTAAACATGGCTACACTTGAACTGAGTTAGGAAAGAGAACAGTGTCTCACATTTAGAAAACACTCTTATGCCTGCTTAAGGGGGAAGGAGAGGTGGGGTGATGCATAAAACCAGAGTTTGATATAAGCACAGGTACCGTTCCAAAAACCAACTATGGAATAGACAAGACCTACACCGTCCTCAGTGAAAGGGACTCAAAACCCCATATTTCCCGCAGAGGAATATATCTGACTAGTAAGAATCTTAAAACCTATGTATTGATATGTCTCCGTAAGGGAATCAAGTGTGTCTAGACTGGGATAAATATGGCAGCGAGAATCAGCTCAAACCCACTATAAAAAGGAATTTCAAAAATAAAACAAAAAAACTGGGAAATTCTTTACAATTCCTTCAGGGTCTCTGATGAAACCTGAAATGACCCTATCTACAATGACAGCTGGATGTGGCATAAGGCTGGACACTTGGGACTGAGAGGATTGGTGAGATTGGGTGAGCAAATGCAGACCCTTTAAAGCAATAATGCATGGCACACATTCCATGGGTCCCAACTCTCCAGGTTGAAGGGAATATTACTACAGATATAACATGTACGGGAATCCTAGAGAACGGACACACTGTGAATACGAAAGGTTTCTAAAACTCAACGAATAGTCCCTCTCCTGGTGCTCCGGTTTGACTTTCCATCTGCTTTATTATCAACCTCTCAACTTGGAGAGACAGCCCCTTTAACCTCCTGGTTCGCACAGGTTGCCAATTTGGCAGAGGATGAAAGGGAAGAGGGAGAACCAATGAGAGAGTAGCTGTTAGGCATTTGGACGGGCACATATCACTGTAATTTCCCGGCAGGAAGAAGAATTAACCAAAGTCTCAGCCACCCACCGGGAATCAGTATAGATCCTGAACCAAAATTTTGGACTTGCGGTCAGCTCACCAAAAACGAGTTGAAAAATGGAGCTCAGGGGCACAGCAATTCACAAACTGGCCGAGTAATAAAGGACAACTATCGTCCAAAAATCTGTTGAGGGAAGGCAATGAGGCGGACTTGAAAGCGAGGCAGAATAGCAGGAAACAGATTTCAAGAGGTATGTTGGAATTGCCTTTAAAGCACAGGAAGAGGGGCACAACTTCGACAATGATGCACTTGGCCAAAAAGGGCGTATGCGTTTTCTCCTGAATATATTCAGGAGAAAACGCATACGCCCTTTTTGGCCAAGCAAGCAAGCGGGCAATGCAAATCTGCACTACAAAGAAGTATCACTTCCCACGGTCAAAAGGGACATCCACAAAATGTGTAAAAACCAGAAAGGCAAGACAGGCCCTGGAGAACAGGGAGCCTTGTTATGCTGATGGGCGGGATGTAAATTGCCAACTGCCTCTCTGGAGGAGTGCATTGTGTTCCCTAAAACAAGTAAAGAACAGAGCTACAGAGCCAAGGGCACTTCCAGTCTGGGGAATATACCTTGGGAAAACTGAAAATCAAAAAGACACAGCCACCCCAAAATTTAGGGCTGCACTGCTTACAAGGACCTCAACTTGGGTACACCTTAAATATCCCAGGAAATATAAAAATGGTTCAAAAAATTGTGGTACTTACGTACGATGGAATATCCCTCAGCCATGAAATCAATGTCATAAGACCAGTAGCAGCAAAATGGGTGGATTCAGGTACGATGATTCTAAGTGAAATAAGTCACACAGAAAAAGAAACTTATCATAAGATATCACTTATGAAGATCCTGTAAACATGGCTACTCTTGAACTGAGTTAGGAAAGAGAACAGTGTCTCACATTTAGAAAACACTCTTATGCCTGCTTAAGGGGGAAGGAGAGGTGGGGTGATGCATAAAACCAGAGTTTGATATAAGCACAGGTACCGTTCCAAAAACCAACTATGGAATAGACAAGACCTACACCTTCCTCAGTGAAAGGGACTCAAAACCCCATATTTCCCGCAGAGGAATATATCTGACTAGTAAGAATCTTAAAACCTATGTATTGATATGTCTCCGTAAGGGAATCAAGTGTGTCTAGACTGGGATAAATATGGCAGCGAGAATCAGCTCAAACCCACTATAAAAAGGAATTTCAAAAATAAAACAAAAAAACTGGGAAATTCTTTACAATTCCTTCAGGGTCTCTGATGAAACCTGAAATGACCCTATCTACAATGACAGCTGGATGTGGCATAAGGCTGGACACTTGGGACTGAGAGGATTGGTGAGATTGGGTGAGCAAATGCAGACCCTTTAAAGCAATAATGCATGGCACACATTCCATGGGTCCCAACTCTCCAGGTTGAAGGGAATATTACTACAGATATAACATGTACGGGAATCCTAGAGAACGGACACACTGTGAATACGAAAGGTTTCTAAAACTCAACGAATAGTCCCTCTCCTGGTGCTCCGGTTTGACTTTCCATCTGCTTTATTATCAACCTCCCAACTTGGAGAGACAGCCCCTTTAACCTCCTGGATCGCACAGGTTGCCAATTTGGCAGAGGATGAAAGGGAAGAGGGAGAACCAATGAGAGAGTAGCTGTTAGGCATTTGGACGGGCACATATCACTGTAATTTCCCGGCAGGAAGAAGAATTAACCAAAGTCTCAGCCACCCACCGGGAATCAGTATAGATCCTGAACCAAAATTTTGGACTTGCGGTCAGCTCACCAAAAACGAGTTGAAAAATGGAGCTCAGGGGCACAGCAATTCACAAACTGGCCGAGTAATAAAGGACAACTATCGTCCAAAAATCTGTTGAGGGAAGGCAACGAGGCGGACTTGAAAGCGAGGCAGAATAGCAGGAAACAGATTTCAAGAGGTACGTTGGAATCGCCTTTAAAGCACAGGAAGAGGGGCACAACTTCGACAATGATGCACTTGGCCAAAAAGGGCGTATGCGTTTTCTCCTGAATATATTCAGGAGAAAACGCATACGCCCTTTTTGGCCAAGCAAGCAAGCGGGCAATGCAAATCTGCACTACAAAGAAGTATCACTTCCCACGGTCAAAAGGGACATCCACAAAATGTGTAAAAACCAGAAAGGCAAGACAGGCCCTGGAGAACAGGGAGCCTTGTTATGCTGATGGGCGGGATGTAAATTGCCAACTGCCTCTCTGGAGGAGTGCATTGTGTTCCCTAAAACAAGTAAAGAACAGAGCTACAGAGCCAAGGGCACTTCCAGTCTGGGGAATATACCTTGGGAAAACTGAAAATCAAAAAGACACAGCCACCCCAAAATTTAGGGCTGCACTGCTTACAAGGACCTCAACTTGGGTACACCTTAAATATCCCAGGAAATATAAAAATGGTTCAAAAAATTGTGGTACTTACGTACGATGGAATATCCCTCAGCCATGAAATCAATGTCATAAGACCAGTAGCAGCAAAATGGGTGGATTCAGGTACGATGATTCTAAGTGAAATAAGTCACACAGAAAAAGAAACTTATCATAAGATATCACTTATGAAGATCCTGTAAACATGGCTACTCTTGAACTGAGTTAGGAAAGAGAACAGTGTCTCACATTTAGAAAACACTCTTATGCCTGCTTAAGGGGGAAGGAGAGGTGGGGTGATGCATAAAACCAGAGTTTGATATAAGCACAGGTACCGTTCCAAAAACCAACTATGGAATAGACAAGACCTACACCTTCCTCAGTGAAAGGGACTCAAAACCCCATATTTCCCGCAGAGGAATATATCTGACTAGTAAGAATCTTAAAACCTATGTATTGATATGTCTCCGTAAGGGAATCAAGTGTGTCTAGACTGGGATAAATATGGCAGCGAGAATCAGCTCAAACCCACTATAAAAAGGAATTTCAAAAATAAAACAAAAAAACTGGGAAATTCTTTACAATTCCTTCAGGGTCTCTGATGAAACCTGAAATGACCCTATCTACAATGACAGCTGGATGTGGCATAAGGCTGGACACTTGGGACTGAGAGGATTGGTGAGATTGGGTGAGCAAATGCAGACCCTTTAAAGCAATAATGCATGGCACACATTCCATGGGTCCCAACTCTCCAGGTTGAAGGGAATATTACTACAGATATAACATGTACGGGAATCCTAGAGAACGGACACACTGTGAATACGAAAGGTTTCTAAAACTCAACGAATAGTCCCTCTCCTGGTGCTCCGGTTTGACTTTCCATCTGCTTTATTATCAACCTCCCAACTTGGAGAGACAGCCCCTTTAACCTCCTGGTTCGCACAGGTTGCCAATTTGGCAGAGGATGAAAGGGAAGAGGGAGAACCAATGAGAGAGTAGCTGTTAGGCATTTGGACGGGCACATATCACTGTAATTTCCTGGAAGGAAGAAGAATTAACCAAAGTCTCAGCCACCCACCGGGAATCAGTATAGATCCTGAACCAAAATTTTGGACTTGCGGTCAGCTCACCAAAAACGTGTTGAAAAATGGAGCTCAGGGGCACAGCAATTCACAAACTGGCCGAGTAATAAAGGACAACTATCGTCCAAAAATCTGTTGAGGGAAGGCAAGGAGGCGAACTTGAAAGCGAGGCAGAATAGCAGGAAACAGATTTCAAGAGGTATGTTGGAATCGCCTTTAAAGCACAGGAAGAGGGGCACAACTTCGACAATGATGCACTTGGCCAAAAAGGGCGTATGCGTTTTCTCCTGAATATATTCAGGAGAAAACGCATACGCCCTTTTTGGCCAAGCAAGCAAGCGGGCAATGCAAATCTGCACTACAAAGAAGTATCACTTCCCACCGGTCAAAAGGGACATCCACAAAATGTGTAAAAACCAGAAAGGCAAGACAGGCCCTGGAGAACAGGGAGCCTTGTTATGCTGATGGGCGGGATGTAAATTGCCAACTGCCTCTCTGGAGGAGTGCATTGTGTTCCCTAAAACAAGTAAACAACAGAGCTACAGAGCCAAGGGCACTTCCAGTCTGGGGAATATACCTTGGGAAAACTGAAAATCAAAAAGACACAGCCACCCCAAAATTTAGGGCTGCACTGCTTACAAGGACCTCAACTTGGGTACACCTTAAATATCCCAGGAAATATAAAAATGGTTCAAAAAATTGTGGTACTTACGTACGATGGAATATCCCTCAGCCATGAAATCAATGTCATAAGACCAGTAGCAGCAAAATGGGTGGATTCAGGTACGATGATTCTAAGTGAAATAAGTCACAGAGAAAAAGAAACTTATCATAAGATATCACTTATGAAGATCCTGTAAACATGGCTACACTTGAACTGAGTTAGGAAAGAGAACAGTGTCTCACATTTAGAAAACACTCTTATGCCTGCTTAAGGGGGAAGGAGAGGTGGGGTGATGCATAAAACCAGAGTTTGATATAAGCACAGGTACCGTTCCAAAAACCAACTATGGAATAGACAAGACCTACACCTTCCTCAGTGAAAGGGACTCAAAACCCCATATTTCCCGCAGAGGAATATATCTGACTAGTAAGAATCTTAAAACCTATGTATTGATATGTCTCCGTAAGGGAATCAAGTGTGTCTAGACTGGGATAAATATGGCAGCGAGAATCAGCTCAAACCCACTATAAAAAGGAATTTCAAAAATAAAACAAAAAAACTGGGAAATTCTTTACAATTCCTTCAGGGTCTCTGATGAAACCTGAAATGACCCTATCTACAATGACAGCTGGATGTGGCATAAGGCTGGACACTTGGGACTGAGAGGATTGGTGAGATTGGGTGAGCAAATGCAGACCCTTTAAAGCAATAATGCATGGCACACATTCCATGGGTCCCAACTCTCCAGGTTGAAGGGAATATTACTACAGATATAACATGTACGGGAATCCTAGAGAACGGACACACTGTGAATACGAAAGGTTTCTAAAACTCAACGAATAGTCCCTCTCCTGGTGCTCCGGTTTGACTTTCCATCTGCTTTATTATCAACCTCCCAACTTGGAGAGACAGCCCCTTTAACCTCCTGGTTCGCACAGGTTGCCAATTTGGCAGAGGATGAAAGGGAAGAGGGAGAACCAATGAGAGAGTAGCTGTTAGGCATTTGGACGGGCACATATCACTGTAATTTCCCGGCAGGAAGAAGAATTAACCAAAGTCTCAGCCACCCACCGGGAATCAGTATAGATCCTGAACCAAAATTTTGGACTTGCGGTCAGCTCACCAAAAACGAGTTGAAAAATGGAGCTCAGGGGCACAGCAATTCACAAACTGGCCGAGTAATAAAGGACAACTATCGTCCAAAAATCTGTTGAGGGAAGGCAACGAGGCGGACTTGAAAGCGAGGCAGAATAGCAGGAAACAGATTTCAAGAGGTACGTTGGAATCGCCTTTAAAGCACAGGAAGAGGGGCACAACTTCGACAATGATGCACTTGGCCAAAAAGGGCGTATGCGTTTTCTCCTGAATATATTCAGGAGAAAACGCATACACCCTTTTTGGCCAAGCAAGCAAGCGGGCAATGCAAATCTGAACTACAAAGAAGTATCACTTCCCACCGGTCAAAAGGGACATCCACAAAATGTGTAAAAACCAGAAAGGCAAGACAGGCCCTGGAGAACAGGGAGCCTTGTTATGCTGATGGGCGGGATGTAAATTGCCAACTGCCTCTCTGGAGGAGTGCATTGTGTTCCCTAAAACAAGTAAACAACAGAGCTACAGAGCCAAGGGCACTTCCAGTCTAGGGAATATACCTTGGGAAAACTGAAAATCAAAAAGACACAGCCACCCCAAAATTTAGGGCTGCACTGCTTACAAGGACCTCAACTTGGGTACACCTTAAATATCCCAGGAAATATAAAAATGGTTCAAAAAATTGTGGTACTTACGTACGATGGAATATCCCTCAGCCATGAAATCAATGTCATAAGACCAGTAGCAGCAAAATGGGTGGATTCAGGTACGATGATTCTAAGTGAAATAAGTCACAGAGAAAAAGAAACTTATCATAAGATATCACTTATGAAGATCCTGTAAACATGGCTACACTTGAACTGAGTTAGGAAAGAGAACAGTGTCTCACATTTAGAAAACACTCTTATGCCTGCTTAAGGGGGAAGGAGAGGTGGGGTGATGCATAAAACCAGAGTTTGATATAAGCACAGGTACCGTTCCAAAAACCAACTATGGAATAGACAAGACCTACACCTTCCTCAGTGAAAGGGACTCAAAACCCCATATTTCCCGCAGAGGAATATATCTGACTAGTAAGAATCTTAAAACCTATGTATTGATATGTCTCCGTAAGGGAATCAAGTGTGTCTAGACTGGGATAAATATGGCAGCGAGAATCAGCTCAAACCCACTATAAAAAGGAATTTCAAAAATAAAACAAAAAAACTGGGAAATTCTTTACAATTCCTTCAGGGTCTCTGATGAAACCTGAAATGACCCTATCTACAATGACAGCTGGATGTGGCATAAGGCTGGACACTTGGGACTGAGAGGATTGGTGAGATTGGGTGAGCAAATGCAGACCCTTTAAAGCAATAATGCATGGCACACATTCCATGGGTCCCAACTCTCCAGGTTGAAGGGAATATTACTACAGATATAACATGTACGGGAATCCTAGAGAACGGACACACTGTGAATACGAAAGGTTTCTAAAACTCAACGAATAGTCCCTCTCCTGGTGCTCCGGTTTGACTTTCCATCTGCTTTATTATCAACCTCCCAACTTGGAGAGACAGCCCCTTTAACCTCCTGGTTCGCACAGGTTGCCAATATGGCAGAGGATGAAAGGGAAGAGGGAGAACCAATGAGAGAGTAGCTGTTAGGCATTTGGACGGGCACATATCACTGTAATTTCCCGGCAGGAAGAAGAATTAACCAAAGTCTCAGCCACCCACCGGGAATCAGTATAGATCCGGAACCAAAATTTTGGACTTGCGGTCAGCTCACCAAAAACGAGTTGAAAAATGGAGCTCAGGGGCACAGCAGTTCACAAACTGGCCGAGTAATAAAGGACAACTATCGTCCAAAAATCTGTTGAGGGAAGGCAACGAGGCGGACTTGAAAGCGAGGCAGAATAGCAGGAAACAGATTTCAAGAGGTACGTTGGAATCGCCTTTAAAGCACAGGAAGAGGGGCACAACTTCGACAATGATGCACTTGGCCAAAAAGGGCGTATGCGTTTTCTCCTGAATATATTCAGGAGAAAACGCATACGCCCTTTTTGGCCAAGCAAGCAAGCGGGCAATGCAAATCTGAACTACAAAGAAGTATCACTTCCCACCGGTCAAAAGGGACATCCACAAAATGTGTAAAAACCAGAAAGGCAAGACAGGCCCTGGACAACAGGGAGCCTTGTTATGCTGATGGGCGGGATGTAAATTGCCAACTGCCTCTCTGGAGGAGTGCATTGTGTTCCCTAAAACAAGTAAACAACAGAGCTACAGAGCCAAGGGCACTTCCAGTCTAGGGAATATACCTTGGGAAAACTGAAAATCAAAAAGACACAGCCACCCCAAAATTTAGGGCTGCACTGCTTACAAGGACCTCAACTTGGGTACACCTTAAATATCCCAGGAAATATAAAAATGGTTCAAAAAATTGTGGTACTTACGTACGATGGAATATCCCTCAGCCATGAAATCAATGTCATAAGACCAGTAGCAGCAAAATGGGTGGATTCAGGTACGATGATTCTAAGTGAAATAAGTCACACAGAAAAAGAAACTTATCATAAGATATCACTTATGAAGATCCTGTAAACATGGCTACACTTGAACTGAGTTAGGAAAGAGAACAGTGTCTCACATTTAGAAAACACTCTTATGCCTGCTTAAGGGGGAAGGAGAGGTGGGGTGATGCATAAAACCAGAGTTTGATATAAGCACAGGTACCGTTCCAAAAACCAACTATGGAATAGACAAGACCTACACCTTCCTCAGTGAAAGGGACTCAAAACCCCATATTTCCCGCAGAGGAATATATCTGACTAGTAAGAATCTTAAAACCTATGTATTGATATGTCTCCGTAAGGGAATCAAGTGTGTCTAGACTGGGATAAATATGGCAGCGAGAATCAGCTCAAACCCACTATAAAAAGGAATTTCAAAAATAAAACAAAAAAACTGGGAAATTCTTTACAATTCCTTCAGGGTCTCTGATGAAACCTGAAATGACCCTATCTACAATGACAGCTGGATGTGGCATAAGGCTGGACACTTGGGACTGAGAGGATTGGTGAGATTGGGTGAGCAAATGCAGACCCTTTAAAGCAATAATGCATGGCACACATTCCATGGGTCCCAACTCTCCAGGTTGAAGGGAATATTACTACAGATATAACATGTACGGGAATCCTAGAGAACGGACACACTGTGAATACGAAAGGTTTCTAAAACTCAACGAATAGTCCCTCTCCTGGTGCTCCGGTTTGACTTTCCATCTGCTTTATTATCAACCTCCCAACTTGGAGAGACAGCCCCTTTAACCTCCTGGTTCGCACAGGTTGCCAATATGGCAGAGGATGAAAGGGAAGAGGGAGAACCAATGAGAGAGTAGCTGTTAGGCATTTGGACGGGCACATATCACTGTAATTTCCCGGCAGGAAGAAGAATTAACCAAAGTCTCAGCCACCCACCGGGAATCAGTATAGATCCGGAACCAAAATTTTGGACTTGCGGTCAGCTCACCAAAAACGAGTTGAAAAATGGAGCTCAGGGGCACAGCAGTTCACAAACTGGCCGAGTAATAAAGGACAACTATCGTCCAAAAATCTGTTGAGGGAAGGCAACGAGGCGGACTTGAAAGCGAGGCAGAATAGCAGGAAACAGATTTCAAGAGGTACGTTGGAATCGCCTTTAAAGCACAGGAAGAGGGGCACAACTTCGACAATGATGCACTTGGCCAAAAAGGGCGTATGCGTTTTCTCCTGAATATATTCAGGAGAAAACGCATACGCCCTTTTTGGCCAAGCAAGCAAGCGGGCAATGCAAATCTGAACTACAAAGAAGTATCACTTCCCACCGGTCAAAAGGGACATCCACAAAATGTGTAAAAACCAGAAAGGCAAGACAGGCCCTGGAGAACAGGGAGCCTTGTTATGCTGATGGGCAGGATGTAAATTGCCAACTGCCTCTCTGGAGGAGTGCATTGTGTTCCCTAAAACAAGTAAACAACAGAGCTACAGAGCCAAGGGCACTTCCAGTCTAGGGAATATACCTTGGGAAAACTGAAAATCAAAAAGACACAGCCACCCCAAAATTTAGGGCTGCACTGCTTACAAGGACCTCAACTTGGGTACACCTTAAATATCCCAGGAAATATAAAAATGGTTCAAAAAATTGTGGTACTTACGTACGATGGAATATCCCTCAGCCATGAAATCAATGTCATAAGACCAGTAGCAGCAAAATGGGTGGATTCAGGTACGATGATTCTAAGTGAAATAAGTCACACAGAAAAAGAAACTTATCATAAGATATCACTTATGAAGATCCTGTAAACATGGCTACACTTGAACTGAGTTAGGAAAGAGAACAGTGTCTCACATTTAGAAAACACTCTTATGCCTGCTTAAGGGGGAAGGAGAGGTGGGGTGATGCATAAAACCAGAGTTTGATATAAGCACAGGTACCGTTCCAAAAACCAACTATGGAATAGACAAGACCTACACCTTCCTCAGTGAAAGGGACTCAAAACCCCATATTTCCCGCAGAGGAATATATCTGACTAGTAAGAATCTTAAAACCTATGTATTGATATGTCTCCGTAAGGGAATCAAGTGTGTCTAGACTGGGATAAATATGGCAGCGAGAATCAGCTCAAACCCACTATAAAAAGGAATTTCAAAAATAAAACAAAAAAACTGGGAAATTCTTTACAATTCCTTCAGGGTCTCTGATGAAACCTGAAATGACCCTATCTACAATGACAGCTGGATGTGGCATAAGGCTGGACACTTGGGACTGAGAGGATTGGTGAGATTGGGTGAGCAAATGCAGACCCTTTAAAGCAATAATGCATGGCACACATTCCATGGGTCCCAACTCTCCAGGTTGAAGGGAATATTACTACAGATATAACATGTACGGGAATCCTAGAGAACGGACACACTGTGAATACGAAAGGTTTCTAAAACTCAACGAATAGTCCCTCTCCTGGTGCTCCGGTTTGACTTTCCATCTGCTTTATTATCAACCTCCCAACTTGGAGAGACAGCCCCTTTAACCTCCTGGTTCGCACAGGTTGCCAATTTGGCAGAGGATGAAAGGGAAGAGGGAGAACCAATGAGAGAGTAGCTGTTAGGCATTTGGACGGGCACATATCACTGTAATTTCCTGGCAGGAAGAAGAATTAACCAAAGTCTCAGCCACCCACCGGGAATCAGTATAGATCCTGAACCAAAATTTTGGACTTGCGGTCAGCTCACCAAAAACGAGTTGAAAAATGGAGCTCAGGGGCACAGCAATTCACAAACTGGCCGAGTAATAAAGGACAACTATCGTCCAAAAATCTGTTGAGGGAAGGCAACGAGGCAGACTTGAAAGCGAGGCAGAATAGCAGGAAACAGATTTCAAGAGGTACGTTGGAATCGCCTTTAAAGCACAGGAAGAGGGCACAACTTCGACAATGATGCACTTGGCCTAAAAGGGCGTATGCGTTTTCTCCTGAATATATTCAGGAGAAAACGCGTACGCCCTTTTTGGCCAAGCAAGCAAGCGGGCAATGCAAATCTGCACTACAAAGAAGTATCACTTCCCACCGGTCAAAAGGGACATCCACAAAATGTGTAAAAACCAGAAAGGCAAGACAGGCCCTGGAGAACAGGGAGCCTTGTTATGCTGATGGGCGGGATGTAAATTGCCAACTGCCTCTCTGGAGGAGTGCATTGTGTTCCCTAAAACAAGTAAACAACAGAGCTACAGAGCCAAGGGCACTTCCAGTCTAGGGAATATACCTTGGGAAAACTGAAAATCAAAAAGACACAGCCACCCCAAAATTTAGGGCTGCACTGCTTACAAGGACCTCAACTTGGGTACACCTTAAATATCCCAGGAAATATAAAAATGGTTCAAAAAATTGTGGTACTTACGTACGATGGAATATCCCTCAGCCATGAAATCAATGTCATAAGACCAGTAGCAGCAAAATGAGTGGATTCAGGTACGATGATTCTAAGTGAAATAAGTCACAGAGAAAAAGAAACTTATCATAAGATATCACTTATGAAGATCCTGTAAACATGGCTACACTTGAACTGAGTTAGGAAAGAGAACAGTGTCTCACATTTAGAAAACACTCTTATGCCTGCTTAAGGGGGAAGGAGAGGTGGGGTGATGCATAAAACCAGAGTTTGATATAAGCACAGGTACCGTTCCAAAAACCAACTATGGAATAGACAAGACCTACACCTTCCTCAGTGAAAGGGACTCAAAACCCCATATTTCCCGCAGAGGAATATATCTGACTAGTAAGAATCTTAAAACCTATGTATTGATATGTCTCCATAAGGGAATCAAGTGTGTCTAGACTGGGATAAATATGGCAGTGAGAATCAGCTCAAACCCACTATAAAAAGGAATTTCAAAAATAAAACAAAAAAACTGGGAAATTCTTTACAATTCCTTCAGGGTCTCTGATGAAACCTGAAATGACCCTATCTACAATGACAGCTGGATGTGGCATAAGGCTGGACATTGGGACTGAGAGAATTGGTGAGATTTGGTGAGCAAATGCAGACCCTTTAAAGCAATAATGCATGGCACACATTCCATGGGTCCCAACTCTCGAGGTTGAAGGGAATATTACTACAGATATAACATGTACGGGAATCCTAGAGAACGGACACACTGTGAATACGAAAGGTTTCTAAAACTCAACGAATAGTCCCTCTCCTGGTGCTCCGGTTTGACTTTCCATCTGCTTTATTATCAACCTCCCAACTTGGAGAGACAGCCCCTTTAACCTCCTGGTTCGCACAGGTTGCCAATTTGGCAGAGGATGAAAGGGAAGAGGGAGAACCAATGAGAGAGTAGCTGTTAGGCATTTGGACGGGCACATATCACTGTAATTTCCCGGCAGGAAGAAGAATTAACCAAAGTCTCAGCCACCCACCGGGAATCAGTATAGATCCGGAACCAAAATTTTGGACTTGCGGTCAGCTCACCAAAAACGAGTTGAAAAATGGAGCTCAGGGGCACAGCAATTCACAAACTGGCCGAGTAATAAAGGACAACTATCGTCCAAAAATCTGTTGAGGGAAGGCAACGAGGCGGACTTGAAAGCGAGGCAGAATAGCAGGAAACAGATTTCCAGAGGTACGTTGGAATCGCCTTTAAAGCACAGGAAGAGGGGCACAACTTCGACAATGATGCACTTGGCCAAAAAGGGCGTATGCGTTTTCTCCTGAATATATTCAGGAGAAAACGCATACGCCCTTTTTGGCCAAGCAAGCAAGCGGGCAATGCAAATCTGCACTACAAAGAAGTATCACTTCCCACCGGTCAAAAGGGACATCCACAAAATGTGTAAAAACCAGAAAGGCAAGACAGGCCCTGGAGAACAGGGAGCCTTGTTATGCTGATGGGCGGGATGTAAATTGCCAACTGCCTCTCTGGAGGAGTGCATTGTGTTCCCTAAAACAAGTAAAGTACAGAGCTACAGAGCCAAGGGCACTTCCAGTCTAGGGAATATACCTTGGGAAAACTGAAAATAAATAAGGCAGAGCCACCCCAAAATTTAGGGCTGCACTGCTTACAAGGACCTCAACTTGGGTACACCTTAAATATCCCAGGAAATATAAAAATGGTTCAAAAAATTGTGGTACTTACGTACGATGGAATATCCCTCAGCCATGAAATCAATGTCATAAGACCAGTAGCAGCAAAATGGGTGGATTCAGGTACGATGATTCTAAGTGAAATAAGTCACAGAGAAAAAGAAACTTATCATAAGATATCACTTATGAAGATCCTGTAAACATGGCTACACTTGAACTGAGTTAGGAAAGAGAACAGTGTCTCACATTTAGAAAACACTCTTATGCCTGCTTAAGGGGGAAGGAGAGGTGGGGTGATGCATAAAACCAGAGTTTGATATAAGCACAGGTACCGTTCCAAAAACCAACTATGGAATAGACAAGACCTACACCTTCCTCAGTGAAAGGGACTCAAAACCCCATATTTCCCGCAGAGGAATATATCTGACTAGTAAGAATCTTAAAACCTATGTATTGATATGTCTCCGTAAGGGAATCAAGTGTGTCTAGACTGGGATAAATATGGCAGCGAGAATCAGCTCAAACCCACTATAAAAAGGAATTTCAAAAATAAAACAAAAAAACTGGGAAATTCTTTACAATTCCTTCAGGGTCTCTGATGAAACCTGAAATGACCCTATCTACAATGACAGCTGGATGTGGCATAAGGCTGGACACTTGGGACTGAGAGGATTGGTGAGATTGGGTGAGCAAATGCAGACCCTTTAAAGCAATAATGCATGGCACACATTCCATGGGTCCCAACTCTCCAGGTTGAAGGGAATATTACTACAGATATAACATGTACGGGAATCCAAGAGAACGGACACACTGTGAATACAAAAGGTTTCTAAAACTCAACGAATAGTCCCTCTCCTGGTGCTCCGGTTTGACTTTCCATCTGCTTTATTATCAACCTCCCAACTTGGAGAGACAGCCCCTTTAACCTCCTGGTTCGCACAGGTTGCCAATTTGGCAGAGGATGAAAGGGAAGAGGGAGAACCAATGAGAGAGTAGCTGTTAGGCATTTGGACGGGCACATATCACTGTAATTTCCCGGCAGGAAGAAGAATTAACCAAAGTCTCAGCCACCCACCGGGAATCAGTATAGATCCTGAACCAAAATTTTGGACTTGCGGTCAGCTCACCAAAAACGAGTTGAAAAATGGAGCTCAGGGGCACAGCAATTCACAAACTGGCCGAGTAATAAAGGACAACTATCGTCCAAAAATCTGTTGAGGGAAGGCAACGAGGCGGACTTGAAAGCGAGGCAGAATAGCAGGAAACAGATTTCCAGAGGTACGTTGGAATCGCCTTTAAAGCACAGGAAGAGGGGCACAACTTCGACAATGATGCACTTGGCCAAAAAGGGCGTATGCGTTTTCTCCTGAATATATTCAGGAGAAAACGCATACGCCCTTTTTGGCCAAGCAAGCAAGCGGGCAATGCAAATCTGCACTACAAAGAAGTATCACTTCCCACCGGTCAAAAGGGACATCCACAAAATGTGTAAAAACCAGAAAGGCAAGACAGGCCCTGGAGAACAGGGAGCCTTGTTATGCTGATGGGCGGGATGTAAATTGCCAACTGCCTCTCTGGAGGAGTGCATTGTGTTCCCTAAAACAAGTAAACAACAGAGCTACAGAGCCAAGGGCACTTCCAGTCTAGGGAATATACCTTGGGAAAACTGAAAATCAAAAAGACACAGCCACCCCAAAATTTAGGGCTGCACTGCTTACAAGGACCTCAACTTGGGTACACCTTAAATATCCCAGGAAATATAAAAATGGTTCAAAAAATTGTGGTACTTACGTACGATGGAATATCCCTCAGCCATGAAATCAATGTCATAAGACCAGTAGCAGCAAAATGGGTGGATTCAGGTACGATGATTCTAAGTGAAATAAGTCACACAGAAAAAGAAACTTATCATAAGATATCACTTATGAAGATCCTGTAAACATGGCTACACTTGAACTGAGTTAGGAAAGAGAACAGTGTCTCACATTTAGAAAACACTCTTATGCCTGCTTAAGGGGGAAGGAGAGGTGGGGTGATGCATAAAACCAGAGTTTGATATAAGCACAGGTACCGTTCCAAAAGCCAACTATGGAATAGACAAGACCTACACCTTCCTCAGTGAAAGGGACTCAAAACCCCATATTTCCCGCAGAGGAATATATCTGACTAGTAAGAATCTTAAAACCTATGTATTGGTATGTCTCCGTAAGGGAATCAAGTGTGTCTAGACTGGGATAAATATGGCAGCGAGAATCAGCTCAAACCCACTATAAAAAGGAATTTCAAAAATAAAACAAAAAAACTGGGAAATTCTTTACAATTCCTTCAGGGTCTCTGATGAAACCTGAAATGACCCTATCTACAATGACAGCTGGATGTGGCATAAGGCTGGACACTTGGGACTGAGAGGATTGGTGAGATTGGGTGAGCAAATGCAGACCCTTTAAAGCAATAATGCATGGCACACATTCCATGGGTCCCAACTCTCCAGGTTGAAGGGAATATTACTACAGATATAACATGTACGGGAATCCTAGAGAACGGACACACTGTGAATACGAAAGGTTTCTAAAACTCAACGAATAGTCCCTCTCCTGGTGCTCCGGTTTGACTTTCCATCTGCTTTATTATCAACCTCCCAACTTGGAGAGACAGCCCCTTTAACCTCCTGGTTCGCACAGGTTGCCAATTTGGCAGAGGATGAAAGGGAAGAGGGAGAACCAATGAGAGAGTAGCTGTTAGGCATTTGGACGGGCACATATCACTGTAATTTCCCGGCAGGAAGAAGAATTAACCAAAGTCTCAGCCACCCACCGGGAATCAGTATAGATCCTGAACCAAAATTTTGGACTTGCGGTCAGCTCACCAAAAACGAGTTGAAAAATGGAGCTCAGGGGCACAGCAATTCACAAACTGGCCGAGTAATAAAGGACAACTATCGTCCAAAAATCTGTTGAGGGAAGGCAACGAGGCGGACTTGAAAGCGAGGCAGAATAGCAGGAAACAGATTTCCAGAGGTACGTTGGGATCGCCTTTAAAACACAGGAAGAGGGGCACAACTTCGACAATGATGCACTTGGCCAAAAAGGGCGTATGCGTTTTCTCCTGAATATATTCAGGAGAAAACGCATACGCCCTTTTTGGCCAAGCAAGCAAGCGGGCAATGCAAATCTGCACTACAAAGAAGTATCACTTCCCACCGGTCAAAAGGGACATCCACAAAATGTGTAAAAACCAGAAAGGCAAGACAGGCCCTGGAGAACAGGGAGCCTTGTTATGCTGATGGGCGGGATGTAAATTGCCAACTGCCTCTCTGGAGGAGTGCATTGTGTTCCCTAAAACAAGTAAACAACAGAGCTACAGAGCCAAGGGCACTTCCAGTCTAGGGAATATACCTTGGGAAAACTGAAAATCAAAAAGACACAGCCACCCCAAAATTTAGGGCTGCACTGCTTACAAGGACCTCAACTTGGGTACACCTTAAATATCCCAGGAAATATAAAAATGGTTCAAAAAATTGTGGTACTTACGTACGATGGAATATCCCTCAGCCATGAAATCAATGTCATAAGACCAGTAGCAGCAAAATGGGTGGATTCAGGTACGATGATTCTAAGTGAAATAAGTCACACAGAAAAAGAAACTTATCATAAGATATCACTTATGAAGATCCTGTAAACATGGCTACACTTGAACTGAGTTAGGAAAGAGAACAGTGTCTCACATTTAGAAAACACTCTTATGCCTGCTTAAGGGGGAAGGAGAGGTGGGGTGATGCATAAAACCAGAGTTTGATATAAGCACAGGTACCGTTCCAAAAACCAACTATGGAATAGACAAGACCTACACCTTCCTCAGTGAAAGGGACTCAAAACCCCATATTTCCCGCAGAGGAATATATCTGACTAGTAAGAATCTTAAAACCTATGTATTGGTATGTCTCCGTAAGGGAATCAAGTGTGTCTAGACTGGGATAAATATGGCAGCGAGAATCAGCTCAAACCCACTATAAAAAGGAATTTCAAAAATAAAACAAAAAAACTGGGAAATTCTTTACAATTCCTTCAGGGTCTCTGATGAAACCTGAAATGACCCTATCTACAATGACAGCTGGATGTGGCATAAGGCTGGACACTTGGGACTGAGAGGATTGGTGAGATTGGGTGAGCAAATGCAGACCCTTTAAAGCAATAATGCATGGCACACATTCCATGGGTCCCAACTCTCCAGGTTGAAGGGAATATTACTAGAGATATAACATGTACGGGAATCCTAGAGAACGGACACACTGTGAATACGAAAGGTTTCTAAAACTCAACGAATAGTCCCTCTCCTGGTGCTCCGGTTTGACTTTCCATCTGCTTTATTATCAACCTCCCAACTTGGAGAGACAGCCCCTTTAACCTCCTGGTTCGCACAGGTTGCCAATTTGGCAGAGGATGAAAGGGAAGAGGGAGAACCAATGAGAGAGTAGCTGTTAGGCATTTGGACGGGCACATCTCACTGTAATTTCCCGGCAGGAAGAAGAATTAACCAAAGTCTCAGCCACCCACCGGGAATCAGTATAGATCCTGAACCAAAATTTTGGACTTGCGGTCAGCTCACCAAAAACGAGTTGAAAAATGGAGCTCAGGGGCACAGCAATTCACAAACTGGCCGAGTAATAAAGGACAACTATCATCCAAAAATCTGTTGAGGGAAGGCAACGAGGTGGACTTGAAAGCGAGGCAGAATAGCAGGAAACAGATTTCCAGAGGTACGTTGGAATCGCCTTTAAAGCACAGGAAGAGGGGCACAACTTCGACAATGATGCACTTGGCCAAAAAGGGCGTATGCGTTTTCTCCTGAATATATTCAGGAGAAAACGCATACGCCCTTTCTGGCCAAGCAAGCAAGCGGGCAATGAAAATCTGCACTACAAAGAAGTATCACTTCCCACCGGTCAAAAGGGACATCCACAAAATGTGTAAAAACCAGAAAGGCAAGACAGGCCCTGGAGAACAGGGAGCCTTGTTATGCTGATGGGCGGGATGTAAATTGCCAACTGCCTCTCTGGAGGAGTGCATTGTGTTCCCTAAAACAAGTAAAGAACAGAGCTACAGAGCCAAGGGCACTTCCAGTCTAGGGAATATACCTTGGGAAAACTGAAAATCAAAAAGACACAGCCACCCCAAAATTTAGGGCTGCACTGCTTACAAGGACCTCAACTTGGGTACACCTTAAATATCCCAGGAAATATAAAAATGGTTCAAAAAATTGTGGTACTTACGTACGATGGAATATCCCTCAGCCATGAAATCAATGTCATAAGACCAGTAGCAGCAAAATGGGTGGATTCAGGTACGATGATTCTAAGTGAAATAAGTCACACAGAAAAAGAAACTTATCATAAGATATCACTTATGAAGATCCTGTAAACATGGCTACACTTGAACTGAGTTAGGAAAGAGAACAGTGTCTCACATTTAGAAAACACTCTTATGCCTGCTTAAGGGGGAAGGAGAGGTGGGGTGATGCATAAAACCAGAGTTTGATATAAGCACAGGTACCGTTCCAAAAACCAACTATGGAATAGACAAGACCTACACCTTCCTCAGTGAAAGGGACTCAAAACCCCATATTTCCCGCAGAGGAATATATCTGACTAGTAAGAATCTTAAAACCTATGTATTGGTATGTCTCCGTAAGGGAATCAAGTGTGTCTAGACTGGGATAAATATGGCAGCGAGAATCAGCTCAAACCCACTATAAAAAGGAATTTCAAAAATAAAACAAAAAAACTGGGAAATTCTTTACAATTCCTTCAGGGTCTCTGATGAAACCTGAAATGACCCTATCTACAATGACAGCTGGATGTGGCATAAGGCTGGACACTTGGGACTGAGAGGATTGGTGAGATTGGGTGAGCAAATGCAGACCCTTTAAAGCAATAATGCATGGCACACATTCCATGGGTCCCAACTCTCCAGGTTGAAGGGAATATTACTACAGATATAACATGTACGGGAATCCTAGAGAACGGACACACTGTGAATACGAAAGGTTTCTAAAACTCAACGAATAGTCCCTCTCCTGGTGCTCCGGTTTGACTTTCCATCTGCTTTATTATCAACCTCCCAACTTGGAGAGACAGCCCCTTTAACCTCCTGGTTCGCACAGGTTGCCAATTTGGCAGAGGATGAAAGGGAAGAGGGAGAACCAATGAGAGAGTAGCTGTTAGGCATTTGGACGGGCACATATCACTGTAATTTCCCGGCAGGAAGAAGAATTAACCAAAGTCTCAGCCACCCACCGGGAATCAGTATAGATCCTGAACCAAAATTTTGGACTTGCGGTCAGCTCACCAAAAACGA
The DNA here is from genome assembly GCF_949752795.1 of Hyperoodon ampullatus. Classification (NCBI taxonomy): domain Eukaryota; kingdom Metazoa; phylum Chordata; class Mammalia; order Artiodactyla; family Ziphiidae; genus Hyperoodon; species Hyperoodon ampullatus. Next base: position 466,233 of record NW_027640773.1, read on the forward strand.
GTTGAAAAATGGAGCTCAGGGGCACAGCAATTCACAAACTGGCCGAGTAATAAAGGACAACTATCGTCCAAAAATCTGTTGAGGGAAGGCAACGAGGCGGACTTGAAAGCGAGGCAGAATAGCAGGAAACAGATTTCCAGAGGTACGTCGGAATCGCCTTTAAAGCACAGGAAGAGGGGCACAACTTCGACAATGATGCACTTGGCCCAAAAGGGCGTATGCGTTTTCTCCTGAATATATTCAGGAGAAAACGCATATGCCCTTTTTGGCCAAGCAAGCAAGCGGGCAATGCAAATCTGCACTACAAAGAAGTATCACTTCCCACCGGTCAAAAGGGACATCCACAAAATGTGTAAAAACCAGAAAGGCAAGACAGGCCCTGGACAACAGGGAGCCTTGTTATGCTGATGGGCGGGATGTAAATTGCCAACTGCCTCTCTGGAGGAGTGCATTGTGTTCCCTAAAACAAGTAAACAACAGAGCTACAGAGCCAAGGGCACTTCCAGTCTAGGGAATATACCTTGGGAAAACTGAAAATCAAAAAGACACAGCCACCACAAAATTTAGGGCTGCACTGCTTACAAGGACCTCAACTTGGGTACACCTTAAATATCCCAGGAAATATAAAAATGGTTCAAAAAATTGTGGTACTTACGTACGATGGAATATCCCTCAGCCATGAAATCAATGTCATAAGACCAGTAGCAGCAAAATGGGTGGATTCAGGTACGATGATTCTAAGTGAAATATGTCACACAGAAAAAGAAACTTATCATAAGATATCACTTATGAAGATCCTGTAAACATGGCTACACTTGAACTGAGTTAGGAAAGAGAACAGTGTCTCACATTTAGAAAACACTCTTATGCCTGCTTAAGGGGGAAGGAGAGGTGGGGTGATGCATAAAACCAGAGTTTGATATAAGCACAGGTACCGTTCCAAAAACCAACTATGGAATAGACAAGACCTACACCTTCCTCAGTGAAAGGGACTCAAAACCCCATATTTCCCGCAGAGGAATATATCTGACTAGTAAGAATCTTAAAACCTATGTATTGATATGTCTCCGTAAGGGAATCAAGTGTGTCTAGACTGGGATAAATATGGCAGCGAGAATCAGCTCAAACCCATTATAAAAAGGAATTTCAAAAATAAAACAAAAAAACTGGGAAATTCTTTACAATTCCTTCAGGGTCTCTGATGAAACCTGAAATGACCCTATCTACAATGACAGCTGGATGTGGCATAAGGCTGGACACTTGGGACTGAGAGGATTGGTGAGATTGGGTGAGCAAATGCAGAACCTTTAAAGCAATAATGCATGGCACACATTCCATGGGTCCCAACTCTCCAGGTTGTAGGGAATATTACTTCAGATATAACATGTACGGGAATCCTAGAGAACGGACACACTGTGAATACAAAAGGTTTCTAAAACTCAACGAATAGTCCCTCTCCTGGTGCTCCGGTTTGACTTTCCATCTGCTTTATTATCAACCTCCCAACTTGGAGAGACAGCCCCTTTAACCTCCTGGTTCGCACAGGTTGCCAATTTGGCAGAGGATGAAAGGGAAGAGGGAGAACCAATGAGAGAGTAGCTGTTAGGCATTTGGACGGGCACATATCACTGTAATTTCCCGGCAGGAAGAAGAATTAACCAAAGTCTCAGCCACCCACCGGGAATCAGTATAGATCCTGAACCAAAATTTTGGACTTGCGGTCAGCTCACCAAAAACGAGTTGAAAAATGGAGCTCAGGGGCACAGCAATTCACAAACTGGCCGAGTAATAAAGGACAACTATCGTCCAAAAATCTGTTGAGGGAAGGCAACGAGGCGGACTTGAAAGCGAGGCAGAATAGCAGGAAACAGATTTCCAGAGGTACGTTGGAATCGCCTTTAAAGCACAGGAAGAGGGGCACAACTTCGACAATGATGCACTTGGCCAAAAAGGGCGTATGTGTTTTCTCCTGAATATATTCAGGAGAAAACGCATACGCCCTTTCTGGCCAAGCAAGCAAGCGGGCAATGAAAATCTGCACTACAAAGAAGTATCACTTCCCACCGGTCAAAAGGGACATCCACAAAATGTGTAAAAACCAGAAAGGCAAGACAGGACCTGGAGAACAGGGAGCCTTGTTATGCTGATGGGAGGGATGTAAATTGCCAACTGCCTCTCTGGAGGAGTTCATTGTGTTCCCTAAAACAAGTAAACAACAGAGCTACAGAGCTAAGGGCACTTCCAGTCTAGGGAATATACCTTGGGAAAACTGAAAATCAAAAAGACAGAGCCACCCCAAAATTTAGGGCTGCACTGCTTATAAGGACCTCAACTTGGGTACACCTTAAATATCCCAGGAAATATAAAAATGGTTCAAAAAATTGTGGTACTTACGTACGATGGAATATCCCTCAGCTATGAAATCAATGTCATAAGACCAGTAGCAGCAAAATGGGTGGATTCAGGTACGATGATTCTAAGTGAAATAAGTCACACAGAAAAAGAAACTTATCATAAGATATCACTTATGAAGATCCTGTAAACATGTCTACACTTGAACTGAGTTAGGAAAGAGAACAGTGTCTCACATTTAGAAAACACTCTTATGCCTGCTTAAGGGGGAAGGAGAGGTGGGGTGATGCATAAAACCAGAGTTTGATATAAGCACAGGTACCGTTCCAAAAACCAACTATGGAATAGACAAGACCTACACCTTCCTCAGTGAAAGGGACTCAAAACCCCATATTTCCCGCAGAGGAATATATCTGACTAGTAAGAATCTTAAAACCTATGTATTGATATGTCTCCATAAGGGAATCAAGTGTGTCTAGACTGGGATAAATATGGCAGCGAGAATCAGCTCAAACCCACTATAAAAAGGAATTTCAAAAATAAAACAAAAAAACTGGGAAATTCTTTACAATTCCTTCAGGGTCTCTGATGAAACCTGAAATGACCCTATCTACAATGACAGCTGGATGTGGCATAAGGCTGGACACTTGGGACTGAGAGAATTGGTGAGATTGGGTGAGCAAATGCAGACCCTTTAAAGCAATAATGCATGGCACACATTCCATGGGTCCCAACTCTCCAGGTTGAAGGGAATATTACTACAGATATAACATGTACGGGAATCCTAGAGAACGGACACACTGTGAATACGAAAGGTTTCTAAAACTCAACGAATAGTCCCTCTCCTGGTGCTCCGGTTTGACTTTCCATCTGCTTTATTATCAACCTCCCAACTTGGAGAGACAGCCCCTTTAACCTCCTGGTTCGCACAGGTTGCCAATTTGGCAGAGGATGAAAGGGAAGAGGGAGAACCAATGAGAGAGTAGCTGTTAGGCATTTGGACGGGCACATATCACTGTAATTTCCCGGCAGGAAGAAGAATTAACCAAAGTCTCAGCCACCCACCGGGAATCAGTATAGATCCTGAACCAAAATTTTGGACTTGCGGTCAGCTCACCAAAAACGAGTTGAAAAATGGAGCTCAGGGGCACAGCAATTCACAAACTGGCCGAGTAATAAAGGACAACTATCGTCCAAAAATCTGTTGAGGGAAGGCAACGAGGCGGACTTGAAAGCGAGGCAGAATAGCAGGAAACAGATTTCCAGAGGTACGTTGGAATCGCCTTTAAAGCACAGGAAGAGGGGCACAACTTCGACAATGATGCACTTGGCCAAAAAGGGCGTATGCATTTTCTCCTGAATATATTCAGGAGAAAACGCATACGCCCTTTCTGGCCAAGCAAGCAAGCGGGCAATGCAAATCTGCACTACAAAGAAGTATCACTTCCCACCGGTCAAAAGGGACATCCACAAAATGTGTAAAAACCAGAAAGGCAAGACAGGCCCTGGAGAACAGGGAGCCTTGTTATGCTGATGGGCGGGATGTAAATTGCCAACTGCCTCTCTGGAGGAGTTCATTGTGTTCCCTAAAACAAGTAAACAACAGAGCTACAGAGCTAAGGGCACTTCCAGTCTAGGGAGTATACCTTGGGAAAACTGAAAATCAAAAAGACAGAGCCACCCCAAAATTTAGGGCTGCACTGCTTATAAGGACCTCAACTTGGGTACACCTTAAATATCCCAGGAAATATAAAAATGGTTCAAAAAATTGTGGTACTTACGTACGATGGAATATCCCTCAGCTATGAAATCAATGTCATAAGACCAGTAGCAGCAAAATGGGTGGATTCAGGTACGATGATTCTAAGTGAAATAAGTCACACAGAAAAAGAAACTTATCATAAGATATCACTTATGAAGATCCTGTAAACATGTCTACACTTGAACTGAGTTAGGAAAGAGAACAGTGTCTCACATTTAGAAAACACTCTTATGCCTGCTTAAGGGGGAAGGAGAGGTGGGGTGATGCATAAAACCAGAGTTTGATATAAGCACAGGTACCGTTCCAAAAACCAACTATGGAATAGACAAGACCTACACCTTCCTCAGTGAAAGGGACTCAAAACCCCATATTTCCCGCAGAGGAATATATCTGACTAGTAAGAATCTTAAAACCTATGTATTGATATGTCTCCATAAGGGAATCAAGTGTGTCTAGACTGGGATAAATATGGCAGCGAGAATCAGCTCAAACCCACTATAAAAAGGAATTTCAAAAATAAAACAAAAAAACTGGGAAATTCTTTACAATTCCTTCAGGGTCTCTGATGAAACCTGAAATGACCCTATCTACAATGACAGCTGGATGTGGCATAAGGCTGGACACTTGGGACTGAGAGAATTGGTGAGATTGGGTGAGCAAATGCAGACCCTTTAAAGCAATAATGCATGGCACACATTCCATGGGTCCCAACTCTCCAGGTTGAAGGGAATATTACTACAGATATAACATGTACGGGAATCCTAGAGAACGGACACACTGTGAATACGAAAGGTTTCTAAAACTCAACGAATAGTCCCTCTCCTGGTGCTCCGGTTTGACTTTCCATCTGCTTTATTATCAACCTCCCAACTTGGAGAGACAGCCCCTTTAACCTCCTGGTTCGCACAGGTTTCCAATTTGGCAGAGGATGAAAGGGAAGAGGGAGAACCAATGAGAGAGTAGCTGTTAGGCATTTGGACGGGCACATATCACTGTAATTTCCCGGCAGGAAGAAGAATTAACCAAAGTCTCAGCCACCCACCGGGAATCAGTATAGATCCTGAACCAAAATTTTGGACTTGCGGTCAGCTCACCAAAAACGAGTTGAAAAATGGAGCTCAGGGGCACAGCAATTCACAAACTGGCCGAGTAATAAAGGACAACTATCGTCCAAAAATCTGTTGAGGGAAGGCAACGAGGCGGACTTGAAAGCGAGGCAGAATAGCAGGAAACAGATTTCCAGAGGTACGTCGGAATCGCCTTTAAAGCACAGGAAGAGGGGCACAACTTCGACAATGATGCACTTGGCCAAAAAGGGCGTATGCGTTTTCTCCTGAATATATTCAGGAGAAAACACATACGCCCTTTTTGGCCAAGCAAGCAAGCGGGCAATGCAAATCTGCACTACAAAGAAGTATCACTTCCCACCGGTCAAAAGGGACATCCACAAAATGTGTAAAAACCAGAAAGGCAAGACAGGCCCTGGAGAACAGGGAGCCTTGTTATGCTGATGGGCGGGATGTAAATTGCCAACTGCCTCTCTGGAGGAGTTCATTGTGTTCCCTAAAACAAGTAAACAACAGAGCTACAGAGCCAAGGGCACTTCCAGTCTAGGGAATATACCTTGGGAAAACTGAAAATCAAAAAGACACAGCCACCACAAAATTTAGGGCTGCACTGCTTACAAGGACCTCAACTTGGGTACACCTTAAATATCCCAGGAAATATAAAAATGGTTCAAAAAATTGTGGTACTTACGTACGATGGAATATCCCTCAGCCATGAAATCAATGTCATAAGACCAGTAGCAGCAAAATGGGTGGATTCAGGTACGATGATTCTAAGTGAAATAAGTCACACAGAAAAAGAAACTTATCATAAGATATCACTTATGAAGATCCTGTAAACATGGCTACACTTGAACTGAGTTAGGAAAGAGAAGAGTGTCTCACATTTAGAAAACACTCTTATGCCTGCTTAAGGGGGAAGGAGAGGTGGGGTGATGCATAAAACCAGAGTTTGATATAAGTACAGGTACCGTTCCAAAAACCAACTATGGAATAGACAAGACCTACACCTTCCTCAGTGAAAGGGACTCAAAACCCCATATTTCCCGCAGAGGAATATATCTGACTAGTAAGAATCTTAAAACCTATGTATTGGTATGTCTCCGTAAGGGAATCAAGTGTGTCTAGACTGGGATAAATATGGCAGCGAGAATCAGCTCAAACCCACTATAAAAAGGAATTTCAAAAATAAAACAAAAAAACTGGGAAATTCTTTACAATTCCTTCAGGGTCTCTGATGAAACCTGAAATGACCCTATCTACAATGACAGCTGGATGTGGCATAAGGCTGGACACTTGGGACTGAGAGGATTGGTGAGATTGGGTGAGCAAATGCAGACCCTTTAAAGCAATAATGCATGGCACACATTCCATGGGTCCCAACTCTCCAGGTTGAAGGGAATATTACTACAGATATAACATGTACGGGAATCCTAGAGAATGGACACACTGTGAATATGAAAGGTTTCTAAAACTCAACGAATAGTCCCTCTCCTGGTGCTCCGGTTTGACTTTCCATCTGCTTTATTATCAACCTCCCAACTTGGAGAGACAGCCCCTTTAACCTCCTGGTTCGCACAGGTTGCCAATTTGGCAGAGGATGAAAGGGAAGAGGGAGAACCAATGAGAGAGTAGCTGTTAGGCATTTGGACGGGCACATATCACTGTAATTTCCCGGCAGGAAGAAGAATTAACCAAAGTCTCAGCCACCCACCGGGAATCAGTATAGATCCTGAACCAAAATTTTGGACTTGCGGTCAGCTCACCAAAAACGAGTTGAAAAATGGAGCTCAGGGGCACAGCAATTCACAAACTGGCCGAGTAATAAAGGACAACTATCGTCCAAAAATCTGTTGAGGGAAGGCAACGAGGCGGACTTGAAAGCGAGGCAGAATAGCAGGAAACAGATTTCAAGAGGTACGTTGGAATCGCCTTTAAAGCACAGGAAGAGGGGCACAACTTCGACAATGATGCACTTGGCCAAAAAGGGCGTATGCGTTTTCTCCTGAATATATTCAGGAGAAAACGCATACGCCCTTTTTGGCCAAGCAAGCAAGCGGGCAATGCAAATCTGCACTACAAAGAAGTATCACTTCCCACCGGTCAAAAGGGACATCCACAAAATGTGTAAAAACCAGAAAGGCAAGACAGGCCCTGGAGAACAGGGAGCCTTGTTATGCTGATGGGCGGGATGTAAATTGCCAACTGCCTCTCTGGAGGAGTGCATTGTGTTCCCTAAAACAAGTAAACAACAGAGCTACAGAGCCAAGGGCACTTCCAGTCTAGGGAATATACCTTGGGAAAACTGAAAATCAAAAAGACACAGCCACCACAAAATTTAGGGCTGCACTGCTTACAAGGACCTCAACTTGGGTACACCTTAAATATCCCAGGAAATATAAAAATGGTTCAAAAAATTGTGGTACTTACGTACGATGGAATATCCCTCAGCCATGAAATCAATCTCATAAGACCAGTAGCAGCAAAATGGGTGGATTCAGGTACGATGATTCTAAGTGAAATATGTCACACAGAAAAAGAAACTTATCATAAGATATCACTTATGAAGATCCTGTAAACATGGCTACATTTGAACTGAGTTAGGAAAGAGAACAGTGTCTCACATTTAGAAAACACTCTTATGCCTGCTTAAGGGGGAAGGAGAGGTGGGGTGATGCATAAAACCAGAGTTTGATATAAGCACAGGTACCGTTCCAAAAACCAACTATGGAATAGACAAGACCTACACCTTCCTCAGTGAAAGGGACTCAAAACCCCATATTTCCCGCAGAGGAATATATCTGACTAGTAAGAATCTTAAAACCTATGTATTGATATGTCTCCGTAAGGGAATCAAGTGTGTCTAGACTGGGATAAATATGGCAGTGAGAATCAGCTCAAACCCACTATAAAAAGGAATTTCAAAAATAAAACAAAAAAACTGGGAAATTCTTTACAATTCCTTCAGGGTCTCTGATGAAACCTGAAATGACCCTATCTACAATGACAGCTGGATGTGGCATAAGGCTGGACACTTGGGACTGAGAGGATTGGTGAGACTGGGTGAGCAAATGCAGACCCTTTAAAGCAATAATGCATGGCACACATTCCATGGGTCCCAACTCTCCAGGTTGAAGGGAATATTACTACAGATATAACATGTACGGGAATCCTAGAGAACGGACACACTGTGAATACGAAAGGTTTCTAAAACTCAACGAATAGTCCCTCTCCTGGTGCTCCGGTTTGACTTTCCATCTGCTTTATTATCAACCTCCCAACTTGGAGAGACAGCCCCTTTAACCTCCTGGTTCGCACAGGTTTCCAATTTGGCAGAGGATGAAAGGGAAGAGGGAGAACCAATGAGAGAGTAGCTGTTAGGCATTTGGACGGGCACATATCACTGTAATTTCCCGGCAGGAAGAAGAATTAACCAAAGTCTCAGCCACCCACCGGGAATCAGTATAGATCCTGAACCAAAATTTTGGACTTGCGGTCAGCTCACCAAAAACGAGTTGAAAAATGGAGCTCAGGGGCACAGCAATTCACAAACTGGCCGAGTAATAAAGGACAACTATCGTCCAAAAATCTGTTGAGGGAAGGCAACGAGGCGGACTTGAAAGCGAGGCAGAATAGCAGGAAACAGATTTCCAGAGGTACGTCGGAATCGCCTTTAAAGCACAGGAAGAGGGGCACAACTTCGACAATGATGCACTTGGCCAAAAAGGGCGTATGCGTTTTCTCCTGAATATATTCAGGAGAAAACACATACGCCCTTTTTGGCCAAGCAAGCAAGTGGGCAATGCAAATCTGCACTACAAAGAAGTATCACTTCCCACCGGTCAAAAGGGACATCCACAAAATGTGTAAAAACCAGAAAGGCAAGACAGGCCCTGGAGAACAGGGAGCCTTGTTATGCTGATGGGCGGGATGTAAATTGCCAACTGCCTCTCTGGAGGAGTTCATTGTGTTCCCTAAAACAAGTAAACAACAGAGCTACAGAGCCAAGGGCACTTCCAGTCTAGGGAATATACCTTGGGAAAACTGAAAATCAAAAAGACACAGCCACCCCAAAATTTAGGGCTGCACTGCTTACAAGGACCTCAACTTGGGTACACCTTAAATATCCCAGGAAATATAAAAATGGTTCAAAAAATTGTGGTACTTACGTACGATGGAATATCCCTCAGCCATGAAATCAATGTCATAAGACCAGTAGCAGCAAAATGGGTGGATTCAGGTACGATGATTCTAAGTGAAATAAGTCACACAGAAAAAGAAACTTATCATAAGATATCACTTATGAAGATCCTGTAAACATGGCTACACTTGAACTGAGTTAGGAAAGAGAACAGTGTCTCACATTTAGAAAACACTCTTATGCCTGCTTAAGGGGGAAGGAGAGGTGGGGTGATGCATAAAACCAGAGTTTGATATAAGCACAGGTACCGTTCCAAAAACCAACTATGGAATAGACAAGACCTACACCTTCCTCAGTGAAAGGGACTCAAAACCCCATATTTCCCGCAGAGGAATATATCTGACTAGTAAGAATCTTAAAACCTATGTATTGGTATGTCTCCGTAAGGGAATCAAGTGTGTCTAGACTGGGATAAATATGGCAGCGAGAATCAGCTCAAACCCACTATAAAAAGGAATTTCAAAAATAAAACAAAAAAACTGGGAAATTCTTTACAATTCCTTCAGGGTCTCTGATGAAACCTGAAATGACCCTATCTACAATGACAGCTGGATGTGGCATAAGGCTGGACACTTGGGACTGAGAGGATTGGTGAGATTGGGTGAGCAAATGCAGACCCTTTAAAGCAATAATGCATGGCACACATTCCATGGGTCCCAACTCTCCAGGTTGAAGGGAATATTACTACAGATATAACATGTACGGGAATCCTAGAGAACGGACACACTGTGAATACGAAAGGTTTCTAAAACTCAACGAATAGTCCCTCTCCTGGTGCTCCGGTTTGACTTTCCATCTGCTTTATTATCAACCTCCCAACTTGGAGAGACAGCCCCTTTAACCTCCTGGTTCGCACAGGTTGCCAATTTGGCAGAGGATGAAAGGGAAGAGGGAGAACCAATGAGAGAGTAGCTGTTAGGCATTTGGACGGGCACATATCACTGTAATTTCCCGGCAGGAAGAAGAATTAACCAAAGTCTCAGCCACCCACCGGGAATCAGTATAGATCCTGAACCAAAATTTTGGACTTGCGGTCAGCTCACCAAAAACGAGTTGAAAAATGGAGCTCAGGGGCACAGCAATTCACAAACTGGCCGAGTAATAAAGGACAACTATCGTCCAAAAATCTGTTGAGGGAAGGCAACGAGGCGGACTTGAAAGCGAGGCAGAATAGCAGGAAACAGATTTCCAGAGGTACGTCGGAATCGCCTTTAAAGCACAGGAAGAGGGGCACAACTTCGACAATGATGCACTTGGCCCAAAAGGGCGTATGCGTTTTCTCCTGAATATATTCAGGAGAAAACGCATATGCCCTTTTTGGCCAAGCAAGCAAGCGGGCAATGCAAATCTGCACTACAAAGAAGTATCACTTCCCACTGGTCAAAAGGGACATCCACAAAATGTGTAAAAACCAGAAAGGCAAGACAGGCCCTGGACAACAGGGAGCCTTGTTATGCTGATGGGCGGGATGTAAATTGCCAACTGCCTCTCTGGAGGAGTGCATTGTGTTCCCTAAAACAAGTAAACAACAGAGCTACAGAGCCAAGGGCACTTCCAGTCTAGGGAATATACCTTGGGAAAACTGAAAATCAAAAAGACACAGCCACCACAAAATTTAGGGCTGCACTGCTTACAAGGACCTCAACTTGGGTACACCTTAAATATCCCAGGAAATATAAAAATGGTTCAAAAAATTGTGGTACTTACGTACGATGGAATATCCCTCAGCCATGAAATCAATGTCATAAGACCAGTAGCAGCAAAATGGGTGGATTCAGGTACGATGATTCTAAGTGAAATATGTCACACAGAAAAAGAAACTTATCATAAGATATCACTTATGAAGATCCTGTAAACATGGCTACACTTGAACTGAGTTAGGAAAGAGAACAGTGTCTCACATTTAGAAAACACTCTTATGCCTGCTTAAGGGGGAAGGAGAGGTGGGGTGATGCATAAAACCAGAGTTTGATATAAGCACAGGTACCGTTCCAAAAACCAACTATGGAATAGACAAGACCTACACCTTCCTCAGTGAAAGGGACTCAAAACCCCATATTTCCCGCAGAGGAATATATCTGACTAGTAAGAATCTTAAAACCTATGTATTGATATGTCTCCGTAAGGGAATCAAGTGTGTCTAGACTGGGATAAATATGGCAGCGAGAATCAGCTCAAACCCATTATAAAAAGGAATTTCAAAAATAAAACAAAAAAACTGGGAAATTCTTTACAATTCCTTCAGGGTCTCTGATGAAACCTGAAATGACCCTATCTACAATGACAGCTGGATGTGGCATAAGGCTGGACACTTGGGACTGAGAGGATTGGTGAGATTGGGTGAGCAAATGCAGAACCTTTAAAGCAATAATGCATGGCACACATTCCATGGGTCCCAACTCTCCAGGTTGTAGGGAATATTACTTCAGATATAACATGTACGGGAATCCTAGAGAACGGACACACTGTGAATACAAAAGGTTTCTAAAACTCAACGAATAGTCCCTCTCCTGGTGCTCCGGTTTGACTTTCCATCTGCTTTATTATCAACCTCCCAACTTGGAGAGACAGCCCCTTTAACCTCCTGGTTCGCACAGGTTGCCAATTTGGCAGAGGATGAAAGGGAAGAGGGAGAACCAATGAGAGAGTAGCTGTTAGGCATTTGGACGGGCACATATCACTGTAATTTCCCGGCAGGAAGAAGAATTAACCAAAGTCTCAGCCACCCACCGGGAATCAGTATAGATCCTGAACCAAAATTTTGGACTTGCGGTCAGCTCACCAAAAACGAGTTGAAAAATGGAGCTCAGGGGCACAGCAATTCACAAACTGGCCGAGTAATAAAGGACAACTATCGTCCAAAAATCTGTTGAGGGAAGGCAACGAGGCGGACTTGAAAGCGAGGCAGAATAGCAGGAAACAGATTTCCAGAGGTACGTTGGAATCGCCTTTAAAGCACAGGAAGAGGGGCACAACTTCGACAATGATGCACTTGGCCAAAAAGGGCGTATGTGTTTTCTCCTGAATATATTCAGGAGAAAACGCATACGCCCTTTCTGGCCAAGCAAGCAAGCGGGCAATGAAAATCTGCACTACAAAGAAGTATCACTTCCCACCGGTCAAAAGGGACATCCACAAAATGTGTAAAAACCAGAAAGGCAAGACAGGCCCTGGAGAACAGGGAGCCTTGTTATGCTGATGGGCGGGATGTAAATTGCCAACTGCCTCTCTGGAGGAGTTCATTGTGTTCCCTAAAACAAGTAAACAACAGAGCTACAGAGCTAAGGGCACTTCCAGTCTAGGGAATATACCTTGGGAAAACTGAAAATCAAAAAGACAGAGCCACCCCAAAATTTAGGGCTGCACTGCTTATAAGGACCTCAACTTGGGTACACCTTAAATATCCCAGGAAATATAAAAATGGTTCAAAAAATTGTGGTACTTACGTACGATGGAATATCCCTCAGCTATGAAATCAATGTCATAAGACAAGTAGCAGCAAAATGGGTGGATTCAGGTACGATGATTCTAAGTGAAATAAGTCACACAGAAAAAGAAACTTATCATAAGATATCACTTATGAAGATCCTGTAAACATGTCTACACTTGAACTGAGTTAGGAAAGAGAACAGTGTCTCACATTTAGAAAATACTCTTATGCCTGCTTAAGGGGGAAGGAGAGGTGGGGTGATGCATAAAACCAGAGTTTGATATAAGCACAGGTACCGTTCCAAAAACCAACTATGGAATAGACAAGACCTACACCTTCCTCAGTGAAAGGGACTCAAAACCCCATATTTCCCGCAGAGGAATATATCTGACTAGTAAGAATCTTAAAACCTATGTATTGATATGTCTCCATAAGGGAATCAAGTGTGTCTAGACTGGGATAAATATGGCAGCGAGAATCAGCTCAAACCCACTATAAAAAGGAATTTCAAAAATAAAACAAAAAAACTGGGAAATTCTTTACAATTCCTTCAGGGTCTCTGATGAAACCTGAAATGACCCTATCTACAATGACAGCTGGATGTGGCATAAGGCTGGACACTTGGGACTGAGAGAATTGGTGAGATTGGGTGAGCAAATGCAGACCCTTTAAAGCAATAATGCATGGCACACATTCCATGGGTCCCAACTCTCCAGGTTGAAGGGAATATTACTACAGATATAACATGTACGGGAATCCTAGAGAACGGACACACTGTGAATACGAAAGGTTTCTAAAACTCAACGAATAGTCCCTCTCCTGGTGCTCCGGTTTGACTTTCCATCTGCTTTATTATCAACCTCCCAACTTGGAGAGACAGCCCCTTTAACCTCCTGGTTCGCACAGGTTGCCAATTTGGCAGAGGATGAAAGGGAAGAGGGAGAACCAATGAGAGAGTAGCTGTTAGGCATTTGGACGGGCACATATCACTGTAATTTCCCGGCAGGAAGAAGAATTAACCAAAGTCTCAGCCACCCACCGGGAATCAGTATAGATCCTGAACCAAAATTTTGGACTTGCGGTCAGCTCACCAAAAACGAGTTGAAAAATGGAGCTCAGGGGCACAGCAATTCACAAACTGGCCGAGTAATAAAGGACAACTATCGTCCAAAAATCTGTTGAGGGAAGGCAACGAGGCGGACTTGAAAGCGAGGCAGAATAGCAGGAAACAGATTTCCAGAGGTACGTTGGAATCGCCTTTAAAGCACAGGAAGAGGGGCACAACTTCGACAATGATGCACTTGGCCAAAAAGGGCGTATGCATTTTCTCCTGAATATATTCAGGAGAAAACGCATACGCCCTTTCTGGCCAAGCAAGCAAGCGGTCAATGCAAATCTGCACTACAAAGAAGTATCACTTCCCACCGGTCAAAAGGGACATCCACAAAATGTGTAAAAACCAGAAAGGCAAGACAGGCCCTGGAGAACAGGGAGCCTTGTTATGCTGATGGGCGGGATGTAAATTGCCAACTGCCTCTCTGGAGGAGTTCATTGTGTTCCCTAAAACAAGTAAACAACAGAGCTACAGAGCTAAGGGCACTTCCAGTCTAGGGAGTATACCTTGGGAAAACTGAAAATCAAAAAGACAGAGCCACCCCAAAATTTAGGGCTGCACTGCTTATAAGGACCTCAACTTGGGTACACCTTAAATATCCCAGGAAATATAAAAATGGTTCAAAAAATTGTGGTACTTACGTACGATGGAATATCCCTCAGCTATGAAATCAATGTCATAAGACCAGTAGCAGCAAAATGGGTGGATTCAGGTACGATGATTCTAAGTGAAATAAGTCACACAGAAAAAGAAACTTATCATAAGATATCACTTATGAAGATCCTGTAAACATGTCTACACTTGAACTGAGTTAGGAAAGAGAACAGTGTCTCACATTTAGAAAACACTCTTATGCCTGCTTAAGGGGGAAGGAGAGGTGGGGTGATGCATAAAACCAGAGTTTGATATAAGCACAGGTACCGTTCCAAAAACCAACTATGGAATAGACAAGACCTACACCTTCCTCAGTGAAAGGGACTCAAAACCCCATATTTCCCGCAGAGGAATATATCTGACTAGTAAGAATCTTAAAACCTATGTATTGATATGTCTCCATAAGGGAATCAAGTGTGTCTAGACTGGGATAAATATGGCAGCGAGAATCAGCTCAAACCCACTATAAAAAGGAATTTCAAAAATAAAACAAAAAAACTGGGAAATTCTTTACAATTCCTTCAGGGTCTCTGATGAAACCTGAAATGACCCTATCTACAATGACAGCTGGATGTGGCATAAGGCTGGACACTTGGGACTGAGAGAATTGGTGAGATTGGGTGAGCAAATGCAGACCCTTTAAAGCAATAATGCATGGCACACATTCCATGGGTCCCAACTCTCCAGGTTGAAGGGAATATTACTACAGATATAACATGTACGGGAATCCTAGAGAACGGACACACTGTGAATACGAAAGGTTTCTAAAACTCAACGAATAGTCCCTCTCCTGGTGCTCCGGTTTGACTTTCCATCTGCTTTATTATCAACCTCCCAACTTGGAGAGACAGCCCCTTTAACCTCCTGGTTCGCACAGGTTTCCAATTTGGCAGAGGATGAAAGGGAAGAGGGAGAACCAATGAGAGAGTAGCTGTTAGGCATTTGGACGGGCACATATCACTGTAATTTCCCGGCAGGAAGAAGAATTAACCAAAGTCTCAGCCACCCACCGGGAATCAGTATAGATCCTGAACCAAAATTTTGGACTTGCGGTCAGCTCACCAAAAACGAGTTGAAAAATGGAGCTCAGGGGCACAGCAATTCACAAACTGGCCGAGTAATAAAGGACAACTATCGTCCAAAAATCTGTTGAGGGAAGGCAACGAGGCGGACTTGAAAGCGAGGCAGAATAGCAGGAAACAGATTTCCAGAGGTACGTCGGAATCGCCTTTAAAGCACAGGAAGAGGGGCACAACTTCGACAATGATGCACTTGGCCAAAAAGGGCGTATGCGTTTTCTCCTGAATATATTCAGGAGAAAACACATACGCCCTTTTTGGCCAAGCAAGCAAGCGGGCAATGCAAATCTGCACTACAAAGAAGTATCACTTCCCACCGGTCAAAAGGGACATCCACAAAATGTGTAAAAACCAGAAAGGCAAGACAGGCCCTGGAGAACAGGGAGCCTTGTTATGCTGATGGGCGGGATGTAAATTGCCAACTGCCTCTCTGGAGGAGTTCATTGTGTTCCCTAAAACAAGTAAACAACAGAGCTACAGAGCCAAGGGCACTTCCAGTCTAGGGAATATACCTTGGGAAAACTGAAAATCAAAAAGACACAGCCACCCCAAAATTTAGGGCTGCACTGCTTACAAGGACCTCAACTTGGGTACACCTTAAATATCCCAGGAAATATAAAAATGGTTCAAAAAATTGTGGTACTTACGTACGATGGAATATCCCTCAGCCATGAAATCAATGTCATAAGACCAGTAGCAGCAAAATGGGTGGATTCAGGTACGATGATTCTAAGTGAAATAAGTCACACAGAAAAAGAAACTTATCATAAGATATCACTTATGAAGATCCTGTAAACATGGCTACACTTGAACTGAGTTAGGAAAGAGAACAGTGTCTCACATTTAGAAAACACTCTTATGCCTGCTTAAGGGGGAAGGAGAGGTGGGGTGATGCATAAAACCAGAGTTTGATATAAGTACAGGTACCGTTCCAAAAACCAACTATGGAATAGACAAGACCTACACCTTCCTCAGTGAAAGGGACTCAAAACCCCATATTTCCCGCAGAGGAATATATCTGACTAGTAAGAATCTTAAAACCTATGTATTGGTATGTCTCCGTAAGGGAATCAAGTGTGTCTAGACTGGGATAAATATGGCAGCGAGAATCAGCTCAAACCCACTATAAAAAGGAATTTCAAAAATAAAACAAAAAAACTGGGAAATTCTTTACAATTCCTTCAGGGTCTCTGATGAAACCTGAAATGACCCTATCTACAATGACAGCTGGATGTGGCATAAGGCTGGACACTTGGGACTGAGAGGATTGGTGAGATTGGGTGAGCAAATGCAGACCCTTTAAAGCAATAATGCATGGCACACATTCCATGGGTCCCAACTCTCCAGGTTGAAGGGAATATTACTACAGATATAACATGTACGGGAATCCTAGAGAATGGACACACTGTGAATACGAAAGGTTTCTAAAACTCAACGAATAGTCCCTCTCCTGGTGCTCCGGTTTGACTTTCCATCTGCTTTATTATCAACCTCCCAACTTGGAGAGACAGCCCCTTTAACCTCCTGGTTCGCACAGGTTGCCAAATTGGCAGAGGATGAAAGGGAAGAGGGAGAACCAATGAGAGAGTAGCTGTTAGGCATTTGGACGGGCACATATCACTGTAATTTCCCGGCAGGAAGAAGAATTAACCAAAGTCTCAGCCACCCACCGGGAATCAGTATAGATCCTGAACCAAAATTTTGGACTTGCGGTCAGCTCACCAAAAACGAGTTGAAAAATGGAGCTCAGGGGCACAGCAATTCACAAACTGGCCGAGTAATAAAGGACAACTATCGTCCAAAAATCTGTTGAGGGAAGGCAACGAGGCGGACTTGAAAGCGAGGCAGAATAGCAGGAAACAGATTTCAAGAGGTACGTTGGAATCGCCTTTAAAGCACAGGAAGAGGGGCACAACTTCGACAATGATGCACTTGGCCAAAAAGGGCGTATGCGTTTTCTCCTGAATATATTCAGGAGAAAACGCATACGCCCTTTTTGGCCAAGCAAGCAAGCGGGCAATGCAAATCTGCACTACAAAGAAGTATCACTTCCCACCGGTCAAAAGGGACATCCACAAAATGTGTAAAAACCAGAAAGGCAAGACAGGCCCTGGAGAACAGGGAGCCTTGTTATGCTGATGGGCGGGATGTAAATTGCCAACTGCCTCTCTGGAGGAGTGCATTGTGTTCCCTAAAACAAGTAAACAACAGAGCTACAGAGCCAAGGGCACTTCCAGTCTAGGGAATATACCTTGGGAAAACTGAAAATCAAAAAGACACAGCCACCACAAAATTTAGGGCTGCACTGCTTACAAGGACCTCAACTTGGGTACACCTTAAATATCCCAGGAAATATAAAAATGGTTCAAAAAATTGTGGTACTTACGTACGATGGAATATCCCTCAGGCATGAAATCAATGTCATAAGACCAGTAGCAGCAAAATGGGTGGATTCAGGTACGATGATTCTAAGTGAAATATGTCACACAGAAAAAGAAACTTATCATAAGATATCACTTATGAAGATCCTGTAAACATGGCTACATTTGAACTGAGTTAGGAAAGAGAACAGTGTCTCACATTTAGAAAACACTCTTATGCCTGCTTAAGGGGGAAGGAGAGGTGGGGTGATGCATAAAACCAGAGTTTGATATAAGCACAGGTACCGTTCCAAAAACCAACTATGGAATAGACAAGACCTACACCTTCCTCAGTGAAAGGGACTCAAAACCCCATATTTCCCGCAGAGGAATATATCTGACTAGTAAGAATCTTAAAACCTATGTATTGATATGTCTCCGTAAGGGAATCAAGTGTGTCTAGACTGGGATAAATATGGCAGTGAGAATCAGCTCAAACCCACTATAAAAAGGAATTTCAAAAATAAAACAAAAAAACTGGGAAATTCTTTACAATTCCTTCAGGGTCTCTGATGAAACCTGAAATGACCCTATCTACAATGACAGCTGGATGTGGCATAAGGCTGGACACTTGGGACTGAGAGGATTGGTGAGACTGGGTGAGCAAATGCAGACCCTTTAAAGCAATAATGCATGGCACACATTCCATGGGTCCCAACTCTCCAGGTTGAAGGGAATATTACTACAGATATAACATGTACGGGAATCCTAGAGAACGGACACACTGTGAATACGAAAGGTTTCTAAAACTCAACGAATAGTCCCTCTCCTGGTGCTCCGGTTTGACTTTCCATCTGCTTTATTATCAACCTCCCAACTTGGAGAGACAGCCCCTTTAACCTCCTGGTTCGCACAGGTTTCCAATTTGGCAGAGGATGAAAGGGAAGAGGGAGAACCAATGAGAGAGTAGCTGTTAGGCATTTGGACGGGCACATATCACTGTAATTTCCCGGCAGGAAGAAGAATTAACCAAAGTCTCAGCCACCCACCGGGAATCAGTATAGATCCTGAACCAAAATTTTGGACTTGCGGTCAGCTCACCAAAAACGAGTTGAAAAATGGAGCTCAGGGGCACAGCAATTCACAAACTGGCCGAGTAATAAAGGACAACTATCGTCCAAAAATCTGTTGAGGGAAGGCAACGAGGCGGACTTGAAAGCGAGGCAGAATAGCAGGAAACAGATTTCCAGAGGTACGTCGGAATCGCCTTTAAAGCACAGGAAGAGGGGCACAACTTCGACAATGATGCACTTGGCCAAAAAGGGCGTATGCGTTTTCTCCTGAATATATTCAGGAGAAAACACATACGCCCTTTTTGGCCAAGCAAGCAAGTGGGCAATGCAAATCTGCACTACAAAGAAGTATCACTTCCCACCGGTCAAAAGGGACATCCACAAAATGTGTAAAAACCAGAAAGGCAAGACAGGCCCTGGAGAACAGGGAGCCTTGTTATGCTGATGGGCGGGATGTAAATTGCCAACTGCCTCTCTGGAGGAGTTCATTGTGTTCCCTAAAACAAGTAAACAACAGAGCTACAGAGCCAAGGGCACTTCCAGTCTAGGGAATATACCTTGGGAAAACTGAAAATCAAAAAGACACAGCCACCCCAAAATTTAGGGCTGCACTGCTTACAAGGACCTCAACTTGGGTACACCTTAAATATCCCAGGAAATATAAAAATGGTTCAAAAAATTGTGGTACTTACGTACGATGGAATATCCCTCAGCCATGAAATCAATGTCATAAGACCAGTAGCAGCAAAATGGGTGGATTCAGGTACGATGATTCTAAGTGAAATAAGTCACACAGAAAAAGAAACTTATCATAAGATATCACTTATGAAGATCCTGTAAACATGGCTACACTTGAACTGAGTTAGGAAAGAGAACAGTGTCTCACATTTAGAAAACACTCTTATGCCTGCTTAAGGGGGAAGGAGAGGTGGGGTGATGCATAAAACCAGAGTTTGATATAAGCACAGGTACCGTTCCAAAAACCAACTATGGAATAGACAAGACCTACACCTTCCTCAGTGAAAGGGACTCAAAACCCCATATTTCCCGCAGAGGAATATATCTGACTAGTAAGAATCTTAAAACCTATGTATTGGTATGTCTCCGTAAGGGAATCAAGTGTGTCTAGACTGGGATAAATATGGCAGCGAGAATCAGCTCAAACCCACTATAAAAAGGAATTTCAAAAATAAAACAAAAAAACTGGGAAATTCTTTACAATTCCTTCAGGGTCTCTGATGAAACCTGAAATGACCCTATCTACAATGACAGCTGGATGTGGCATAAGGCTGGACACTTGGGACTGAGAGGATTGGTGAGATTGGGTGAGCAAATGCAGACCCTTTAAAGCAATAATGCATGGCACACATTCCATGGGTCCCAACTCTCCAGGTTGAAGGGAATATTACTACAGATATAACATGTAAGGGAATCCTAGAGAACGGACACACTGTGAATACGAAAGGTTTCTAAAACTCAACGAATAGTCCCTCTCCTGGTGCTCCGGTTTGACTTTCCATCTGCTTTATTATCAACCTCCCAACTTGGAGAGACAGCCCCTTTAACCTCCTGGTTCGCACACGTTGCCAATTTGGCAGAGGATGAAAGGGAAGAGGGAGAACCAATGAGAGAGTAGCTGTTAGGCATTTGGACGGGCACATATCACTGTAATTTCCCGGCAGGAAGAAGAATTAACCAAAGTCTCAGCCACCCACCGGGAATCAGTATAGATCCTGAACCAAAATTTTGGACTTGCGGTCAGCTCACCAAAAACGAGTTGAAAAATGGAGCTCAGGGGCACAGCAATTCACAAACTGGCCGAGTAATAAAGGACAACTATCGTCCAAAAATCTGTTGAGGGAAGGCAACGAGGCGGACTTGAAAGCGAGGCAGAATAGCAGGAAACAGATTTCCAGAGGTACGTTGGAATCGCCTTTAAAGCACAGGAAGAGGGGCACAACTTCGACAATGATGCACTTGGCCAAAAAGGGCGTATGCGTTTTCTCCTGAATATATTCAGGAGAAAACGCATACGCCCTTTTTGGCCAAGCAAGCAAGCGGGCAATGCAAATCTGCACTACAAAGAAGTATCACTTCCCACCGGTCAAAAGGGACATCCACAAAATGTGTAAAAACCAGAAAGGCAAGACAGGCCCTGGAGAACAGGGAGCCTTGTTATGCTGATGGGCGGGATGTAAATTGCCAACTGCCTCTCTGGAGGAGTGCATTGTGTTCCCTAAAACAAGTAAACAACAGAGCTACAGAGCCAAGGGCACTTCCAGTCTAGGGAATATACCTTGGGAAAACTGAAAATCAAAAAGACAGAGCCACCCCAAAATTTAGGGCTGCACTGCTTACAAGGACCTCAACTTGGGTACACCTTAAATATCCCAGGAAATATAAAAATGGTTCAAAAAATTGTGGTACTTACGTACGATGGAATATCCCTCAGCCATGAAATCAATGTCATAAGACCAGTAGCAGCAAAATGGGTGGATTCAGGTACGATGATTCTAAGTGAAATATGTCACACAGAAAAAGAAACTTATCATAAGATATCACTTATGAAGATCCTGTAAACATGGCTACATTTGAACTGAGTTAGGAAAGAGAACAGTGTCTCACATTTAGAAAACACTCTTATGCCTGCTTAAGGGGGAAGGAGAGGTGGGGTGATGCATAAAACCAGAGTTTGATATAAGCACAGGTACCGTTCCAAAAACCAACTATGGAATAGACAAGACCTACACCTTCCTCAGTGAAAGGGACTCAAAACCCCATATTTCCCGCAGAGGAATATATCTGACTAGTAAGAATCTTAAAACCTATGTATTGATATGTCTCCGTAAGGGAATCAAGTGTGTCTAGACTGGGATAAATATGGCAGCGAGAATCAGCTCAAACCCACTATAAAAAGGAATTTCAAAAATAAAACAAAAAAACTGGGAAATTCTTTACAATTCCTTCAGGGTCTCTGATGAAACCTGAAATGACCCTATCTACAATGACAGCTGGATGTGGCATAAGGCTGGACACTTGGGACTGAGAGGATTGGTGAGACTGGGTGAGCAAATGCAGACCCTTTAAAGCAATAATGCATGGCACACATTCCATGGGTCCCAACTCTCCAGGTTGAAGGGAATATTACTACAGATATAACATGTACGGGAATCCTAGAGAACGGACACACTGTGAATACGAAAGGTTTCTAAAACTCAACGAATAGTCCCTCTCCTGGTGCTCCGGTTTGACTTTCCATCTGCTTTATTATCAACCTCCCAACTTGGAGAGACAGCCCCTTTAACCTCCTGGTTCGCACAGGTTGCCAATTTGGCAGAGGATGAAAGGGAAGAGGGAGAACCAATGAGAGAGTAGCTGTTAGGCATTTGGACGGGCACATATCACTGTAATTTCCCGGCAGGAAGAAGAATTAACCAAAGACTCAGCCACCCACCGGGAATCAGTATAGATCCTGAACCAAAATTTTGGACTTGCGGTCAGCTCACCAAAAACGAGTTGAAAAATGGAGCTCAGGGGCACAGCAATTCACAAACTGGCCGAGTAATAAAGGACAACTATCGTCCAAAAATCTGTTGAGGGAAGGCAACGAGGCGGACTTGAAAGCGAGGCAGAATAGCAGGAAACAGATTTCAAGAGGTACGTTGGAATCGCCTTTAAAGCACAGGAAGAGGGGCACAACTTCGACAATGATGCACTTGGCCAAAAAGGGCGTATGCGTTTTCTCCTGAATATATTCAGGAGAAAACGCATACACCCTTTTTGGCCAAGCAAGCAAGCGGGCAATGCAAATCTGCACTACAAAGAAGTATCACTTCCCACCGGTCAAAAGGGACATCCACAAAATGTGTAAAATTCAGAAAGGCCAGACAGCCCTGGAGAACAGAGAGGCTTCTTGTGCTGATGCGAGTGATGTATATTGCCATCTGCCTCTCTGGAGGAGTTCATTGTGTTCCCTAAAACAAGTAAACAACAGAGCTACAGAGCCAAGGGCACTTCCAGTCTAGGGAATATACATTGGGAAAACTGAAAATCAATATGACAGAGCCACCCCAATATTTAGGGCTGCACTGCTTACAAGAACCTCAACTTGGGTACACCATAAATATCCCAGGAAAGATAAAAATGGTTCAAAACATTGTGGTACTTACATACGATGGAATATCCCTCACCCATACAATCAATGTCACAAGATCAGTAGCAGCAAAATGGGTGGATTCAGGTACGATGATTCTAAGTGAAATAAGTCACACAGAAAAAGAAACTTATCATAAGATATCACTTATGAAGATCCTGTAAACATGGCTACACTTGAACTGAGTTAGGAAAGAGAACAGTGTCTCACATTTAGAAAACACTCTTATGCCTGCTTAAGGGGGAAGGAGAGGTGGGGTGATGCATAAACCAGAGTTTGATATAAGAACAGGTACCGTTCCAAAAACCAACTATGGAATAGACAAGACCTACACCTTCCTCAGTGAAAGGGAATCAAAACCCCATATTTCCCGCAGAGGAATATATCTGACTAGTAAGAATCTTAAAACCTATGTATTGATATGTCTCTGTAAGGGAAACAAGTGTGTCTAAACTGGCATAAACATGGCAGCGAGAATCAGCTCAAACCCACTATAAAAAGGAATTTCAAAAACAAAACAAAAAAACTGGGAAATTCTTTACAATTCCTTCAGGGTCTCTGATGAAACCTGGAATGACCCTATGTACAATGACAGCTGGATGTGGCATAAGGCTGCACACTTGGGACTGAGAGGATTGATGAGATTGGGTGAGCAAATGCATACCATTTAAAGCATAAATCCCTGGCACCCATTCCATGGGTCCCAACTCTCCAGGTTAAAGGGAATATTACTACAGCTATAACATGTACGGTAAACCTAGAGAACGGACACACTGTGAATACGAAAGGTTTCTAAAACTCAACGAATAGTCCCTCTCCTGGTGCTCTGCTTTGACTTTCCATCTGCTTTACTATCAACCTCCCAACGTAGGAGAGACAGACCCTTTAACATCCTGGTTCGCACAGGTTTCCAATTTGGCAGAGGATGAAAGGGAAGCGGGAGAACCAATGAGAGATTAGCTGTTAGGCATTTGGATGTGCACATATCCCTCTAATTTCCCGGCAGGAAGAAGAATTAACCAACGTCTTAGCCACCCACCGGGAACCAGTATAGTTCCTGAAGCAAAATTTTCGACATGCGGTCAGCTCACCAAAAACGAGTTGAAAAATGGAGCTCAGGGGCACAACAATTCACAAAGTGGCCGAGTAATAAAGGACAACTATCGTCCAAAAATCTGTTGAGGGAAGGCAACGAGGCGGACTTGAAAGCGAGGCAGAATAGCAAGAAACAGATTTCAAGAGGTACGTTGGAATCACCTTTAAAGCACAGGAAGAGGGGCACAACTTCGACAATGATGCACTTGGCCAAAATGGGCGTATGCGTTTTCTCCTGAATATATTCAGGAGAAAACGCATACGCCCATTTTGTGCAATCAAGCAAGCGGGCAATGCAAATCTGCACTACAAAGAAGTATCACTTACCACGGGTCAAAAGGGACATCCACAAAATGTGTAAAAACCAGAAAGGCAAGACAGGCCCTGGAGAACAGGGAGCCTTGTTATGCTGATGGGCGGGATGTAAATTGCCAACTGCCTCTCTGGAGGAGTGCATTGTGTTACCTAAAACAAGTAAACAACAGAGCTACAGAGCCAAGGGCACTTCCAGTCTAGGGAATATACCTTGGGATAACTGAAAATCAATAAGACAGAGCCACCCCAAAATATAGGGCTGCACTGCTTACAAGGACCTCAACTTGGGTACAACATAAATATACCATGAAATATAAAAATGGTTCAAAAAATTGTGGTAATTACGTATGATGGAATATCCCTCAGACATGATATCAATGTCATAAGTCCAGTAGCAGCAAAATGGGTGGATTCAGGTGCGATGATTCTAAGTGTAATAAGTCACACAGAAAAAGAAACTTATCATAAGATATCACTTATGAAGATCCTGTAAACATGGCTACACTTGAACTGAGTTAAGAAAGAGCACAGAGTCTCACATTTAGAAAACACTCTTATGCCTGCTTAAGGGGGAAGGAGAGGTGGGGTGATGCATAAAACCAGAGTTTGATATAAGCACAGGTACCGTTCCAAAAACCAACTATGGAATAGACAAGACCTACACCTTCCTCAGTGAAAGGGACTCAAAACCCCATATTTCCCGCAGAGGAATATATCTGACTAGTAAGAATCTTAAAACCTATGTATTGATATGTCTCCGTAAGGGAATCAAGTGTGTCTAGACTGGCATAAACATGGCAGCGAGAATCAGCTCAAACCCACTATAAAAGGAATTTAAAAACAAAACAAAAAAACTGGGAAATTCTTTACAATTCCTTCAGGGTCTCTGATGAAACCTGGAATGACCCTATGTACAATGACAGCTGGATGAGGCATAAGGCTGGACACATGGAACTTAGAGGATTGGTGAGATTGGGTGAGCAAATGCAGACCCTTTAAAGCACAAAGGCCTGGCACCAATTCCATGGGTCCCAACTCTCCAGGTTGAAGGGAATATTACTACAGTTATAACATGTACAGGAAACCTAGAGAATGGACCCACTGTGAAAACGAAATGTTTCTAAAACTCAACGAATAGTCCCTCTCCTGGTGCTCCAGTTTGACTTTCCATCTGCTTTACTATCAATCTCCCAACTTGGAGAGACAGCCCCTTTAACCTCCTGGTTCGCACAGGTTTCCAAATTGGCAGAGGATGAAAGGGAAGAGGGAAAACCAATGAGAGAAGAGCTGTTATGCATTAGGATGGGCACATATCACTCTAACTTCCCGGCAGGAAAAAGAATTAACCAAAGTCTCAGCCCCCAACCGGGAACCAGCATAGGTCCTGAACCAAAATTTTGGACTTGCGGTCAGCTCACAAAAAACGGCTTGCAAAATGGAGCTCAAGGGCACAGCAATTCACAAACTGGCCGAGTAATAAAGGACAACTATCGTCCAAAAATCTGTTAAGTGAAGGCAACGAGGCGGACTTGAATGCGAGGCAGAATAGCAAGAAACAGATTTCAACAGGTACGTTGGAATCGCCTTTAAAGCACAGGAAGAGGGGCACAACTTCGACAATGATGCACTTGGCCAAAAAGGGCGTATGCGTTTTCTCCTGAATCCGGAGAAAACGCATACGCCCTTTTTGGCCAAGCAAGCAAGCGGGCAATGCAAATCTGCACTACAGAGAAGTATCACTTCCCACCGGTCAAAAGGGACATCCACAAAATGTGTAAAATCCAGAAAGACAAGACATGCCATGGAGAACAGGGAGCCTTGTTATGCTGATGGGCGGGATATAAATTCCCAACTGCCTCACTGGAGGAGTGCATTGTGTTCCCTAAAAGAATTAAACAACAGAGGTACAGAGCCAAGGGCACTTCCAGTCTAGGGAATATACCTTGGGAAAACTGAAAATCAATAAGACAGATCCACCCCAAAATTTAAGGCTGCACTGCTTACAAGGACCTCAACTTGGGTGCACCTTAAATATCCCAGGAAATATAAATATGGTTCAAAAAATTGTGGTACTTACATACGATGGAATATCCCTCAGCCATGAAATCAATGTCATAAGACCAGTAGCAGCAAAATGGGTGGATTCATGTACGATGATTGTAAGTGAAGTAAGTCACACAGAAAAAGAATCTTATCATAAGATATCACTTATGAAATTCCTGTAAACATGGCTACACTTGAACTGAGATAGGAAAGAGAGCAGTGTCTCACATATAGAAAACACTCTTATGCCTGCTTAAGGGGGAAGGAGAGGTGGGGTGATGCATAAAACCAGAGTTTGATATAAGCACAGGTACCGTTCCAAAAACCAACTATAAAATAGACAAGACCTAGACCTTCCTCAGTGAAAGGGACTCAAAACCCCATATTTCCCGCAGAGGAATATATCTGACTAGTAAGAATCTTAAAACCTATGTATTGATATGTCTCCATAAGGGAATCAAGTGTGTCTAGACTGGCATAAACATGGCAGCGAGAATCAGCTCAAACCCACTATAAAAAGGAATTTCAAAAACAAAACAAAAAAACTGTGAATTTATTTACAATTCCTTCAGGGTCTCTGATGAAACCTGGAATGACCCTATCTACAACGACAGCTGGATGTGGCATAAGGCTGGACACTTGGGTCTGAGACGATTGGTGAGATTGGGTGAGAAAATTCAGACCCTTTGAGTCACAAATGCCTGGCAGACATTCCATGGGTCCCAACTCTCCAGGTTGAAGGGAATATTACTACAGATATAACATGTAAGGGAAAAATAGAGAATGGACAAACTGTGAATATGAAAGGTTTCTAAAACTCAACGAATAGTCCCTCTCCTGTTGCTCCGGTTTGATTTTCCAACTGCTTTTCTATCAATCTCCCAACTTGGAGAAACAGCCCCTTTAACCTCCTGGTTCGCACAGGTTGCCAATTTGGCAGAGGATGAAAGGGAAGAAGGAGAACCAGTGAGAGAGTAGCTCTAAGGCATTTGGACGGCCACATGTCACTCTAGTTTCCCAGCAGGAAGAAGAATTTACCAAAGTCTCAGCCCCCCACCGGGAACCAGTATAGATCCTGAACCACAATTTTGGACTTTCGGTGAGCTCACAAAAAACAAGTTGAAAAATGGAGCTAAGGGGCACAGCAATTCACAAACTGGCAGAGTAATAAAGACACCTATTGTCCAATAATCTGTTGAGGGAAGGCAACGAGGTGGACTTGAAAGCTAGGCAGAATAGCAGGAAACAGATTTCAAGTGGTACATTGGAATTGACTTTAAAGCACAGGATGAGGGGCACAACTTCAACAATGTTGCACTTGAGCAAAAAGGGCATATGCGTTTTCTCCTGAATATATTCAGGAGAAAATGCATACGCCCTTTTTGGCCAAGCAATCAAGCGGGAAATGCAAATCTGCACTACAAAGAAGTATCACTTCCGACTGTTCAAAAGGGACATCCACAAAATGTGTAAAATCCAGAAAGGCAAGACAGGCCCCGGAGAACAGGGAGGCTTGTTTTGCTGATGGGCGGGTTGTAAACTGCCAACTGCATCTCTGGAGGAGTGCATTGTGTTCCCTAAAACAAGAAAACAACAGAGCTACAGAGCCAAGGGTACTTCCAGTCTAGGGAATATACCTTGGGAAACCTGAAAATCAAAAAGACAGATCCACCCCAAAATTTAGGGGTGCACTGCTTACAAGAACCTCAACTTGGGTTCACCTTAAATATCCCAGGAAATATAAAAATGGTTCAAAAATTTGTGGTATTTCCGTACGATGGAATATCCCTCAGCCATGCAATCAGTGGCATAAGACCAGTAGCAGCAAAATGAGTGGATTGAGTTATGATGCTTCTAAGTGAAATAAGTCACACAGAAAAAGAAACTTATATTAAGATATCACTTATGAAGATCCTATAAACATGGCTACACTTGAACTCAGTTAAGAAAGAGAACAGAGTCTCACCTTTGGAAAACAATCTGATGCCTGCTTAAGGGGGAATGAGAGGTGGGGTGATGCATAAAACCAGAGTTTGATATAAGCACAGGTACCGTTCCAAACACAAACTATGGAATAGACAAGACCTACTCCTTCGTCAGTGAAAGGGACCCGAGGCATCTGTGAGTAACCGTGAGCTGAGCCCCAGGCCAGCTGCTGTTGAACTTTTCCCACCCTTCCCAGGTAAAACACCTGAATATGTACAAGGGCTTGAAAGCCTAGAGGAAGGGGCGTGGAGCCACACCAGCGACAGCACACAGGCCAACTTGGTGCCTGCAGGCCAGCCAGTATGGTCCTGGACCTGGTCGCTCTTCTGGAAGCTTTCCATTGCCCTGCCTGAGATACCCCTCCTGTCCCGGCACCCACTGCTTTTTTCCTTCCTCTCCTCTGTCCGGAGAGAAATTCCAGTGGAAGTTATGTGTGCCACATCCTCTTCTTTACAGGTGGAAGCCTGGCAACTCCTGCAGAAAGTCCAGCAGAGACCCACTCACACCGGGCCACCCACAAAGCCATGGCCCCTCACTCCCTCCCACCAGCACAGCCCCGACACTGCTGACGGGGCAGAGAATATGGAGTCAGGCACAGCTTCAGGGGCTATTGCTGCCTGCAGCGCTGTTTATATTGACCTCAACCCAGGCACACCTAGGGAGGGCCGGCCGGCAGGGTCAGGCTACCTAGGTCAGCTAATCTTCAGCCCTCCGGGAATCACATTGTTGAAAATGGACCTCGCTAAGGCAGAATAGAAGCCAAGGAATAAAAGGACACAATGCCATTTGCAGCACCGTAGGTGTGTCTAGAGGTAATCACGTGACTTTTAGTAAGTCAGAAAGTGAAAGACACATATCATATCATATCTCTTATAGGTGTGACCGAAAAATGGATACCAGGGCAGATATTTCCACGGAGAAGGGCAATCAGAGATTCATTCAACAAACTTATGGTTCACCAATGGAAAGGTGTGAGGATTGGTTTCATTATGATATTGGGGTTAACAGACATATACAAACACAGGTGACATATATAATCACCAAAGACCTACAGAATACCAAGAGAAGACTACTCAACATTCTGTCATAAGGTACATGGGAAAAGGATCCCAGGAAGAACAGACATATGTGTATGTGTAAAAGAACCACATCTTCCACACCTACAACAAGCCAAACATTGTAATCAAATTTGCTGTAATAAACAATAAAAAATTAAATTAAAAACACGAACAAGAAGTAGTGAGACAAACTTGAGGGGCTTTCTCCTGGCACATTCCATTCTAAATTCCAATCTAGAACACGACTTCCATTGAGGCTCTGTTGCCCCAGTAACCAGATTTGGTAAGGGAGACCTGCTGCCACCTTGTGGCCGTTTCACACAACAGCAGCTTTAATCCCAGCGCTAATGGTCAGTTGATATTCAAAATCATTGCAGGCCTGTAAATGACACCTGCCCTGAAAACAAATCCTGGGTTCATATATCGACCAAAAAATTCAAAGGACGTCCATATTTCAAAACGACAGTTTCAAAAGGCATATTTTACACACATTAGTGTTCTGCTTCTTTTTCTTTCTTTCTTTTTTTGTTAAAAAAACGGGAATGGCAAAAAGCATCCCTCAGGATGGGCGAAAATATTTGCAAACGAATCAATGGACAAAGGTTTAATCTCCAATATATATAAAGAGCTCAGGCAGCTTAATATTAAAAAAACAAACAACCCAATACAAAAATGGGCAGAAGATCTAAAGAGACGTTTCTTCAAAGAAGACACAGAGATGGCCAAGACACACA
Source organism: Hyperoodon ampullatus (assembly GCF_949752795.1). Classification (NCBI taxonomy): domain Eukaryota; kingdom Metazoa; phylum Chordata; class Mammalia; order Artiodactyla; family Ziphiidae; genus Hyperoodon; species Hyperoodon ampullatus. The sequence continues at coordinate 496,709 of NW_027640773.1, forward strand.
TGAAAAGCTGCTCAACATCACTAATTATTAGAGAAATGCAAATCAAATCTACAATGAGGTATCACCTCACACCTGTTACAACTGGCATCATCAGAAAATCTACAAACAACGAATTCTGGGGAGGGTGTGGACAAAAGGATCCCTCTTCCACTAGTGGTGGAAATGTAAATTGATTCAGTCACGATGGAGAACAGTATGGAGTTTCCTTAAAAAATCTAGTAATAGAATTACCATATGATCCAGCAATCCCACTTCTGGGCATATACCCAGATAAAACCATAAATCAAAAAGGCACATTCACCACAATGCTCATTTCAGCACTATTTACGATAGCCAGGTAATGGAAACAACCTAAATACCCACAGACAGACGAATGGATAAAGATGTGGTACATATATAAAATGGAATATTACTCAGCCATAAGAAGGAATGAAACTGGGTCATTTGTAGAGACGTCGATGGATCTAGAGACTGTCATACAGAATGAAGTAAGTCAGAAAGAGACAAACAAATATTGTATATTAATGCATATATGTGGAACCTAGAAAAATGGTACAGATGAACTGGTTTGCAGGGAAGAAATAGAGACACAGAGGTAGAGAACACACGTATGGACAACAAGTGTGGGAAGCCACGGGGAGGTGGTGTTGGGGTGAGTTGGGAGATTGGGATTGACCTGTATACATGTATATGCATAAAATACATAACTAATAATAACCTGCTGTATAAAAAATAAATAAAATTAAATTTCAAAATTTAAAAAAATAAAATTTAAAAATAAAACAGAAAAAAGTTCTTCCCTTCACACAGATGTATTTATATGAATGAATTATTTCCATGCTTATATCTATAAATACATGAAAGAGGAATAAAATCTAACTTGAATCAAAAAAGAAAAAAAAAACCTGAACCCACGAGTTAGACAGAGGAAAACACAATCAGGGCACTTGCTCCATCGGTAAACACTTCTGAAATTGGTCAGAGGTGGGGAATCATCTCCCATAGAGCCAGCAGCCCACTCCTACGCAAGGAGCGTCCTCATTGCAAAGCGTGGGGCCATGCCGAGGCATCTGTGAGTAACCGTGAGCTGAGCCCCAGGCCAGCTGCTGTTGAACTTTTCCCACCCTTCCCAGGTAAAACACCTGAATATGTACAAGGGCTTGAAAGCCTAGAGGAAGGGCCGTGGAGCCACACCAGCGACAGCACGCAGGCCAACTTGGTGCCTGCAGGCCAGTCAGGATGGTCCTGGCCCTGGGCGCTCTTCTGGAAGCTTTCCATTGCCCTGCCTGAGATACCCCTCCTGTCCCGGCCCCCACTGCTTTTTTCCTTCCTCACCTCTGTCCAGAGAGAAATTCCAGCGGAAGGTATGGGTGACACATCCTCTTCATTACAGGTGGAAGCCTGGCAACTCCTGCAGAAAGTCCAGCAGAGACCCACTCACACCGGGCCACCCACAAAGCCGTGGCCCCTCACTCCCTCCCACCAGCACAGCCCCGACACTGCTGACGGGGCAGAGAATATGGAGTCAGGCACAGCTTCAGGGGTTATTGCTGCCTGCAGCGCTGTTTATATTGACCTCAACCCAGGCACACCTGGGGAGGGCCGGCCGGCAGGGTCAGGCTACACAGGTCAGCTAATCCTCAGCCCTCAGGGAATCACATTGTTGAAAATGGACCTCGCTAAGGCAGAATAGAAGCCAAGGAATAAAAGGACACAATGCCATTTGCAGCACCGTAGGTGTGTCTAGAGGTAATCACGTGACTTTTAGTAAGTCAGAAAGTGAAAGACACATATCATATCATATCTCTTATAGGTGTGACCGAAAAATGGATACCAGGGCAGATATTTCCACGGAGAAGGGCAATCAGAGATTCATTCAACAAACTTATGGTTCACCAATGGAAAGGTGTGAGGATTGGTTTCATTATGATATTGAGGTTAACAGACATATACAAACACAGGTGACATATAGAATCACCAAAGACCTACAGAATACCAAGAGAAGACTACTCAACATTCTGTCATAAGGTACATGGGAAAAGGATCCCAGGAAGAACAAACATATGTGTATGTGTAAAAGAACCACATCTTCCACACCTACAACAAGCCAAACATTGTAATCAAATTTGCTGTAATAAAAAATAAAAAAATTAAATTAAAAACACGAACAAGAAGTAGTGAGACAAACTTGAGCGGCTTTCTCCTGGCACATTCCATTCTAAATTCTAATCTAGAACACGACTTCCATTGAGGCTCTGTTGCCCCAGTAACCAGATTTGGTAAGGGAGACCTGCTGCCACCTTGTGGCCGTTTCACACAACAGCAGCTTTAATCCCAGCGCTAATGGTCAGTTGATATTCAAAATCATTGCAGGCCTGTAAATGACACCTGCCCTGAAAACAAATCCTGGGTTCATATATCGACCAAAAAATTCAAAGGACGTCCATATTTCAAAACGACAGTTTCAAAAGGCATATTTTACACACATTAGTGTTCTGCTTCTTTTTCTTTCTTTCTTTTTTTGTTAAATAAACGGGAATGGCAAAAAGCATCCCTCAGAATGGGCGAAAATATTTGCAAACGAATCAATGGACAAATGTTTAATCTCCAATATATATAAAGAGCTCATGCAGCTTAATATTAAAAAAACAAACAATCCAATACAAAAATGGGCAGAAGATCTAAAGAGACGTTTTTTCAAAGAAGACACAGAGATGGCCAAGACACACATGAAAAGCTGCTCAACATCACTAATTATTAGAGAAATGCAAATCAAAACTACAATGAGGTATCACCTCACACCTGTTACAATTGGCATCATCAGAAAATCTACAAACAACGAATTCTGGGGAGGGTGTGGACAAAAGGATCCCTCTTCCACTAGTGGTGGAAATGTAAATTGATACAGTCACGATGGAGAACAGTATGGAGTTTCCTTAAAAAAACGAGAAATAGAATTACCATATGATCCAGCAATCCCACTTCTGGGCATATACCCAGAGAAAACCATAAATCAAAAAGGCACATTCACCACAATGCTCATTTCAGCACTATTTACGATAGCCAGGTAATGGAAGCATCCTAAATACCGACAGACAGACGAATGGATAAAGATGTGGTACATATATAAAATGGAATATTACTCAGCCATAAGAAGGAATGAAACTGGGTCATTTGTAGAGACGTCGATGGATCTAGAGATTGTCATACAGAATGAAGTAAGTCAGAAAGAGACAAACAAATATTGTATATTAATGCATATATGTGGAACCTAGAAAAATGGTACAGATGAACTGGTTTGCAGAGAAGAAATAGAGACACAGAGGTAGAGAACACACGTATGGACACCAAGTGTGGGAAGCCATGGGGAGGTGGTGTTGGGGTGAGTTGGGAGATTGGGATTGACCTGTATACATGTATATGCATAAAATACATAACTAATAATAACCTGCTGTATAAAAAAATAAATAAAATTAAATTTCAAAATTTTAAACAATAAAATTTAAAAATAAAACAGAAAAAAGTTCTTCCCTTCACACAGATGTATTTATATGAATGAATTATTTCCATGCTTATATCTATAAATACATAAAAGAGGAAAAAAATCTAACTTGAACCAAAAACGAAAAAAAAAAACTTGAACACACGAGTTAGATAGAGGAAAACACAATCAGGGCACTTGCTCCATCGGTAAACAATTCTGAAATTGGTCAGAGGTGGGGAATCATCTCCCATAGAGCCAGCAGCCCACTCCTACGCAAGGAGCGTCCTCATTGCAAAGCGGGGGGCCATGCCGAGGCATCTGTGAGTAACCGTGAGCTGAGCCCCAGGCCAGCTGCTGTTGAACTTTTCCCACCCTTCCCTGGTAAAACACGTGAATATGTACAAGGGCTTGAAAGCCTAGAGGAAGGGCCGTGGAGCCACACCAGCGACAGCACGCAGGCCAACTTGGTGCCTGCAGGCCAGTCAGGATGGTCCTGGCCCTGGGCGCTCTTCTGGAAGCTTTCCATTGTCCTGCCTGACATACCCCTCCTGTCCCGGCACCCTCTGCTTTTTTCCTTCCTCACCTCTGTCCGGAGAGAAATTCCAGCGGAAGGTATGGGTGCCACATCCTCTTCTTTACAGGTGGAAGCCTGGCAACTCCTGCAGAAAGTCCAGCAGAGACCCACTCACACCGGGCCACCAACTAAGCCGTGGCCACTCACTCCCTCCCACCAGCACAGCCCCGACACTGCTGACGGGGCAGAGAATATGGAGTCAGGCACAGCTTCAGGGGCTATTGCTGCCTGCAGCGCTGTTTATATTGACCTCAACCCAGGCACACCTGGGGAGGGCCGGCCGGCAGGGTCAGGCTACCCAGGTCAGCTAATCCTCAGCCCTCAGGGAATCACATTGTTGAAAATGGACCTCGCTAAGGCAGAATAGAAGCCAAGGAATAAAAGGACACAATGCCATTTGCAGCACCGTAGGTGTCTCTAGAGGTAAGCACGTGACTTTTAGTAAGTCAGAAAGTGAAAGACACATATCATATCATATCTCTTATAGGTGTGACCGAAAAATGGATACCAGGGCAGATATTAGCACGGAGAAGGTCAATCAGAGATTCATTCAACAAACTTATGGTTCACCAATGGAAAGGTGTGAGGATTGGTTTCATTATGATATTGGGGTTAACAGACATATACAAACACAGGTGAAATATATAATCACCAAAGTCCTACAGAATACCAAGAGAAGACTACTCAACATTCTGTCATAAGGTACATGGGAAAAGGATCCCAGGAAGAACAGACATATGTGTATGTGTAAAAGAACCACATCTTCCACACCTACAACAAGCCAAACATTGTAATCAAATTTGCTGTAATAAAAAATAAAAAATTAAATTAAAAACACGAACAAGAAGTAGTGAGGCAAACTTGAGGGGCTTTCTCCTGGCACATTCCATTCTAAATTCCAATCTAGAACACGACTTCCATTGAGGCTCTGTTGCCCCAGTAACCAGATTTGGTAAGGGAGACCTGCTGCCACCTTGTGGCCGTTTCACACAACAGCAGCTTTAATCCCAGCGCTAATGGTCAGTTGATATTCAAAATCATTGCAGGACTGTAAATGACACCTGCCCTGAAAACAAATCCTGGGTTCATATATCGACCAAAAAATTCAAAGGACGTCCATATTTCAAAACGACAGTTTCAAGAGGCATATTTTACACACATTAGTGTTCTGCTTCTTTTTCTTTCTTTCTTTTTTTGTTAATAAAACGGGAATGGCAAAAAGCATCCCTCAGAATGGGCGAAAATATTTGCAAACGAATCAATGGACAAATGTTTAATCTCCAATATATATAAAGAGCTCATGAAGCTTAATATTAAAAAAACAAACAACCCAATACAAAAATGGGCAGAAGAAATAAAGAGACGTTTCTTCAAAGAAGACACAGAGATGGCCAAGACGCACATGAAAAGCTGCTCAACATCACTAATTATTAGAGAAATGCAAATCAAAACTACAATGAGGTATCACCTCACACCTGTTAGAATCGGCATCAACAGAAAATCTACAAACAACGAATTCTGGGGAGGGTGTGGTCAAAAGGATCCCTCTTCCACTAGTGGTGGAAATGTAAATTGATACAGTCACGATGGAGAACAGTATGGAGTTTCCTTAAAAAAACTAGAAATAGAATTACCATATGATCTAGCAATCCCACTTCTGGGCATATACCCAGAGAAAACCATAAATCAAAAAGCCACATTCACCACAATGCTCATTTCAGCACTATTTACGATAGTCAGGTAATGGAAGCAACCTAAATACCCACAGACAGATGAATGGATAAATATGTGGTACATATATAAAATGGAATATTACTCAGCCATATGAAGGAATGAAACTGGTTCATTTGTAGAGACGTCGATGGATCTAGAGACTCTCATACAGAATGAAGTAAGTCAGAAAGAGAAAAACAAATATTGTATATTAATGCATATATGCGGAACCTAGAAAAATGGTACAGTTGAACTGCTTTGCAGGGAATAAATAGAGACACAGAGGTAGAGAACACACGTATGGACACCAAGTGTGGGAAGCCATGGGGAGGTGGTGTTGGGATGAGTTGGGAGACTGAGATTGACCTGTATACATGTATATGCATAAAATACATAACTAATAATAACCTGCTGTATAAAAAAATAAATAAAATTAAATTTCAAAATTTTTAAAAATAAAATTTAAAAATAAAACAGAAAAAAGTTCTTCCCTTCACACAGATGTATTTATATGAATGAATGATTTCCATGCTTATATCTATAAATACATAAAAGAGGAATAAAATCTAACTTGAACCAAAAAAGAAAAAAAAAACCTGAACCCACGAATTAGACAGAGGAAAACACAATCAGGGCACTTGCTCCAGCGGTAAACAATTCTGAAATTGGTCAGAGGTGGGGAATCAACTCCCATAGAGCCAGCAGCCCACTCCTATGCAAGGAGCGTCCTCACTGCAAAGGGGGGTCCATGCCAGGCATCTGTGAGTAACCGTGAGCTGAGCCCCAGGCCAGCTGCTCTTGAACTTTTCCCTCCCTTCCCAGGTAAAACACCTGAATATGTACAAGGGCTTGAAAGCCTAGAGGAAGGGCCGTGGAGCCACACCAGTGACAGCACGCAGGTCAACTTGGTGCCTGCAGGCCAGTCAGGATGGTCCTGGCCCTGGGCGCTCTTCTGGAAGCTTTCCATTGCCCTGCCTGAGATACCCCTCCTGTCCCGGCCCCCACTGCTTTTTTCCTTCCTCACCTCTGTCCGGAGAGAAATTCCAGCGGAAGGTATGGGTGACACATCCTCTTCATTACAGGTGGAAGCCTGGCAACTCCTGCAGAAAGTCCAGCAGAGACCCACTCACACCGGGCCACCCACAAAGCCGTGGCCCCTCACTCCCTCCCAACAGCACAGCCCCGACACTGCTGACGGGGCAGAGAATATGGAGTCAGGCACAGCTTCAGGGGCTATTGCTGCCTGCAGCGCTGTTTATATTGACCTCAACCCAGGCACACCTGGGGAGGGCCGGCCGGCAGGGTCAGGCTACACAGGTCAGCTAATCCTCAGCCCTCAGGGAATCACATTGTTGAAAATGGACCTCGCTAAGGCAGAATAGAAGCCAAGGAATAAAAGGACACAATGCCATTTGTACCACCGTAGGTGTGTCTAGAGGTAAGCACGTGAGTTGTTGTAAGTCAGAAAGTGAAAGACACATATCATATCATATCTCTTATAGGTGTGACCGAAAAATGGATACCAGGGCAGATATTTCCACGGAGAAGGGCAATCACAGATTCATTCAACAAACTTATGGTTCACCAATGGAAAGGTGTGAGGATTGGTTTCATTATGATATTGAGGTTAACAGACATATACAAACACAGGTGACATATAGAATCACCAAAGACCTACAGAATACCAAGAGAAGACTACTCAACATTCTGTCATAAGGTACATGGGAAAAGGATTTCAGGAATAAGAGACATATGTATATGTGTAGAAGAGCCACATCTTCCACACCTACAACAAGCCAAACACTGTAATCAAATTACCTGTAATAAAAAATAAAAAATTAAATTAAAAACACGAACAAGAAGTAGTGAGACAAACTTGAGGGGCTTTCTCCTGGCACATTCCATTCTAAATTCCAATCTAGAACACGACATCCATTGAGGTTCTGTTGCCCCAGTAACCAGATTTGGTAAGGGAGAACTGCTGCCAGCTTGTGGCCGTTTCACACAACAGCAGCTTTAATCCCAGCGCTAATGGTCAGTTGATATTCAAAATCATTGCAGGACTGTAAATGACACCTGCCCTGAAAACAAATCCTGGGTTCATATATCGACCAAAAAATTCAAAGGATGTCCATATTTCAAAACGACAGTTTCAAAAGGCATATTTTACACACATTAGTGTTCTGCTTCTTTTTCGTTCTTTCTTTTTTTGTTAAAAAAACGGGAATGGCAAAAAGCATCCCTCATAATGGGCGAAAATATTTGCAAACGAATCAATGGACAAATGTTTAATCTCCAATATATATAAAGAGCTCATGAAGCTTAATATTAAAAAAACAAACAACCCAATACAAAAATGGGCAGAAGATCTAAAGAGACGTTTCTTCAAAGAAGACACAGAGATGGCCAAGACGCACATGAAAAGCTGCTCAAAATCACTAATTATTAGAGAAATGCAAATCAAAACTACAATGAGGTATCACCTCACACCTGTTAGAATCGGCATCAACAGAAAATCTACAAACAACGAATTCTGGGGAGGGTGTGGTCAAAAGGATCCCTCTTCCACTAGTGGTGGAAATGTAAATTGATACAGTCACGATGGAGAACAGTATGGAGTTTCCTTAAAAAAACTAGAAATAGAATTACCATATGATCCAGCAATCCCACTTCTGGGCATATACCCAGAGAAAACCATAAATCAAAAAGCCACATTCACCACAATGCTCATTTCAGCACTATTTACGATAGTCAGGTAATGGAAGCAACCTAAATACCCACAGACAGATGAATGGATAAAGATGTGGTACATATATAAAATGGAATATTACTCAGCCATAAGAAGGAATGAAACTGGTTCATTTGTAGAGACGTCGATAGATCTAGAGACTCTCATACAGAATGAAGTAAGTCAGAAAGAGAAAAACAAATATTGTATATTAATGCATATATGCGGAACCTAGAAAAATGGTACAGTTGAACTGCTTTGCAGGGAATAAATAGAGACACAGAGGTAGAGAACACACGTTTGGACACCAAGTGTTGGAAGCCATGGGGAGGTGGTGTTGGGATGAGTTGGGAGACTGGGATTGACCTGTATACATGTATATGCATAAAATACATAACTAATAATAACCTGCTGTATAAAAAAATAAAAAAAATTAAATTTCAAAATTTTTAAAAATAAAATTTAAAAATAAAACAGAAAAAAGTTCTTCCCTTCACACAGATGTATTTATATGAATGAATGATTTCCATGCTTATATCTATAAATACATAAAAGAGGAATAAAATCTAACTTGAACCAAAAAAGAAAAAAAAAAAACCTGAACCCACGAGTTAGACAGAGGAAAACACAATCAGAGCACTTGCTCCAGCGGTAAACAAGTCTGAAATTGGTCAGAGGTGGGGAATCATCTCCCATAGAGCCAGCAGCCCACTCCTATGCAAGGAGCGTCCTCACTGCAAAGGGTGGTCCATGCCGAGGCATCTGTGAGTAACCGTGAGCTGAGCCCCAGGCCAGCTGCTCTTGAACTTTTCCCACCCTTCCCAGGTAAAACACCTGAATATGTACAAGGGCTTGAAAGCCTAGAGGAAGGGGCGTGGATCCACACCAGCGACAGCACACAGGCCAACTTGGTGCCAGCAGGCCAGCCAGGATGATCCTGGACCTGGTCGCTCTTCTGGAAGCTTTCCATTGCCCTGCCTGAGATACCCCTCCTGTCCCGGCACCCACTGTTTTTTTCCTTCCTCACCTCTGTCCGGAGAGAAATTCCAGCGGAAGGTATGTGTGCCACATCCTCTTCTTTACAGGTGGAAGCCTGGCAACTCCTGCAGAAAGTCCAGCAGAGACCCACTCACACCGGGCCACCCACAAAGCCGTGGCCCCTCACTCCCTCCCACCAGCACAGCCCCGAGACTGCTGATGGGGCAGAGAATATGGAGTCAGGCACAGCTTTAGGGGCTATTGCTGCCTTCAGCGCTGTTTATATTGACCTCAACCCAGGCACACCTGGGGAGGGCCGGCCAGCAGGTTCAGGCTACCCAGGTCAGCTAATCCTCAGCCCTCAGGAAATCACATTGTTGAAAATGGACCTCGCTAAGGCAGAATAGAAGCCAAGGAATAAAACGACACAATGCCATTTGTAGCACCGTAGGTGTGTCTAGAGGTAATCACGTGACTTTTAGTAAGTCAGAAAGTGTAAGACACATATCATATCATATCTCTTATAGGTGTGACCGAAAAATGGATACCAGGGCAGATATTTCCACGGAGAAGGGCAATCAGAGATTCATTCAACAAACTTATGGTTCACCAATGGAAAGGTGTGAGGATTGGTTTCATTATGATATTGGGGTTAACAGACATATACAAACACAGGTGACATATAGAATCACCAAAGACCTACAGAATACCAAAAGAAGACTACTCAACATTCTGTCATAAGGTACATGGGAAAAGGATCCCAGGAAGAACAGACATATGTATATGTGTAAAAGAACCACATCTTCCACACCTACAACAAGCCAAACATTGTAATCAAATTTGCTGTAATAAAAAATAAAAAAATAAATTAAAAACATGAACAAGAAGTAGTGAGACAAACTTGAGGGGCTTTCTCCTGGCACATTCCATTCTAAATTCCAATCTAGAACATGACTTCCATTGAGGCTCTGTTGCCCCAGTAACCAGATTTGGTAAGGGAGACCTGCTGCCACCTTGTGGCCGTTTCACACAACAGCAGCTTTAATCCCAGCGCTAATGGTCAGTTGATATTCAAAATCATTGCAGGACTGTAAATGACACCTGCCCTGAAAACAAATCCTGGGTTCATATATCGACCAAAAACTTCAAAGGACGTCCATATTTCAAAACGACAGTTTCAAAAGGCATATTTTACACACATTAGTGTTCTGCTTCTTTTTCTTTCTTTCTTTTTTTGTTAAAAAAAACGGGAATGGCAAAAAGCATCCCTCAGAATGGGCGAAAATATTTGCAAACGAATCAATGGACAAAGGTTTAATCTCCAATATATATAAAGAGCTCATGCAGCTTAATATTAAAAAAACAAACAACCCAATACAAAAATGGGCAGAAGATCTAAAGAGACGTTTCTTCAAAGAAGACACAGAGATGGCCAAGACGGACATGAAAAGCTGCTCAACATCACAAATTATTAGAGAAATGCAAATCAAAACTACAATGAGGTATCACCTCACACCTGTTAGAATCGGCATCATCAGAAAATCTACAAACAACGAATTCTGGGGAGGGAGTTCATAAAAGGATCTCTCTTCCACTAGTGGTAGAAATGTAAATTGATACAGTCACGGTAGAGAACAGTATGGAGTTTCCTTAAAAAAACTAGAAATAGAATTACCATATGATCCAGCAATCCCACTTCTGGGCATATACCCAGATAAAACCATAAATCAAAAAGGCACATTCACCACAATGCTCATTTCAGCACTATTTGCGATAGCCAGGTAATAGAAGCAACCTAAATACCCACAGACAGACGAATGGATAAAGATGTGGTACATATATAAAATGGAATATTACTCAGCCATAAGAAGGAATGAAACTGGGTCATTTGTAGAGACGTTGATGGATATAGAGACTGTCATACAGAATGAAGTAAGTCAGAAAGAGAAAAACAAATATTGTATATTAATGCATATATGTGGAACCTAGAAAAATGGTACAGATGAACTAGTTTGCAGGGAAGAAATAGAGACACAGAGGTAGAGAACACACGTATGGACACCAAGTGTTGGAAGCCATGGGGAGGTGGTGTTGGGATGAGTTGGGAGATTGGGATTGACCTGCATACATGTATATGCATAAAATACATAACTAATAATAACCTGCTGTATAAAAAAATAAATAAAATTAAATTTCAAAATTTTAAAAAATAAAATTTAAAAATAAAACAGAAAAAAGTCCTTCCCTTCACACAGATGTATTTATATGAATGAATTATTTCCATGCTTATATCTATAAATACATAAAAGAGGAATAAAATCTAACTTGAACCAAAAAAGAAAAAAAAAAAACCTGAACCCTCCAGTTATACAGAGGAAAACCCTATCAGGGCACTTGCTCCAGCGGTAAACAATTCTGAAACTGGTCAGAGGTGGGGAGTCATCTCCCATAGAGCCAGCAGCCCACTCCTATGCAAAGAGCGTACTCATTGCAATGGAGGGGGCCATTCCGAGGCATCTGTGAGTAACCGTGACCTGAGACACAGGCCAGATGCCTTTGAACTTTTCCCACCCTTCCGAGGTAAAACACCTGAATATGTACAAGGGCTTGAAAGCCTAGAGGAAGGGGCGTGGAGCCACACCAGCGACAGCACACAGGCCAACTTGGTGCCAGCAGGCCAGCCAGGATGGTTCTGGCCCTGGGCGCTCTTCTGGAAACTTTCCATTGCCCTGCCTGAGATACCCCTCCTGTCCTGGCACCCACTGTTTTTTTCCTTCCTCACCTCTGTCCGGAGAGAAATTCCAGCGGAAGGTATGTGTGCCACATCCTCTTCTTTACAGGTGGAAGCCTGGCAACTCCTGCAGAAAGTCCAGCAGAGACCCACTCACACCGGGCCACCCACAAAGCCGTGGCCCCTCACTCCCTCCCAACAGCACAGCCCCGACACTGCTGACGGGGCAGAGAATATGGAGTCAGGCACAGCTTCAGGGGCTATTGCTGCCTGCAGCGCTGTTTATATTGACCTCAACCCAGGCACACCTGGGGAGGGCGGGCCGGCAGGGTCAGGCTACCCAGGTCAGCTAATCCTCAGCCCTCAGGAAATCACATTGTTGAAAATGGACCTCGCTAAGGCAGAATAGAAGCCAAGGAATAAAAGGACACAATGCCATTTGCAGCACCGTAGGTGTGTCTAGACGTAATCACGTGACTTTTAGTAAGTCAGAAAGTGAAAGACACATATCATATCATATCTCTTATAGGTTTGACCGAAAAATGGATACCAGGGCCGATATTTCCACGGAGAAGGGCAATCAGAGATTCATTCAACAAACTTATGGTTCACCAATGGAAAGGTGTGAGGATTGGTTTCATTATGATATTGGGGTTAACAGACATATACAAACACAGGTGACATATATAATCACCAAAGACCTACAGAATACCAAGAGAAGACTACTCAACATTCTGTCATAAGGTACATGGGAAAAGGATCCCAGGAAGAACAGACATATGTGTATGTGTAAAAGAACCACATCTTCCACACCTACAACAAGCCAAACATTGTAATCAAATTTGCTGTAATAAAAAATAAAAAATTAAATTAAAAACACGAACAAGAAGTAGTGAGGCAAACTTGAGGGGCTTTCTCCTGGCACATTCCATTCTAAATTCCAATCTAGAACACGACTTCCATTGAGGCTCTGTTGCCCCAGTAACCAGATTTGGTAAGGGAGACCTGCTGCCACCTTGTGGCCGTTTCACACAACAGCAGCTTTAATCCCAGCGCTAATGGTCAGTTGATATTCAAAATCATTGCAGGCCTGTAAATGACACCTGCCCTGAAAACAAATCCTGGGTTCATATATCGACCAAAAAATTCAAAGGACGTCCATATTTCAAAACGACAGTTTCAAAAGGCATATTTTACTCACATTAGTGTTCTGCTTCTTTTTCTTTCTTTCTTTTTTTGTTAAAAAAACGGGAATGGCAAAAAGCATCCCTCAGAATGGGCGAAAATATTTGCAAACGAATCAATGGACAAAGGTTTAATATCCAATATATATAAAGAGCTCATACAGCTTAATATTAAAAAAACAAACAACGCAATACAAAAATGGGCAGAAGATCTAAAGAGACGTTTCTTCAAAGAAGACACAGAGATGGCCAAGACGCACATGAAAAGCTGCTCAACATCACTAATTATTAGAGAAATGCAAATCAAAACTACAATGAGGTATCACCTCACACCTGTTACAATTGACATCATCAGAATATCTTCAAACAACGAATTCTGGGGAGGGTGTGGACAAAAGGATCCCTCTTCCACTAGTGGTGGAAATGTAAATTGATACAGTCACGATGGAGAACAGTATGGAGTTTCCTTAGAAAAACTAGAAATAGAATTACCATATGATCCAGCAATCCCACTTCTGGGCATATACCCAGAGAAAACCATAAATCAAAAAGGCACATTCACCACAATGCTCATTTCAGCACTATTTACGATAGCCAGGTAATGGAAGCAACCTAAATACCCACAGACAGACGAATGGATAAAGATGTGGTACATATATAAAATGGAATATTACTCAGCCATAAGAAGGAATGAAACTGGGTCATTTGTAGAGACGTCGATGGATCTAGAGACTGTCATACAGAATGAAGTAAGTCAGAAAGAGAAAAACAAATATTGTATATTAATGCATATATGTGGAACCTAGAAAAATGGTATAGATGAACTGGTTTGCAGGGAAGAAATAGAGACACAGATGTAGAGAACACACGTATGGACACCAAGTGTGGGAAGCCATGGGGTGGTGTTGGTGGCATATGTTGGGAGATTGGGATTGACCTGTATACATGTATATGCATAAAATACATAACTAATAATAACCTGCTGTATAAAAACATAAATAAAATTAAATTTTAAAATTTTAAAAAATAAAATTTAAAAATAAAACCGAAAAAAGTTCTTCCCTTCACACAGATGTATTTATATGAATGAATTATTTCCATGCTTATATCAATAAATACATAAAAGATTAATAAAATCTAACTTGAACCAAAAAAGGAAAAAAAACCTGAACCCACCAGTTATACAGAGGAAAACCCTATCAGGGCACTTGCTCCAGCGATAAACAATTCTGAAATTGGTCAGAGGTGGGGAATCATCTCCCATACAGCCAGCAGCCCACCCCCCAAGCAAGGAGGGTCCTCATTGCAAAGCTGGGGTACGAAGCCAAGGAATCTGTGAGTAAACGTGAGCTAAGCCCCAGTCCTGCTGCAGCTGAACTCTTCCCACCCTTTCCAGTTAAAACACCTGAATATGTACAAGAACTTGCAAGCTTAGAGGAAGGGCTGTGGAGCCACACCAGCGACAGCACAGAGGCCGACTTGGTGCCTGCAGGCCAGTCAGGTTGGTCCTGGCCCCAGATGCTCTTCTGGAAGCTTTCCATTTCCCTGCCTGAGATACCCCTCCTGCCACGGCCCCCACTGCTTTTTTACTTCCTCACCTCTGCCTGGGGAGAAATTCCAGCAGCAGGTATCGGTGACACATCCTCTTCTTTAGCAGGTGGCAGCCTGGCATCTCCTGCAGAAAGTCCAGCAGAGCCCCACTCACACTGGGCCACCCACAAAGCCGTGGCCCCTCACTCCCTCCCACCAGCAAGGCCCCGGCACTGCCTACGGGGCAGAGAATATGGCGTCAGTCACAGCTACAAGGGCTGTCGCTCACTGGAGAGCTGTTTATATTGCCCTCAACTCAGGCACACCTGTGGAGGGCTGGCAGGCAGTTTCAGGCTGCCAAAATCAGCCAATCCTCACCCCTCAGGGGCTCACAGTTGCAGAAAATGAAACTTGCTAAACGGGCCAGGCCCTAGGAACAGGTGTGGGCTCTTGAGAGTCAGGATAGACAAGGGGCTGCAGCTGCGGCTTGTTTTCTTATCATTTTATCTGGTCCATGAGTGGATAACAACTTCAAGAAGACCCTATCCTAATGAGAGGAACCCAGGAGTCAGAGAGAGGAGTGATGGTGGGTGGAGACAGAGGCCTGGTGCCCTGGCTGCAGTGGAAGTGTCTGGAAGACCAGGCAGAAAGAGCCTGCAGAGAGTGATAGCCATGGTCACAGACCTGTCAGAACTGCTGTTTGTTAGTTCAAGTCCTGCTCTGAGGTATTCTGTGTCATCTGTGAGCGACAGGTGAGCAGGGGGTTCTCTGCAAGGTGGGCTATGTGCACAGTTCCTGTGTGTCCAGCCCTCCTAGGGTACCTGCCCAGGGGAGCTCTGTATCCTGGGAAGGGCCTGAGTAGGAGAGCCCCATGGGCTGCTGGGTAGCTGCAGAGGTGAGCTCCATACCCTGGGAGGGACTTGACCACGAGAGCCCCGTGGGCTGTGGGGTAGGGGTGCAGCCCAGGTGAGCTCCATATCCTGAGATTGGCCTGACCACGAGAGCCCCATGGGCTGCTGGAGACCTGGTAAAGTATATCAGGACAGTCAGTGAAGCCACCGAGGATATACATCCAGTAGCTCCTATTTCCTACTCCCTGCTGGTCATTCTACCTTCCACCAGGCCATGGCATTCTGTATTAGACTTCAATGATGCCTTCTTCTGTATTCCATTCATCTCAGAGTCACAAGAATTTTTGGCTTGTGAGTGGCAGGACACAACATGCAACAAAAGCAATAATGCTGGGCCGTCCTGCCCCAATGGTTCAAAAATCCCCACACCATCATTGGGGAAATGTCCTCTAAAGACCTAAAAGTTCAACCTCTTTAAAAGGGAACCCTCCTTCAATATGCAGATGACATTCTGATCGCCAGGCCTACTAAAGACGCCTCTGAACTACCTAGCCAAGAAAGGATAGAAGGTGTCCAAGAAAAACGCTCAAATATCCCAGGCTAAGGTGACATGCCTGGGCTTCATTCTCACAGATATTCGGAGAAACGCATCCCAGGATAGGGAAGAAGCCATTTGCAGCCTTACGTCTTCTAAAACTAGAAGACAGCTTAGGGGTTCTTGGGGAGGCCAAGGTTTTCTGCATCTGGATCCCTAACTACAGTGTCATAGCTGGGCCTCTACATGAAACACTGACATGAAAAGATGATGATCCTTTTGAATAGAATCCAGAAGCAGCCTTTCAAGAATGGAAAGAGCAGTCAATACAGACCCTTGCCGAGGAACTCCCTAATTTAGCTAAACCCTTTGACCTTTACATACCCGGTCAAAGGTTAATCGCCCTTGGAGCCTTAGTGCAAAAACTGGGACCACTTGAAATGGAGCAACACAAGAATGCCCTTCAGGTATGATAAACTATGGTCACCAAGGGCTTTGCCCACCGACTCATCAGGCCAGGATACTGGGGTATCTAAAAAGCTGGAAATCAGCAGCCCGCAAGGCCAGCTCCCTCCTAAGGGAAAAGGACCCCACGTGGTGATCCTAACCACCCATCATGCCCTGAAGTTGCAGGGGTCGCTCTGTGGACACACTGACCTCGAGTGAGGAGGCCCTCCAACTCCAACCTCCAGAGAGATAAACGGGGGCAACGGGCCCCCAAGATGACTCGTGTGACCATCACTTGACCTGGAGTTTCTCTCAGAAAACGACAAGACTGTGCCCCGAAAGAGCAGACTACTGCTTGCAGGACTTACTGCACCCAGAGGGGAGCTAATAAGCTTGGCGGGGGAAACGTATATCACGCTTTCACCATAGAAAACCCTACAGACACCACGGTGATGGTGGCCAATATGACCGGCTGGACTGCTGGCTACTTCTAAAGGCCGTTGACTCAGTGGACGTCATGGTCCTGGATCACCACTGACCCTGGACTGTCTGGGAGTTGCGCGGGCAGGGCTCTGACACATGGTGCTGTTTGTACATTAATTCAGGGACCTAATTAAAGAAAGCACAGACTACTGGTCAGAGCATCTAGTCTGGCAAAAACTGTCAGCCTAAGGTCGCCGAACATATGTGGGGTGGGGTGAAACCTGCCACCGCAGCATCTCTGCGCCTCTCTTTCCTGGACCCTTAAAGGTCATTAGAATCTGTAACACTTCCAATGCTGGTGCTCAGGCGGACGAGAAGTGAGGCAGGAGGCCTTGGGACAATCAACCTCACCAGGAGGCTGGTGGGGAGACGTTTTGCCCCTCCCCCCATGTATCAGGGCTCCCACCACAGCATGAAGCAGTTACAAAAGAGGGGTCTGCACCCTCAACACCCCAAGAATAAGGAACGGAACAAAAAGCAGAGGAGGTGTTCGTCTCCGGCAACGTTCATTAAAAATTCTTGGGAGATAAAAAGAGAATCTGGGCAATAAAATAAAGTCTAACCTGTTTTTCCTTTGTGCTTTGTCTAATTTCACGTGCTCCTAGGGTTCCGCATGCAGAGGTCCCACACCCGGCACTTCAGACCCGATTTCCTAGTGCAGAATGGCTGGGTCGACACCTCAGCTAGCGGGGTCCCATGTAGACTCCGCGGCATAGAGCCTGAGCTGCAGCCAACGCAGCCCTCGAGAGCTCCATCCCCTCCCTCCCACTGACGCTGCCGGGGACCCTACACAGCAGCCCAGCCCACAGCCCATGGGGGAGTGCACGATCTCACCTCTCCATTCTGTTTTCAAAATAATGTTTCCTTTGCTTCTGAACCAAACTCAGTCTTGATCTGTTGGCTCCAATGACACTGGGCACGGGGACTCCTGTTGGGGTCCACTCTGGAGGATCAGTAACAGAAATTGAGAACATTGTAACTTCAATGAACAGATGTGTGAGCCAAACTGTAGTTAACATAGAGCAGTGTATAATGCTCGGGTAAAATAAGATGTTTCTAAGACTTACATTTGATATTTCCATCACTTTCCTATAAGCAAGTTCAGTGAAGACGTCTGTCTTATTTGTCAGGTCAACATTAGAGAAATGAAGTGATTTATTTCCATGGATGTACATCGAATACTCTTGGCTGAAGCTTCAATCTTGTTTTGAATGCTTTTCCACTGTAAATGATACCTCTCTTTCAGCTCCCCCCATTTCTGAGAAGTATAAAATCTTATAATTTATTATTACAAAAGGGGAAAGGTAGGAGAAGGGATAAATTAACAGTTTGGGATTAACACATACACACTGCTATGTATAAAATAGATCATCAACAAGGAACTACTGTATAGCACAGGGAACTACACTGAATATTTTGCAAAAACCTACAAGGGGAAATAATCTGAAA
Organism: Hyperoodon ampullatus; assembly: GCF_949752795.1. NCBI lineage: Eukaryota > Metazoa > Chordata > Mammalia > Artiodactyla > Ziphiidae > Hyperoodon > Hyperoodon ampullatus. Next base: position 515,396 of record NW_027640773.1, read on the forward strand.
AAGAATAGATATTTTTATTGACATCATCTATCAATGACAGATAAAATGTAACCTAAGCAAGGCCGATGGTGAGCGCTTCTGACCCTGAAGATTTCAGTCATCTAAAGTTTGGGCTCTGCCTATTTCCGAAGGCCCTTAAAGGACATACGTGTAGCCGTAGCTTAAAAATTCCCCAGTTTGGGGTTCGGGGAGGCACTGATTTGGAAAAATCCCTGGTGTTCTCCTTACATGCACGGGACCCTTCCTACAGCTAAAACATGCCTGTCACACCTAGAGGATGGTACACCGTTTGATCGGAAAGAGTTTGGAAAAGGCACCTCATCTCCTCATCGCCTGGTGCTCGGGTTCAACCCTCCAGCATCTTTCCTAACAATCTCCTCACTTGGGGATATCAGCACCGTCAACATCCTGTTGCACACAGTTTGGAATTTGTCCAGAGGATGAAGCGGAAGGATGAGAAAAATTTAGAGACAAGTCTTAGGTGTTCGGACAGGCACATGCCACTCTAATTTCCAATCCAGAAGACAAATTCATCAAAGGCTAGAATTGCCCACGGAAACAGAATAGGGCTAGAGGAAATCCCGCTGTTTTGTGTCCAGTTTCCAAAAACACAAGTTGAAAAATGGAACTCAGGGGCACTAAAATTCATGAAACTGCAGAGTTGAAAATATCTATCGTCGAAAAATGTCTTGAGGTAAGTCACAGAAAAGGACTTGTAAGCAAGGGAGAGTGGCAGGAAACAGATTTGAAGAGGTAGAAAGGACTCCCCATTAAAGCACAAGAAAAGGGGTTGAACATCGCCAATGATGCAGTTGGCCAAAAAGGGTGTATGCATTTTTTCTGAATATATTCAAGTAAAGGCCATACACACTTTTTATCCAACCCAACAGGTGGGCACTGGAAATCAATATCACAAAATGTATCACTTCACATCAGTCAGAAGGGCCATCCACATAAAGTGTAAACACCAGAAATGCAGGACAGGGCGAGGAGAAAAGGGAGCCCTGTGAGGCTGATAGTGGAAATGTAATTTGCCAACGGCCACTCTGGAGAAGTGTATTGTGTTTGCTAAAACATCTAAAAAATGAGCTACAGAGCATAGGGCACTTGCACTCATGGGCGTGTACCTTGGGAAAAACAAAAATCGACAGAAAACAGGCACCCGAACGTTTACCACCTCTCTGTTAAAAAGGGCCTCAACTTGGATATAACCTAAATGTTCCTGGAAGGATAAAATGGATAAAAGAGATGGGGTACTTATGTAGAGTGGAATATTACTCATACAGAAATCAATGAAATAAGGCCAGTTGTAACAACTCTGGAGGAGTTACATACGATCATTCTAAGTGACATATGTCAGAAAGAAAAAGACACATATCATAAGATGTCACTTAAAGGTGGAATCAAAAATGGCTACACATGAAATAAATTACAAAACAGAAACATAGTCAAATATGTAGAAAATAGATATAAGGCTGCTAAATGGGAAAGGTGGGGAATGGTGAGGTATTATCCAGGAGGTTGAAATTAGCAAAGATACCATTCCAAGTACCAAATTGAATAACTGACAAGGCCTACACGGTACCTCAAAGAACTGCACTCAGCCCACTCAAGTCACTGGAAAATAATACATATGACTGGTAAGCATCTGAAAAAGAAGTTATTGTTGTCTCACAGTACATGAATCAAGTGGATATACAGCAGCAAAAAACAGAGCTTTGAAAATCAGCTGTAACCAATATAAAAATAAATTTAAAACTATTTATAAAAACAGTGAGACAGGCAAAAATTCTTACAAATTTTGTTGAAGGGCTACGATGTAACATGGATTGAACACATGTAGACCCACAGCAGGATGATTATATAAGGCTGGAAGCTATGCACGCTAAGAGATGTTAGAGAGGCTGGGTGAGGAAATGCAGACCTTTTAAAGTAATACTGCCTGGTACCCATTCCATGGGTCCCAAATCTGCAGGTTCAAGGGAATCTTCTGACAGTGAAAACATGCCTGGGAAACCGAGATGAATGTACACCGTGTGCTCAGGAAAGGTGTCTAAAATGCACCTCATTTTTGATCTCCTGGTGCTGGGGTTCGCCATTCCAGCCACATTACTAACAATCTCCCCACTTGGAGAATCGGCACCTTTAACCTCCTGTTTCACACAGTTTGCAATTTGTGCAGAGGATAAATGGGAAGAGGGGGAACCAATGAGAGATTAGCTGTAGGACTTTTGACAGGCACATGTCACTCTAATTTCCCATTAGGAAGAAGAATTAACCAAAGGCTCAGCCTGCCTCCCCAGAACCAGAATAGGGCCAGAAGTAATCCAATGGTTTGGCGGCCAGCTCACAAAAAAAGCGAGTTGCGAAATGGAGCTCAGGAGCAGACAATTCAAAGACCTGCAAAGATATAAATGATAACCAACGTCCAAAAATATATTCAGGTAAGGTAACGAAGAGGATCTGAATGAGAGGCAGAATTGCAGGAAACAGATTTCAAAAGGTAGATTGTACTCACATTTAAAGCATATGAAAAGCAGCAGAATTTCTAAAATGATGCGGTTGGGCAAAAGGGTGTATGCGTTTTTTTCGTGAATATCTTCAGGAAAAAAACACATGCAGAGTTTTTGGCCAACCAAGCAAGAGGGAAATGCAAATCCACACAACAAAGAAGTCTCAATTTCCACTGCTCAGAAAGGCCATCCAAAAAATGTGTACAAACCAGAAATGCAGGAGAGGCCATGGAAAACAGGGAGCCTAGTCACGCTGATGGGTGGGGTATAAATATCCAAGAGCCACTCTGAAGAAGTGTATGCTGTTTTTAAAACATCTAAAATACAAAGCCCCAGAGCAAGGGGATTTCAACTCATGGACATATAACTTGGGAAGACTAAATGTCAATAAGACACAGGCACCCCAAAGTTTAGGGCTGCTCTGCATACAAGAACCTCAACTTTGGTACACCTAAAATATCCCAGGAAAAAGAGAAATGCATAAAGAACTTGTGGTAATTTTGCACAACGGAATATCACTCAGACGTGAAATCAATGTATATAAGGCCAGTAGCAGCATAATGAGTGGATTTACGTATGATGATTTTAAGGGAAATTAGTCACACAGAAAAAGAATCTTATCATAAGATATCACTTATAGAGGGAATGTCAATATCACAACACATGAACTGAATTAGGAAAGAGAAGAGAGTCTCACATTTAGCAAAAATCTCTTATGCCTGCTTCAGGGGAAAGGAGAGGTGGGGTGATGCATAAAACCAGAGTTTGATATTAGCATAGGTACCATTCCATAAACCAAATACAGAATAGACAAGACCTACACCTTCCTCAGTGAACGGGACTCAACACCCCTATGCCCCACAGAGGAATATATCTGACTACTAAGAATCTTATAACTTATGTATTGATATGTCTCCGTAAGGGAATCAATTGTGTCTAGACTGGCATAAACACGTCAGTGAAAATCAGCTCAACCCCATTATAAAAATGAATTTCAAAAAAAACCCCAAAAAACAGCGAAATTCTTACACAATTCCTTCAGGGGTTCTGATGAAACCTGGAATGACCCTATCTGCAAAGACAGCTGGATGAGACATAAGGCTGGACACTTGGGACTGAGAGGACTGGTGAGATTGGGAGAGAAAATGCAGACCTTTTAAAGTAGTAATGCATGCCACCATTCCATGTGTCCCAAATCTCCAGGTAGAAGGGAATATCACTACAATTATAACATGTATGGGAAACCTAGAAAATGGACACCCTGTGATGGCGAAAGGTTTCTAAAACTCTCCTAATTTTTCCTCTCCTTGTGCTCCACTTTGGCATTCCAACTGCTTTACTATCAATCTCCCAACTTAGAAGAGTCAGCCCCTATAACCTCCTGGTTCGCACAGTTTGCTAATTGTGCAGAGGATGAAAGGGAAGAGGGAGAACCAATCAGAGAGTAGATGTAGGCATTTGGACGGGCACATGTCACTCTAATTTCCCGGCAGGAAGAAGAATTAACCAAAGCCTCAGCCACCCACAGGGAACCAATATAGCGACCCCTGGAACCAGTATAGGTCCTGAAGCAAAATTTTGGATTTGCGGCCAGCTCACAAAGATGGGATTTGAAAATTGGAGCTCAGGGGCACAGCAATTCACAAACCTGAAGACTTATAAAGTACTACTCTCTTCCAAAAATCTGTTGAGGGAAGGCAATGAAGCGGCCTTGAAAATGAGGCAGAATTGCACAAAATATATTTCAAGAGGTAAATTGGAATCGCCTTTAAAGCACAGGAAAAGCATCCCAACTTGGACAGAGATGCACTTGGCCAAAAAGGGCGTATGCCTTTTCTCCTGAATATATTCAGAAGAAAACGCATACACCCTTTTTGGCCAATCAAGCAAGCGTGCAATACAAATCCACGCTACAAAGAATTGTCACTTACCACTGGTCAAAAGGGACATCCGAATATCTGTAAAAACCAGAAAGGTTGGGCTTCCCTGGTGGCGCAGTGGCTGCGAGTCTGCCTGCCGATGCAGGGACACGGGTTCGTGCCCCGGTCTGGGAGGATCCCACGTGCCGCGGAGCGGCTGGTCCCGTGAGCCATGGCAACTGGGCCTGCGCGTCCGGAGCCTGTGCCCCGCAATGGGAGAGGCCACAGCAGTGAGAGGCCCGCATACAGCAAAAAAAAAAAAAAAAAACAGAAAGGCAAGAGAGAGATGGCAAGGGCATGAAGCAATGTGATCCCAATGGTCATGGAGGATTGTGATGACAAGCGCATGGAGAATTGTGATGACAAGATTATGTACCATTTTGTTGACAAAGGCAAGGAGCATTATGATGACAAGGTTCATGGAGCACTGTGATGACAAGCATCACGGAGCATAGTGATTACAGGGGTCATGGAGCATTGGGATAACAAGCGCATGGATCATTGTGATGACAATGGTCATGGAGCATTTTAATGACAAGAGTCCCGGATCATTGTGTTGTCAGGGTTCATGCAGCGTTGTGATGACAGTGGTCATGGAGCATTGTGATGACAGGGGTCATGGCGCATTGTGATGAGAAGGTCATGGAGCATTGGGCTGAAAATGTCCATGGAGTACCGTGATGACAGGGGTCATGGAGCATTGTGATGACAGGGTACTGGAGCACTGTGATGAGAAGACCATGGAGCCTTGTGATGACAAGTCTCATGGAGCATTCTGATGAAAAGTGCCATGGAGCATTGTGATTACAGGGGTCTTGGAGCATTGTGATGACAAGGGCATGGAGCATTGGGATGAGAAGGCCATGGAGCGTTCTGATGACATGCATCATGGAGCTTTGTGATGACAAGGGCATGGAGCATTGTGATTACAGCGGTCTTGGAGCACTGTGATGAAAAGGGCATGGATCATTGTGATGAAAAAGGCATGGAGCCTTGTCATGACAGGGTTCAAGGAGCAAACTGACAACAAGTGTCAGGGAGCATTGTGATGACAAGGGTATTGAGTATTGTGATGACAAAGGTCATGGAGCACTGTGATGAGAAGACCATGGATAATTGTGATGACGAGCGTCATGGGGCGTTGTGATGATAAGTGTTATGGAACATATTGATCACAAGGATTTGGAGCATTTTGATGACAGAGGTCATGGAGCATTTTGGTTTCATTGTGATGACAATAGCGTGAAGCATTATGATGATGGGCATGGTGCATTGTGATGACAGGGTTCATGGAGCATTGAGATGAAAAGGGGCATGGAGCATTGCGATTACAGGAGTCTTGGAGCATTGTGATGACAAAGGCATGGAACATCGTGAATGAGAAGGCCATGGAGCATTCTGTTGACATGCGTCATGGAGCTTTGTGATGACAAGGGCATGGAGCATTGTGATTACAGGGGTCTTGGAGCATTGTGATGACAAGGGTCATGGAGCCTTGTGATGACAAGGCTGTGGAACATTGTGATGGCAGGGGTCATGGAGCATTGTTATGACAGGGGTAATGGAGCATTGTGATGACAAGGGCATGGAGCATTGGTCTGAAAAGTTTCATGGATTATTGTGATGAGAGGGGGCAAGGAGCATTGTGATGACAAGGGCATGGAACACTGTGATACATGGGTCATGGAGGATTGTAATGAGAAGCGCATGGAGCATTGTGATAAGAATGGCATCGAGCATTGTGATGAAAAGCATCATGGAGCCTGTGATGACAAGGGCATGGAACAATGTGATGAGAGGGTTCATGGAGCATTGTGATGACAATGGCATGCAGCATTGTGATGACAAGGGTCATTGAGCTTTGTGATGACAAAGGTCATGGAGCATTTTGATGACAGGGGGGCGGTGCATTCTGTTGTGAAGGGCAGGGAGCATTGTGATGACAGGGGTTATGGAACATTGTGATGTCAGGGGAATGGAGCATTGTGATGATAAAGGCATGTAGCATTGTTGTGACAAGGGTCATGGAATATTGTGATGACAGGGGTGAGGGAGTATTGTGTTGACTAGTGATGGAACATTGTGATATCAGTGGTGAGAGAGCATTTTGATGAGAAGTGCATGGAGCAGTGTGATGACAAGGTTTATGGAGCATTGTGATGACAAAGATGTGGAGCATTGTGATGACAAGTGCATGGCACATTGTGATGCCATGGGTCATGGAGTATTGTGCTAACAAAGGCATTGATCATTGGGAGGACAAGGGTCACCGAGCATTGTGATGAAATGTTCATGGAGCTCTGTGGTGACAAAGGTCACAGAGCATTGTGATGACGAGGGCATGGACCATTGTAATGACAAAGGTCATGAAGCATTGTGATGACTGGAGTCATGGAGCATTGTGATGACAGGGGTCATAGAGCATTGTGATGAAAGGGCATGGAGCATTGTGATGACAGGGGCATGTTGCATTGGTTTGACAAGTTTCAGGGATTATTGTGATGACAGTGGGCATGGCGCATTGTGATGACAAGGGCATGGAGCATTGTGATGAGAAGGTCATGGAGTATTGTGAAGAAGGGTGTCAGGGAGCATTGTGATGACATATGTCGTGGTCCATTGCGATGACAATGGAATGGAGCATTGTGATGCCAAGTGTCATGGAGGATTGTGATGACAAAGGTAATGGAGCATTTTGATGACAAGCGCTTGGGGCATTGTGATGACAAGGGTCATGGAGCATTGTGATAACAAGGGCCATTGAGAATTTTGATGACATGTTCATGAAGCATTGTGATGACAATCACATGGAGCTTGCTGTGACAGGGATCATGGAGCAGTGCGATGAAAAGTGCATAGAGAATTGCGATGACAAAGCATGTAACACTGTGATGAAAAGCATCATGGAGCACAGTGATGCCAAGAACGTGGAGAATTGTTATGACAGGGGACATGGAGCATTGTGATGACCAGGGCATGGAGTATTGTGATGGCAAGACTGTGGAGCATTGTGATGAGAAGACCATGGATAATTGTGATGATGAGCGTCATGGAGCACTGTAATGACAAGGGGTATGGAGCATTGTGATGACAGGGGTCATGGAGCATTGTGATGACAAGGTTCATGGAGCATTCTGATGACAAGCTTGTGGAGTATTTTGATGACAATGACATGGAGCATTTTGATGAAAATGGCATGGGGCATTGTGATGAAAAAGACATGGAGACTTTTCATGACAGTTTTCAGGGAGCATTCTGACGACAAGTGTCAGGGAGCATTGTGATGACAAAGGTCATGGAGAATTGTGACGACAAGGGCATGGAGTATTGTGATGACAAGCACATGGAGCTTGCTATGACGGGGTCATGGAGCATTGTGATGACAAGTGCATAGAGAATTGTGATGACAAAGCATGTAACACTGTGATGAGAAGTGTCATGGAGCATAGTGATGCCAAGATCGTGGAGAATTGTGATGACAGGGGACATGGAGCATTGTGATGACCAGGGCATGGAGCATTGCGATGGCAAGATCGTGGAGCACTGTGATGAGAAGACCATGGATAATTGTAATGACGAGGGTCATGGAGCACTGTAATGACAAGGGGTATAGAGCATTGTGATGACAGTGGTCATGGAGCATTGTGATGACCGGGGACATGGAGCATTGTGATGCCCAAGGCATGGAGCACTGTGATGGCAAGACCGTGGAGCATTGTGATGAGAAGACCATGGATAATTGTGATGAGGAGCGTCATGGAGCACTGTAATGACAAGTGGTATGGAGCCTTGTGATGACAGGGGTCATGGAGCATTGTTATGACAGTGGTCATGGAGCATTGTGATGACAAGGGTCATGGAGCATTTTGATGACAAGGTCGTGGAGCATTGTGATGAGAAGACCATGGACAATTGTGATTACGAGTGTCATGGAGCACTGTAATGACAAGCAGTATGGAGCATTGTGATGACAGGGGTCATGGAGCATTGTGATGACTGGGGACATGGAGCATTGTGATGACCAGGGCATGGAGCATTGTGATGGCAAGACCGTGGAGCACTGTGATGAGAAAACCATGGATAATTGTGATGACGAACATCATGGAGCACTGTAATGACAAGGGGCATGGAGCATTGTGATGACAGGTGTCATGGAGCATTGTGATGACAGGGGTCATGGATCATTGAGATGACAAAGGTCACGGAGCATTCTGATGACAAGCTTGTGGAGTATTGTGATGACAATGGCATGAAGCATTGTGATGAAAAGGGCATGGATCATTGTGATGAAAAAGGCATGGAGACTTGTCATGACAGGGTTCAATGAGCATACTGATGACAAGTGTCAGGGAGCATTGTGATGACAAGTGTATTGAGAATTGTGATGACAAAGGTCATGGAGCATTGTGATGAGAAGTCCATGGATAATTGTGATGACCAGCGTCATGGGGCGTTGTGATGACAAGTGTTATGGAACATTGTGATCACAAGGGTTTGGAGCATTGTGATGAGAGAGGTCATGGAGAATTTTGATTTCATTGTGATGACAATAGCATGAAGCATTATGATGATGGGCATGGTGCATTGTGATGACAGGGTTCATGGAGCATTGAGATGAAAAGAGTCATGGATCATTGTAATAACAAGGGTCTTGGAGCATTGTGATGACAAGGGCATGGAGTATTGTGATGAGAAGGCCATGGAGCATTCTGATGACATGCGTCAGGGAGCTTTGTGATGACATGGGCATGGAGCATTGTGATTACAGGGGTCTTGGAGCATTGTGATGACAAGGGCCATGGAGTCTTGTGATGACAAGGCCGTAGAACATTGTGATGGCAGGGGTCATGCAGCATTGTTATGACAGGTGTAAGGGAGCATTGTGATGACAAGGGCATGGAGCATTGGTCTGAAAAGTTTCATGGATTATTGTGATGAGAGTGAGCATGGAGCATTGTGATGACAAGGGCACGGAACACAGTGATACATGTGTCATGGAGGATTGCAATGACAAGGGCATGGAGCATTGTGATGACAAGCGTCATGGAGCTTTGTGATGACAACAGCATGGAGCAATGTGATGAGAGGTTTCATGGAGCTTTGTGATGACAACGGCATGGAGCATTGTGATTCCAAGGGTCATGGAGCTTTGTGATGACATAGGCCATGGAGCATTTTGATGACAAGGGCGTGGTGCATTGTGATGAGAAGGGCAGGGAGCATTGTGATGACAGGGTCATGGAGCAATTGGATGAAAAGGGTCATGGAACATTTTGATGACAGTGTTTATGGAACATTGTGATGTTAGGGGTCATGGAGCATTGTGATGTAAAGGGTCATGGAGCATTGTGATGTCAGGGGTCATGGAGCATTGTGATGATAAGAGCATGTAGCTTTGTTGTGACAAGGGTCATGGAACATTGGGATGACAGGGTGGAGGGAGTATTGTGTTGACTAGTTATGGAACATTGTGATATCAGTGGTGAGAGAGCATTTTGATGAGAGGTGAATGGAGCATTGTGATTACAAGACTGTGGAGCATTGTGATGAGAAACGCAGGGCACATTGTGATGACATGGGTCATGGAACATTGTGCTGACAAACGCATGGAGCATTGTGATGACAAGGTTTATGGAGCATTGTGATGACAAAGATGTGGAGCATTGTGATGACAAGCGCATGGCACATTTGATGCCATGTGTCATGGAGTAATGTGCTGACAAAGGCATGGAGCATTGTGATGACAAGGATCACCGAGCATTGTGATGAAATGTTCATGGAGTGTTGTGGTCACAAAGGTTACAGAGCCTTGTGATGACGAGGGCATGGACCATTGTGATGACAAAGGTCATGAAGCATTGTGATGACTGGAGTCACGGAGCATTGTGATGACAGGGGTCATAGAGCATTGTGATGAAAGGGCATGGAGCATTGTGATGACAGGGGCATGTTGCATTGGTTTGACAATTTTCAGGGATTATTGTGATGACAGTGGGCATGGCGCATTGTGATGACAAGGGCATGGAGCATTGTGATGAGAAGGTCATGGAGTATTGTGAAGAAGGGTGTCAGGGAGCATTGTGATGACATATGTCATGGTCTATTGCAATGACAATGGAATGTAGCATTGTGATGCCAAGTGTCATGGAGGATTGTGATGACAAATGTAATGGAGCGTTTTGATGACAAGGGCTTGGAGCATTGTGATGACAAGGGTCATGGAGCATTGTGATAACAAGGGCCATTGAGAATATTGATGACATGTTCATGAAGCATTGTGATGACAATCACATGGAGCTTGCTATGACAGGGGTCATGGAGCATTGCGATGACAAGTGCATAGAGAATTGTGATGACAAAACATGTAACACTGTGATGAGAAGTATCAGAGAGCATAGTGATACCAAGAACGTGGAGAATTGTGATGACAGGGGACATGGAGCATTGTGATGACCAGGGCATGGAGCATTGTGATGGCAAGACCGTGGAGCACTGTGATGAGAAGACCATGGATAATTGTGATGACGAGCGTCATGGAGCACTGTAATGACAAGGGGTATGGAGCATTGTGATGACAGGGGTCATGGAGCATTGTGATGACTTGGGACATGGAGCATTGTGATGACCAGGGCATGGAGCCTTGTGATGTCAAGATCGTGGAGCACTGTGATGAGAAGATCATGGATAATTGTGATGACGAGTGTCATGGAGCACTGTAATGACAAGGGGTATAGAGCATTGTGATGACAGTGGTCATGGAGCATTGTGATGACCGGGGACATGGAGCATTGTGATGCCCAAGGCATGGAGCACTGTGATGGCAAGACCGTGGAGCATTGTGATGAGAAGACCATGGATAATTGTGATGAGGAGCGTCATGGAGCACTGTAATGACAAGTGGTATGGAGCCTTGTGATGACAGGGGTCATGGAGCATTGTTATGACAGTGGTCATGGAGCATTGTGATGACAATGGTCATGGAGCATTTTGATGACAAGGGCGTGGAGCATTGTGATGAGAAGACCATGGACAATTGTGATTACGAGTGTCATGGAGCACTGTAATGACAAGCGGTATGGAGCATTGTGATGACAGGGTCATGGAGCATTGTGATGACTCGGTACATGGAGCATTGTGATGACCAGGGCATGGAGCATTGTGATGGCAAGACCGTGGAGCACTGTGATGAGAAGACCATGGATAATTGTGATGACGAACATCATGGAGCACTGTAATGACAAGGGGCATGGAGCATTGTGATGACAGGTGTCATGGAGCATTGTGATGACAGGGGTCATGGATCATTGAGATGAAAAGTGTCATGGAGCATTCTGATGACAAGCTTGTGGAGTATTGTGATGACAATGGCATGGAGCATTGTGATGAAAAGGGCATGGATCATTGTGATGAAAAAGGCATGGAGACTTGTCACGACAGGTTTCAATGAGCAAACTGATGACAAGTATCAGGGAGCATTGTGATGACAAGTGTATTGAGAATTGTGATTACAAAGGTCATGGAGCATTGTGATGAGAAGTCCATGGATAATTGTGATGACGAGCGTCATGGAACACTGTAATGACAAGGGGTATGGAGCATTGTGATGACAGGGTTCATGGAGCATTCTGAAGACAATGATCAGGGAGCATTCTGATGACAAGCTTGTGGAGTATTGTGATGACAATGACATGGAGCGTTGTGATGAAAAGGGCATGGAGCATTCTTATGAAAAAGGCATGGAGCCTTTTCATGACAGTGTTCAAGGAGTATTCTGACGACAAGTGTCAGGGAGCATTGTGATGACAAGTGTATTGAGAATTGTGATGACAAAGGTCATGGAGCATTGTGACGACAAGTGCATGGAGTATTGTCATGACAGTCATAATGGAGTGTTGTGATTTCAAGTGTTATGGAACATTGTGATCACAAGGGGTTGGAGCATTGTGATGACAGAGGTCATGGACCATTTTGATTTCAAGGAGCATGGAGCATTGTGATGACAAGGGCATGGAGCAATGTGATCCCAAGGTTCATGGAGGATTGTGATGAAAATGGTAATGGAGTATTGTGATGACAAGCTCATGGAGCATTGTGATGACAAGGTCATGTAGGATTTTGATGACACAGGCATGGAGAATTGTGATGATAAGGGTCATGGAGCACTGTGATGATAAGCGTCACGGAGCATTGTGATTACAGGGGTCATGGAGCATTGGGATGACAAGGGCATGGATCATTGTGATGACAAGTGTCATGGAGCATTGGGCTGAAAATGTTCATGGAGCATTGTGATGACAAGGGAATGGAGCATTGTGATGACAAGAGTCCCGGAACATTGTGTTGTCAGGGGTCATGGAGTGTTGTGATGACAGTGGTCATGGAGGATTGTGATGATATGGGTCATGGAGCATTGTGATGAGAAGGTCATGAAGCATTGGGCTGAAAATGTTCATGGAGTATTGTGATGACACGGGTCATGGAGCATTGTAATGAGAAGGGAATTGAGCACTGTGATGACAAGGTCCTGGAGCATTGTGATGGGAAGTCCATGGAGCCTTGTGATGACAATTCTCATGGAACATTCTGATGAAAAGGGGCATGGAGCATTGTGATTACAGGGGTCTTGGAGCATTGTGATGACAAGGGCATGGAGTATTGTGATGAGAAGGCCATGGAGCATTCTGATGACATGCGTCATGGACCTTTGTGCTGACAAGGGCATGGAGTATTGTGATGAAAATGGCATGGATCATTGTTATGAAAAAGGCATGGAGCCTTGTCATGACAGGGTTCTAGGAGCATACTGACGACAAGTGTCACGGAGCATTGTGATGACAAGTGTAATGAGCATTTTGATGACAAAGTTCATGGAGCATTGTGATGAGAAGACCATGGATAATTTTGATGATGAGCGTCATGGGGTGTTGTGATGATAAGTTTTATGGAACATTGTGATCACAAGGGTTTGGAGCATTGTGATGACAGAGGTCATGGAGCATTTTGATTTCATTGTGATGACAATAGCCTGAAGCATTATGGTGATGGGCATGGTGCATTGTGATGACAGCGTTCATGGAGCATTGAGATGAAAAGGGGCATGGAGCATTGTGATTACAGGGGTCTTGGAGCATTGTGATGACAAGGGCAAGGAGCATTGTGATGAGAAGGCCGTGGAGCATTCTGACGACATGTGTCATTGAGCTTTGTGATGACAAGGGCATGGAGCATTGTGATTACAGGGGTCTTGGAGCATTGTGATAACAAGGGTCATGGAGCCTTGTGATGACAATAGTGTGGAACATTGTGATGGCAGGGGTCATGGAGCATTGTTATGACAGGGGTAATGGAGCATTGTGATGAGAAGGGCATGGAGCATTGGTCTGAAAAGTTTCATGGATTATTGTGATGAGAGTGGGCATGGAGCATTGTGATGACAACGTCACGGAACACTGTGATCCATGGGTCATGGAGGATTTTAATGACAAGGGCATGGAGCATTGTGATGAGAAGAGCATCAAACATTGTTTTGACAAGCGTCATGGAGCTTTGTGATGACAAGGGCATGGAACAATGTGATGAGACGGTTCATGGAACATTGTGATTCCAAGGGTTAAGGAGCTTTGTGATGACAAAAGTCATGGAGCATTTTGATGTCAACGGCGTGGTGCATTGTGATGAGAAGGGCAGGGAGCATTTTGATGACAGGGTCATGCAGCAATTTGATGAAAAGTGTAATGGAACATTTTGATGACAGGGGTTATAGAACATTGTGATGTCAGGGGTCATGGAGCTTTGGGATGAAAAGGGTCATGGAGCATTTTGATGACAGGGGTTATGGAACATTGTGATGTCAGGGGTCATGGAACATTGTGATGATAAGGGGATGTAGCATTGTGATGACAGGGGTCATGGAACATTGTGATTACAGGGGTGAGGGAGTATTGTGATGACTAGTGATGGAACATTGTGATATCTCTGTTGAGAGAGCATTTTGATGAGAAGTGCATGGAGCATTGTGATTACAAGGTTTATGGAGCATTACGATGACAAGGTTGTGGACCGTTGTGATGAAAATTACGTGGCACATTGTGATGACAAGGGTCATGGAGCATTGTTCTGACAAAGGCATGGAGCATTGTGATGACAAGGGTCACGGAGCATTGTGATAAAACGTTCATGGAGTATTGTGGTTACAAAGGTCACAGAGCCTTGTGATGATGTGGGCATGGACCACTGTGATGACAAATGTTATGAAGCATTGTGATGACTGGAGTCACAGAGCATTGTGATGACAAGGGTCATGGAGCATTGTGATGACAAGGGCATGGAGCATTGTGATGACAGGGGCATGGAGCATTGGTCTGACAAGTTTAATAGATTATTGTGATGACAGTGGGCATGGGGCATTGTGATGACAAGGGCATGGGGCATTGTGATGAGAAGGTCATGGAGTATTGTGAAGACAGGTGTCAGGGAGCATTGTGATGACATATGTCATGGTCCATTGCGATGACAATGGCATGGAGCATTGTGATGCCAAATGTAATGGAGGATTGTGATGACAAATATAATGGAGCATTGTGATGACTAGGGCTTGGAGCATTATGATGACAAGGGCCATTGAAAATTTTCATGACAAGGTCGTGAAGCATTGTGATGACAAGGTGCTGGAGCATTGTGATGAGAAAACCATGGAGCCTTGTGAGACAAGTCTCATGGAGCATACTGATGAAAAGGGGCATGGAGCATTTTGATTAGAGTGTCTTGGAAAATTGTGATGACAAGGGCATGGAGCATTGTGATGAGAAGGCCAAGGAGCAGTCTGATGACATGCGTCATTGAGCTTTGTGATGACAAGGGCATGGAGCATTGTAATTACAGGCGTCTTGGAGCATTGTGATGAAAAAGGCATGGATCATTGTGATGAAAAAGGCATGGAGCCTTGTCATGACAGCGTTCAAGGAGCATACAGAGAACAAGTGTCAGGGAGCATTTTGATGACAAGTGTGTTGAGCATTGTGATGACAAAGGTCATGGAGCATTGTGAAGAGAAGACCATAGATAATTGTGATGACGAGCGTCATGGGGCATTGTGATGACAAGTGTTATGGAATATGGTGATCACAAGGGTTTGGAGCAGTGTTATGACAGAGGTCATGGAGCATTTTGATTTCATTGTGATGACAATAGCCTGAAGCATTATGATGATGGGCATGGTGCATTGTGATGACAGGGTTCATGGATCATTGAGATAAAAAGGGACATGGAGCATTGTGATTACAGGGGTCTTGGAGCATTGTGATGAGAAGGGTCATGGAGCCTTGTGATGACAAGGCCATGGAACATCGTGATGGCAGGGATCATGGAGCATTGTTATCACAGGGGTAATGGAGCATTGTGATGGCAAGGGCATGGAGCATTCTGATGACATGCATCATGGAGCTCTGTGATGACAAGGGCATGTAGCACTGTGATTACAGGTGTCTTGGAGCATTGTGATGACAAGGGTCATGGAGCCTTGTGATGACAAGCCCGTGGAACGTTGTGATGGCAGTGTTCATGGAGCATTGTTATGACAGGGGTAATGGAGCATTGTGATGACAAGGGCATGGAACATTTGTCTGAAAAGTTTCATGGATTATTGTGATGAGAGTGGGCATGGAGCATTGTGATGACAAGGGCACGGAACACAGTGATCCATGGGTCATGGAGGATTGTAATGACAAGGGCATGGAGCATTGTGATGAGAAGGGCATCGAGCAGTGTGATGACAAGCACCATGGAGCTTTTTGATGACAATTGCATGGAACAATGTGATGAGAGGTTTCATGGAGTATTGTGATGACAATGGCATGGAGCATTGTGATGCCAAGGGTCATGGAGCTTTGTGATGACAAAGGTCATGGAGCATTTTGATGACAAGGGCGTGGTGCATTGTGATGAGAAGGGCAGGGAGCATTGTGATGATATTGTCATGGACCAATTTGATGAAAAGGGTCATGGAACATTTTGATGAGAGGCGTTATGTAACATTGTGATGTCAGGGGTCATGGAGCATTTTGATGAAAAGGGTCATGGAGCATTTTGATGACAGGGGTTATGGAACATTGTGATGTCAGGGATCATCGAACATTGTGATGATAAGTGCATGTAGCATTGTGATGACAGGAGTCATGGAACATTGTGATGACAGGGTTGAGGGAGTATTGTGATGAATAGTGATGTAACATTGTGATATCAGTGGTGAGAGAGCATTTTGATTTGAAGTGCATGGAGCATTGTGATGACAAGGTTTATGGAGCATTGTGATGACAAGATTGTGGAGCACTGTGACGGCAAGCGCATGGTGCATTGTGATGACATGGGTCATGGAGCATTGTGCTGACAAGCGCATGGAGCATTGTGATGACAAGGGTCATGGAGCATTGTGCTGAGAAAGGCATAGAGCATTGTGATGACAAGGGTCAAAGAGCATTGTGATGAAAAGTTCATGAAGCATTGTGGTTAAAAAGGTCACAGAGACTGTTGATGACAAGGGCATGGACCACTGTGATGACAAAGGTCATGAAGCCTTGTGATGACTGGAGTCACGGAGCATTGTCATGACAGGGTTCATGGAGCATTGTGATAACAAGGGCTTGGGGCATTGTGATGACAAGGGCATGGAGCATTGGTCTAATAAGTTTCATGGCTTATTGCGATGACAGTTGGAATGGCGCATTGTGATGACAATGCCATTGAGCATTGTGATGCCAAGTGTCATGGAGGATTCTGATGACAAAGGTAATGGAGCATTGTGATGACAATGGCTTGGAGCATTGTGATGACAAGGGTCAGGGAGCATTGTGCTGACAAGTGCATGGAAAATTGTGATGACAAGGGACATGGAGCATTCTGATGACAAGCTTGTGGAGTATTTTGATGACAATGGCATGGAGCATTGTGATGAAAACGGCATGGTGCATTTTGATGAAAAAGGCATGGAGCCTTTTTGTGACAGGGTTCAAGGAGCATTCTGACGACAAGTGTCAGGGAGCATTGTGATGACAAGTGTATCGAGAATTGTGATGACAAAGGTCATGGAGCATTGTGATGAAAAGGGCATGGAGTATTGTGATGACAGGCATCATGGAGCATTGTGATGACAAGTGTTATGGAACATTGTGATCACAAGGGTTTGGAGCATTTTGATGACAGAGGTCATGGATCATTTTGATTTCAAGGAGCATGGAGCATTGTGATGACAAGGGCATGGAGCAATGTGATCCCAAGGTTCATGGAGGATTGTGATGGAAATGGTAATGGAGTATTGTGATGACAAGTGCATAGAACATTGTAATGACAAGGTCATGTAGCATTTTGCTGACAAAGGCATGGAGCATTGTGATGACAGGTGTCATGGAGCACTGTGATGACAAGCGTCACGGAGCATTGTGATTACAGGGGTCATGGAGCATTGGGATGACAAGGGCATGCATCATTGTGATGACAAGTGTCATGGAGCATTGGGCTGAAAATGTTCATGGAGTATTGTGATGACAGGGGTCATGGAGCATTGTGATGACTAGGGAATGGAGCATTGTGATGACAAGAGTCCCGGATCATTGTGTTGTCAGGTGATATTGAGCGTTGTGATGACTGTGGTCATGGAGCATTGTGATGATATTGGTCATGGAGCATTGTGATGAGAAGGTCATGGAGCATTGGGCTGAAAATGTTCATGGAGTATTGTGATGACAGGGGTCATGGAGCATTGTGATGATAAGGGAATGGGGCATTTTGATGACAATGTCCTGGAGCATTGTGATGAGAAGACCATGGAGCCTTGTGATGACAAGTCTCATGGAGCATTCTGATGAAAAGGGGCATGGACCATTTTGATTACAGGGGTCTTGGAGCATTGTGATGACAAGGGCATGGAGTATTGTGATGAGAAGGCCATGGAGCATTCTGATGACATGCATCATGGAACTTTGTGATGACAAGGGCATGGAGCATTGTGATTACAGGGGTCTTGGAGCATTGTGATGAAAATGGCATGGATCATTGTGATGAAAAAGGCATGGAGCCTTGTCATGAAAGGGTTCAGGGAGCATACTGATGGCAAGAGTCAGGGAGCATTGTGATGACATGTGTATTGCGCATTGTGATGACAAATGTCATGGGGCATTGTGATGAGAAGTCCATGGATAATTGTGATGAGTAGCGTCATGGGGTATTGTGATGACAAGTGTTATGGAACATTGTGATCACAAGGGTTTGGAGCATTGTGATGACAGAGGTCATGGAACATTTTGATTTCATTGTGATGACAAGAGCATGAAGCATTATGATGATGGGCATGGTGCATTGTGATGACAGGGTTCATGGAGCATTGTGATGAAAGGTGGCATGGAGCTTTGGTCTGACAAGTTTCATGGTTTATTTTGATGACAGTGGGCATGGCACATTGTGATGACAAGGGCATGGAGCATTGTGATGACAAGGTCATGGAGTATTGTGAAGACAGGTGTCAGGGAGCATTGTGATGACATATGTCATGTTCCATTGTGATGACAATAGCACGGAGCATTGTGATGCCAAGTGTCATGGAGGATTGTTGTGACAAAGGTAAAGGAGCATTGTGATGATAAGCGCATGGAGCATTGAGATGACAAGGGCCATTGATAATTTTAATGTCCATGTCGTGAAACATTGTGATGACAAGCGCATGGAGCTTCCTATGACAGGGGTCATGGAGCATTGCGATGACAAGTGCATGGAGTATTGTTATGACAAGAGCATATAACATTGTGATGAGAAGTGCCATGGAGCATTGTGATGACAAGGACGTGGAGAATTGTGAGGACAAGGGACATTGAGCTTTGAGATGACCAGGGCATGGAGCATTGTGATGGCAAAACCGTGGAGCATTGTGATAAGAAGACCTTGGGTAATTGTGATGATGAGCATCATGGAGCACTGTAATGACAAGGGGCATGAAGCATTGTGATGACAGGTGTCAGGGAGCATTGTGATGACAGGGGTCATGGAGCATTGTGATGACAAGGGAATGGAGCATTGTGATGACAAGGGTACGGAACATTGTGATGAAAAGTGCCATTGAGAATTTTGATGATAAAGTCGTGAAGCATTGTGATGACAAACACTTGGAGCTTGCTATGACAGGGGTCATGGAACATTGCAATGACAAGTGCATGGAGAATTGTGATGAAACGAGCATGTAACTTTGTGATGAGAAGTGTCATGTAGCATTGTGATGACAAGTACGTGGAGAATTGTTATGACAAGGGACATGGAGCATTGTGATAACCAGGGAATGGAGCATTGTGATGACAGGGGTCATGGAGCATTATTATGACAAGGGCCATGGTGCATTCTGATATAAGATATCACTTATGAAGGGACTGTAAACCTGGCTACATAGGAACTGAATTAGGAAAGAGAACAGAGTCTCAGATTTAGAAAACACTCTTATGCTTGCTTAAGGGGGAAGGAGAGGTGGGGAGACACACAAAACCAGAGTTTGATATTAACACAGGTACCGTTCTATAATCCAAATACAGAAGAGACAAGCCCGACTCCTTCCTCAGTGAATGGGACTCAACACCCCTATTCCCCACAGAGAAATATATCTGACTAGTAAGGATCTTAAAACCTATGTATTGATATGTCTCCATAAGGGAACCAAGTGTGTCTAGAATGACATAAACACGGCAGTGAGAATAAGCTCAAACCCACTATAAAAAGGAATTTCAAAACAAAACAAAGAAACAGTGAAATTCTTACACAATACCTTCAGGGGTTCTGATGAAACTTGGAATGACCCTATCTACAACAACAGCTGGATGTGGCATAAGGCTGTTCACTTGGGACTGAGAGGATTGGTGAGATTGGGTGAGAAAATGCAGACGCTTTAAATCAATAATGCCTGCCACTGATTCCATGGTTCCCAACTCTCCAGGTAGAAGGGAATATCACTACAGTTATAACATGTATGGGAAACCTAGAGAATGGACACCCTCTGATGGTGAAAGGTTTCTAAAACTCTACTAATTTTTTTCTCTCCATGTGCTCCAGCTTGACATTCCAACTGCTTTAATATCAATCTCCCAACTTGGAGAGTCAGCCCCTATAACCTCCTGGTTCGCACAGTTGGCACATTGTGCAGAGGATATAAGGGAAGAGGGAGAACCAATGAGAGAGTAGATGTAGGCATTTGGACGGCCACATGTCAGTCTAATTTCCCGTCATGAAGAAGAATTAACCAAACTCTGAGCCTGCCCCACACCCATAACTAGTATAGGTCCTGAAGCAAAATTGTGGGTTTGCGGTCAGCTCACAAAAACACAAGTTGAAAAACGGAGCTCAGGGGCACAGCAATTCACTAACTTGCAGAGTTATAGAGGACTACTCTCTTCCAAAAATCTGTTGAGGAGAAGCAATGAGGCGGACTTGAAAATGAGGGAGATTTGCACGAAACAGATTTCCAGAAGTACATTGGAATCGCCTTTAAACACAGGAAAAGCATCACAACTTCGACAATTATGGAATTGTCCATAAAGGGCGCATGCGTTTTCTCCTGAATATATTCAGGAGAAAACGCATACACCCATTTTGGCCAACCAAGCAACCGCACAATGCAAATCTGCACTACAAAGAAGTATCACTTCCCACCAGTCAAAAGGGATATCCGTAAAATGTGTAAAAACCAGAAAGGCAAGAGGGGCTCTGGAGAACAGAGAGCCTTGTTATGCTGATGGGTGGGATGTAGATTGCCAACAGTCACTCTGGAGGAGTGCATTGTGTTCCCTAAAAGAATTACTCAACAGAGCTTCACAACCTAAGGCACTTCCAGTCATGGGAATATACCTTGGGAAAATTGAAAATCAATAAGACACAGCCAACCCAAAATATAGGGCAGCACTGCTTACAAGAACCACGACTTCGGGACACCTTAAATAACCCAGGAAAGACAAAAATGGTAAAGAAATTGTGGTACATACGTATGATGGAATATCCCTCAGCCATGAAATCAATGTCATAAGGCCAGTAGCAGCATAATGATGGGATTCATGTACCATGATTCTAACTGAAAAAATCACACAGAAAAAGAAACTTATCATAAGATATCACTTATGAAGGGTGTATAAACATGGCTACACATGGAATGAATTAGGAAAGGGAACAGAGTCTCATATATAGAAAACACTCTTATGCATGCTTAAGGGGAAAGCAGAGGTGGGGTGATGAATAAAACCAGAGTTTGATATTAGCACAGGTACGGTTCCATAATCCAAATACAGAATAGACAAGACCTACAACTTCCTCTGTGAACGGGACTCAAAACCCCATATTTCCTGCAGAGGAATATATCTTACTAGTAAGAATCTTAAAACTTATGTATTGATATGTCTCCGTAAGGGAATCAAGTGTGTCTAGACTGGCATAAACATGGCAGCGAGAATCAGCTCAAACCCACTATAAAAAGGAATTTCAAAAACAAAACAAAAAAACTGGGAAATTCATTACAATTCCTTCAGGGTCTGTGATGAAACCTGGAATGACCCTATCTACAATGACAGTTGGATATGGCATAAGGAGGGACACTAGGGACTGAGAGGATTGATGAGATTGGGTGAGCAAATGCAGAACCTTTAAAGCAATAATGCATGGCACCCATTTCATGGGTTTCAACTCTCCAGGTTGAAGGGAATATTACTATATTTATAACATGTACGGGGAACGTAGAGAATGGACACACTGTGAATACGAAAGGTTTCTAAATCTCAACGAATAGTCCCTCTCCTGGTGCTCCGGTTTGACTTTCCATCTCCTTTACTATCAATCTCCCTACTTGGAGAGACAGCCCCTTTAACCTCCTGGTTCGCACATGTTGCCAATTTGGCAGAGGATGAAAGGGAAGAGGGAGAACCAATGAGAGAGTAGCTGTTAGGCATTTGGACGGTCACATATCACTCTAACTTCTCGACAGGAAGAAGAATTAACCAAAGTCTCAGCCACCCACCGGGAACCAGTATAGGTCCTGAACCAAAATTTTGGACTTGCGGGCCGCTCACCAAAAACGAGTTGAAAAATGGAGCTCAGGGGCACAGCAATTCACAAACTGGCTGAGTAATAATGGACAACTATCATCCAAAAATCTGTTGAGG
This sequence comes from Hyperoodon ampullatus, assembly GCF_949752795.1. Taxonomy (NCBI): domain Eukaryota; kingdom Metazoa; phylum Chordata; class Mammalia; order Artiodactyla; family Ziphiidae; genus Hyperoodon; species Hyperoodon ampullatus. The sequence goes on from NW_027640773.1 coordinate 538,001, forward strand.
GAAGGCAGCGAGGTGGATTTGAAAGCGAGGTAGAATAGCAGGAAACAGATTTCAAGAGGTACGTTGGAATCGCCTTTAAAGCACAGGAAGAGGGGCACAACTTCGACAATGATGCACTTGGCCAAAAAGGGCGTATGCGTTTTCTCCTGAATATATTCAGGAGAAAACGCATACGCCCTTTCTGGCCAAGCAAGCAAGCGGGCATGCAAATCTGCACTACAAAGAAGTATCACTTCCCACCGGTCAAAAGGGACATCCACAAAATGTGTAAAAACCAGAAAGGAAAGACAGGCCCTGGAGAACAGGGAGCATTGTTATGCTGATGGGCGGGATGTAAATTGCCAACTGCCTCTCTGGAGGAGTGCATTGTGTTCCCTAAAACAAGTAAAGAACAGAGATACAGAGCCAAGGGCACTTCCAGTCTAGGGAATATACCTTGGGAAATCTGAAAACAATAAGACAGAGCCACCCCAAAATTTAGGGCTGCACTGCTTACAAGGACCTCAACTTTGGTACATCTTAAATATCCCAGGAAATATAAAAATGGTTCAAAAAATTGTGGTACTTACGTACGATGGAATATCCCTCAGCCATGAAATCAATGTCATAAGACCAGTAGCAGCAAAATGGGTGGATTCAGGTACGATGATTCTAAGTGAAATAAGTCACACAGAAAAAGAAACTTATCATAAGATATCACTTATGAAGATCCTGTAAACATCACTACTCTTGAACTGAGTTAGGAAAGAGAACAGTGTCTCACATTTAGAAAACACTCTTATGCCTGCTTAAGGGGGAAGGAGAGGTGGGGTGATGCATAAAACCAGAGTTTGATATAAGCACAGGTACCGTTCCAAAACCCAACTATGGAATAGACAAGACCTACACCTTCCTCAGTAAAAGGGACTCAAAAGCCCATATTTCCCGCAGAGGAATATATCTGAATAGTAAGAATCTTAAAACCTATGTACTGATGTGTCTCCGTAAGGAATCAAGTGTGTCTAGACTGGCATAAACATGGCAGTGAGAATCAGCTCAAACCCACTATAAAAAGGAATTTAAAAAACAAAACAAAAAAAACTGGGAAATTCTTTACAATTCCTTCAGTGACTCTGATGAAACGTGTAATGACCCATATCTACAACGACAGTGGATGTGGCATAAGGGTGGACACTTGGGACTGAGATGATTGGTGAGATTGGGTGAGCAAATGCAGACCCTTTAAAGCAATAATGCATGGAACCCATTCCATGGGTCCCAACTCTCAAGGTTGAAGGGAATATTACTACAGATATAACATGTACGGGAAACCTAGGGAATGGACACACTGTGAATATGAAAGGTTTCTAAACCTCAACGAATAGTCCCTCTCCTGGTGCTCCGGTTTGACTTTCCATCTGCGTTATTATCAATCTCCCAACTTGGAGAGACAGCCCCTTTAACCTCCTGGTTCGCACAGGTTGCCAATTTGGCAGAGGATGAAAGGGAAGAGGGAGAACCAATGAGAGAGTTGCTGTTAGGCATTTGGACGGGCACATATCACTCTAACTTCCCGGCAGGATGAAGAATTAACCAAAATCTCAGCCCCCCACCGGGAACCAGCATAGGTTCTGAAGCAAAATTTTGGACTTGCGGTCAGCTCACCAAAAACGAGTTGAAAAATGGAGCTCAGGGGCACAGCATTTCACAAACTGGCCGAGTAATAAAGGACAACTATCGTCCAAAAATCTGTTGAGGGAAGGCAACGAGGCAGACTTGAAAGCGAGGCAGAATAGCAGGAAACAGATTTCAAGAGGTACGTTGGAATCGCCTTTAAAGCACAGGAAGAGGGGCAGAACTGCGACAATGATGCACTTGGCCAAAAAGTGCGTATGCGTTTTCTACTGAATATATTCAGGAGAAAACGCATACGCCCTTTTTGGCCTAGCAAGCAAGCGGGCAATGCAAATCTGCACTACAGAGAAGTATCACTTCCCACCGGTCAAAAGGGACATCCACAAAATGTGTAAAAAGCAGAAAGGCAAGACAGGCCCTGGAGAACAGGGAGCCATGTTATGCTGATGGGCGGGATGTAAATTGCCAACTGCCTCTCTGGAGGAGTGCATTGTGTTCCCTAAAACAAGTAAACAACAGATCTACAGAGCCAAGGGCACTTCCAGTCTAGGGAATATACCTTGGGAAAACTGAAACTCAATAAGAGAGAGCCAGCCCAAAATTTAGGGCTGCACTGCTTAAAAGAACCTCAACTTGGGTACACCTTAAATATCCCAGGAAATATAAATATGGTTCAAAAAATTGTGGTCCTTTTGTACGATGGAATATACCTCAGCCATTAAATAAATGTCATAAGAACAGTAGCAACAAAATGAGTGGATTCAGGTACGATGATTCTAAGTGAAATAAGTCACACAGAAAAAGGCACTTATCATAAGATATCACTCATGAAGATCCTGTAAACATGGCTACACTTGAACTGAGTTAGGAAAGAGAGCAGTGTCTCACATTTAGAAAACACTCTTATGCCTGCTTAAGGGGGAAGGAGAGGTGGGGTGATGCATAAAACCAGAGTTTGATATAAGCACAGGTACCGTTCCAAAAACCAACTATGGAATAGACAAGACCTACACTTTCTTAAGTGAAAGGGTCTCAAAACCCCTTATTTCCTGCACAGGAATATATCTGACTAGTAAGAATCTTAAAACCTATGTATTGATATGTCTCCGTAAGGGAATCAAGTGTGTCTAGACTGGCATAAACATGGCAGCGAGAATCAGCTCAAAACCAGTATAAAAAGGAATTTCAAAAACAAAACAAAAAAACTGGGAAATTCTTTACAATTCCTTCAGGGTCTCTGATGAAACCTGGAATGACCCTATGTACAATGACAGCTGGATGTGGCATAAGGCTGGACACTTTGGACTGAGACGATTGGTGAGATTGGGTGAGCAAATGCAGACCTTTTAAAGCAATAATGCATGGCACCAATTCCATGGGTCCCAACTCTCCAGGTTGAAGGGAATATTTCTACAGCTATGACATGTACGGGAAACCTAGAGAACGGACACACTGTGAATACGAAATGTTTCTAAAACTCAACGAATAGTCCCTCTCCTGTTGCTTTGGTTTGACTTTCCATATGCTTTACTATTAATCTCCCAACTTGGAGAGACAGCCCATTTAACCTCCTGGTTCGAACAGGTTTGCAATTTGGCAGAGGATGAAAGGGAAGAGGGAGAACCAATGAGAGAGTAGCTGTTAGGCATTTGGACGGGCACATGTCACTCTAATTTCCAGGCAGGAAGAAGAATTAACCAACGTTCAGCCACCCACCAGGAACCAGTATAGGTTCTGAACCAAAATTTTGGACTTCCAGTCAGCTAACAAAAAACGAGTTGAATAATGGAGCTCAGGGGCACAGCAATTCACAAACTGGCCGAGTAATAAAGGACAACTATCGTTCAAAAATCTTTTGAGGGAGGACAAAGAACTGGACTTGAAAGCGAGGCAGAATAAGAAAAAACAGATTTCAAGAGGTACGTTGGCATCGGTTTTAAAGCACAGGAAGAGGCGCACAACATCGACAATGATGCACTTGGCCAAAAAGGGCGTATGCATTTTCTCCTGAATATATTCAGGAGAAAACGCATACGCCCTTTTTGGCCAAGCAAGCAAGCGGGCAATGCAAATCTGCACTACAAAGAAGTATCACTTCCCACCGGTCAAAAGGGATATCCACAAAATGTGGAAGAACAAGAAAGGCAAGACAGGCCCTGGAGAACAGGGAGCCTTGTTATGCTGATGGGCGGGATGTAAATTGCCAACTGCCTCTCTGGAGGAGTGCATTCTGTTCCCTAAAACAAGTAAAGAACAGAGCTACAGAGCCAAGGGCACTACCAGTCTAGGGAATATACCTTGGGAAAACTGAAAATCAAAAAGACACAGCCACCCCAAAATTTAGGGCTGCACTGCTTACAAGGACCTCAACTTGGGTACACCTTAAATATCCCAGGAAATATAAATATGGTTCAAAAAATTGTGGTACTTACGTACGATGGAATATCCCTCAGCCATGAAATCAATGTCATAAGACCAGTAGCAGCAAAATGGGTGGATTCAGGTACGATGATTCTAAGTGAAATAAGTCACAGAAAAAGAAACTTATCATAAGATATCACTTATGAAGATCCTGTAAACATGGCTACACTTGAACTGAGTTAGGAAAGAGAACAGTGTCTCACATTTAGAAAACACTCTTATGCCTGCTTAAGGGGGAAGGAGAGGTGGGGTGATGCATAAAACCAGAGTTTGATATAAGCACAGGTACCGTTCCAAAAACCAACTACGGAATAGACAAGACCTACACCTTCCTCAGTGAAAGGGACTCAAAACCCCATATTTCCCGCAGAGGAATATATCTGACTAGTAAGAATCTTAAAACCTATGTATTCATATGTCTCCGTAAGGGAATCAAGTGTGTGTAGACTGGCATAAACATGGCAGCGGGAATCAGCTCAAACCCACTATAAAAAGGAATTTCAAAAACAAAACAAAAAAACTGGCAAATTCTGTACAATTACTTCAGGGTCTCTGATGAAACCTGGAATGACCCCATCTACAATGACAGGTGGATGTGGCATAAGGAGGGACACTTGGGACTGAGAGGATTGGTGAGATTGGGTGAGCAAATGCAGACCCTTTAAAGCACAAATGCCTGGCACCCATTCCATGAGTCACAACTCTCCAGGTTGAAGGGAATATTACTACAGCTATAACATGTACGGGAAACCTAGAGAACGGACACACTGTGAATACGAAAGGTTTCTAAAACTCAACGAATAGTCCCTCTCCTGCTGCTCCGGTTTGACTTTCCATCTGCTTTACTATCAACCTCCCAACTTGGAGAGACAGCCCCTTTAACCTCCTGGTTCTCACAGGTTGCCAATTTGGCAGAGGATGAAATGGAAGAGGGAGAACCAATGAGAGAGTAGCTGTTAGGCATTTGGACGGGCACATATCACTCTAACTTCCCGGCAGGAAGACGAATTAACCAAAGTCTAAGCCCCCCACTGGGAACCAGCATAGGTCCTGAACCAAAATGTTGGACTTGCGGTCAGCTCACCAAAAACGAGTTGAAAAATGGAGCACAGGGGCACAGCAATTCACAAACTGGCCGAGTAATAAAGGACAACTATCTTCCAAAATTCTGTTGAGGGAAGGCAACGAGGCAGACTTGAAAGCGAGGCAGAATAGCAGGAAAAGATTTCCAGAGGTACGTTGGAATCGCCTTTAAAGGACAGTAAGAGGGACACAACTTCGACAATGATGCATTTCGCCAAAAAGGGCGTATGCGTTTTCTCCTGAATATATTCAGGAGAAAACGCATACGCCCTTTTTGGCCAAGCAAGAAAGTGGGCAATGCAAATCTGCACTACAAAGAAGTTTCACTTCCCACGGGTCGAAAGGGACATCCACAAAATGTGTAAAAACCAGAAAGGCAAGACAGGCCCTGGAGAACTGGGAGCCTTGTTATGCTGATGGGCGGGATGTAAATTGCCAACTGCCTCTCTGGAGGAGTGAATAGTGTTCCCTAAATCAAGTAAACAACAGAGCTACAGAGCCAAGAGCACTTCCATTCTAGGGAATATATCTTGGGACTTCTGAAAATCAATAAGACAGAGCCACCCCAAAATTTAGGGCGGTACTGCTTACAAGGACCTCAACTTGGGTACACCTTAAATATCCCAGGAAATATAAAAATGGTTCAAAAAATTGTGGTACTTACGTACGATGGAATATCCCTCAGCCATGAAATCAATGTCATAAGACCAGTAGCAGCAAAATGGGTGGATTCAGGTACGATGATTCTAAGTGAAATGAGTCACACAGAAAAAGAAACTTATCATAAGATATCACTTATGAAGATCCTGTAAACATGGCTACACTTGAACTGAGTTAGGAAAGAGAACAGTGTCTCACATTTAGAAAACACTCTTATGCCTGCTTAAGGGGGAAGGAGAGGTGGAGTGATGCATAAAACCAGAGTTTGATATAAGCACAGGTACCGTTCCGAAAACCAACTATGGAATAGACAAGACCTACACCTTCCTCAGTGAAAGGGACTCAAAACCCCATATTTCCCGCAGAGGAATATATCTGACTAGTAAGAATCTTAAAACCTATGTATTGATATGTCTCCATAAGGGAATCAAGTGTGTCTAGACTGGCATAAACATGGCAGCGAGAATCAGCTCAAACCCACTATAAAAAGGAATTTCAAAAACAAAACAAAAAAACTGGGAAGTTCTTTACAATTCCTTCAGGGTCTCTGATGAAACATGGAATGACCCTATCTACAATGACAGCTGGATGTGGCATAAGGAGGGACACTTGGGACTGAGACGTTTGGTGAGATTGGGTGAGCAAATGCAGACCCTTTAAAGCACAAATGCCTGGCACCCATTCTATGGGTCCCAACTCTCCAGGTTGAAGGGAATATTACTACAGCTATAACATGTACGGGAAACATAGAGAACGGACACACTGTGAATATGAAAGGTTTCTAAAACTCAACGAATAGTCCCTCTCCTGGTGCTCCGGTTTGACTTTCCATCTGCTTTACTATCAACCTCCCTACTTGGAGAGACAGCCTCTTTAACCTCCTGGTTCGCACAGGTTTCCAAATTGGCAGAGGATGAAAAGGAAGAGGGAGAACCAATGAGAGAGTAGCTGTTAGGCATTTGGACGGGCATATATCACTCTAACTTCCCGGCAGGAAGAAGAATTAACCAAAGTCTCAGCCCCCCAACAGGAGCCAGCATAGGTCCTGAAGCAAAATGTTGGACTTGAGGTCACCTCACCAAAAACGAGTTGAAAAATGGAGCTCAGGGGCACAGCAATTCACAAACGGGCCGAGTAATAAAGGACAACTATCATCCAAAAATCTGTTGAGGGAAGGCAACGAGGCGGACTTGAAAGTGAGGCAGAAGAGCAGGAAACAGATTTCAAGAGGTACGTTGGAATCGCGTTTAAAGCACAGGAAGAGGGGCACAACTTCGACAATGATGCACTTGGCCAAAAAGGGCGTATGCGTTTTCTGCAGAATATATTCAGGAGAAAACGCATACGCCCTTTTTTGCCAAGCAAGCAAGCGGGCAATTCAAATCTGCACTACAAAGAAGTATCACTTCCCACTGGTCAAAAGGGACATCCACAAAATGTGTAAAAACCAGAAAGGCAAGACAGGCCCGGGAGAACAGGGAGCCTTGTTATGCTGATGGGCGGGATGTAAATTGCCAACTGCCTCTCTGGGGGAGTACATTGTGTTCCCTAAAACAAGTAAAGAACAGAGCTACAGAGCCAAGGGCACTTCCAGTCTAGGGAATATACTTTGGGAAAACTGAAAATCAATAAGACAGAGCCACCCCAAAATTTAGGGCTGCACTGCTTACAAAAACCTCAACCTGGGTACACCTTAAATATCCTAGGAAATATAAAAATGGTTCAAAAAATTTTGGTATTTACGTATGACCGAATATCCCTCAGCCATGAAATCAATGTCATAAGACCAGTAGCAGCAAAATGGGTGGATTCAGGTACGATGATTCTAAGTGAAATAAGTCACACAGAAAAAGAAACTTATCATAAGATATCACTTATGAAGATCCTGTAAACATGGCTACACTTGAACTGAGTTAGGAAAGAGAACAGTGTCTCACATTTAGAAAACACTCTTATGCCTGCTTAAGGGGGAAGGATAGGTGGGGTGATGCATAAAACCAGAGTTTGATATAAGCACAGGTACCGTTCCAAAAACCAACTATGGTATAGACAAGACCTACACCTTCCTCAGTGAAAGGGACTCAAAACCCCATATTTCCCGCAGAGGAATATATCTGACTAGTAAGAATCTTAAAACCTATGTATTGATATGTCTCCGTAAGGGAATCAAGTGTGTCTAGACTGGGATAAATATGGCAGCGAGAATCAGCTCAAACCCACTATAAAAAGGAATTTCAAAAATAAAACAAAAAAACTGGGAAATTCTTTACAATTCCTTCAGGGTCTCTGATGAAACCTGAAATAACCCTATCTACAATGACAGCTGTATGTGGCATAAGGCTGGACACTTGGGACTGAGAGGATTGGTGAGATTGCTTGACCAAATGAAGACCCTTTAAAGCAATAATGCATGGCACACATTCCATGGGTCCCAACTCTCCAGGTTGAAGGGAATATTACTACAGATATAACATGTACGGGAATCCTAGAGAATGGACACACTGTGAATACGAAAGGTTTCTAAAACTCAACGAATAGTCCCTCTCCTGGTGCTCCGGTTTGACTTTCCATCTGCTTTATTAGCAACCTCCCAACTTGGAGAGACAGCCTCTTTAACCTCCTGTTTCGCACAGGTTGCCAATTTGGCAGAGGATGAAAGGGAAGAGGGAGAACCAATGAGAGAGTAGCTGTTAGGCATTTGGACGGGCACATATCACTGTAATTTCCAGGCAGGAAGAAGAATTAACCAAAGTCTCAGCCACCCACTGGGAATCAGTCTAGATACTGAACCAAAATTTTGGACTTGCGGTCAGCTCACCAAAAACGAGTTTAAAAATGGAGCTCAGGGGCACAGCAATTCACAAACTGGCCGAGTAATAAAGTACAACTATCGTCCAAAAATCTGTTGAGGGAAGGCAACGAGGCGGACTTGAAAGCGAGGCAGAATAGCAGGAAACAGATTTCAAGAGGTACGTTGGAATCGCCTTTAAAGCACAGGAACAGGGGCACAACTTCGACAATGATGCACTTGGCCAAAAAGGGCGTATGCGTTTTCTCCTGAATATATTCAGGAGAAAACGCATACGCCCTTTTTGGCCAAGCAAGCAAACGGGCAATGCAAATCTGCACTACAAAGAAGTATCACTTCCTACGGGTCAAAAGGGACATCCACAAAATGTGTAAAAACCAGAAAGGCAAGACAGGCCCTGGAGAACAGGGAGCCTTGTTATGCTGATGGGCGGGATGTAAATTGCCAACTGCCTCTCTGGAGGAGTGCATTGTGTTCCCTAAAACAAGTAAACAACAGAGTTACAGAGCCAAGGGCACTTCAAGTCTAGGGAATATACCTGGGAAAAACTGAAAATCAATAAGAGAGAGCCACCCCTAAATTTAGGGCTGCACTGCTTACAAGGACCTCAACTTGGGTACACATTAAATATCCCAGGAAATATAAAATTGGTTCAAAAAATTGTGGTACTTACGTACGATGGAATATCCCTCAGCCATGAAATCAATGTCATAAGACCAGTAGCAGCAAAATGGGTGGATTCAGGTACGATGATTCTAAGTGAAATAAGTCACAGAGAAAAAGAAACTTATCATAAGTTATCACTTATGAAGATCCTGTAAACATGGCTACACTTGAACTGAGTTAGGAAAGAGAACAGTGTCTCACATTTAGAAAACACTCTTATGCCCTCTTAAGGGGGAAGGAGAGGTGGGGTGATGCATAAAACCAGAGTTTGATATAAGCACAGGTACCGTTCCAAAAAACAACTATGGAATAGACAAGACCTACACCTTCCTCAGTGAAAGGGACTCAAAACACCATATTTCCCGCAGAGGAATATATCTGACTAGTAAGAATCTTAAAACCTCTCTATTGATATGTCTCCGTAAGGGAATCAAGTGTGTCTAGACTGGCATAAACATGGCAGCGAGAATCAGCTCAAACCCACTATAAAAAGGAATTTCAAAAACAAAACAAAAAAACGGGGAAATTCTTTTCAATTCCTTCAGGGTCTCTGATGAAACCTGGAATGACCCTATCTACAATGACAGCTGGATGTGGCATAAGGAGGGACACTTGGGACTTAGACGATTGGTGAGATTGGGTGAGCAAATGCAGACCCTTTAAAGCACAAATGCCTGGCACCCATTCCATGGGTCCCAACTCTCCAGGTTGAAGGGAATATTACTACAGCTATAACATGTACGGGAAACCTAGAGAACGGACACACTGTGAATACGAATGGTTTCTAAAACTCAACGAATAGTCCCTCTCCTGGTGCTCCGCTTTGACTTTCCATCTGCTTTACTATCAACCTCCCAACTTGGAGAGACAGCCCCTTTAACCTCCTGGTTCGCACAGGTATCCAATTTGGCAGAGGTTGAAAGGGAAAAGGGAGAATCAATGAGAGAGTAGCTGTTAGGCATTTGGACGGGCACATATCACTCTAAATTCCCGACAGGAAGAAGAATTAACCAAAGTCTCAGCCCCCCAACGGGAGCCAGCATAGGTCCTGAAGCAAAATGTTGGACTTGAGGTCAGCTCAACAAAAACGAGTTGAAAAATGGAGCTCAGGGGCACAGCAATTCACAAACTGGCCGAGTAATAAAGGACAACTATCGTCCAAAAATCTGTTGAGGAAAGGCAAGGAGGCAGACTTGAAATCGAGGCAGAATAGCAGTAAACAGATTTCAAGAGGTACATTGGAATCGCCTTTAAAGCACAGGAAGAGGGGCACAACTTCGACAATGATGCACTTGGCCAAAAAGGGCGTATGCGTTTTCTCCTGAATATATTCAGGAGAAAACGCATACGCCCTTTTTGGCCAAGCAAGCAAGCGGGCAATTCAAATCTGCAATACAAAGTAGTATCACTTCCCACCGGTCAAATGGGACATCCACAAAATGTGTAAAAATCAGAAAGGCAAGACAGGCCCTGGAGAACAGGGAGCCTTGTTATGCTGATGGGCGGGATGTAAATTGCCAACTGCCTCTCTGGAGGAGTGCATTGTGTTCCCTAAAACAAGGAAAAGAACAGAGCTACGGAGCCAAGGGCACTTCCAGTCTAGGGAATATACCTTGGGAAAACTGAAAATCAATAAGACAGACCCACCCCAAAATTTAGGGCTGCACTGCTTACAAGGACCTCAACTTGGGTACACCTTAAATATCCCAGGAAATATAAAAATGGTTCAAAAAATTGTGGTATATTTGTACGATGGAATATCCCTCAGCCATGAAATCAATGTCATAAGACCAGTAGCAGCAAAATGGGTGGATTCAGGTACGATGATTTTAAGTGAAATAAGTCACACAGAAAAAGAAAGTTATCATAAGATATCACTTATGAAGATCCTGTAAACATGGCTACACTTGAACTGAGTTAGGAAAGAGAACAGTGTCTCACATTTAGAAAACACTCTTATGCCTGCTTAAGGGGGAAGGAGAGGTGGGGTGATGCATAAAACCAGAGTTTGATATAAGCACAGGTACCGTTTCAAAAACCAACTATGGAATGGACAAGACCTACACCTTCCTCAGTGAAAGGGACTCAAAACCCCATATTTCCCGCAGAGGAATATATCTGACTAGTAAGAATCTTAAAACCTATGTATTGATATGTCTCCATAAGGGAATAAAGTGTGTCTAGACTGGCATAAACATGGCAGCGAGAATCAGCTCAAACCCACTATAAAAAGGAATTTCAAAAACAAAACAAAAAAACTGGGAAATTCTTTACAATTCCTTCAGGGTCTCTGATGAAACCTGGAATGACCCTATCTACAACGACAGCTGGATGTGGCATAAGGCTGGACACTTGGGACTGAGAGGATTGGTGAGATTGGGTGAGCAAATGTAGACACTTTAAAGCACAAATGCTTGACACCCATTCCATGAGTCCCAACTCTCCAGGTTGAAGGGAATATTACTACAGTTATAACATGTACAGGAAACCTAGAGAACGGACACACTGTGAATACGAAAGGTTTCTAAAACTCAACGAATAGTCCCTCTCCTGCTGCCCCGGTTTCACTTTCCATCTGCTTTACTATCAACCTCCCAACTTAGAGAGCCAGCACCTTTAACCTCCTAGTTCACACAGGTTGCCAATTTGGCAGTGGATGAAAGGGATGAGGGAGAACTAATGAGAGAGTAGCTGTTAGGCATTTGGACGGGCACATATCACTGTAATTTCCCGGAAGGAAGAAGAATTAACCAAAGTCTCAGCCACCCACCGGGAACCAGTAGAGGTCCTGAACCAAAATTTTGGACTTGCGGTCAGCTCAACAAAAACGAGTTGAAAAATGGAGCTCAGGGGCACAGCAATTCACAAACTGGCCGAGTAATAAAGGACAACTATCGTCCAAAAATCTGTTGAGGGAAGGCAACGAGGCGGACATGAAAGCGAGGCAGAATAGCAGGAAACAGATTTCAAGAGGTACGTTGGAATCGCCTTTAAAGCACAGGAAGAGGGGCACAACCTTGACAATGATGCCCTTGGCCAAAAAGGGCGTATGCGTTTTCTCCTGAATATATTCAGGAGAAAACGCATACGCCCTTTTTGGCCAAGCAAGCAAGCGGGCAATGCAAATCTGCACTACAAAGAAGTATCACTTCCCACCGGTCAAAAGGGACATCCACAAAATGTGTAAAATCCAGAAAGGCAAGACAGGCCCTGGAGAACAGGGAGCCTTGTTATGCTGACGGGCGGGATGTAATTTGCCAACTGCCTCTCTGGAGGAGTGCACTGTGTTCCCTAAAACAAGTAAAGAACAGAGCTACAGAGCCAAGGGCACTTCCAGTCTACGGAATATACCTTGGGAAAACTGAAAATCAATAAGACAGAGCCACCCCAAAATTTACGGCTGCACTGCTTACAAGGACCTCAACTTGGATACACCTTAAGTATCCCAGGAAATATAAAAATGGTTCAAAAAATTGTGGTACTTACATACGATGGAATAACCCTCAGCCATGAAATCAATGTCATAAGACCAGTAGCAGCAAAATGGGTGGATTCAGGTACGATGATTCTAAGCGAAATAAGTCACACAGAAAAAGAAACTTATCATAAGATATCACTTAAGAAGATCCTATAAACATGGCTACACTTGAACTGAGTTAGGAAAGAGAACAGTGTCTCATATTTAGAAAACACTCTTATGCCTGCTTAAGGGGGAAGGAGAGGTGGGGTGATGCATAAAACCAGAGTTTGATATAAGCACAGGTACCGTTCCAAAAACCAACTATGGAAGAGACAAGACCTACACCTTCCTCAGTGAAAGAGACTCAAAACCCCATATTTCCCGCAGAGGAATATATCTGACTAGTAAGAATATTAAAACCTATGTATTGATATGTCTCCGTAAGGGAATCAATTGTGTCTAGACTGACATAAACATGGCAGTGAGAATCAGCTCAAACCCACTATAAAAAGGAATTTCAAAAACAAAACAAAAAAACTGGGAAATTCTTTACAATTCCTTCAGGGTCTCTGATGAAACCTGGAATGACCCTATCTACAACGACAGCTGGATGTGGCATAAGGAGGGACACTTGGGATTGAGACGATTGGTGAGTTTGGGAGAGCAAATGCAGACCCTTTAAAGCACAAATGCAAGGCACCCATTCCATGGGTCCCAACTCTCCAGGTTGAAGGGAATATTACTACAGTTATAACATGTACGGGAAACCTAGAGAACGGACACACTTCGAATACGAAAGGTTTCTAAAACTCAACGAATAGTCCCTCTCCTGGTGCTCCGGTTTGACTTTCCATCTGCTTTACTATCAACCTCCCAACTTGGAGAGACAGCCCCTTTAACCTCGTGGTTCGCACAGGTTGCCAATCTGGCAGAGGATGAAAGGGAAGAGAGAGAACCAATGAGAGAGTAGCTGTTAGGCATTTGGACGGGCACATATCACTGTAATTTCCCGGCAGGAAGAAGAATTAAATAAAGTCTCAGCCACCCACTGGGAACCAGTATAGGTCCTGAACCAAAATTTTGGACTTGCGGTCAGCTCTCCAAAAACGAGTTGAAAAATGGAGCTCAGGGGCACAGCAATTCACAAACTGGCAGAGTAATAAAGGACAAGTATCGTCCAAAAATCTGTTGAGGGAACGCAACGAGGCGGACTTGAAAGAGAGGCAGAATAGCAGGAAACAGATTTCAAGAGGTACGTTGGAATCGCCTTTAAAGCAGAGGAAGACGGGCACAACTTCGACAGTGATGCACTTGGCCAAAAAGGGCATATGAGTTTTCTCCTGAATATATTCAGGAGAAAACGCATACGCCCTTTTTGGCTAAGCAAGCAAGCGGGCAATGCAAATCTGCCCTACAAAGAAGTATCACTTCCCACCGGTCAAAAGGGACATCCACAAATGTGTAAAAACCAGAAAGGCAAGACAGGCCCTGGAGAACAGGGAGCCTTGTTTTGCTGATGGGCGGGATGTAAATTGCCAACTGCCTCTCTGGAGGAGTGCATTGTGTTCCTTAAAACAAGTAAAGAACAGAGCTACAGAGCCAAGGGCACTTCCAGTCTAGGGAATATACCTTGGGAAAACTGAAAAACAATAAGACAGAGCCACCCCAAAATTTAGGGCTGCACTGCTTACAAGGACCTCAACTTGGGTACACCTTAAATATCCCAGGAAATATAAAAATGGTTCAAAAAATTTTGGTACTTACGTACGATGGAATATCCCTCAGCCATGAAATCAATGTCATAAGACCAGTAGCAGCAAAATGGGTGGATTCAGGTACGATGATTCTAAGTGAAATAAGTCACACAGAAAAAGAAACTTATCATAAGATATCACTTATGAAGATCCAGTAAACATGGCTAAACTTGAACTGAGTTAGGAAAGAGAACAGTGTCTCACATTTAGAAAACACGCTTATGCCTGCTTAAGGGGGAAGGAGAGGTGGGGTGATGCATAAAACCTGTGTTTGATATAAGCACACGTACCGTTCCAAAAACCAACTATGGAATAGACAAGACCTACACCTTTCTCAGTGAAAGGGACTCAAAACACCATATTTCCCGCAGAGGAATATATATGAGTAGTAAGAATCTTAAAACCTATGTATTGATATGTCTCCGTAAGGGAATCAAGTGTGTCTAGACTGGCATAAACATGGCAGCGAGAATCAGCTCAAACCCACTATAAAAAGGAATTTCAAAAACAAAACAAAAAAACTGGGAAATTCTTTACAATTCCTTCAGGGCCTCTGAGGAAACCTGGAATGACCGTATCTACAGCGACAGCTGCATGTGGCATAAGGAGGGACACTTGGGACTGAGACGATTGGTGAGATTGGGTGAGCAAATGCAGACCCTTTACAGCACAAATGCCTGGCACCCATTCCATGGGTCGCAACTCTCCAGGTTGAAGGGAATATTACTACAGTTATAACATGTACGGGAAACCTAGAGAACGGACACACTGTGAATACGAAAGGTTTCTAAAACTCAACGAATAGTCCCTCTCCTGGTGCTCCGCTTTGATTTTACATCTGCTTTACTATCAACCTCCCAACTTGGAGAGACAGCCCCTTTAACCTCCTGGTTCGCACAGGTTGCCAATTTGGCAGAGGATGAAAGGGAAGAGGGAGAACTAATGAGAGAGTAGCTGTTAGGCATTTGGACGGTCACATATCACTGTAATTTCCCGGCAGTAAGAAGAATTAACCAAAGTCTCAGCCACCCACCGGGAACCAGTATAGGTCCTGAACCAAAATTTTGGACTTGCGGTCAGCTCACCAAAAACGAGTTGAAAAATGGAGCTCAGGGGCACAGCAATTCACAAACTGGCCGAGTAATAAAGGACAACTATCGTCCAAAAATCTGTTGAGGAAAGGCAACGAGGCAGACTTGAAAGCGAGGCAGAATAGCAGGAAAGAGATTTCAAGAGGTACGTTGGAATCGCCTTTAAAGCACAGGAAGAGGGGCACAACTTCGACAATGATGCACTTGGCCAAAAAGGGCGTATGCGTTTTCTCCTGAATATATTCAGGAGAAAACGCATACGCCCATTTTGGCCAAGCAAGCAAGCGGGCAATGCAAATCTGCACTACAAAGAAGTACCACTTCCCACCGGTCAAAAGGGACATCCACAAATGTGTAAAAACCAGAAAGGCAAGACAGGCCCTGGAGAACAAGGAGCCTTGTTTTGCTGATGGGCGGGATGTAAATTGCCAACTGCCTCTCTGGAGGAGTGCATTGTGTTTCCTAAAACAAGTAAAGAACAGAGGTACAGAGCAAAGGGCACTTCCAATCTAGGGAATATACCTTGGGAAACGGAAAATCAATAAGACAGAGCCACCCCAAAATTTAGGGCTGCACTGCTTACAAGGACCTCAACTTGGATACACCTTAAGTATCCCAGGAAATATAAAAATGGTTCAAAAAATTGTGGTACTTACGTAGGATGGAATATCCCTCAGCCATGAAATCAATGTCATAAGACCAGTAGCAGCAAAATCGGTGTATTCAGGTACGATGATTCTAAGCGAAATAAGTCACACAGAAAAAGAAACTTATCATAAGATATCACTTAAGAAGATCCTATAAACATGGCTACACTTGAACTGAGTTAGGAAAGAGAACAGTGTCTCACATTTAGAAAACACTCTTATGCCTGCTTAAGGGGGAAGGAGAGGTGGGGAGATGCATAAAACCTGTGTTTGATATAAGCACACGTACCATTCCAAAAACCAACTATTGAATAGACAAGACCTACACCTTTCTCAGTGAAAGGGACTCAAAACACCATATTTCCCGCAGAGGAATATATATGACTAGTAAGAATCTTAAAACCTATGTATTGATATGTCTCCGTAAGGGAATCAAGTGTGTCTAGACTGGCATAAACATGGCAGAGAGAATCAGCTCAAACCCACTATAAAAAGGAATTTCAAAAACAAAACAAAAAAACTGGGAAATTCTTTACAATTCCTTCAGGGCCTCTGAGGAAACCTGGAATGACCGTATCTACAGCGACAGCTGGATGTGGCATAAGGAGGGACACTTGGGACTGAGACGACTGGTGAGATTGGGTGAGCAAATGCAGACCCTTTAAAGCACAAATGCCTGGCACCCATTCCATGGGTCGCAACTCTCCAGGTTGAAGGGAATATTACTACAGTTATAACATGTACGGGAAACCTAGAGAACGGACACACTGTGAATACGAAAGGTTTCTAAAACTCAACGAATAGTCCCTCTCTTGGTGCTCCGCTTTGATTTTACATCTGCTTTACTATCAACCTCCCAACTTGGAGAGACAGCCCCTTTAACCTCCTGGTTCGCACAGGTTGCCAATTTAGCAGAGGATGAAAGGGAAGAGGGAGAACTAATGAGAGAGTAGCTGTTAGGCATTTGGACGGTCACATATCACTGTAATTTCCCGGCAGTAAGAAGAATTAACCAATGTCTCAGCCACCCACCGGGAACCAGTATAGGTCCTGAACCAAAATTTTGGCCTTGCGGTCAGCTCACCAAAAACGAGTTGAAAAATGGAGCTCAGGGGCACAGCAATTCACAAACTGGCCGAGTAATAAAGGACAACTATGGTCCAAAAATCTGTTGAGGAAAGGCAACGAGGCAGACTTGAAAGCGAGGCAGAATAGCAGGAAACAGATTTCAAGAGGTACGTTGGAATCGCCTTTAAAGCACAGGAAGAGGGGCACAACTTCGACAATGATGCACTTGGCCAAAAAGGGCGTATGTGTTTTCTCCTGAATATATTCAGGAGAAAACGCATACGCCCTTTTTGGCCAAGCAAGCAAGCGGGCAATGCAAATCTGCACTACAAAGAAGTATCACTTCCCACCGGTCAAAAGGGACATCCACAAAATGTGTAAAAACCAGAAAGGCAAGACAGGCCCTGGAGAACAGGGAGCCTTGTTTTGCTGATGGGCGGGATGTAAATTGCCAACTGCCTCTCTGGAGGAGTGCATTGTGTTTCCTAAAACAAGTAAAGAACAGAGGTACAGAGCAAAGGGCACTTCCAATCTAGGGAATATACCTTGGGAAACGGAAAATCAATAAGACAGAGCCACCCCAAAATTTAGGGCTGCACTGCTTACAAGGACCTCAACTTGGATACACCTTAAGTATCCCAGGAAATATAAAAATGGTTCAAAAAATTGTGGTACTTACGTAGGATGAAATATCCCTCAGCCATGAAATCAATGTCATAAGACCAGTAGCAGCAAAATGGGTGTATTCAGGTACGATGATTCTAAGCGAAATAAGTCACACAGAAAAAGAAACTTATCATAAGATATCACTTAAGAAGATCCTATAAACATGGCTACACTTGAACTGAGTTAGGAAAGAGAACAGTGTCTCACATTTAGAAAACACTCTTATGCCTGCTTAAGGGGGAAGGAGAGGTGGGGTGATGCATAAAACCAGAGTTTGATATAAGCACAGGTACCGTTCCAAAAACCAACTATGGAATAGACAAGACCTACACCTTCCTCAGTGAAAGGGACTCAAAACCCCATATTTCCCGCAGAGGAATATATCTGACTAGTAAGAATCTTAAAACCTATGTATTGATATGTCTCCGTAAGGGAATCAAGTGTGTCTAGACTGACATAAACATGGCAGCGAGAATCAGCTCAAACCCACTATAAAAAGGAATTTCAAAAACAAAACAAAAAAACTGGGAAATTCTTTACAATTCCTTCAGGGTCTCTGATGAAACCTGGAATGACCCTATCTACAACGACAGCTGGATGTGGCATAAGGAGGGACACTTGGGAATGAGACGATTGGTGAGATTGGGTGAGCAAATGCAGACCCTTTAAAGCACAAATGCCTGGCACCCATTCCATGGGTCCCAACTCTCCAGGTTGAAGGGAATATTACTACAGCTATAACATGTACTGGAATCCTAGAGAACGGACACACTGTGAATACGAAAGGTTTCTAAAACTCAACGAATAGTCCCTCTCCTGGTGCTCCGGTTTGACTTTCCATCTGCTTTACTATCAACCTCCCAACTTGGAGAGACAGCCTCTTTAACCTCGTGGTTCGCACAGGTTGCCAATTTGGCAGAGGATGAAAGGGAAAAGGAGAACCAATGAAAGAGTAGCTTTTAGGCATTTGGACGGGCACATATCACTGTAATTTCCCGGCAGGAAGAAGAATTAAATAAAGTCTCAGCCACCCACTGGGAACCAGTATAGGTCCTGAACCAAAATTTTGGACTTGCGGTCAGCTCTCCAAAAACGAGTTGAAAAATGGAGCTCAGGGGCACAGCAATTCACAAACTGGCCGAGTAATAAAGGACAAGTATCGTCCAAAATCTGTTGAGGGAAGGCAACGAGGAGGACTTGAAAGCGAGGCAGAATAGCAGGAAACAGATTTCAAGAGGTACTTTGGAATCGCCTTTAAAGCACAGGAAGAAGGGCACAACGTCGACAATGATGCACTTGGCCAAAAAGGGCGTATGCATTTTCTCCTGAATTCAGGAGAAAACGCATACGCCCTCTTTGGCCAAGCAAGCAAGCGGGCAATGGACATCTGCACTACAAAGAAGTATCACTTCCCACCGGTCAAAAGGGACATCCACAAAATGTGTAAAAACCAGAAAGGCAAGACAGGCCCTGGAGAACAGGGAGCCTTGTTATGCTGATGGGCGGGATGTAAATTGCCAACTGCCTCTCTGGAGGAGTGCATTGTGTTCCCTAAAACAAGTAAAGAACAGAGCTACAGAGCCAATGGCACTTCCAGTCTAGGGAATATACCTTGGGAAAACTGAAAATCAATAAGACAGAGCCACCCCAAAATTTAGGGCTGCACTGCTTACAAGGACCTCAATTTGGGTACACCTTAAATATCCCAGGAAATATAAAAATGGTTCAAAAATTTGTGGTACTTACGTACGATAGAATATCCCTCAGCCATGAAATCAATGTCATAAGACCAGTAGCAGCAAAATGGGTGGATTCGGGTAAGATGATTCTAAGTGAAATAAGTCACACAGAAAAAGAAACTTATCATAAGATATCACTTATGAAGATCCTGTACACATGGCTACACTTGAACTGAGTTAGGAAAGAGAACAGTGTCTCACATTTAGAAAACACTCTTATGCCTGCTTAAGGGGGAAGGAGAGGTGGGGTGATGCATAAAACCAGAGTTTGATATAAGCACAGGTACCGTTCCAAAAACCAACTATGGAATAGACAAGACCTACACCTTCCTCAGTGAAAGGGACTCAAAACACCATATTTCCCGGAGAGGAATATATCTGACTAGTAAGAATCTTAAAACCTATATATTGATATGTCTCCATAACGGAATCAAGTGTATCTAGACTGGCATAAACATGGCAGCGAGAATCAGCTCAAACCCACTACAAAAAGGAATTTCAAAAACAAAACAAAAAAACTGGGAAATTCTTTACAATTCCTTCAGGGTCTCTGATAAAACCTGGAATGACCCTATCTATAATGACAGGTGGATGTGGCATAAGGCTGGACACTTGGGACTGAGAGGATTGGTGAGATTGGGTGAGCAAATGCAGACCCTTTAAATCAATAATGCATGGCACACTTTCCATGGGTCCCAACTCTCCAGGTTGAAGGGAATATTACTACAGCTATAACATGTACGGGAAACCTAGAGCACGGACACACTGTGAATATGAAAGGTTTCTAAAACTCAACGAATAGTCCCTCTCCTGGTGCTCCCGTTTCACTTTCCATGTGCTTTACTATCAACCTCCCAACTTGGAGAGACAGCCCCTTTAACCTCCTGGTTTGCACAGGTTTCCAATTTGGCAGAGGATGAAAGGGAAGAGGGAGAACCAATGAGAGAATAGCTGTTAGGCATTTGGACGGGCACATATCACTGTAATTTCCCGGCAGGAAGAAGTATTAACCAAAGTCTCAGCCACCCACTGGGAACCAGTATAGGTCCTGAACCAAAATTTTGACTTGCGGTCAGCTCACGAAAAACGAGTTGAAAAATGGAGCTCAGGGGCACAGCAATTCACAAACTGGCCGAGTAATAAAGGACAACTATCGTCCAAAAATCTGTTGAGGGAAGGCAACGAGGCGGACTTGAAAGCGAGGCAGAATAGCAGGAAACAGATTTCAAGAGGTACGTTGGAATCACCTTTAAAGCACAGGAAGAGGGTCAGAACTTCGACAATGATGCACTTGGCCAAAATGGGCGTATGCGTTTTCTCCTGAATATATTCAGGAGAAAACGCATACGCCCTTTTTGGCCAAGCAAGCAAGCGGGCAATGCAAATCTGCACTACAAAGAAGTATCACTTCCCAGCGGTCAAAAGGGACATTCACAAAATGTGTAAAACCAGAAAGGCAAGACAGGCCCTGGAGAACAGGGAGCCTTGTTATGCTGATGGGCGGGATGTAAATTGCCAACTGCCTCTCTGGAGGAGTGCATTGTGTTCCCTAAAACAAGTAAACAACAGAGCTACAGAGCCAAGGGCACTTCCAGTCTAGGGAATATACCTTGGGAAAACTGAAAATCAATAAGACAGAGCCACCCCAAAATTTAGGGCTGCACTGCTTACAAGGACCTCAACTTGGTTACACCTTAAATATCCCAGGAAATATAAAAATGGTTCAAAAAATTGTGGTACTTACGTACGATGGAATATCCCTCAGCCATGAAATCAATGTCATAAGACCAGTAGCAGCAAAATGGGTGGATTCAGGTACGATGATTCTAAGTGAAATAAGTCACAGAGAAAAAGAAACTTATCATAAGATATCACTTATGAAGATCCTGTAAACATGGCTACACTTGAACTGAGTTAGGAAAGAGAGCAGTGTCTCACATTTAGAAAACACTCTTATGCCTGCTTAAGGGGGAAGGAGAGGTGGGGTGATGCATAAAACCAGAGTTTGATATAAGCACAGGTACAGTTCCAAAAACGAACTATGGAATAGACAAGACCTACACCTTCCTCAGTGAAAGGGACTCAAAACCCCATATTTCCCGCAGAGGAATATATCTGACTAGTAAGAATCTTAAAACCTATGTATTGATATGTCTCCATAAGGGAATCAAGTGTGTCTAGACTGGCATAAACATGGCAGCGAGAATCAGCTCAAACCCACTCTAAAAAGAATTTCAAAAACAAAACGAAAAAACTGGGAAATTCTTTACAATTCCTTCAGGGTCTCTGATGAAACCTGGAATGACCCAATCTACAACGACAGCTGGATGTGGCATAAGGCTGGACACTTGGGACTGAGAGGATTGGTGAGATTGGTTGATCAAATGCAGACCCTTTAAACCACAAATGCCTGGCACCCATTCCATGGGCCCCAACTCTCCAGGTTGAAGGGAATATTACTACAGTTATAACATGTACGGGAAACCTAGAGAACGGACACACTGTGAATACGAAAGGTTTCTAAAACTCAACGAATAGTCCCTCTCCTGGTGTTCCGGTTTGACTTTCCATCTGCTTTACTATCAACCTCCCAACTTGGAGAGACAGCCCCTTTAACCTCCTGGTTCGCACAGGTTGCCAATTTGGCAGAGGATGAAAGGGAAGAGGGAGAACCAATGAGAGAGTAGCTGTTAGGCATTTGGACGGGCACATATCACTGTAATTTCCCAGCAGGAAGAAGAATTAACCAAAGTCTCACCCACCCACCGGGGACCAGTATAGGTCCTGAACCAAAATTTTGGACTTGCAGTCACCTCACCAAAAAACGAGTTGAAAAATGGAGCTCAGGGGCACAGCCATTCACAAACTGGCCGAGTAATAAAGGACAACTATCGTCCAAAAATCTGTTGAGGGAAGGCAACGAGGCGGACTTGAAAGCGAGGCAGAATAGCAGGAAACAGATTTCAAGAGATACTTTGGAATCGCCTTTAAAGCACAGGAAGAGGGGCACAACTTCGACAATGATGCACTTGGAAAAAGGGCGTATGTGTTTTCTCCTGAATATATTCAGGAGAAAACGCATACGCCCTTTTTGGCCAAGCAAGCAAGCGGGCAATGCAAATCTGCACTACAAAGAAGTATCACTTCCCACCGGTCAAAAGGGACATCCACAAAAATGTGTAAAAACCAGAAAGGCACGACAGGCCCTGGAGAACAGGGAGCCTTGTTATGCTGATGGGCGGGATGTAAATTGCCAACTGCCTCTCTGGAGGAGTGCATTGTGTTCCCTAAAACAAGTAAACAACAGAGCTACAGAGCCAAGGGCACTTCCAGTCTAGGGAATATACCTTGGGAAACTGAAAATCAATAAGACAGAGCCACCCCAAAATTTAGGGCTGCACTGCTTACAAGGACCTCAACTTGGGTACACCTTAAATATCCCAGGAAATATAAAAATGGTTCAAAAAATTGAGGTACTTACGTACGATGGAATATCCCTCAGCCATGAAATCAGTGTCATAAGACCAGTAGCAGCAAAATGGGTGGATTCAGGTACGATGATTCTAAGTGAAATAAGTCACACAGAAAAAGAAACTTATCATAAGATATCACTTATGAAGATTCTGTAAACATGGCTACACTTGAACTGAGTTAGGAAAGAGAACAGTGTCTCACATTTAGAAAACACTCTTATACCTGCTTAAGGGGGAAGGAGAGGTGGGGTGATGCATAAAACCAGAGTTTGATATAAGCACAGGTACCGTTCCAAAAACCAACTATTGAATAGACAAGACCTACACCTTCCTCAGTGAAAGGGACTCAAAACCCCATATTTCCCGCAGAGGAATATATCTCACTAGTAAGAATCTTAAAACCTATGTATTTATATGTGTCCATAAGGGAATCAAGTGTGTCTAGACTGGCATAAGCATGGCAGCGAGAATCAGCTCAAACCCACTCTAAAAAGGAATTTTAAAAACAAAACGAAAAAACTGGGAAATTCTTTACAATTCCTTCAGGGTCTCTGATGAAACCTGGAATGACCCTATCTACAACGACAGATGGATGTGGCATAAGGAGGGACACTTGGGACTAAGACGATTGGTGAGATTGGGTGAGCAAATGCAGACGCTTTAAAGCACAAATGCCTGGCACACATTCCATGGGTCCCAACTCTCCAGGTTAAAGGGAATATTACTACAGCTATAACATGTATGGGAAACCTAGAGAACGGACACACTGTGAATACGAAAGGTTTCTAAAACTCAACGAATAGTCCCTCTCCTGGTGCTCCGGTTTGACTTTCCATCTGCTTTACTATCAACCTCCCAACTTGGAGAGACAGCCCCTTTAACCTCCTGGTTCGCACAGGTTTCCAATTTGGCAGAGGATGAAAGGGAAGAGGGAGAACCAATGAGAGAGTAGCTGTTAGGCATTTGGACCGGCACATATCACTGTAATTTCCCGGCAGGAAGAAGAATTAACCAAAGTCTCAGCCACCCACCGGGAACCAGTATAGGTCCTGAATCAAAATTTTGGACTTGCGGTCAGCTCACCAAAAACGAGTTGAAAAATGGAGCTCAGGGGCACAGCAATTCACAAACTGGCCGAGTAATAAAGGACAACTATCGTCCAAAAATCTGTTGAGGGAAGGCAACGAGGCGGACTTGAAAGCGAGGCAGAATAGCAGGAAACAGATTTCAAGAGGTACGTTGGAATCACCTTTAAAGCACAGGAAGAGGGGCACAACTTCGACAATGATGCACTTGGCCAAAAAGGGCGTATGCGTTTTCTCCTGAATATATTCAGGAGAAATCGCATACGCCCATTTTGGCCAAGCAAGCAAGCGGGCAATGCAAATCTGGACTACAAAGAAGTATCACTTCCCACCGGTCAAAAGGGACATCCACAAAAATGTGTAAAAACCAGAAAGGCAAGACAGGCCCTGGAGAACAGGGAGCCTTGTTATGCTGATGGGCGGGATGTAAATTGCCAACTGCCTCTCTGGAGGAGTGCATTGTGTTACCTAAAACAAGTAAACAACGGAGCTACAGAGCCAAGGGCACTTCCAGTCTAGGGAATATACCTTGGGAAAACTGAAAATCAATAAGACAGAGCCACCCCAAAATTTAGGGCTGCACTGCTTACAAGGACCTCAACTTGGGTACACCTTAAATATCCCAGGAAATATAAAAATGGTTCAGAAAATAGTGGTACTTACGTACGATGGAATATCCCTCAGCCATGAAATCAATGTCATAAGACCAGTAGCAGCAAAATGGGTGGATTCAGGTACGATGATCCTAAGTGAAATAAGTCACACAGAAAAAGAAACTTATCATAAGATATCACTTATGAAGATCCTGTAAACATGGCTACACTTGAACTGAGTTAGGAAAGAGAACAGTGTCTCACATTTAGAAAACACTCTTATGCCTGCTTAAGGGGGAAGGAGAGTTGGGGTGCTGCATAAAACCAGAGTTTAATATAAGCACAGGTACCGTTCCAAAAACCAACTATGGAATCGACAAGACCTAAACCTTCCTCAGTGAAAGGGACTCAAAACCCCATATTTCCCGCAGACGAATATATCTGACTAGTAAGAATCTTAAAACCTATATATTGATATGTCTCCGTAAGGGAATCAAGTGTGTCTAGACTGGCATAAACATGGCAGCGAGAATCAGCTCAAACCCACTATAAAAAGGAGTTTCAAAAACAAAACAAAAAACTGGGAAATTCTTTACAATTCCTTCAGCGTCTCTGATGAAACCTGGAATGACCCTATCTACAATGACAGCTGGATGTGGCATAACGAGGGACACTTGGGACGGAGACGATTGGTGAGATTGGGTGAGCAAATGCAGACCCTTTAAAGCAATAATGCATGGCACACATTCCATGGGTCCCAACTCTCCAGGTTGAAGGGAATATTACTACAGCTATAACATGTACGGGAAACCTAGTGAACAGACACACTGTGAATACGAAAGGTTTCTAAAACTCAACGAATAGTCCCTGTCCTGGTGCTCTGGTTTGACTTTCCATCTGCTTTACTATCAACCTCCTAACTTGGAGAGACAGCCCCTTTAACCTCTTGGTTCGCACAGGTTGCCAATTTGGCAGAGGATGAAAGGGAAAATGGAGAACCAATGAGAGAGTAGCTGTTAGGCATTTGGACGGGCACTTATCACTGTAATTTCCCGGCAGGAAGAAGAATTAACCAAAGTCTCAGCCACCCACCGGGAACCAGTATAGGTCCTGAACCAAAATTTTGGACTTGCGGTCAGCTCACCAAAAACGAGTTGAAAAATGGAGCTCAGGGGCACAGCAATTCACAATCTGGCCGAGTAATAAAGGACAGCTATCTTCCAAAATTCTGTTGAGGGAAGGCAACGAGGCGGACTTGAAAGCGAGGCAGAATAGCAGGAAACAGATTTCAAGAGGTACGTTGGAATCGCCTTTAAAGCACAGGAAGAGGGGCACAACTTCGACAATGATTCACTTGGCCAAAAAGTGCATATGCGTTTTCTCCTGAATTTATTCAGGAGAAAACGCATACGCCCTTTTTGGCAAAGCATGCAAGCGGGCAATGCAAATCTGCACTACAAAGAAGTATCACTTCCCACCGGTCAAAAGGGACATCCACAAAATGTGTAAAAACCAGAAAGGCAAGACAGGCCCTGGAGAACAGGGAGCCTTGTTATGCTGATGGGCGGGATATAAATTTCCAACTGCCCCTCTGGAGGAGTGCATTGTGTTCCCTAAAACAAGTAAACAACAGAGCTACAGAGCCAAGGGCACTTCCCGTCTGTGGAATATACCTTGGGAAAACTGAAAATCAATAAGACAGAGCCATCCCAAAATTTAGGGCTGCACTGCTTACAAAAACCTCAACCTGGGTACACCTTAAATATCCTAGGAAATATAAAAATGGTTCAAAAAATTTTGGTATTTACGTATGACCGAATATCCCTCAGCCATGAAATCAATGTCATAAGACCAGTAGCAGCAAAATGGGTGGATTCAGGTACGATGATTCTAAGTGAAATAAGTCACACAGAAAAAGAAACTTATCATAAGATATCACTTATGAAGATCCTGTAAACATGGCTACACTTGAACTGAGTTAGGAAAGAGAACAGTGTCTCACATTTAGAAAACACTCTTATGCCTGCTTAAGGGGGAAGGAGAGGTGGGGTGATGCATAAAACCAGAGTTTGATATAAGCACAGGTACCGTTCCAAAAACCAACTATGGTATAGACAAGACCTACACCTTCCTCAGTGAAAGGGACTCAAAACCCCATATTTCCCGCAGAGGAATATATCTGACTAGTAAGAATCTTAAAACCTATGTATTGATATGTCTCCGTAAGGGAATCAAGTGTGTCTAGACTGGGATAAATATGGCAGCGAGAATCAGCTCAAACCCACTATAAAAAGGAATTTCAAAAATAAAACAAAAAAACTGGGAAATTCTTTACAATTCCTTCAGGGTCTCTGATGAAACCTGAAATAACCCTATCTACAATGACAGCTGTATGTGGCATAAGGCTGGACACTTGGGACTGAGAGGATTGGTGAGATTGCTTGACCAAATGAAGACCCTTTAAAGCAATAATGCATGGCACACATTCCATGGGTCCCAACTCTCCAGGTTGAAGGGAATATTACTACAGATATAACATGTACGGGAATCCTAGAGAATGGACACACTGTGAATACGAAAGGTTTCTAAAACTCAACGAATAGTCCCTCTCCTGGTGCTCCGGTTTGACTTTCCATCTGCTTTATTAGCAACCTCCCAACTTGGAGAGACAGCCTCTTTAACCTCCTGGTTCGCACAGGTTGCCAATTTGGCAGAGGATGAAAGGGAAGAGGGAGAACCAATGAGAGAGTAGCTGTTAGGCATTTGGACGGGCACATATCACTGTAATTTCCAGGCAGGAAGAAGAATTAACCAAAGTCTCAGCCACCCACTGGGAATCAGTCTAGATACTGAACCAAAATTTTGGACTTGCGGTCAGCTCACCAAAAACGAGTTTAAAAATGGAGCTCAGGGGCACAGCAATTCACAAACTGGCCGAGTAATAAAGTACAACTATCGTCCAAAAATCTGTTGAGGGAAGGCAACGAGGCGGACTTGAAAGCGAGGCAGAATAGCAGGAAACAGATTTCAAGAGGTACGTTGGAATCGCCTTTAAAGCACAGGAACAGGGGCACAACTTCGACAATGATGCACTTGGCCAAAAAGGGCGTATGCGTTTTCTCCTGAATATATTCAGGAGAAAACGCATACGCCCTTTTTGGCCAAGCAAGCAAACGGGCAATGCAAATCTGCACTACAAAGAAGTATCACTTCCTACGGGTCAAAAGGGACATCCACAAAATGTGTAAAAACCAGAAAGGCAAGACAGGCCCTGGAGAACAGGGAGCCTTGTTATGCTGATGGGCGGGATGTAAATTGCCAACTGCCTCTCTGGAGGAGTGCATTGTGTTCCCTAAAACAAGTAAACAACAGAGTTACAGAGCCAAGGGCACTTCAAGTCTAGGGAATATACCTGGGAAAAACTGAAAATCAATAAGAGAGAGCCACCCCTAAATTTAGGGCTGCACTGCTTACAAGGACCTCAACTTGGGTACACATTAAATATCCCAGGAAATATAAAATTGGTTCAAAAAATTGTGGTACTTACGTACGATGGAATATCCCTCAGCCATGAAATCAATGTCATAAGACCAGTAGCAGCAAAATGGGTGGATTCAGGTACGATGATTCTAAGTGAAATAAGTCACAGAGAAAAAGAAACTTATCATAAGTTATCACTTATGAAGATCCTGTAAACATGGCTACACTTGAACTGAGTTAGGAAAGAGAACAGTGTCTCACATTTAGAAAACACTCTTATGCCCTCTTAAGGGGGAAGGAGAGGTGGGGTGATGCATAAAACCAGAGTTTGATATAAGCACAGGTACCGTTCCAAAAAACAACTATGGAATAGACAAGACCTACACCTTCCTCAGTGAAAGGGACTCAAAACACCATATTTCCCGCAGAGGAATATATCTGACTAGTAAGAATCTTAAAACCTCTCTATTGATATGTCTCCGTAAGGGAATCAAGTGTGTCTAGACTGGCATAAACATGGCAGCGAGAATCAGCTCAAACCCACTATAAAAAGGAATTTCAAAAACAAAACAAAAAAACGGGGAAATTCTTTTCAATTCCTTCAGGGTCTCTGATGAAACCTGGAATGACCCTATCTACAATGACAGCTGGATGTGGCATAAGGAGGGACACTTGGGACTTAGACGATTGGTGAGATTGGGTGAGCAAATGCAGACCCTTTAAAGCACAAATGCCTGGCACCCATTCCATGGGTCCCAACTCTCCAGGTTGAAGGGAATATTACTACAGCTATAACATGTACGGGAAACCTAGAGAACGGACACACTGTGAATACGAATGGTTTCTAAAACTCAACGAATAGTCCCTCTCCTGGTGCTCCGCTTTGACTTTCCATCTGCTTTACTATCAACCTCCCAACTTGGAGAGACAGCCCCTTTAACCTCCTGGTTCGCACAGGTATCCAATTTGGCAGAGGTTGAAAGGGAAAAGGGAGAATCAATGAGAGAGTAGCTGTTAGGCATTTGGACGGGCACATATCACTCTAAATTCCCGACAGGAAGAAGAATTAACCAAAGTCTCAGCCCCCCAACGGGAGCCAGCATAGGTCCTGAAGCAAAATGTTGGACTTGAGGTCAGCTCAACAAAAACGAGTTGAAAAATGGAGCTCAGGGGCACAGCAATTCACAAACTGGCCGAGTAATAAAGGACAACTATCGTCCAAAAATCTGTTGAGGAAAGGCAAGGAGGCAGACTTGAAATCGAGGCAGAATAGCAGTAAACAGATTTCAAGAGGTACATTGGAATCGCCTTTAAAGCACAGGAAGAGGGGCACAACTTCGACAATGATGCACTTGGCCAAAAAGGGCGTATGCGTTTTCTCCTGAATATATTCAGGAGAAAACGCATACGCCCTTTTTGGCCAAGCAAGCAAGCGGGCAATTCAAATCTGCAATACAAAGTAGTATCACTTCCCACCGGTCAAATGGGACATCCACAAAATGTGTAAAAATCAGAAAGGCAAGACAGGCCCTGGAGAACAGGGAGCCTTGTTATGCTGATGGGCGGGATGTAAATTGCCAACTGCCTCTCTGGAGGAGTGCATTGTGTTCCCTAAAACAAGGAAAAGAACAGAGCTACGGAGCCAAGGGCACTTCCAGTCTAGGGAATATACCTTGGGAAAACTGAAAATCAATAAGACAGACCCACCCCAAAATTTAGGGCTGCACTGCTTACAAGGACCTCAACTTGGGTACACCTTAAATATCCCAGGAAATATAAAAATGGTTCAAAAAATTGTGGTATATTTGTACGATGGAATATCCCTCAGCCATGAAATCAATGTCATAAGACCAGTAGCAGCAAAATGGGTGGATTCAGGTACGATGATTTTAAGTGAAATAAGTCACACAGAAAAAGAAAGTTATCATAAGATATCACTTATGAAGATCCTGTAAACATGGCTACACTTGAACTGAGTTAGGAAAGAGAACAGTGTCTCACATTTAGAAAACACTCTTATGCCTGCTTAAGGGGGAAGGAGAGGTGGGGTGATGCATAAAACCAGAGTTTGATATAAGCACAGGTACCGTTTCAAAAACCAACTATGGAATGGACAAGACCTACACCTTCCTCAGTGAAAGGGACTCAAAACCCCATATTTCCCGCAGAGGAATATATCTGACTAGTAAGAATCTTAAAACCTATGTATTGATATGTCTCCATAAGGGAATAAAGTGTGTCTAGACTGGCATAAACATGGCAGCGAGAATCAGCTCAAACCCACTATAAAAAGGAATTTCAAAAACAAAACAAAAAAACTGGGAAATTCTTTACAATTCCTTCAGGGTCTCTGATGAAACCTGGAATGACCCTATCTACAACGACAGCTGGATGTGGCATAAGGCTGGACACTTGGGACTGAGAGGATTGGTGAGATTGGGTGAGCAAATGTAGACACTTTAAAGCACAAATGCTTGACACCCATTCCATGAGTCCCAACTCTCCAGGTTGAAGGGAATATTACTACAGTTATAACATGTACAGGAAACCTAGAGAACGGACACACTGTGAATACGAAAGGTTTCTAAAACTCAACGAATAGTCCCTCTCCTGCTGCCCCGGTTTCACTTTCCATCTGCTTTACTATCAACCTCCCAACTTAGAGAGCCAGCACCTTTAACCTCCTAGTTCACACAGGTTGCCAATTTGGCAGTGGATGAAAGGGATGAGGGAGAACTAATGAGAGAGTAGCTGTTAGGCATTTGGACGGGCACATATCACTGTAATTTCCCGGAAGGAAGAAGAATTAACCAAAGTCTCAGCCACCCACCGGGAACCAGTAGAGGTCCTGAACCAAAATTTTGGACTTGCGGTCAGCTCAACAAAAACGAGTTGAAAAATGGAGCTCAGGGGCACAGCAATTCACAAACTGGCCGAGTAATAAAGGACAACTATCGTCCAAAAATCTGTTGAGGGAAGGCAACGAGGCGGACATGAAAGCGAGGCAGAATAGCAGGAAACAGATTTCAAGAGGTACGTTGGAATCGCCTTTAAAGCACAGGAAGAGGGGCACAACCTTGACAATGATGCCCTTGGCCAAAAAGGGCGTATGCGTTTTCTCCTGAATATATTCAGGAGAAAACGCATACGCCCTTTTTGGCCAAGCAAGCAAGCGGGCAATGCAAATCTGCACTACAAAGAAGTATCACTTCCCACCGGTCAAAAGGGACATCCACAAAATGTGTAAAATCCAGAAAGGCAAGACAGGCCCTGGAGAACAGGGAGCCTTGTTATGCTGACGGGCGGGATGTAATTTGCCAACTGCCTCTCTGGAGGAGTGCACTGTGTTCCCTAAAACAAGTAAAGAACAGAGCTACAGAGCCAAGGGCACTTCCAGTCTACGGAATATACCTTGGGAAAACTGAAAATCAATAAGACAGAGCCACCCCAAAATTTACGGCTGCACTGCTTACAAGGACCTCAACTTGGATACACCTTAAGTATCCCAGGAAATATAAAAATGGTTCAAAAAATTGTGGTACTTACATACGATGGAATAACCCTCAGCCATGAAATCAATGTCATAAGACCAGTAGCAGCAAAATGGGTGGATTCAGGTACGATGATTCTAAGCGAAATAAGTCACACAGAAAAAGAAACTTATCATAAGATATCACTTAAGAAGATCCTATAAACATGGCTACACTTGAACTGAGTTAGGAAAGAGAACAGTGTCTCATATTTAGAAAACACTCTTATGCCTGCTTAAGGGGGAAGGAGAGGTGGGGTGATGCATAAAACCAGAGTTTGATATAAGCACAGGTACCGTTCCAAAAACCAACTATGGAAGAGACAAGACCTACACCTTCCTCAGTGAAAGAGACTCAAAACCCCATATTTCCCGCAGAGGAATATATCTGACTAGTAAGAATATTAAAACCTATGTATTGATATGTCTCCGTAAGGGAATCAATTGTGTCTAGACTGACATAAACATGGCAGTGAGAATCAGCTCAAACCCACTATAAAAAGGAATTTCAAAAACAAAACAAAAAAACTGGGAAATTCTTTACAATTCCTTCAGGGTCTCTGATGAAACCTGGAATGACCCTATCTACAACGACAGCTGGATGTGGCATAAGGAGGGACACTTGGGATTGAGACGATTGGTGAGTTTGGGTGAGCAAATGCAGACCCTTTAAAGCACAAATGCAAGGCACCCATTCCATGGGTCCCAACTCTCCAGGTTGAAGGGAATATTACTACAGTTATAACATGTACGGGAAACCTAGAGAACGGACACACTTCGAATACGAAAGGTTTCTAAAACTCAACGAATAGTCCCTCTCCTGGTGCTCCGGTTTGACTTTCCATCTGCTTTACTATCAACCTCCCAACTTGGAGAGACAGCCCCTTTAACCTCGTGGTTCGCACAGGTTGCCAATCTGGCAGAGGATGAAAGGGAAGAGAGAGAACCAATGAGAGAGTAGCTGTTAGGCATTTGGACGGGCACATATCACTGTAATTTCCCGGCAGGAAGAAGAATTAAATAAAGTCTCAGCCACCCACTGGGAACCAGTATAGGTCCTGAACCAAAATTTTGGACTTGCGGTCAGCTCTCCAAAAACGAGTTGAAAAATGGAGCTCAGGGGCACAGCAATTCACAAACTGGCAGAGTAATAAAGGACAAGTATCGTCCAAAAATCTGTTGAGGGAACGCAACGAGGCGGACTTGAAAGAGAGGCAGAATAGCAGGAAACAGATTTCAAGAGGTACGTTGGAATCGCCTTTAAAGCACAGGAAGACGGGCACAACTTCGACAGTGATGCACTTGGCCAAAAAGGGCATATGAGTTTTCTCCTGAATATATTCAGGAGAAAACGCATACGCCCTTTTTGGCTAAGCAAGCAAGCGGGCAATGCAAATCTGCCCTACAAAGAAGTATCACTTCCCACCGGTCAAAAGGGACATCCACAAATGTGTAAAAACCAGAAAGGCAAGACAGGCCCTGGAGAACAGGGAGCCTTGTTTTGCTGATGGGCGGGATGTAAATTGCCAACTGCCTCTCTGGAGGAGTGCATTGTGTTCCTTAAAACAAGTAAAGAACAGAGCTACAGAGCCAAGGGCACTTCCAGTCTAGGGAATATACCTTGGGAAAACTGAAAAACAATAAGACAGAGCCACCCCAAAATTTAGGGCTGCACTGCTTACAAGGACCTCAACTTGGGTACACCTTAAATATCCCAGGAAATATAAAAATGGTTCAAAAAATTTTGGTACTTACGTACGATGGAATATCCCTCAGCCATGAAATCAATGTCATAAGACCAGTAGCAGCAAAATGGGTGGATTCAGGTACGATGATTCTAAGTGAAATAAGTCACACAGAAAAAGAAACTTATCATAAGATATCACTTATGAAGATCCAGTAAACATGGCTAAACTTGAACTGAGTTAGGAAAGAGAACAGTGTCTCACATTTAGAAAACACGCTTATGCCTGCTTAAGGGGGAAGGAGAGGTGGGGTGATGCATAAAACCTGTGTTTGATATAAGCACACGTACCGTTCCAAAAACCAACTATGGAATAGACAAGACCTACACCTTTCTCAGTGAAAGGGACTCAAAACACCATATTTCCCGCAGAGGAATATATATGAGTAGTAAGAATCTTAAAACCTATGTATTGATATGTCTCCGTAAGGGAATCAAGTGTGTCTAGACTGGCATAAACATGGCAGCGAGAATCAGCTCAAACCCACTATAAAAAGGAATTTCAAAAACAAAACAAAAAAACTGGGAAATTCTTTACAATTCCTTCAGGGCCTCTGAGGAAACCTGGAATGACCGTATCTACAGCGACAGCTGCATGTGGCATAAGGAGGGACACTTGGGACTGAGACGATTGGTGAGATTGGGTGAGCAAATGCAGACCCTTTACAGCACAAATGCCTGGCACCCATTCCATGGGTCGCAACTCTCCAGGTTGAAGGGAATATTACTACAGTTATAACATGTACGGGAAACCTAGAGAACGGACACACTGTGAATACGAAAGGTTTCTAAAACTCAACGAATAGTCCCTCTCCTGGTGCTCCGCTTTGATTTTACATCTGCTTTACTATCAACCTCCCAACTTGGAGAGACAGCCCCTTTAACCTCCTGGTTCGCACAGGTTGCCAATTTGGCAGAGGATGAAAGGGAAGAGGGAGAACTAATGAGAGAGTAGCTGTTAGGCATTTGGACGGTCACATATCACTGTAATTTCCCGGCAGTAAGAAGAATTAACCAAAGTCTCAGCCACCCACCGGGAACCAGTATAGGTCCTGAACCAAAATTTTGGACTTGCGGTCAGCTCACCAAAAACGAGTTGAAAAATGGAGCTCAGGGGCACAGCAATTCACAAACTGGCCGAGTAATAAAGGACAACTATCGTCCAAAAATCTGTTGAGGAAAGGCAACGAGGCAGACTTGAAAGCGAGGCAGAATAGCAGGAAAGAGATTTCAAGAGGTACGTTGGAATCGCCTTTAAAGCACAGGAAGAGGGGCACAACTTCGACAATGATGCACTTGGCCAAAAAGGGCGTATGCGTTTTCTCCTGAATATATTCAGGAGAAAACGCATACGCCCATTTTGGCCAAGCAAGCAAGCGGGCAATGCAAATCTGCACTACAAAGAAGTACCACTTCCCACCGGTCAAAAGGGACATCCACAAATGTGTAAAAACCAGAAAGGCAAGACAGGCCCTGGAGAACAAGGAGCCTTGTTTTGCTGATGGGCGGGATGTAAATTGCCAACTGCCTCTCTGGAGGAGTGCATTGTGTTTCCTAAAACAAGTAAAGAACAGAGGTACAGAGCAAAGGGCACTTCCAATCTAGGGAATATACCTTGGGAAACGGAAAATCAATAAGACAGAGCCACCCCAAAATTTAGGGCTGCACTGCTTACAAGGACCTCAACTTGGATACACCTTAAGTATCCCAGGAAATATAAAAATGGTTCAAAAAATTGTGGTACTTACGTAGGATGGAATATCCCTCAGCCATGAAATCAATGTCATAAGACCAGTAGCAGCAAAATCGGTGTATTCAGGTACGATGATTCTAAGCGAAATAAGTCACACAGAAAAAGAAACTTATCATAAGATATCACTTAAGAAGATCCTATAAACATGGCTACACTTGAACTGAGTTAGGAAAGAGAACAGTGTCTCACATTTAGAAAACACTCTTATGCCTGCTTAAGGGGGAAGGAGAGGTGGGGAGATGCATAAAACCTGTGTTTGATATAAGCACACGTACCATTCCAAAAACCAACTATTGAATAGACAAGACCTACACCTTTCTCAGTGAAAGGGACTCAAAACACCATATTTCCCGCAGAGGAATATATATGACTAGTAAGAATCTTAAAACCTATGTATTGATATGTCTCCGTAAGGGAATCAAGTGTGTCTAGACTGGCATAAACATGGCAGAGAGAATCAGCTCAAACCCACTATAAAAAGGAATTTCAAAAACAAAACAAAAAAACTGGGAAATTCTTTACAATTCCTTCAGGGCCTCTGAGGAAACCTGGAATGACCGTATCTACAGCGACAGCTGGATGTGGCATAAGGAGGGACACTTGGGACTGAGACGACTGGTGAGATTGGGTGAGCAAATGCAGACCCTTTAAAGCACAAATGCCTGGCACCCATTCCATGGGTCGCAACTCTCCAGGTTGAAGGGAATATTACTACAGTTATAACATGTACGGGAAACCTAGAGAACGGACACACTGTGAATACGAAAGGTTTCTAAAACTCAACGAATAGTCCCTCTCTTGGTGCTCCGCTTTGATTTTACATCTGCTTTACTATCAACCTCCCAACTTGGAGAGACAGCCCCTTTAACCTCCTGGTTCGCACAGGTTGCCAATTTAGCAGAGGATGAAAGGGAAGAGGGAGAACTAATGAGAGAGTAGCTGTTAGGCATTTGGACGGTCACATATCACTGTAATTTCCCGGCAGTAAGAAGAATTAACCAATGTCTCAGCCACCCACCGGGAACCAGTATAGGTCCTGAACCAAAATTTTGGCCTTGCGGTCAGCTCACCAAAAACGAGTTGAAAAATGGAGCTCAGGGGCACAGCAATTCACAAACTGGCCGAGTAATAAAGGACAACTATGGTCCAAAAATCTGTTGAGGAAAGGCAACGAGGCAGACTTGAAAGCGAGGCAGAATAGCAGGAAACAGATTTCAAGAGGTACGTTGGAATCGCCTTTAAAGCACAGGAAGAGGGGCACAACTTCGACAATGATGCACTTGGCCAAAAAGGGCGTATGTGTTTTCTCCTGAATATATTCAGGAGAAAACGCATACGCCCTTTTTGGCCAAGCAAGCAAGCGGGCAATGCAAATCTGCACTACAAAGAAGTATCACTTCCCACCGGTCAAAAGGGACATCCACAAAATGTGTAAAAACCAGAAAGGCAAGACAGGCCCTGGAGAACAGGGAGCCTTGTTATGCTGATGGGCGGGATGTAAATTGCCAACTGCCTCTCTGGAGGAGTGCATTGTGTTTCCTAAAACAAGTAAAGAACAGAGGTACAGAGCAAAGGGCACTTCCAATCTAGGGAATATACCTTGGGAAACGGAAAATCAATAAGACAGAGCCACCCCAAAATTTAGGGCTGCACTGCTTACAAGGACCTCAACTTGGATACACCTTAAGTATCCCAGGAAATATAAAAATGGTTCAAAAAATTGTGGTACTTACGTAGGATGAAATATCCCTCAGCCATGAAATCAATGTCATAAGACCAGTAGCAGCAAAATGGGTGTATTCAGGTACGATGATTCTAAGCGAAATAAGTCACACAGAAAAAGAAACTTATCATAAGATATCACTTAAGAAGATCCTATAAACATGGCTACACTTGAACTGAGTTAGGAAAGAGAACAGTGTCTCACATTTAGAAAACACTCTTATGCCTGCTTAAGGGGGAAGGAGAGGTGGGGTGATGCATAAAACCAGAGTTTGATATAAGCACAGGTACCGTTCCAAAAACCAACTATGGAATAGACAAGACCTACACCTTCCTCAGTGAAAGGGACTCAAAACCCCATATTTCCCGCAGAGGAATATATCTGACTAGTAAGAATCTTAAAACCTATGTATTGATATGTCTCCGTAAGGGAATCAAGTGTGTCTAGACTGACATAAACATGGCAGCGAGAATCAGCTCAAACCCACTATAAAAAGGAATTTCAAAAACAAAACAAAAAAACTGGGAAATTCTTTACAATTCCTTCAGGGTCTCTGATGAAACCTGGAATGACCCTATCTACAACGACAGCTGGATGTGGCATAAGGAGGGACACTTGGGACTGAGACGATTGGTGAGATTGGGTGAGCAAATGCAGACCCTTTAAAGCACAAATGCCTGGCACCCATTCCATGGGTCCCAACTCTCCAGGTTGAAGGGAATATTACTACAGCTATAACATGTACTGGAATCCTAGAGAACGGACACACTGTGAATACGAAAGGTTTCTAAAACTCAACGAATAGTCCCTCTCCTGGTGCTCCGGTTTGACTTTCCATCTGCTTTACTATCAACCTCCCAACTTGGAGAGACAGCCTCTTTAACCTCGTGGTTCGCACAGGTTGCCAATTTGGCAGAGGATGAAAGGGAAAAGGAGAACCAATGAAAGAGTAGCTTTTAGGCATTTGGACGGGCACATATCACTGTAATTTCCCGGCAGGAAGAAGAATTAAATAAAGTCTCAGCCACCCACTGGGAACCAGTATAGGTCCTGAACCAAAATTTTGGACTTGCGGTCAGCTCTCCAAAAACGAGTTGAAAAATGGAGCTCAGGGGCACAGCAATTCACAAACTGGCCGAGTAATAAAGGACAAGTATCGTCCAAAATCTGTTGAGGGAAGGCAACGAGGAGGACTTGAAAGCGAGGCAGAATAGCAGGAAACAGATTTCAAGAGGTACTTTGGAATCGCCTTTAAAGCACAGGAAGAAGGGCACAACGTCGACAATGATGCACTTGGCCAAAAAGGGCGTATGCATTTTCTCCTGAATTCAGGAGAAAACGCATACGCCCTCTTTGGCCAAGCAAGCAAGCGGGCAATGGACATCTGCACTACAAAGAAGTATCACTTCCCACCGGTCAAAAGGGACATCCACAAAATGTGTAAAAACCAGAAAGGCAAGACAGGCCCTGGAGAACAGGGAGCCTTGTTATGCTGATGGGCGGGATGTAAATTGCCAACTGCCTCTCTGGAGGAGTGCATTGTGTTCCCTAAAACAAGTAAAGAACAGAGCTACAGAGCCAATGGCACTTCCAGTCTAGGGAATATACCTTGGGAAAACTGAAAATCAATAAGACAGAGCCACCCCAAAATTTAGGGCTGCACTGCTTACAAGGACCTCAATTTGGGTACACCTTAAATATCCCAGGAAATATAAAAATGGTTCAAAAATTTGTGGTACTTACGTACGATAGAATATCCCTCAGCCATGAAATCAATGTCATAAGACCAGTAGCAGCAAAATGGGTGGATTCGGGTAAGATGATTCTAAGTGAAATAAGTCACACAGAAAAAGAAACTTATCATAAGATATCACTTATGAAGATCCTGTACACATGGCTACACTTGAACTGAGTTAGGAAAGAGAACAGTGTCTCACATTTAGAAAACACTCTTATGCCTGCTTAAGGGGGAAGGAGAGGTGGGGTGATGCATAAAACCAGAGTTTGATATAAGCACAGGTACCGTTCCAAAAACCAACTATGGAATAGACAAGACCTACACCTTCCTCAGTGAAAGGGACTCAAAACACCATATTTCCCGGAGAGGAATATATCTGACTAGTAAGAATCTTAAAACCTATATATTGATATGTCTCCATAACGGAATCAAGTGTATCTAGACAGGCATAAACATGGCAGCGAGAATCAGCTCAAACCCACTACAAAAAGGAATTTCAAAAACAAAACAAAAAAACTGGGAAATTCTTTACAATTCCTTCAGGGTCTCTGATAAAACCTGGAATGACCCTATCTATAATGACAGGTGGATGTGGCATAAGGCTGGACACTTGGGACTGAGAGGATTGGTGAGATTGGGTGAGCAAATGCAGACCCTTTAAATCAATAATGCATGGCACACTTTCCATGGGTCCCAACTCTCCAGGTTGAAGGGAATATTACTACAGCTATAACATGTACGGGAAACCTAGAGAACGGACACACTGTGAATATGAAAGGTTTCTAAAACTCAACGAATAGTCCCTCTCCTGGTGCTCCCGTTTCACTTTCCATGTGCTTTACTATCAACCTCCCAACTTGGAGAGACAGCCCCTTTAACCTCCTGGTTTGCACAGGTTTCCAATTTGGCAGAGGATGAAAGGGAAGAGGGAGAACCAATGAGAGAATAGCTGTTAGGCATTTGGACGGGCACATATCACTGTAATTTCCCGGCAGGAAGAAGTATTAACCAAAGTCTCAGCCACCCACTGGGAACCAGTATAGGTCCTGAACCAAAATTTTGACTTGCGGTCAGCTCACGAAAAACGAGTTGAAAAATGGAGCTCAGGGGCACAGCAATTCACAAACTGGCCGAGTAATAAAGGACAACTATCGTCCAAAAATCTGTTGAGGGAAGGCAACGAGGCGGACTTGAAAGCGAGGCAGAATAGCAGGAAACAGATTTCAAGAGGTACGTTGGAATCACCTTTAAAGCACAGGAAGAGGGTCAGAACTTCGACAATGATGCACTTGGCCAAAATGGGCGTATGCGTTTTCTCCTGAATATATTCAGGAGAAAACGCATACGCCCTTTTTGGCCAAGCAAGCAAGCGGGCAATGCAAATCTGCACTACAAAGAAGTATCACTTCCCAGCGGTCAAAAGGGACATTCACAAAATGTGTAAAAACCAGAAAGGCAAGACAGGCCCTGGAGAACAGGGAGCCTTGTTATGCTGATGGGCGGGATGTAAATTGCCAACTGCCTCTCTGGAGGAGTGCATTGTGTTCCCTAAAACAAGTAAACAACAGAGCTACAGAGCCAAGGGCACTTCCAGTCTAGGGAATATACCTTGGGAAAACTGAAAATCAATAAGACAGAGCCACCCCAAAATTTAGGGCTGCACTGCTTACAAGGACCTCAACTTGGTTACACCTTAAATATCCCAGGAAATATAAAAATGGTTCAAAAAATTGTGGTACTTACGTACGATGGAATATCCCTCAGCCATGAAATCAATGTCATAAGACCAGTAGCAGCAAAATGGGTGGATTCAGGTACGATGATTCTAAGTGAAATAAGTCACAGAGAAAAAGAAACTTATCATAAGATATCACTTATGAAGATCCTGTAAACATGGCTACACTTGAACTGAGTTAGGAAAGAGAGCAGTGTCTCACATTTAGAAAACACTCTTATGCCTGCTTAAGGGGGAAGGAGAGGTGGGGTGATGCATAAAACCAGAGTTTGATATAAGCACATGTACAGTTCCAAAAACGAACTATGGAATAGACAAGACCTACACCTTCCTCAGTGAAAGGGACTCAAAACCCCATATTTCCCGCAGAGGAATATATCTGACTAGTAAGAATCTTAAAACCTATGTATTGATATGTCTCCATAAGGGAATCAAGTGTGTCTAGACTGGCATAAACATGGCAGCGAGAATCAGCTCAAACCCACTCTAAAAAGAATTTCAAAAACAAAACGAAAAAACTGGGAAATTCTTTACAATTCCTTCAGGGTCTCTGATGAAACCTGGAATGACCCAATCTACAACGACAGCTGGATGTGGCATAAGGCTGGACACTTGGGACTGAGAGGATTGGTGAGATTGGTTGATCAAATGCAGACCCTTTAAACCACAAATGCCTGGCACCCATTCCATGGGCCCCAACTCTCCAGGTTGAAGGGAATATTACTACAGTTATAACATGTACGGGAAACCTAGAGAACGGACACACTGTGAATACGAAAGGTTTCTAAAACTCAACGAATAGTCCCTCTCCTGGTGTTCCGGTTTGACTTTCCATCTGCTTTACTATCAACCTCCCAACTTGGAGAGACAGCCCCTTTAACCTCCTGGTTCGCACAGGTTGCCAATTTGGCAGAGGATGAAAGGGAAGAGGGAGAACCAATGAGAGAGTAGCTGTTAGGCATTTGGACGGGCACATATCACTGTAATTTCCCAGCAGGAAGAAGAATTAACCAAAGTCTCACCCACCCACCGGGGACCAGTATAGGTCCTGAACCAAAATTTTGGACTTGCAGTCACCTCACCAAAAAACGAGTTGAAAAATGGAGCTCAGGGGCACAGCCATTCACAAACTGGCCGAGTAATAAAGGACAACTATCGTCCAAAAATCTGTTGAGGGAAGGCAACGAGGCGGACTTGAAAGCGAGGCAGAATAGCAGGAAACAGATTTCAAGAGATACTTTGGAATCGCCTTTAAAGCACAGGAAGAGGGGCACAACTTCGACAATGATGCACTTGGAAAAAGGGCGTATGTGTTTTCTCCTGAATATATTCAGGAGAAAACGCATACGCCCTTTTTGGCCAAGCAAGCAAGCGGGCAATGCAAATCTGCACTACAAAGAAGTATCACTTCCCACCGGTCAAAAGGGACATCCACAAAAATGTGTAAAAACCAGAAAGGCACGACAGGCCCTGGAGAACAGGGAGCCTTGTTATGCTGATGGGCGGGATGTAAATTGCCAACTGCCTCTCTGGAGGAGTGCATTGTGTTCCCTAAAACAAGTAAACAACAGAGCTACAGAGCCAAGGGCACTTCCAGTCTAGGGAATATACCTTGGGAAACTGAAAATCAATAAGACAGAGCCACCCCAAAATTTAGGGCTGCACTGCTTACAAGGACCTCAACTTGGGTACACCTTAAATATCCCAGGAAATATAAAAATGGTTCAAAAAATTGAGGTACTTACGTACGATGGAATATCCCTCAGCCATGAAATCAGTGTCATAAGACCAGTAGCAGCAAAATGGGTGGATTCAGGTACGATGATTCTAAGTGAAATAAGTCACACAGAAAAAGAAACTTATCATAAGATATCACTTATGAAGATTCTGTAAACATGGCTACACTTGAACTGAGTTAGGAAAGAGAACAGTGTCTCACATTTAGAAAACACTCTTATACCTGCTTAAGGGGGAAGGAGAGGTGGGGTGATGCATAAAACCAGAGTTTGATATAAGCACAGGTACCGTTCCAAAAACCAACTATTGAATAGACAAGACCTACACCTTCCTCAGTGAAAGGGACTCAAAACCCCATATTTCCCGCAGAGGAATATATCTCACTAGTAAGAATCTTAAAACCTATGTATTTATATGTGTCCATAAGGGAATCAAGTGTGTCTAGACTGGCATAAGCATGGCAGCGAGAATCAGCTCAAACCCACTCTAAAAAGGAATTTTAAAAACAAAACGAAAAAACTGGGAAATTCTTTACAATTCCTTCAGGGTCTCTGATGAAACCTGGAATGACCCTATCTACAACGACAGATGGATGTGGCATAAGGAGGGACACTTGGGACTAAGACGATTGGTGAGATTGGGTGAGCAAA
Organism: Hyperoodon ampullatus; assembly: GCF_949752795.1. Lineage (NCBI taxonomy): Eukaryota > Metazoa > Chordata > Mammalia > Artiodactyla > Ziphiidae > Hyperoodon > Hyperoodon ampullatus. Next base: position 580,919 of record NW_027640773.1, read on the forward strand.
TGCAGACGCTTTAAAGCACAAATGCCTGGCACACATTCCATGGGTCCCAACTCTCCAGGTTAAAGGGAATATTACTACAGCTATAACATGTATGGGAAACCTAGAGAACGGACACACTGTGAATACGAAAGGTTTCTAAAACTCAACGAATAGTCCCTCTCCTGGTGCTCCGGTTTGACTTTCCATCTGCTTTACTATCAACCTCCCAACTTGGAGAGACAGCCCCTTTAACCTCCTGGTTCGCACAGGTTTCCAATTTGGCAGAGGATGAAAGGGAAGAGGGAGAACCAATGAGAGAGTAGCTGTTAGGCATTTGGACCGGCACATATCACTGTAATTTCCCGGCAGGAAGAAGAATTAACCAAAGTCTCAGCCACCCACCGGGAACCAGTATAGGTCCTGAATCAAAATTTTGGACTTGCGGTCAGCTCACCAAAAACGAGTTGAAAAATGGAGCTCAGGGGCACAGCAATTCACAAACTGGCCGAGTAATAAAGGACAACTATCGTCCAAAAATCTGTTGAGGGAAGGCAACGAGGCGGACTTGAAAGCGAGGCAGAATAGCAGGAAACAGATTTCAAGAGGTACGTTGGAATCGCCTTTAAAGCACAGGAAGAGGGGCACAACTTCGACAATGATGCACTTGGCCAAAAAGGGCGTATGCGTTTTCTCCTGAATATATTCAGGAGAAATCGCATACGCCCATTTTGGCCAAGCAAGCAAGCGGGCAATGCAAATCTGGACTACAAAGAAGTATCACTTCCCACCGGTCAAAAGGGACATCCACAAAAATGTGTAAAAACCAGAAAGGCAAGACAGGCCCTGGAGAACAGGGAGCCTTGTTATGCTGATGGGCGGGATGTAAATTGCCAACTGCCTCTCTGGAGGAGTGCATTGTGTTACCTAAAACAAGTAAACAACGGAGCTACAGAGCCAAGGGCACTTCCAGTCTAGGGAATATACCTTGGGAAAACTGAAAATCAATAAGACAGAGCCACCCCAAAATTTAGGGCTGCACTGCTTACAAGGACCTCAACTTGGGTACACCTTAAATATCCCAGGAAATATAAAAATGGTTCAGAAAATAGTGGTACTTACGTACGATGGAATATCCCTCAGCCATGAAATCAATGTCATAAGACCAGTAGCAGCAAAATGGGTGGATTCAGGTACGATGATCCTAAGTGAAATAAGTCACACAGAAAAAGAAACTTATCATAAGATATCACTTATGAAGATCCTGTAAACATGGCTACACTTGAACTGAGTTAGGAAAGAGAACAGTGTCTCACATTTAGAAAACACTCTTATGCCTGCTTAAGGGGGAAGGAGAGTTGGGGTGCTGCATAAAACCAGAGTTTAATATAAGCACAGGTACCGTTCCAAAAACCAACTATGGAATCGACAAGACCTAAACCTTCCTCAGTGAAAGGGACTCAAAACCCCATATTTCCCGCAGACGAATATATCTGACTAGTAAGAATCTTAAAACCTATATATTGATATGTCTCCGTAAGGGAATCAAGTGTGTCTAGACTGGCATAAACATGGCAGCGAGAATCAGCTCAAACCCACTATAAAAAGGAGTTTCAAAAACAAAACAAAAAACTGGGAAATTCTTTACAATTCCTTCAGCGTCTCTGATGAAACCTGGAATGACCCTATCTACAATGACAGCTGGATGTGGCATAACGAGGGACACTTGGGACGGAGACGATTGGTGAGATTGGGTGAGCAAATGCAGACCCTTTAAAGCAATAATGCATGGCACACATTCCATGGGTCCCAACTCTCCAGGTTGAAGGGAATATTACTACAGCTATAACATGTACGGGAAACCTAGTGAACAGACACACTGTGAATACGAAAGGTTTCTAAAACTCAACGAATAGTCCCTGTCCTGGTGCTCTGGTTTGACTTTCCATCTGCTTTACTATCAACCTCCTAACTTGGAGAGACAGCCCCTTTAACCTCTTGGTTCGCACAGGTTGCCAATTTGGCAGAGGATGAAAGGGAAAATGGAGAACCAATGAGAGAGTAGCTGTTAGGCATTTGGACGGGCACTTATCACTGTAATTTCCCGGCAGGAAGAAGAATTAACCAAAGTCTCAGCCACCCACCGGGAACCAGTATAGGTCCTGAACCAAAATTTTGGACTTGCGGTCAGCTCACCAAAAACGAGTTGAAAAATGGAGCTCAGGGGCACAGCAATTCACAATCTGGCCGAGTAATAAAGGACAGCTATCTTCCAAAATTCTGTTGAGGGAAGGCAACGAGGCGGACTTGAAAGCGAGGCAGAATAGCAGGAAACAGATTTCAAGAGGTACGTTGGAATCGCCTTTAAAGCACAGGAAGAGGGGCACAACTTCGACAATGATTCACTTGGCCAAAAAGTGCATATGCGTTTTCTCCTGAATTTATTCAGGAGAAAACGCATACGCCCTTTTTGGCAAAGCATGCAAGCGGGCAATGCAAATCTGCACTACAAAGAAGTATCACTTCCCACCGGTCAAAAGGGACATCCACAAAATGTGTAAAAACCAGAAAGGCAAGACAGGCCCTGGAGAACAGGGAGCCTTGTTATGCTGATGGGCGGGATATAAATTTCCAACTGCCCCTCTGGAGGAGTGCATTGTGTTCCCTAAAACAAGTAAACAACAGAGCTACAGAGCCAAGGGCACTTCCCGTCTGTGGAATATACCTTGGGAAAACTGAAAATCAATAAGACAGAGCCATCCCAAAATTTAGGGCTGCACTGCTTACAAGGACCTCAACTTGGGTACACCTTAAATATCCCAGGAAATATAAAAATGGTTCAAAAATTTGTGGTACTTACGTACGATAGAATATCCCTCAGCCATGAAATCAATGTCATAAGACCAGTAGCAGCAAAATGGGTGGATTCAGGTACGATGATTCTAAGTGAAATAAGTCACACAGAAAAAGAAACTTATCATAAGATATCACTTATGAAGATCCTGTACACATGGCTACACTTGAACTGAGTTAGGAAAGAGAACAGTGTCTCACATTTAGAAAACACTCTTATGCCTGCTTAAGGGGGAAGGAGAGGTGGGGTGATGCATAAAACCAGAGTTTGATATAAGCACAGGTACCGTTCCAAAAACCAACTATGGAATAGACAAGACCTACACCTTCCTCAGTGAAAGGGACTCAAAACACCATATTTCCCGGAGAGGAATATATCTGACTAGTAAGAATCTTAAAACCTATGTATTGATATGTCTCCATAACGGAATCAAGTGTATCTAGACTGGCATAAACATGGCAGCGAGAATCAGTTCAAACCAACTACAAAAAGGAATTTCAAAAACAAAACAAAAAAACTGGGAAATTCTTTACAATTCCTTCAGGGTCTCTGATAAAACCTGGAATGACCCTATCTATAATTACAGCTGGATGTGGCATAAGGCTGGACACTTGGGACTGAGAGGATTGGTGAGATTGGGTGAGCAAATGCAGACCCTTTAAATCAATAATGCATGGCACACATTCCATGGGTCCCAACTCTCCAGGTTGAAGGGAATATTACTACAGCTATAACATGTACGGGAAACCTAGAGAACGGACACACTGTGAATATGAAAGGTTTTAAAACTCAACGAATAGTCCCTCTCCTGGTGCTCCGGTTTCACTTTCCATCTGCTTTACTATCAACCTCCCAACTTGGAGAGACAACCCCTTTAACCTCCTGGTTTGCACAGGTTTCCAATTTGGCAGAGGATGAAAGGGAAGAGGGAGAACCAATGAGAGAATAGCTGTTAGGCATTTGGACGGGCACATATCACTGTAATTTCCCGGCAGGAAGAAGTATTAACCAAAGTCTCAGCCACCCACTGGGAACCAGTATAGGTCCTGAACCAAAATTTTGACTTGCGGTCAGCTCACCAAAAACGAGTTGAAAAATGGAGCTCAGGGGCACAGCAATTCACAAACTGGCCGAGTAATAAAGGACAACTATCGTCCAAAAATCTGTTGAGGGAAGGCAACGAGGCGGACTTGAAAGCGAGGCAGAATAGCAGGAAACAGATTTCAAGAGGTACGTTGGAATCACCTTTAAAGCACAGGAAGAGGGGCACAACTTCGACAATGATGCACTTGGCCAAAATGGGCGTATGCGTTTTATCCTGAATATATTCAGGAGGAAACGCATACGCACTTTTTGGCCAAGCAAGCAAGCGGGCAATGCAAATCTGCACTACAAAGTAGTATCACTTCCCAGCGGTCAAAAGGGACATTCACAAAATGTGTAAAAACCAGAAAGGCAAGACAGGCCCTGGAGAACAGGGAGCCTTGTTATGCTGATGGGCGGGATGTAAATTGCCAGGTGCCTCTCTGGAGGAGTGCATTGTGTTCCCTAAAACAAGTAAACAACAGAGCTACAGAGCCAAGGGCACTTCCAGTCTAGGGAATATACCTTGGGAAAACTGAAAATCAATAAGACAGAGCCACCCCAAAATTTAGGGCTGCACTGCTTACAAGGACCTCAACTTGGGTACACCTTAAATATCCCAGGAAATATAAAAATGGTTCAAAAAATTGTGGTACTTACTTACGATGGAATATCCCTCAGCCATGAAATCAATGTCATAAGACCAGTAGCAGCAAAATGGGTGGATTCAGGTACGATGATTCTAAGTGAAATAAGTCACACAGAAAAAGAAACTTATCATAAGATATCACTTATGAAGATCCTGTAAACATGGCTACACTTGAACTGAGTTAGGAAAGAGAGCAGTGTCTCACATTTAGAAAACACTCTTATGCCTGCTTAAGGGGGAAGGAGAGGTGGGGTGATGCATAAAACCAGAGTTTGATATAAGCACAGGTACAGTTCCAAAAACGAACTATGGAATAGACAAGACCTACACCTTCCTCAGTGAAAGGGACTCAAAACCCCATATTTCCCGCAGAGGAATATATCTGACTAGTAAGAATCTTAAAACCTATGTATTGATATGTCTCCATAAGGGAATCAAGTGTGTCTACACTGGCATAAACATGGCAGCGAGAATCAGCTCAAACCCACTCTAAAAAGAATTTCAAAAACAAAACGAAAAAACTGGGAAATTCTTTATAATTCCTCAGGGTCTCTGATGAAACCTGGAATGACCCAATCTACAACGACAGCTGGATGTGGCATAAGGCTGGACACTTGGGACTGAGAGAATTGGTGAGATTGGTTGATCAAATGCAGACCCTTTAAAGCACAAATGCCTGGCACCCATTCCATGGGCCCCAAATCTCCAGGTTGAAGGGAATATTACTACAGCTATAACATGTACGGGAAACCTAGAGAACGGACACACTGTGAATACGAAAGGTTTCTAAAACTCAACGAATAGTCCCTCTCCTGGTGTTCCGGTTTGACTTTCCATCTGCTTTACTATCAACCTCCCAACTTGGAGAGACAGCCCCTTTAACCTCCTGGTTCGCACAGGTTGCCAATTTGGCAGAGGATGAAAGGGAAGAGGGAGAACCAATGAGAGAGTAGCTGTTAGGCATTTGGACGGGCACATATCACTGTAATTTCCCGGCAGGAAGAAGAATTAACCAAAGTCTCACCCACCCACCGGGAACCAGTATAGGTCCTGAACCAAAATTTTGGACTTGCAGTCAGCTCACCAAAAAACGAGTTGAAAAATGGAGCTCAGGGGCACAGCCATTCACAAACTGGCCGAGTAATAAAGGACAACTATCGTCCAAAAATCTGTTGAGGGAAGGCAACGAGGCGGACTTGAAAGCGAGGCAGAATAGCAGGAAACAGATTTCAAGAGGTACGTTGGAATCGCGTTTAAAGCACAGGAAGAGGGGCACAACTTCGACAATGATGCACTTGGCCAAAAAGGACGTATGCGTTTTCTCCAGGAGAAAACACATACACCCTTTTTGGCCAAGCAAGCAAGCGTGCAATGCAAATCAGCACTACAAAGACGTATCACTTACCACCGGTAAAAGGGACATCAAAAAAATGTGTAAAATCCAGAAAGGCAAGACAGGCCCTGGAGAACAGGGAGCCTTGTTATGCTGATGGGCGGGATGTAAATTGCCAACTGCCTCTCTGGAGGAGTGCATTGTGTTCCCTAAAACAAGTAAACAACAGAGCAACAGAGCCAAGGGCACTTCCAGTCTAGGGAATATTCCTTGGGAAAACTGAAAATCAATAAGACAGAGCCACCCCAAAATTTAGGGCTGCACTGCTTACAAGGACCTCAACTTGTGTACACCTTAAATATCCCAGGAAATATAAAAATGGTTCAAAAAATTGTGGTACTTACGTACGATGGAATATCCCTCAGCCATGAAATCAATGTCATAAGACCAGTAGCAGCAAAATGGGTGGATTCAGGTACGATGATTCTAAGAGAAATAAGTCACACAGAAAAATAAACTTATCATAAGATATCACTTATGAAGATCCTGTAAACATGGCTACACTTGAACTGAGTTAGGAAAGAGAACAGTGTCTCACATTTAGAAAACACTCTTATGCCTGCTTAAGGGGGAAGGAGAGGTGGGGTGATGCATAAAACCAGAGTTTGATATAAGCACAGGTACCGTTCTAAAAACCAACTAAAGAATAGAAATGACCTACACCTTCCTCAGTGAAAGGGCCTCAAAACCCCATATTTCCCGCAGAGGAATATATCTGACTAGTAAGAATCTTAAAACCTATGTATTGATATGTCTCCGTAAGGGAATCAAGTGTGTCTAGACTGGCATAAACATGGCAGTGAGAATCAGCTCAAACCCAGTATAAAACGGAATTTCAAAAACAAAACAAAAAAACTAGGAAATTCTTTACAATTCCTTCAGGGTCTCTGATGAAAGCTGGAATGACCCTATCTACAACGACAGCTGGATGTGGCATAAGGCTGGACACTTGGGACTGAGAGGATTGGTGAGATTGGGTGAGCAAATGCAGAGCCTTTAAAGCAATAATGCATGGCACCCATTCCATGGGTCCCAACTCTCCAGGTTGAAGGGAATATTACTACAGTTATAACATGTACGGGAAACCTAGAGAACGGACACACTGTGAATACGAAAGGTTTCTAAAACTCAACGAATAGTCCCTCTCCTGGTGCTCCGGTTTGACTTTCCATCTGCTTTACTATCAACCTCCCAACTTCGAGAGACAGCCCCTTTAACCTCCTGGTTCGCACAGGTTGCCAATTTGGCAGAGGATGAAAGGGAAGTGGGAGAACCAATGAGAGAGAAGCTGTTAGGCATTTGGACGGGCACATATCACTGTAATTTCCCGGCAGGAAGAAGAATTAACCAATGTCTCAGCCACCCACCGGGAACCAGTATAGGTCCTGAACCAAAATTTTGGACTTGCGGTCAGCTCACCAAAAACGAGTTGAAAAATGGAGCTCAGGGGCACAGCAATTCACAAACTGGCCGAGTAATAAAGGACAACTATCGTCCAAAAATCTGTTGAGGGAAGGCAACGAGGCGGACCTGAAAGCGAGGCAGAATAGCAGGAAACAGATTTCAAGAGGTACGTTGGAATCGCCTTTAAAGCACAGGAAGAGGGGCACAACTTCGACAATGATGCACTTGGCCAAAATGGGCGTATGCGTTTTCTCCTGAATATATTCAGGAGAAAACGAATACGCCCTTTTTGGCCAAGCAAGCAAGCGGGCAATGCAAATCTGCACTACAAAGAAGTATCACTTCCCACTGGTCAAAAGGGATATCCGCAAAATGTGTAAAAACCTGAAAGGCAAGACAGGCCCTGGAGAACAGGGAGCCTTGTTATGCTGATGGGCAGGATGTAAACTGCCAACTGCCTCTCTGGACGAGTGCACTGTGTTCCCTAAAACAAGTAAAGAACAGAGCTACAGAGCCAAGGGTACTTCCAGTCTAGGGAATATACCTTGGGAAAAATGAAAATCAATAAGACAGAGCCACCCCAAAATTTAGGGCTGCACTTCTTACAAGGACCTCAACTTGGGTACACCTTAAATATCTCAGGAAATATAAAAATGGTTCAAAAAATTGTCATACTTACGTATGATGGAATATCCCTCAGCCATGAAATCAATGTCATAAGACCAGTAGCAGCAAAATGGGTGGATTCAGGTACGATGATTCTAAGTGAAATAAGTCACACAGAAAACGAAACTTATCATAAGATATCACTTATGAAGATCCTGTAAACATGGCTACACTTGAACTGAGTTAGGAAAGAAAACAGTGTCTCACATTTAGAAAACACACTTATGCCTGCTTAAGGGGGAAGGAGAGGTGGGGTGATGCATAAAACCAGAGTTTGATATAAGCACAGGTACCGTTCCAAAAACCAACTATTGAATAGACAAGACCTACACCTTCCTCAGTGAAAGGGACTCAAAACCCCATATTTCCCGCAGAGGAATATATCTCACTAGTAAGAATCTTAAAACCTATGTATTTATATGTGTCCATAAGGGAATCAAGTGTGTCTAGACTGGCATAAGCATGGCAGCGAGAATCAGCTCAAACCCACTATAAAAAGGAATTTCAAAAACAAAACAAAAAAACTGGGAAATTCTTTACAATTCCTTCAGGGTCTCTGATGAAACCTGGAATGACCCTATCTACAATGACAGCTGGATGTGGCATAAGGCTGGACACTTGTGACTGAGAGGTTTGGTGAGATTGGTTGAGCAAATGCAGACCCCTTAAAGAAATAATGCATGGCACCCATTCCATGGGTCCCAACTCTCCAGGTTGAAGGGAATATTACTACAGCTGTAACATGTATGGGAAACCTAGAGAACGGACACACTGTGAAATCGAAAGGTTTCTAAAACTCAACGAATAGTCCCTCTCCTGGTGCTCTGGTTTGACTTTCCATCTGCTTTACTATCTACCTCCCAACTCGGAGAGACAGCCCCTTTAACCTCCTGGTTCGCACAGGTTGCCAATTTGGCAGAGGTTGAAAGGGAAGAGGGACAAGCAATGAGAGAAAAGCTTTTAGGCATTTGGACGGGCACATATCACTGTAATTTCCCGGCAGGAAGAAGAATTAACAAATGTCTCAGCCACCCACGGGGAACAGAATAGGTCCTGAACCAAAATTTTGGACTTGCGGTCAGCTCACCAAAAACGAGTTGAAAAATGGAGCTCAGGGGCACAGCAATTCACAAACTGGCCGAGTAAGAAAGGACAACTATCGTACAAAAATCTCTTGAGGGAAGGCAACGAGGCGGACTTGAAAGCGAGGTGGAATAGCAGGAAACAGATTTCAAGAGGTACGTTGGAATCGCCTTTAAAGCATAGGAAGAGGGGCACAACTTCGACAATGATGCACTTGGCCAAAAAGGGCGTATGCGTTTTCTCCTGAATATATTCAGGAGAAAACGCATACGCACTTTTTGGCCAAGCAAGCAAGCGGGCAATGCAAATCTGCACTACAAAGAAGTATCACTTCCCACCGGTCAAAAGCGACATCCACAAAATGTGTAAAAACCAGAAAGGCAAGACAGGCCCTGGAGAACAGGGAGCCTTGTTATGCTGATAAGGGATGTAAATTGCCAACTGCCTCTCTGGAGGAGTGCATTGTGTTCCCTAAAACAAGTAAACAACAGAGCTACAGAGCAGAAGGGCACTTCCAGTCTAGGGAATATACCTTGGGAAAACTGAAAATCAATAAGACAGAGCCACCCCAAAATTTAGGGCTGCACTGCTTACAAGGACCTCAACTTGGGTACACCTTAAATATCCCAGGAAATATAAAAATGGTTCAAAAAATTGTGGTACTTATGTACGATGGAATATCCCTCAGCCATGAAATCAATGTCATAAGACCAGTAGCAGCAAAATGGGTGGATTCAGGTACGATGATTCTAAGTGAAATAAGTCACAGAGAAAAAGAAACTTATCATAAGATATCACTTATGAAGATCCTGTAAACATGGCTACACTTGAACTGAGTTAGGAAAGAGAACAGTGTCTCACATTTAGAAAACACTCTTATGCCTGCTTAAAGGAAAAGAGAGGTGGGGTGATGCATAAAACCAGAGTTTGATATAAGCACAGGTACCGTTCCAAAAACCAACTATGGAATAGACAAGACCTACACCTTCCTCAGTGAAAGGGACTCAAAACCCCATATTTCCCGCAGAGGAATATATCTGACTAGTAAGAATCTTAAAACCTATGTATTGATATGTCTCCGTAAGGGAATCAAGTGCGTCTAGACTGGCATAAACATGGCAGCGAGAATCAGCTCAAACCCACTATAAAAAGGAATTTCAAAAACAAAACAAAAAAACTGGGAAATTCTTTACAATTCCTTCAGGGTCTCTGATGAAACCTGGAATGACCTTTTCTACAATGACAGCTGGATGTGGCATAAGGAAGGACACTTTGGACTGAGACGATTTGTGAGATTGGGTGAGCAAATGCAGACCCTTTAAAGCACAAATGCCTGGCACCCATTCCATGGGTCCCAACTCTCCAGGTTGAAGGGAATATTACTACAGCTATAACATGTACGGGAAACCTAGAGAACGGACACACTGTGAATACGAAAGGTTTCTAAAACTCAGCTAATATTCCCTCTCCTGGTGCTCCGGTTTGACTTTCCATCTGCTTTACTCTCAACCTCCCAACTTGGAGAGACAGCCCCTTTAACCTCCTGGTTCGCACACGTTGCCAATTTGGCAGAGGATGAAAGGGAAGAGGGAGAACCAATGAGAGAGTAGCTATTAGGCATTTGGACGGGCACATATCACTGTAATTTCCTGGCAGGAAGAGGAATTAACCAAAGTCTCAGCCCCCCACCGGAAACCAGCATAGGTCCTGAATGAAAATTTCGGACTTGCGGTCAGCTCACCAAAAACGAGTTGAAAAATGGAGCTCAGGGGCACAGCAATTCACAAACTGGCCGAGTAATAAAGGAAAACTATCGTCCAAAAATCTGTTGAGGGAAGGCAACGAGGCGGACTTGAAAGCGAGGCAGAATAGCAGGAAACAGATTTCAAGAGGTACGTTGGAATCGCCTTTAAAGCACAGGAAGAGGGGCACAACTTCGACAATGATGCACTTGGTCAAAAAGGGCGTATGCGTTTTCTCCTGAATATATTCAGGAGAAAACGAATACGCCCTTTTTGGCCAAGCAAGCAAGCGGGCAATGCAAATCTGCACTACAAAGAAGTATCACTTCCCACCGGTCAAAAGGGACATCCACAAAATGTGTAAAAACCAGAAAGGCAAGACAGGCCCTGGAGAACAGGGAGCCTTGTTATGCTGATGGGCGGGATGTAAATTGCCAAATGCCTCTCTGGAGGAGTGCATTGTGTTCCCTAAAACAAGTAAACAAGAGAGCAACAGAGCCAAGGGCACTTCCAGTCTAGGGAATATACCTTGGGAAAAATGAAAATCAATAAGAGAGAGCCACCCCTAAATTTATGGCTGCACTGCTTACAAGGACCTCAACTTGGGTACACCTTAAATATCCCAGGAAATATAAAAATGGTTCAAAAAATTGTGGTACTTACGTACGAAGGAATATCCCTCAGCCATGAAAACAATGTCATAAGACCAGTAGCAGCAAAATGGGTGGATTCAGGTACGATGTTTCTAAGTGAAATAAGTCACAGAGAAAAAGAAACTTATCATAAGATATCACTTATGAAGATCCTGTAAACATGGCTACACTTGAACTGAGTTAGGAAAGAGAACAGTGTCTCACATTTAGAAAACACTCTTATGCCTGCTTAAGGGGGAAGGAGAGGTGGGGTGATGCATAAAACCAGAGTTTGATATAAGCAGAGGTACCGTTCCAAAAACCAACTATGGAATAGACAAGACCTACACCTTCCTCAGTGAAAGGGACTCAAAACCCCATATTTCCCGCAGAGGAATATATCTGACTAGTAAGAATCTTAAAACCTATGTATTGATATGTCTCTGTAAGGGAATCAAGTGTGTCTAGACTGGCATAAACATGGCAGCGGGAATCAGCTCAAGCCCACTATAAAAAGGAATTTCAAAAACAAAGCAAAGAAACTGGGAAATTCTTTACAATTCCTTCAGGGTCTCTGATGAAACCTGGAATGACCCTATCTACAACGACAGCTGGATGTGGCATAAGGCTGGACACTTGGGACTGGGAGGATTGGTGAGATTGGGTGAGCAAATGCAGACCCTTTAAAGCAATAATGCCTGGCACCCATTCCATGGGTCCCAACTCTCCAGGTTGAAGGGAATATTACTACAGCTATAACATGTACGGGAAACCTAGAGTACGGACACACTGTGAATACGAAAGGTTTCTAAAACTCAACGAATAGTCCCTCTCCTGGTGCTCCGGTTTGACTTTCCATCTGCTTTACTATCAACCTCCCAACTTGGAGAGACAGCCCCTTTAACCTCCTGGTTCGCACAGGTTGCCAATTTGTCAGAGGATGAAAGGGAAGAGGGAGAACCAATGAGAGAGTTGCTGTTAGGCATTTGGACGGGCACATATCACTGTAATTTCCCGGCAGGAAGAAGAATTAAGCAAAGTCTCAGCCCCCCACCGGGAACCAGCATAGGTCCTGAACCAAAATTTTGGACTTGCGGTCAGCTCACCAAAAACGAGTTGAAAAATGGAGCTCAGGGGCACAGCAATTCACAAACTGGCCGAATAATAAAGGACAACTATCGTCCAAAAATCTGTTGAGGGACGTCAACGAGGCGGACTTGAAAGCGAGGCAGAATAGCAGGAAACAGATTTCAAGAGGTACGTTGGAATCGCCTTTAAAGCACAGGAAGAGGGGCACAACTTCGACAATGTTGCACTTAGCCAAAAAGGGTGTATGCGTTTTCTCCTGAATATATTCAGGAGAAAACGCATACGCCCTTTTTGGCCAAGCAAGCAAGCGGGCAATGCAAATCTGCACTACAAAAACGTATCACTTCCCACTGGTCAAAAGGGACATCCACAAAATGTGTAAAATCCAGAAAGGCAAGACAGGCCTGGAGAACCGGGAGCCTTCTTATGCTGATGGGCGGGATGTAAATTGCCAACTGCCTCTCTGGAGGAGTGCATTGTGTTCCCTAAAAGAAGTAAACAACAGAGCTACAGAGCCAAGGGCACTTCCAGTCTAGGGAATATTCCTTGGAAAACTGAAAATCAATAAGACAGAGCCACCCCAAAATTTAGGGCTGCACTCCTTACAAGTACCTCAACTTGGGTACACCTTAAATATCCCAGGAAATATAAAAATGGTTCAAAAAATTGTGGTACTTACGTACGATGGAATATCCCTCAGCCATGAAATCAATGTCATAAGACCAGTAGCAGCAAAATGGGTGGATTCAGGTACGATGATTCTAAGGGAAATAAGTCACAGAGAAAAAGAAACTTATCATAAGATATCACTTATGAAGATCCTGTAAACATGGCTACACTTGAACTGAGTTAGGAAAGAGAACAGTGTCTCACATTTAGAAAACACTCTTATGCCTGCTTAAGGGGGAAGGAGAGGTGGGGTGATGCATAAAACCAGAGTTTGATATAAGCACAGATACCGTTCCAAAAACCAACTATGGAATAGACAAGACCTACACCTTCCTCAGTGAAAGGGACTCAAAACCCCATATTTCCTGCAGAGGAATATATCTGACTAGTAAGAATCTTAAAACCTATGTATTGATATGTCTCCATAAGGGAATCAAGTGTGTCTAGACTGGCATAAACATGGCAGCGAGAATCAGCTGAAACCCACTATAAAAAGGAATTTCAAAAACAAAACAAAAAAACTGGGAAATCCGTTTCAATTCCTTCAGGGTCTCTGATGAAACCTGGAATGACCCTATCTACAACGACAGCTGGATGTGGCATAAGGCTGGACGCTTGTGACTGAGAGGATTGGTGAGATTGGGTGAGCAAATGCAGACCCTTTAAAGCAATAATGCATGGCACCCATTCCATGGGTCCCAACTCTCCAGGTTGAAGGGAATATTACTACAGTTATAACATGCACGGGAAACCTAGAGGACGGACACACTGTGAATGCGAATGCTTTCTAAAACTCAACGAATAGTCCCTCTCCTGGTGCTCCGATTTGACTTTCCATCTGCTTTACTATCAACCTCCCAACTTGGAGAGACAGCCCCTTTAACCTCCTGGTTCGCACAGGTTGCCAATTTGGCAGAGGATGAAAGGGAAGAGGGAGAACCAATGAGAGAGTAGCTGTTAGGCATTTGGACGGGCACATATCACTGTAATTTCCCGGCAGGAAGAAGAATTAACCAAGGTCTCAGCCACCCACCGGGAACCAGTATAGGTCCTGAACCAAAATTTTGGACTTGCGGTCAGCTCACCAAACACGAGTTGATAAATGGAGCTCAGGGGCACAGCAATTCACAAACTGGCCGAGTAATAAAGGACAACTATCGTCCAAAAATCTGTTGAGGGAAGGCAAAGAGGCGGACTTGAAAGCGAGGCAGAATAGCAGGAAACAGATTTCAAGAGGTACGTTGGAATCGCCTTTAAAGCACAGGAAGAGGGGCACAATTTCGACAATGATGCACTTGGCCAAAAAGGGCGTATGCGTTTTCTCCTGAATATATTCAGGAGAAAAGGCATAAGCCCTTTTTGGCCAAGCAAGAAAGCGGGCAATGCAAATCTGCACTACAAAGAAGTATCAATTCCCACCGGTCAAAAGGGACATCCACAAAAATGTGTAAAAACCAGAAAGGCAAGACCGGCCCTGGAGAACAGGGAGCCTTGTTATGCTGATAAGGGATGTAAATTGCCAACTGCCTCTCTGGAGGAGTGCATTGTGTTCCCTAAAACAAGTAAACAACAGAGCTACAGAGCCAAGGGCACTTCCAGTCTAGGGAATATACCTTGGGAAAACTGAAAATCAATAAGACAGAGCCACCCCAAAATTTAGGGCTGCACTGCTTACAAGGACCTCAACTTGGGTACACCTTAAATATCCCAGGAAATATAAAAATGGTTCAAAAAATTGTGGTACTTCCATACGATTGAATATCCCTCAGCCATGAAGTCAATGTCATAAGACCAGTAGCAGCAAAATGGGTGGATTCAGGTACGATGATTATAAGTGAAATAAGTCACACAGAAAAAGAAACTTATCATAAGATATCACTTATGAAGATCCTGTAAACATGGCTACACTTGAACTGAGTTAGGAAAGAGAACAGTGTCTCACATTTAGAAAACACTCTTATGCCTGCTTAAGGGGGAAGGAGAGGTGGGGTGATGCATAAAACCAGAGTTTGATATAAGCACAGGTACCGTTCCAAAAACCAACTATGGAATAGACAAGACCTACACCTTCCTCAGTGAAAGGGACTCAAAACCCCATATTTCCCGCAGAGGAATATATCTGAGTAGTAAAAATCTTAAAACCTATGTATTGATATGTCTCCGTAAGGGAATCAAGTGTGTCTAGACTGGCATAAACATGGCAGCGAGAATCAGCTCAAACCCACTATAAAAAGTAATTTCAAAAACAAAACAAAAAAACTGGGAAATTCTTTACAATTCCTTCAGGGTCTCTGATGAAACCTGGAAATACCCTATCTACAACGACAGCTGGATGTTGCATAAGGCTGGACACTTGTGACTGAGAGAATTGGTGAGATTGGGTGAGCAAATTCAGACCCTTTAAAGCAATAATGCATGGCACCCATTCCATGGGTCCCAACTCTCCAGGTTGAAAGGAATATTACTACAGCTATAACATGTACGGGAAACCTAGAGAACGGACACTCTGTGAATACGAAAGGTTTCTAAAACTCAACGAACAGTCCCTCTCCTCGTGCTCCGGTTTGACTTTCCATCTGCTTTACTATCAACCTCCCAACTTGGAGAGACAGCCCCTTTAACCTCCTGGTTCGCACAGGTTGCCAATTTGGCAGAGGATGAAAGGGAAGAGGGAGAACCAATGAGAGATTAGCTGTTAGGCATTTGGAGGGGCACATATCACTGTAATTTCCCGGAGGGAAGAATAATTAACCAAAGTCTCAGCCACCCTCCGGGAACCAGTATAGGTCCTGAACCAAAGTTTTGGACTTGCGGTCAGCTCACCAAAAAAGAGTTGAAAAATGGAGCTCAGGGGCACAGCAATTCACAAACTGGCTGAGTAATAAAAGACAACTATCGTCCAAAAATCTGTTGAGGGAAGGCAACGAGGAGGACTTGAATGCGAGGCAGAATAGCAGGAAACAGATTTCAAGAGGTACGTTTGAAACGCCTTTAAAGCACAGGAAGAGGGGCACAGCTTCGACAATGATGCACTTGGCCAAAAAGGGCGTATGTGTTTTCTCCTGAATATATTCAGGAGAAAACGCATACGCCCTTTTTGGCCAAGCAAGCAAGCGGGCAATGGAAATCTGGACTACAAAGAAGTATCACTTCCCACCGGTCAAAAGGGACATCCACAAAATGTGTAAAAACCAGAAAGGCAAGACAGGCCCTGGAGAACAGGGAGCCTTGTTATGCTGATGGGCGGGATGTAAACTGGCAACTGCCTCTCTGGAGGAGTGCATTGTGTTCCCTAAAACAAGTGAAGAACACAGCTACAGAGCCAAGGGCACTTCCAGTCTAGGGAATATACCTTGGGAAAACTGAAAATCAATAAGACAGAGCCACCCCAAAATTTAGGGCTGAACTGCTTACAAGGACCTCAACTTGGGTACACCTTAAATATCCCAGGAAATATAAAAATGGTTCAGAAAATTGTGGTACTTACGTACGATGGAATAACCCTCAGCCATGAAATCAATGTCATAAGACCAGTAGCAGCAAAATGGGTGGATTCCGGTACGATGATCCTAAGTGAAATAAGTCACACAGAAAAAGAAACTTATCATAAGATATCACTTATGAAGATTCTGTAAACATGGCTACACTTGAACTGAGTTAGGAAAGAGAACAGTGTCTCACATTTAGAAAACACTCTTATACCTGCTTAAGGGGGAAGGAGAGGTGGGGTGATGCATAAAACCAGAGTTTGATATAAGCACAGGTACCGTTCCAAAAACCAACTATTGAATAGACAAGACCTACACCTTCCTCAGTGAAAGGGACTCAAAACCCCATATTTCCCGCAGAGGAATATATCTCACTAGTAAGAATCTTAAAACCTATGTATTTATATGTGTCCATAAGGGAATCAAGTGTGTCTAGACTGGCATAAGCATGGCAGCGAGAATCAGCTCAAACCCACTCTAAAAAGGAATTTTAAAAACAAAACGAAAAAACTGGGAAATTCTTTACAATTCCTTCAGGGTGTCTGATGAAACCTGGAATGACCCTATCTACAACGACAGATGGATGTGGCATAAGGAGGGACACTTGGGACTAAGACGATTGGTGAGATTGGGTGAGCAAATGCAGACCCTTTAAAGCACAAATGCCTGGCACACATTCCATGGGTCCCAACTCTCCAGGTTAAAGGGAATATTACTACAGCTATAACATGTATGGGAAACCTAGAGAACGGACACACTGTGAATACGAAAGGTTTCTAAAACTCAACGAATAGTCCCTCTCCTGGTGCTCCGGTTTGACTTTCCATCTGCTTTACTATCAACCTCCCAACTTGGAGAGACAGCCCCTTTAACCTCCTGGTTCGCACAGGTTTCCAATTTGGCAGAGGATGAAAGGGAAGAGGGAGAACCAATGAGAGAGTAGCTGTTAGGCATTTGGACCGGCACATATCACTGTAATTTCCCGGCAGGAAGAAGAATTAACCAAAGTCTCAGCCACCCACCGGGAACCAGTATAGGTCCTGAATCAAAATTTTGGACTTGCGGTCAGCTCACCAAAAACGAGTTGAAAAATGGAGCTCAGGGGCACAGCAATTCACAAACTGGCCGAGTAATAAAGGACAACTATCGTCCAAAAATCTGTTGAGGGAAGGCAACGAGGCGGACTTGAAAGCGAGGCAGAATAGCAGGAAACAGATTTCAAGAGGTACGTTGGAATCACCTTTAAAGCACAGGAAGAGGGGCACAACTTCGACAATGATGCACTTGGCCAAAAAGGGCGTATGCGTTTTCTCCTGAATATATTCAGGAGAAATCGCATACGCCCATTTTGGCCAAGCAAGCAAGCGGGCAATGCAAATCTGGACTACAAAGAAGTATCACTTCCCACCGGTCAAAAGGGACATCCACAAAAATGTGGAAAAACCAGAAAGGCAAGACAGGCCCTGGAGAAGAGGGAGCCTTGTTATGCTGATAAGGGATGTAAATTGCCAAGTGCCTCTCTGGAGGAGAGCATTGTGTTCCCTAAAACAAGTAAACAACAGAGCTACAGAGCCAAGGGCACTACCAGTCTAGGGAATATACCTTGGGAAAACTGAAAATCAATAAGACAGATCCACCCCAAAATTTAGGGCTGCACTGCTTACAAGGACCTCAACTTGGGTACACCTTAAATATCCCAGGAAATATAAAAATGGTTCAAAAAATTGTGGTACTTACGTACGATGGAATATCCCTCAGCCATGAAATCAATGTCATAAGACCAGTAGCAGCAAAATGGGTGGATTCAGGTACGATGATTCTAAGTGAAATAAGTCACACAGAAAAAGAAACTTATCATAAGATATCACTTATGAAGATCCTGTAAACATGGCTACACTTGAACTGAGTTAGGAAAGAGAGCAGTGTCTCACATTTAGAAAACACTCTTATGCCTGCTTAAGGGGGAAGGAGAGGTGGGGTGATGCATAAAACCAGAGTTTGATATAAGCACAAGTACCGTTCCAAAAACCAACTATGGAATACACAAGTCCTACACCTTCCTCAGTGAAAGGGACTCAAAACCCCATATTTCCCACAGAGGAATATATCTGACTAGTAAGAATCTTAAAACCTATGTATTGATATGTCTCCATAAGGGAATCAAGTGTGTCTAGACTGGCATAAACATGGCAGCGAGAATCAGCTCAAACCCACTATAAAAAGGAGTTTCAAAAACAAAACAAAAAACTGGGAAATTCTTTACAATTCCTTCAGGGTCTGTGATGAAACCTGGAATGACCCTATCTACAATGACAGCTGGATGTGGCATAACGAGGGACACTTGGGACTGAGACGATTGGTGAGATTGGGTGAGCAAATGCAGACCCTTTAAAGCACAAATGCCTGGCACCCATTCCATGGGTCCCAACTCTCCAGGTTGAAGGGAATATTACTACAGTTATAACATGTACGGGAAACCTAGAGAACGGACACACTGTGAATACGAAAAATTTCTAAAACTCAATGAATAGTCCCTCTCCTGGTGCTCCGGTTTGACTTTCCATCTGCTTTACTATCAACCTCCCAACTTGGAGAGACAGCCTCTTTGACCTCCTGGTTCTCACAGGTTGCCAATTTGGCAGAGGATGAAAGGGAAGAGGGAGAACCAATGAGAGAGTAGCTGTTAGGCATTTGGACGGGCACATATCACTGTAATTTCCCGGAAGGAAGAAGAATTAACCAAAGTCTCAGCCACCCACCGGGAACCAGTAGAGGTCCTGAACCAATATTTTGGACTTGCGATCAGCTCACCAAAAAAGAGTTGAAAAATGGAGCTCAGGGGCACAGCAATTCACAAACTGGCCGAGTAATAAAGGACAACTATCGTCCAAAAATCTGTTGAGGGAAGGCAACGAGGCGGACTTGAATGCGAGGCAGAATAGCAGGAAACAGATTTCAAGAGGTACGTTGGAATCGCCTTTAAAGCACAGGAAGAGGGGCACAACTTCGACAATGATGCACTTGGCCAAAAAGGGCGTATGCGTTTTCTCCTGAATATATTCAGGAGAAAACGCATACGCCCTTTTTGGCCAAGCAAGCAAGCGGGCAATGCAAATCTGCACTACAAAGAAGTATCACTTCCCACCGGTCAAAAGGGACATCCACAAAATGTGTAAAAACCAGAAAGGCAAGACAGGCCCTGGAGAACAGGGAGCCTTGTTATGCTGATGGGCGGGATGTAAATTGCCAACTGCCTCTCTGGAGGAGTGCATTGTGTTACCTAAAACAAGTAAACAACGGAGCTACAGAGCCAAGGGCACTTCCAGTCTAGGGAATATACCTTGGGAAAACTGAAAATCAATAAGACAGAGCCACCCCAAAATTTAGGGCTGCACTGCTTACAAGGACCTCAACTTGGGTACACCTTAAATATCCCAGGAAATATAAAAATGGTTCAGAAAATTGTTGTACTTACGTACGATGGAATATCCCTCAGCCATGAAATCAATGTCATAAGACCAGTAGCAGCAAAATGGGTGGATTCAGGTACGATGATCCTAAGTGAAATAAGTCACACAGAAAAAGAAACTTATCATAAGATATCACTTATGAAGATCCTGTAAACATGGCTACACTTGAACTGAGTTAGGAAAGAGAACAGTGTCTCACATTTAGAAAACACTCTTATGCCTGCTTAAGGGGGAAGGAGAGTTGGGGTGCTGCATAAAACCAGAGTTTAATATAAGCACAGGTACCGTTCCAAAAACCAACTATGGAATCGACAAGACCTAAACCTTCCTCAGTGAAAGGGACTCAAAACCCCATATTTCCCACAGACGAATATATCTGACTAGTAAGAATCTTAAAACCTATATATTGATATGTCTCCGTAAGGGAATCAAGTGTGTCTAGACTGGCATAAACATGGCAGCGAGAATCAGCTCAAACCCACTATAAAAAGGAGTTTCAAAAACAAAACAAAAAACTGGGAAATTCTTTACAATTCCTTCAGCGTCTCTGATGAAACCTGGAATGACCCTATCTACAATGACAGCTGGATGTGGCATAACGAGGGACACTTGGGACGGAGACGATTGGTGAGATTGGGTGAGCAAATGCAGACCCTTTAAAGCAATAATGCATGGCACACATTCCATGGGTCCCAACTCTCCAGGTTGAAGGGAATATTACTACAGCTATAACATGTACGGGAAACCTAGTGAACAGACACACTGTGAATACGAAAGGTTTCTAAAACTCAACGAATAGTCCCTGTCCTGGTGCTCTGGTTTGACTTTCCATCTGCTTTACTATCAACCTCCTAACTTGGAGAGACAGCCCCTTTAACCTCCTGGTTCGCACAGGTTGCCAATTTGGCAGAGGATGAAAGGGAAAATGGAGAACCAATGAGAGAGTAGCTGTTAGGCATTTGGACGGGCACTTATCACTGTAATTTCCCGGCAGGAAGAAGAATTAACCAAAGTCTCAGCCACCCACCGGGAACCAGTATAGGTCCTGAACCAAAATTTTGGACTTGCGGTCAGCTCACCAAAAACGAGTTGAAAAATGGAGCTCAGGGGCACAGCAATTCACAATCTGGCCGAGTAATAAAGGACAGCTATCTTCCAAAATTCTGTTGAGGGAAGGCAACGAGGCGGACTTGAAAGCGAGGCAGAATAGCAGGAAACAGATTTCAAGAGGTACGTTGGAATCGCCTTTAAAGCACAGGAAGAGGGGCACAACTTCGACAATGATTCACTTGGCCAAAAAGTGCATATGCGTTTTCTCCTGAATTTATTCAGGAGAAAACGCATACGCCCTTTTTGGCAAAGCATGCAAGCGGGCAATGCAAATCTGCACTACAAAGAAGTATCACTTCCCACCGGTCAAAAGGGACATCCACAAAATGTGTAAAAACCAGAAAGGCAAGACAGGCCCTGGAGAACAGGGAGCCTTGTTATGCTGATGGGCGGGATGTAAATTTCCAACTGCCTCTCTGGAGGAGTGCATTGTGTTCCCTAAAACAAGTAAACAACAGAGCTACAGAGCCAAGGGCACTTCCCGTCTGTGGAATATACCTTGGGAAAACTGAAAATCAATAAGACAGAGCCATCCCAAAATTTAGGGCTGCACTGCTTACAAGGACCTCAACTTGGGTACACCTTAAATATCCCAGGAAATATAAAAATGGTTCAAAAATTTGTGGTACTTACGTACGATAGAATATCCCTCAGCCATGAAATCAATGTCATAAGACCAGTAGCAGCAAAATGGGTGGATTCAGGTACGATGATTCTAAGTGAAATAAGTCACACAGAAAAAGAAACTTATCATAAGATATCACTTATGAAGATCCTGTACACATGGCTACACTTGAACTGAGTTAGGAAAGAGAACAGTGTCTCACATTTAGAAAACACTCTTATGCCTGCTTAAGGGGGAAGGAGAGGTGGGGTGATGCATAAAAGCAGAGTTTGATATAAGCACAGGTACCGTTCCAAAAACCAACTATGGAATAGACAAGACCTACACCTTCCTCAGTGAAAGGGACTCAAAACACCATATTTCCCGGAGAGGAATATATCTGACTAGTAAGAATCTTAAAACCTATGTATTGATATGTCTCCATAACGGAATCAAGTGCATCTAGACTGGCATAAACATGGCAGCGAGAATCAGTTCAAACCCACTACAAAAAGGAATTTCAAAAACAAAACAAAAAAACTGGGAAATTCTTTACAATTCCTTCAGGGTCTCTGATAAAACCTGGAATGACCCTATCTATAATTACAGCTGGATGTGGCATAAGGCTGGACACTTGGGACTGAGAGGATTGGTGAGATTGGGTGAGCAAATGCAGACCCTTTAAATCAATAATGCATGGCACACATTCCATGGGTCCCAACTCTCCAGGTTGAAGGGAATATTACTACAGCTATAACATGTACGGGAAACCTAGAGAACGGACACACTGTGAATATGAAAGGTTTTAAAACTCAACGAATAGTCCCTCTCCTGGTGCTCCGGTTTCACTTTCCATCTGCTTTACTATCAACCTCCCAACTTGGAGAGACAACCCCTTTAACCTCCTGGTTTGCACAGGTTTCCAATTTGGCAGAGGATGAAAGGGAAGAGGGAGAACCAATGAGAGAATAGCTGTTAGGCATTTGGACGGGCACATATCACTGTAATTTCCCGGCAGGAAGAAGTATTAACCAAAGTCTCAGCCACCCACTGGGAACCAGTATAGGTCCTGAACCAAAATTTTGACTTGCGGTCAGCTCACCAAAAACGAGTTGAAAAATGGAGCTCAGGGGCACAGCAATTCACAAACTGGCCGAGTAATAAAGGACAACTATCGTCCAAAAATCTGTTGAGGGAAGGCAACGAGGCGGACTTGAAAGCGAGGCAGAATAGCAGGAAACAGATTTCAAGAGGTACGTTGGAATCACCTTTAAAGCACAGAAAGAGGGGCACAACTTCGACAATGATGCACTTGGCCAAAATGGGCGTATGCGTTTTATCCTGAATATATTCAGGAGAAAACGCATACGCCCTTTTTGGCCAAGCAAGCAAGCGGGCAATGCAAATCTGCACTACAAAGTAGTATCACTTCCCAGCGGTCAAAAGGGACATTCACAAAATGTGTAAAAACCAGAAAGGCAAGACAGGCCCTGGAGAACAGGGAGCCTTGTTATGCTGATGGGCGGGATGTAAACTGCCAGGTGCCTCTCTGGAGGAGTGCATTGTGTTCCCTAAAACAAGTAAACAACAGAGCTACAGAGCCAAGGGCACTTCCAGTTTAGGGAATATACCTTGGGAAAACTGAAAATCAATAAGACAGAGCCACCCCAAAATTTAGGGCTGCACTGCTTACAAGGACCTCAACTTGGGTACACCTTAAATATCCCAGGAAATATAAAAATGGTTCAAAAAATTGTGGTACTTACGTACGATGGAATATCCCTCAGCCATGAAATCAATGTCATAAGACCAGTAGCAGCAAAATGGGTGGATTCAGGTACGATGATTCTAAGTGAAATAAGTCACACAGAAAAAGAAACTTATCATAAGATATCACTTATGAAGATCCTGTAAACATGGCTACACTTGAACTGAGTTAGGAAAGAGAGCAGTGTCTCACATTTAGAAAACACTCTTATGCCTGCTTAAGGGGGAAGGAGAGGTGGGGTGATGCATAAAACCAGAGTTTGATATAAGCACAGGTACAGTTCCAAAAACGAACTATGGAATAGACAAGACCTACACCTTCCTCAGTGAAAGGGACTCAAAACCCCATATTTCCCGCAGAGGAATATATCTGACTAGTAAGAATCTTAAAACCTATGTATTGATATGTCTCCATAAGGGAATCAAGTGTGTCTAGACTGGCATAAACATGGCAGCGAGAATCAGCTCAAACCCACTCTAAAAAGAATTTCAAAAACAAAACGAAAAAACTGGGAAATTCTTTATAATTCCTTCAGGGTCTCTGATGAAACCTGGAATGACCCAATCTACAACGACAGCTGGATGTGGCATAAGGCTGACACTTGGGACTGAGAGGATTGGTGAGATTGGTTGATCAAATGCAGACCCTTTAAAGCACAAATGCCTGGCACCCATTCCATGGGCCCCAACTCTCCAGGTTGAAGGGAATATTACTACAGCTATAACATGTACGGGAAACCTAGAGAACGGACACACTGTGAATACGAAAGGTTTCTAAAACTCAACGAATAGTCCCTCTCCTGGTGTTCCGGTTTGACTTTCCATCTGCTTTACTACCAACCTCCCAACTTGGAGAGACAGCCCCTTTAACCTCCTGGTTCGCACAGGTTGCCAATTTGGCAGAGGATGAAAGGGAAGAGGGAGAACCAATGAGAGAATAGCTGTTAGGCATTTGGACGGGCACATATCACTGTAATTTCCCGGCAGGAAGAAGAATTAACCAAAGTCTCACCCACCCACCGGGAACCAGTATAGGTCCTGAACCAAAATTTTGGACTTGCAGTCAGCTCACCAAAAAACGAGTTGAAAAATGGAGCTCAGGGGCACAGCCATTCACAAACTGGCCGAGTAATAAAGGACAACTATCGTCCAAAAATCTGTTGAGGGAAGGCAACGAGGCGGACTTGAAAGCGAGGCAGAATAGCAGGAAACAGATTTCAAGAGGTACGTTGGAATCGCCTTTAAAGCACAGGAAGAGGGGCACAACTTCGACAATGATGCACTTGGCCAAAAAGGACGTATGCGTTTTCTCCAGGAGAAAACACATACGCCCTTTTTGGCCAAGCAAGCAAGCGTGCAATGCAAATCAGCACTACAAAGACGTATCACTTACCACCGGTAAAAGGGACATCAAAAAAATGTGTAAAATCCAGAAAGGCAAGACAGGCCCTGGAGAACAGGGAGCCTTGTTATGCTGATGGGCGGGATGTAAATTGCTAACTGCCTCTCTGGAGGAGTGCATTGTGTTCCCTAAAACAAGTAAACAACAGAGCTACAGAGCCAAGGGCACTTCCAGTCTAGGGAATATTCCTTGGGAAAACTGAAAATCAATAAGACAGAGCCACCCCAAAATTTAGGGCTGCACTGCTTACAAGGACCTCAACTTGTGTACACCTTAAATATCCCAGGAAATATAAAAATGGTTCAAAAAATTGTGGTACTTACGTACGATGGAATATCCCTCAGCCATGAAATCAATGTCATAAGACCAGTAGCAGCAAAATGGGTGGATTCAGGTACGATGATTCTAAGTGAAATAAGTTACACAGAAAAAGAAACTTATCATAAGATATCACTTATGAAGATCCTGTAAACATGGCTACACTTGAACTGAGTTAGGAAAGAGAACAGTGTCTCACATTTAGAAAACACTCTTATGCCTGCTTAAGGGGGAAGGAGAGGTGGGGTGATGCATAAAACCAGAGTTTGATATAAGCACAGGTACCGTTCTAAAAACCAACTATGGAATAGAAAAGACCTACACCTTCCTCAGTGAAAGGGCCTCAAAACCCCATATTTCCCGCAGAGGAATATATCTGACTAGTAAGAATCTTAAAACCTATGTATTGATATGTCTCCGTAAGGGAATCAAGTGTGTCTAGACTGGCATAAACATGGCAGTGAGAATCAGCTCAAACCCAGTATAAAACGGAATTTCAAAAACAAAACAAAAAAACTAGGAAATTCTTTACAATTCCTTCAGGGTCTCTGATGAAAGCTGGAATGACCCTATCTACAACGACAGCTGGATGTGGCATAAGGCTGGACACTTGGGACTGAGAGGATTGGTGAGATTGGGTGAGCAAATGCAGACCCTTTAAAGCAATAATGCATGGCACCCATTCCATGGGTCCCAACTCTCCAGGTTGAAGGGAATATTACTACAGTTATAACATGTACGGCAAACCTAGAGAACGGACACACTGTGAATACGAAAGGTTTCTAAAACTCAACGAATAGTCCCTCTCCTGGTGCTCCGGTTTCACTTTCCATCTGCTTTACTATCAACCTCCCAACTTCGAGAGACAGCCCCTTTAACCTCCTGGTTCGCACAGGTTGCCAATTTGGCAGAGGATGAAAGGGAAGTGGGAGAACCAATGAGAGAGAAGATGTTAGGCATTTGGACGGGCACATATCACTGTAATTTCCCGGCAGGAAGAAGAATTAACCAAATTCTCAGCCACCCACCGGGAACCAGTATAGGTCCTGAACCAAAATTTGGACTTGCGGTCAGCTCACCAAAAACGAGTTGAAAAATGGAGCTCAGGGGCACAGCAATTCACAAACTGGCCGAGTAATAAAGGACAACTATCGTCCAAAAATCTGTTGAGGGAAGGCAATGAGGCGGACCTGAAAGCGAGGCAGAATAGCAGGAAACAGATTTCAAGAGGTACGTTGGAATCGCCTTTAAAGCACAGGAAGAGGGGCACAACTTCGACAATGATGCACTTGGCCAAAATGGGCGTATGCGTTTTCTCCTGAATATATTCAGGAGAAAACGAATACGCCCTTTTTGGCCAAGCAAGCAAGCGGGCAATGCAAAACTGCACTACAAAGAAGTATCACTTCCCACTGGTCAAAAGGGATATCCGCAAAATGTGTAAAAACCTGAAAGGCAAGACAGGCCCTGGAGAACAGGGAGCCTTGTTATGCTGATGGGCAGGATGTAAACTGCCAACTGCCTCTCTGGAGGAGTGCACTGTGTTCCCTAAAACAAGTAAAGAACAGAGCTACAGAGCCAAGGGTACTTCCAGTCTAGGGAATATACCTTGGGAAAAATGAAAATCAATAAGACAGAGCCACCCCAAAATTTAGGGCTGCACTTCTTACAAGGACCTCAACTTGGGTACACCTTAAATATCTCAGGAAATATAAAAATGGTTCAAAAAATTGTCATACTTACGTATGATGGAATATCCCTCAGCCATGAAATCAATGTCATAAGACCAGTAGCAGCAAAATGGGTGGATTCAGGTACGATGATTCTAAGTGAAATAAGTCACACAGAAAACGAAACTTATCATAAGATATCACTTATGAAGATCCTGTAAACATGGCTACACTTGAACTGAGTTAGGAAAGAAAACAGTGTCTCACATTTAGAAAACACACTTATGCCTGCTTAAGGGGGAAGGAGAGGTGGGGTGATGCATAAAACCAGAGTTTGATATAAGCACAGGTACCGTTCCAAAAACCAACTATTGAATAGACAAGACCTACACCTTCCTCAGTGAAAGGGACTCAAAACCCCATATTTCCCGCAGAGGAATATATCTCACTAGTAAGAATCTTAAAACCTATGTATTTATATGTGTCCATAAGGGAATCAAGTGTGTCTAGACTGGCATAAGCATGGCAGCGAGAATCAGCTCAAACCCACTATAAAAAGGAATTTCAAAAACAAAACAAAAAAACTGGGAAATTCTTTACAATTCCTTCAGGGTCTCTGATGAAACCTGGAATGACCCTATCTACAATGACAGCTGGATGTGGCATAAGGCTGGACACTTGTGACTGAGAGGTTTGGTGAGATTGGTTGAGCAAATGCAGACCCCTTAAAGCAATAATGCATGGCACCCATTCCATGGGTCCCAACTCTCCAGGTTGAAGGGAATATTACTACAGCTGTAACATGTATGGGAAACCTAGAGAACGGACACACTGTGAAATCGAAAGGTTTCTAAAACTCAACGAATAGTCCCTCTCCTGGTGCTCTGGTTTGACTTTCCATCTGCTTTACTATCTACCTCCCAACTCGGAGAGACAGCCCCTTTAACCTCCTGGTTCGCACAGGTTGCCAATTTGGCAGAGGTTGAAAGGGAAGAGGGACAACCAATGAGAGAAAAGCTGTTAGGCATTTGGACGGGCACATATCACTGTAATTTCCCGGCAGGAAGAAGAATTAACAAATGTCTCAGCCACCCACGGGGAACAGAATAGGTCCTGAACCAAAATTTTGGACTTGCGGTCAGCTCACCAAAAACGAGTTGAAAAATGGAGCTCAGGGGCACAGCAATTCACAAACTGGCCGAGTAAGAAAGGACAACTATCGTACAAAAATCTCTTGAGGGAAGGCAACGAGGCGGACTTGAAAGCGAGGTGGAATAGCAGGAAACAGATTTCAAGAGGTACGTTGGAATCGCCTTTAAAGCACAGGAAGAGGGGCACAACTTCGACAATGATGCACTTGGCCAAAAAGGGCGTATGCGTTTTCTCCTGAATATATTCAGGAGAAAACGCATACGCCCTTTTTGGCCAAGCAAGCAAGCGGGCAATGCAAATCTGCACTACAAAGAAGTATCACTTCCCACCGGTCAAAAGCGACATCCACAAAATGTGTAAAAACCAGAAAGGCAAGACAGGCCCTGGAGAACAGGGAGCCTTGTTATGCTGATAAGGGATGTAAATTGCCAACTGCCTCTCTGGAGGAGTGCATTGTGTTCCCTAAAACAAGTAAACAACAGAGCTACAGAGCAGAAGGGCACTTCCAGTCTAGGGAATATACCTTGGGAAAACTGAAAATCAATAAGACAGAGCCACCCCAAAATTTAGGGCTGCACTGCTTACAAGGACCTCAACTTGGGTACACCTTAAATATCCCAGGAAATATAAAAATGGTTCAAAAAATTGTGGTACTTATGTACGATGGAATATCCCTCAGCCATGAAATCAATGTCATAAGACCAGTAGCAGCAAAATGGGTGGATTAAGGTACGATGATTCTAAGTGAAATAAGTCACAGAGAAAAAGAAACTTATCATAAGATATCACTTATGAAGATCCTGTAAACATGGCTACACTTGAACTGAGTTAGGAAAGAGAACAGTGTCTCACATTTAGAAAACACTCTTATGCCTGCTTAAAGGAAAAGAGAGGTGGGGTGATGCATAAAACCAGAGTTTGATATAAGCACAGGTACCGTTCCAAAAACCAACTATGGAATAGACAAGACCTACACCTTCCTCAGTGAAAGGGACTCAAAACCCCATATTTCCCGCAGAGGAATATATCTGACTAGTAAGAATCTTAAAACCTATGTATTGATATGTCTCCGTAAGGGAATCAAGTGCGTCTAGACTGGCATAAACATGGCAGCGAGAATCAGCTCAAAACCAGTATAAAAAGGAATTTCAAAAACAAAACAAAAAAACTGGGAAATTCTTTACAATTCCTTCAGGGTCTCTGATGAAACCTGGAATGACCTTTTCTACAATGACAGCTGGATGTGGCATAAGGAAGGACACTTTGGACTGAGACGATTTGTGAGATTGGGTGAGCAAATGCAGACCCTTTAAAGCACAAATGCCTGGCACCCATTCCATGTGTCCCAACTCTCCAGGTTGAAGGGAATATTACTACAGCTATAACATGTACGGGAAACCTAGAGAACGGACACACTGTGAATACGAAAGGTTTCTAAAACTCAGCTAATATTCCCTCTCCTGGTGCTCCGGTTTGACTTTCCATCTGCTTTACTCTCAACCTCCCAACTTGGAGAGACAGCCCCTTTAACCTCCTGGTTCGCACACGTTGCCAATTTGGCAGAGGATGAAAGGGAAGAGGGAGAACCAATGAGAGAGTAGCTATTAGGCATTTGGACGGGCACATATCACTGTAATTTCCTGGCAGGAAGAGGAATTAACCAAAGTCTCAGCCCCCCACCGGAAACCAGCATAGGTCCTGAATGAAAATTTTGGACTTGCGGTCAGCTCACCAAAAACGAGTTGAAAAATGGAGCTCAGGGGCACAGCAATTCACAAACTGGCCGAGTAATAAAGGAAAACTATCGTCCAAAAATCTGTTGAGGGAAGGCAACGAGGCGGACTTGAAAGCGAGGCAGAATAGCAGGAAACAGATTTCAAGAGGTACGTTGGAATCGCCTTTAAAGCACAGGAAGAGGGGCACAACTTCGACAATGATGCACTTGGCCAAAAAGGGCGTATGCGTTTTCTCCTGAATATATTCAGGAGAAAACGCATACGCCCTTTTTGGCCAAGCAAGCAAGCGGGCAATGCAAATCTGCACTACAAAGAAGTATCACTTCCCACCGGTCAAAAGGGACATCCACAAAATGTGTAAAAACCAGAAAGGCAAGACAGGCCCTGGAGAACAGGGAGCCTTGTTATGCTGATGGGCGGGATGTAAATTGCCAAATGCCTCTCTGGAGGAGTGCATTGTGTTCCCTAAAACAAGTAAACAAGAGAGCAACAGAGCCAAGGGCACTTCCAGTCTAGGGAATATACCTTGGGAAAAATGAAAATCAATAAGAGAGAGCCACCCCTAAATTTAGGGCTGCACTGCTTACAAGGACCTCAACTTGGGTACACCTTAAATATCCCAGGAAATATAAAAATGGTTCAAAAAATTGTGGTACTTACGTACGAAGGAATATCCCTCAGCCATGAAAACAATGTCATAAGACCAGTAGCAGCAAAATGGGTGGATTCAGGTACGATGTTTCTAAGTGCAATAAGTCACAGAGAAAAAGAAACTTATCATAAGATATCACTTATGAAGATCCTGTAAACATGGCTACACTTGAACTGAGTTAGGAAAGAGAACAGTGTCTCACATTTAGAAAACACTCTTATGCCTGCTTAAGGGGGAAGGAGAGGTGGGGTGATGCATAAAACCAGAGTTTGATATAAGCAGAGGTACCGTTCCAAAAACCAACTATGGAATAGACAAGACCTACACCTTCCTCAGTGAAAGGGACTCAAAACCCCATATTTCCCGCAGAGGAATATATCTGACTAGTAAGAATCTTAAAACCTATGTATTGATATGTCTCTGTAAGGGAATCAAGTGTGTCTAGACTGGCATAAACATGGCAGCGGGAATCAGCTCAAGCCCACTATAAAAAGGAATTTCAAAAACAAAGCAAAGAAACTGGGAAATTCTTTACAATTCCTTCAGGGTCTCTGATGAAACCTGGAATGACCCTATCTACAACGACAGCTGGATGTGGCATAAGGCTGGACACTTGGGACTGAGAGGATTGGTGAGATTGGGTGAGCAAATGCAGACCCTTTAAAGCAATAATGCCTGGCACCCATTCCATGGGTCCCAACTCTCCAGGTTGAAGGGAATATTACTACAGCTATAACATGTACGGGAAACCTAGAGTACGGACACACTGTGAATACGAAAGGTTTCTAAAACTCAACGAATAGTCCCTCTCCTGGTGCTCCGGTTTGACTTTCCATCTGCTTTACTATCAACCTCCCAACTTGGAGAGACAGCCCCTTTAACCTCCTGGTTCGCACAGGTTGCCAATTTGGCAGAGGATGAAAGGGAAGAGGGAGAACCAATGAGAGAGTAGCTGTTAGGCATTTGGACGGGCACATATCACTGTAATTTCCCGGCAGGAAGAAGAATTAAGCAAAGTCTCAGCCCCCCACCGGGAACCAGCATAGGTCCTGAACCAAAATTTTGGACTTGCGGTCAGCTCACCAAAAACGAGTTGAAAAATGGAGCTCAGGGGCACAGCAATTCACAAACTGGCCGAATAATAAAGGACAACTATCGTCCAAAAATCTGTTGAGGGACGTCAACGAGGCGGACTTGAAAGCGAGGCAGAATAGCAGGAAACAGATTTCAAGAGGTACGTTGGAATCGCCTTTAAAGCACAGGAAGAGGGGCACAACTTCGACAATGATGCACTTAGCCAAAAAGGGTGTATGCGTTTTCTCCTGAATATATTCAGGAGAAAACGCATACGCCCTTTTTGGCCAAGCAAGCAAGCGGGCAATGCAAATCTGCACTACAAAAACGTATCACTTCCCACTGGTCAAAAGGGACATCCACAAAATGTGTAAAATCCAGAAAGGCAAGACAGGCCTGGAGAACCGGGAGCCTTCTTATGCTGATGGGCGGGATGTAAACTGCCAACTGCCTCTCTGGAGGAGTGCATTGTGTTCCCTAAAAGAAGTAAACAACAGAGCTACAGAGCCAAGGGCACTTCCAGTCTAGGGAATATTCCTTGGAAAACTGAAAATCAATAAGACAGAGCCACCCCAAAATTGAGGGCTGCACTGCTTACAAGTACCTCAACTTGGGTACACCTTAAATATCCCAGGAATTATAAAAATGGTTCAAAAAATTGTGGTACTTACGTACGATGGAATATCCCTCAGCCATGAAATCAATGTCATAAGACCAGTAGCAGCAAAATGGGTGGATTCAGGTACGATGATTCTAAGGGAAATAAGTCACAGAGAAAAAGAAACTTATCATAAGATATCACTTATGAAGATCCTGTAAACATGGCTACACTTGAACTGAGTTAGGAAAGAGAACAGTGTCTCACATTTAGAAAACACTCTTATGCCTGCTTAAGGGGGAAGGAGAGGTGGGGTGATGCATAAAACCAGAGTTTGATATAAGCACAGGTACCGTTCCAAAAACCAACTATGGAATAGACAAGACCTACACCTTCCTCAGTGAAAGGGACTCAAAACCCCATATTTCCCGCAGAGGAATATATCTGACTAGTAAGAATCTTAAAACCTATGTATTGATATGTCTCCATAAGGGAATCAAGTGTGTCTAGACTGGCATAAACATGGCAGCGAGAATCAGCTGAAACCCACTATAAAAAGGAATTTCAAAAACAAAACAAAAAAACTGGGAAATTCGTTTCAATTCCTTCAGGGTCTCTGATGAAACCTGGAATGACCCTATCTACAACGACAGCTGGATGTGGCATAAGGCTGGACGCTTGTGACTGAGAGGATTGGTGAGATTGGGTGAGCAAATTCAGACCCTTTAAAGCACAAATGCCTGGCACCCATTCCATGGGTCCCAACTCTCCAGGTTGAAGGGAATATTACTACAGTTATAACATGTACGGGAAACCTAGAGAACAGACACACTGTGAAAACGAAAGGTTTCTAAAACTCACCGAATAGTCCCTGTCCTGGTGCTGTGGTTTGACTTTCCATCTGCTTTACTATCAACCTCCCAACTTGGAGAGACAGCCCCTTTAACCTCCTGGTTCGCACAGGTTGCCAATTTGGCAGAGGATGAAAGGGAAGTGGGAGAACCAATGAGAGAGTAGCTGTTAGGCATTTGGACGGGCACATATCACTGTAATTTCCCGGCAGGAAGAAGAATTAACCAAAGTCTCAGCCACCCACCGGGAACCAGTATAGGTCCTGAACCAAAATTTTGGACTGGTGGTCAGCTCACCAAACACGAGTTGAATAATGGAGCACAGGGGCACAGCAATTCACAAACTGGCCGAGTAATAAAGGACAACTATCATCCAAAAATCTCTTGAGGGAAGGCAACGAGGCGGACTTGAAAGCGAGGCAGAATAGCAGGAAACAGATTTCAAGAGGTACGTTGGAATCGCCTTTAAAGCACAGGAAGAGGGGCACAACTTCGACAATGATGCACTTGGCCAAAATGGGCGTATGCGTTTTCTCCTGAATATATTCAGGAGAAAACGCATACGCCCTTTTTGGCCAAGCAAGCAAGCGGGCAATGCAAATCTGCACTACAAAGAAGTATCACTTCCCACCGGTCAAAAGGGACATCCACAAAATGTGTAAAAACCAGAAAGGCAAGACAGGTCCTGGAGAACAGGGAGCCTTGTTATGCTGATTGGCGGCATGTAAATTGCCAACTGCCTCCCTGGAGGAGTGCATTGTGTTCCCTAAAACAAGTAAAGAACAGAGCTACAGAGCCAAGGGCACTTCCAGTCTAGGGAATATACCTTGGGAAAACTGAAAATCAATAAGACAGAGCCACCCCAAAATTTAGGGCTGCACTGCTTACAAGGACCTCAACTTGGGTACACCTTAAATATCCCAGGAAATATAAAAATGGTTCAAAAAATTGTGGTACTTCCATACGATGGAATATCCCTCAGCCATGAAGTCAATGTCATAAGACCAGTAGCAGCAAAATGGGTGGATTCAGGTACGATGATTATAAGTGAAATAAGTCACACAGAAAAAGAAACTTATCATAAGATATCACTTATGAAGATCCTGTAAACATGGCTACACTTGAACTGAGTTAGGAAAGAGAACAGTGTCTCACATTTAGAAAACACTCTTATGCCTGCTTAAGGGGGAAGGAGAGGTGGGGTGATGCATAAAACCAGAGTTTGATATAAGCACAGGTACCGTTCCAAAAACCAACTATTGAATAGACAAGACCTACACCTTCCTCAGTGAAAGGGACTCAAAACCCCATATTTCCCGCAGAGGAATATATCTGAGTAGTAAAAATCTTAAAACCTATGTATTGATATGTCTCCGTAAGGGAATCAAGTGTGTCTAGACTGGCATAAACATGGCAGCGAGAATCAGCTCAAACCCACTATAAAAAGTAATTTCAAAAACAAAACAAAAAAACTGGGAAATTCTTTACAATTCCTTCAGGGTCTCTGATGAAACCTGGAAATACCCTATCTACAACGACAGCTGGATGTTGCATAAGGCTGGACACTTGTGACTGAGAGAATTGGTGAGATTGGGTGAGCAAATTCAGACCCTTTAAAGCACAAATGCCTGGCACCCATTCCATGGGTCCCAACTCTCCAGGTTGAAGGGAATAGTACTACAGCTATAACATGTACGGGAAACCTAGAGAACGGACACACTGTGAAATCGAAAGGTTTCTAAAACTCAATGAACAGTCCCTCTCCTGGTGCTCCGGTTTGACTTTCCATCTGCTTTACTATCAACCTCCCAACTTGGAGAGACAGCCCCTTTAACCTCCTGGTTCGCACAGGTTGCCAATTTGGCAGAGGATGAAAGGGAAGAGGGAGAACCAATGAGAGATTAGCTGTTAGGCATTTGGACGGTCACATATCACTGTAATTTCCCGGCAGGAAGAAGAATTAACCAATGTCTCAGCCACCCACCGTGAACCAGTATAGGTCCTGAACCTAAGTTTTGGACTTGCGGTCAGCTCACCAAAAACGAGTTGAAAAATGGAGCTCAGGGGCACAGCAATTCACAAACTGGCCGAGTAATAAAGGACAACTATCGTCCAAAAATCTGTTGAGGGAAGGCAACGAGGCGGACTTGAATGCGAGGCAGAATAGCAGGAAACAGATTTCAAGAGGTACATTGGAATCGCCTTTAAAGCACAGGAAGAGGTGCCCAACATCGACAATGATGCACTTGGCCAAAAAGGGCGTATGCGTTTTCTCCTGAATATATTCAGGAGAAAACGCATACGCCCTTTTTGGCCAAGCAAGCAAGCGGGCAATGCAAATCTGCACTACAAAGAAGTATCACTTCCCACCTGTCAAAAGGGACGTCCACAAAATGTGTAAAAACCAGAAAGGCAAGACAGGCCCTGGAGAACAGGGAGCCTTGTTATGCTGATGGGCGGGATGTAAATTGCCAACTGCCTCTCTGGAGGAGTGCATTGTGTTACCTAAAACAAGTAAACAACGGAGCTGCAGAGCCAAGGGCACTTCCAGTCTAGGGAATATACCTTGGGAAAACTGAAAATCAATAAGACAGAGCCACCCCAAAATTTAGGGCTGCACTGCTTACAAGGACCTCAACTTGGGTACACCTTAAATATCCCAGGAAATATAAAAATGTTTCAGAAAATTGTGGTACTTACGTACGATGGAATATCCCTCAGCCATGGAATCAATGTCATAAGACCAGTAGCAGCAAAATGGGTGGATTCAGGTACGATGATTCTAAGTGAAATAAGTCACACAGAAAAAGAAACTTATCATAAGATATCACTTATGAAGATCCTGTAAACATGGCTACACTTGAACTGAGTTAGGAAAGAGAACAGTGTCTCACATTTAGAAAACACTCTTATGCCTGCTTAAGGGGGAAGGAGAGTTGGGGTGCTGCATAAAACCAGAGTTTAATATAAGCACAGGTACTGTTCCAAAAACCAACTATGGAATAGACAAGACCTACACCTTCCTCAGTGAAAGGGACTCAAAACCCCATATTTCCCGCAGAGGAATATATCTGACTAGTAAGACTCCTAAAACCTATATATTGATATGTCTCCGTAAGGGAATCAAGTGTGTCTAGACTGGCATAAACATGGCAGCGAGAATCAGCTCAAACCCACTATAAAAAGGAGTTTCAAAAACAAAACAAAAAACTGGGAAATTCTTTACAATTCCTTCAGGGTCTCTGATGAAACCTGGAATGACCCTATCTACAGTGACAGCTGGATGTGGCATAACGAGGGACACTTGGGACTGAGACGATTGGTGAGATTGGGTGAGCAAATGCAGACCCTTTAAAGCAATAATGCATGGCACCAATTCCATGGGTCCCAACTCTCCAGGTTGAAGGGAATATTACTACAGCTGTAACATGTATGGGAAACCTAGAGAACGGACACACTGTGAAATCGAAAGGTTTCTAAAACTCAACGAATAGTCCCTCTCCTGGTGCTCCGGTTTGACTTTCCATCTGCTTTACTATCAACCTCCCAACTAGGAGAGACAACCCCTTTAACCTCCTGGTTTGCACAGGTTGCCAATTTGGCAGAGGATGAAAGGGAAGAGAGAGAACCAATGAGAGAGTAGCTGTTAGGCATTTGGACGGGCACATATCACTGTAATTTCCCGGCAGGAGGAAGAATTAACCAAAGTCTCAGCCACCCACCGGGAACCAGTATAGGTCCTGAACCAAAATTTTGGACTTGCGGTCAGCTCACCAAAAACGAGTTGAAAAATGGTACTCAGGGGCACAGCAATTCACAAACTGGCCAAGTAATAAAGGACAACTATCGTCCAAAAATCTGTTGAGGGAAGTCAACGAGGCGGACTTGAATGCGAGGCAGAATAGCAGGAAACAGATTTCAAGAGGTACGTTGGAATCGTCTTTAAAGCACAGGAAGAGGGGCCCAACTTCGACAATGATGCACTTGGCCAAAAAGGGCGTATGCGTTTTCTCCTGAATATATTCAGGAGAAAACGCATACGCCCTTTTTGGCCAAGCAAGCAAGCGGGCAATGCAAATCTGCACTACAAAGAAGTATCACTTCCCACCGGTCAAAAGGGACGTCCACAAAATGTGTAAAAACCAGAAAGGCAAGACAGGCCCTGGAGAACAGGGAGCCTTGTTATGCTGATGGGCGGGATGTAAATTGCCAACTGCCTCTCTGGAGGAGTGCATTGTGTTCCCTAAAACAAGTAAAGAACAGAGCTACAGAGCCAAGGGCACTTCCAGTCTAGGGAATATACCTCGGGAAAACTGAAAATAAATAAGGCAGAGCCACCCAAAAATTTAGGGCTGCACTGCTTACAAGGACCTCAACTTGGGTACACCTTAAATATCCCAGGAAATATAAAAATGGTTCAAAAAATTGTGTTACTTACGTACGATGGAATATCCCTCAGCCATGAAGTCAATGTCATAAGACCAGTAGCAGCAAAATGGGTGGATTCAGGTACGATGATTCTAAGTGAAATAAGTCACACAGAAAAAGAAACTTATCATAAGATATCACTTATGAAGATCCTGTAAACATGGCTAAACTTGAACTGAGTTAGGAAAGAGAACACTGTCGCACATTTAGAAAACACACTTATGCCTGCTTAAGGGGGAAGGAGAGGTGGGGTGATGCATAAAACCAGAGTTTGATATAAGCACAGGTACCGTTCCAAAAACCAACTATGGAATAGACAAGACCTACACCTTCCTCATTGAAAGGGACTCAAAACCCCATATTTCCCGCAGAGGAATATATCTGACTAGTAAGAACCTTAAAACCTATGTATTGATATGTCTCCGTAAGGGAATCAAGTGTGTCTAGACTGGCATAAACATGGCAGCGAGAATCAGCTCAAAGACAATATAAAAAGGAATTTCAAAAACAAAACAAAAAATCTGGGAAATTCTTTACAATTCCTTCAGGGTCTCTGATGAAACCTGGAATGACCTTTTCTACAACGACAGCTAGATGTGGCATAAGGAAGGATACTTGGGACTGAGACAATTTGTGAGATTGGGTGAGCAAATGCAGACCCTTTAAAGCACAAATGCCTGGCACCCATTCCATGGGTCCCAACTCTCCAGGCTGAAGGGAATATTACTACAGCTATAATATGTACGGGAAACCTAGAGAACGGACACACTGTGAATATGAAAGGTTTCTAAAACTCAACTAATAGTCCCTCTCCTGGTGCTCCGGTTTGACTTTCCATCTGCTTTAGTATCAACCTCCCAACTTGGAGAGACTGCCCCTTTAACCTCCTGGTTCGCACAGGTTGCCAATTTGGCAGAGGATGAAAGGGAAGAGGGAGAACCAATGAGAGAGTAGCTATTAGGCATTTGGACGGGCACATATCACTGTAATTTCCAGGCAGGAAGAGGAATTAACCAAAGTCTCAGCACCCAACCGGGAACCAGCATAGGTCCTGAACCAAAATTTCGGACTTGCGGTCAGCTCACCAAAAACGAGTTGAAAAATGGAGCTCAGGGGCACAGCAATTCACAAACTGGCCGAGTAATAAAGGAAAACTATCGTCCAAAAATCTGTTGAGGGAAGGCAACGAGGCGGACTTGAAAGCGAGGCAGAATAGCAGGAAACAGATTTCAAGAGGTACGTTGGAATCACCTTTAAAGCACAGGAAGAGGGGCACAACTTCGACAATGATGCACTTGCCCAAAAAGGGCGTATGCGTTTTCTCCTGAATATACTCAGGAGAAAACGCATACGCCCTTTTTGGCCAAGCAAGCAAGCGGGCAATGCAAATCTGCACTACAAAGAAGTATCACTTCCCACCGGTCAAAAGGGACATCCACAAAATGTGTAAAAACCAGAAAGGCAAGACAGGCCCTGGAGAACAGGGAGCCTTGTTATGCTGATGGGCGGGATGTAAATTGCCAACTGCCTCTCTGGAGGAGTGCATTGTGTTCCCTAAAACAAGTAAACAACAGAGCTACAGAGCCAAGGGCACTTCCAGTCTAGGGAATATACCTTGGGAAAACTGAAAATCAAAAAGACACAGCCACCCCAAAATTTAGGGCTGCACTGCTTACAAGGACCTCAACTTGGGTACACCTTAAATATCCCAGGAAATATAAAAATGGTTCAAAAAATTGTGGTACTTACGTACGATGGAATATCCCTCAGCCATGAAATCAATGTCATAAGACCAGTAGCAGCAAAATGGGTGGATTCAGGTACGATGATTCTAAGTGAAATCAGTCACACAGAAAAAGAATCTTATCATAAGATATCACTTATGAAGATCCTGTAAACAAGGCTACACTTGAACTGAGTTAGGAAAGAGAACAGTGTCTCACATTTAGAAAACACTGTTATGCCTGCTTAAGGGGGAAGGAGAGGTGGGGTGATGCATAAAACCAGAGTTTGATATAAGCACAGGTACCATTCCAAAAACCAACTATGGAATAGACAAACCTACACCTTCCTCATTGAAAGGGACTCAAAACCCCATATTTTCCGCAGAGGAATATATCTGACTAGTAAGAATCTTAAAACCTATGTATTGATATGTCTCCGTAAGGGAATCAAGTGTGTCTAGACTGGCATAAACATGGCAGCGAGAATCAGCTCAAACCACCTATAAAAAGGAATTTCTAAAACAAAACAAAAAAACTGGGAAATTCTTTACAATTCCTTCAGGGTCTCTGATGAAACCTGGAATGACCATATCTACAACGACAGCTGGATGTGGCATAATGTTGGACACTTGGGACTGAGAGGATTGGTGAGATTGGGTGAGCAAATGCAGACCCTTTAAAACAATAATGCATGGCACCCATTCCATGGGTCCCAACTCTCCAGGTTGAAGGGAATATTACTACAGCTATAACATGTACGGGAAACCTAGAGAACGGACACACTGAGAATACGAAAGTTTTCTAAAACTCAACGAATAGTCCGTCTCCTGGTGCTCCGGTTTGACTTTACACCTGCTTTACTATCATCCTCCCAACTTGGAGAGACAGCCCCTTTAACCTCCTGGTTCGCAGAGGTTGCCAAATTGGCAGAGGATGAAAGGGAAGAGGGAGAACCAATGAGAGAGTAGATGTTAGGCATTTGAACGGGCACATATCACTGTAATTTCCCGGCAGGAAGAAGAATTAACCAAAGTCTAAGCCCCCCACCGGGAACCAGCATAGGTCCTGAACCAAAATTTCGTACTTGAGGTCAGCTCACCAAAAACGAGTTGAAAATTGGAGGTCAGGGGCACAGCAATTCACAAACTGGCCAAGTATTAAAGGACAACTATCGTCCAAAAATCTGTTGAGGGAAGGCAACGAAGCGGAGTTGAATGCGAGGCAGAATAGCAGGAAACAGATTTCAAGAGGTACGTTGGAATCGCCTTTAAAGCACAGGAAGAGGGGCACAACTTCGACAATGATGCACTTGGCCAAAAAGGGCGTATGTGTTTTCTCCTGAATATATTCAGGAGAAAACGCATACGCCCTTTTTGGCCAAGCAAGCAAGCGGGCAATGCAAATCTGCACTACAAAGAAGTATCACTTCCCACCGATCAAAAGGGACATCCACAAAATGTGTAAAAACCAGAAAGGCAAGTCAGGCCCTGGAGAACTGGGAGCCTTGTTATGCTGAAGGGCGGCATGTAAATTGCCAACTGCCTCTCTGGAGGAGTGCATTGTGTTCCCTAAAACAAGTAAAGAACAGAGCTACAGAGCCAAGGGCACTTCCAGTCTAGGGAATATACCTTGGGAAAACTGAAAATCAATAATACAGAGCCACCCCAAAATTTAGGGCTCCACTGCTTACAAGGACCTCAACTTGGGTACACCTTAAATATCCCAGGAAATATAAAAATGGTTCAAAAAATTGTGGTAATTACATACGATGGAATATCCCTCAGCCATGAAATCAATGTCATAAGACCAGTAGCAGCAAAATGGGTGGATTCAGGTTCGGTGCTTCTAAGTGAAATAAGTCACACAGAAAAAGAAACTTATCATAAGATATCACTTATGAAGATCCTGTAAACATGGCTACAATTGAACTGAGTTAGGAAAGAGAACAGTGTCTCTCATTTAGAAAACACTCTTATGCCTGCTTAAGGGGGAAGGAGAGGTGGGGTGATGCATACAACCAGAGTTTGATATAAGCACACGTACCGTTCCAAAAACCAACTATGGAATAGACAAGACCTACACCTTCCTCAGTGAAAGGGACTCAAAACACCATATTTCCCGCAGAGGAATATATCTGACTAGTAAGAATCTTAAAACCTATGGATTGATATGTCTCCGTAAGGGAATCAAGTGTGTCTAGACTGGCATAAACATGGCAGCGAGAATCAGCTCAAACCCACTATAAAAAGGAATTTTAAAAACAAAACAAAAAAACTGGGAAATTCTTTACAATTCCTTCAGGGTCTCTGATGAAACCTGGAATGACCCTATCTACAACGACAGCTGGATGTGGCATAAGGCTGGACACTTGGGACTGAGAGGATTGGTGAGATTGGGTGAGCAAATGCAGACGCTTTAAAGCACAAATGCATAGCACACATTCCATGGGTCCCAACTCTCCAGGTTGAAGGGAATATTACTACAGCTATAACATGTACGGGAAACCTAGAGAACGGACACACAGTGAATACGAAAGGTTTCTAAAACTCAACGAATAGTCCCTCTCCTGGTGCTGCAGTTTGACTTTCCATCTGCTTTACTTACATCTTCCCAACTTGGAGAGACAGCCCCTTTAACCTCCTGGTTCGCATAGGTTGCCAATTTGGCAGAGGATGAAAGGGAAGAGGGAGAACCAATGAGAGAGTAGCTGTTAGGCATTTGGACGGGCACATATCACTGTAATTTCCCGGCAGGAAGAAGAATTAACCAAAGTCTCAGCCACCCACCGGGAACCAGTATGGGTCCTGAACCAAAATTTTGGACTTGCGGTCAGCTCACCAAAAACGAGTTGAAAAATGGAGCTCAGGGGCACAGCAATTCACAAACTGGCCGAGTAATAAACGACAACTATCGTCCAAAAATCTGTTGAGGAAAGGCAACGAGGCGGACTTGAAAGCGAGGCAGAATAACAGGAAACAGATTTCAAGAGTTACGTTGGAATCGCCTTTAAAGCACAGGAAGAGGGGCACAAGTTCGACAATGATGCACTTGGCCAAAAAGGGTGTATGCGTTTTCTCCTGAATATATTCAGGAGAAAACACATACGCCCTTTTTGGCCAAGCAAGCAAGCGGGCAATGCAAATCTGCACTACAAAGAAGTATCACTTCCCACCGGTCAAAAGGGACATCCACAAAATGTGTAAAAACCAGAAATGCAAGACAGGCCCTGGAGAACAGGGAGCCTTGTTATGCTGACGGGCGGGATGTAAATTGCCAACTGCTTCTCTGGAGGAGTGCATTGTGTTCCCTAAAACAAGTAAAGAACAGAGCTACAGAGCCAAGGGCAATTCCAGTCTAGGGAATACACTTTGGGAAAACTGAAAATCAATAAGACAGAGCCACCCCAAAATTTAGGGCTGCACTGCTTACAAGGACCTCAACTTGGATACACCTTAAATATCCCAGGAAATATAAAAATGGTTCAAAAAATTGTGGTACTTACTTACGATGGAATATCCCTCAGCCATGAAATCAATGTCATAAGACCAGTAGTAGCAAAATGGGTGGATTCAGGTACGATGATTCTAAGTGAAATAAGTCACACAGAAAAAGAAACTTATCATAAGATATCACTTATGAAGATCCTTTAAACATGGCTACACTTGAACTGAGTTAGGAAAGAGAACAGTGTCTCATATTTAGAAAACACTCTTATGCCTGCTTAAGGGGGAAGGAGAGGTGGGGTGATGCATCAAACCAGAGTTTGATATAAGCACAGGTACCGTTCCAAAAACCAACTATGGAATAGACAAGAACTACACCTTACTCAGTGAAAGGGACTCAAAACCCCATATTTCCCGCAGAGGAATATATCTGACTAGTAAGAGTCTTAAAACCTATGTATTGATATGTCTCCGTAAGGGAATCAAGTGTGTCTAGACTGGCATAAACATGGCAGCGAGAATCAGCTCAAACCCACTATCAAAAGGAATTTCAAAAACAAAACAAAAAACTGGGAAATTCTTTACAATTCCTTCAGGGTCTCTGATGAAACCTGGAATGAACCTATCTACAACAACAGCTGGATGTGGCATAAGAAGGGACACTTGGGACTGAGACGATTGGTGAGATTGGGTGAGCAAATGCAGACCCTTTAAAGCAACAATGCCTGGCACCCATTCCATGGGTCCCAACTCTCCAGGTTGAAGGGAATATTACTACAGCTATAACATGTACGGGAAACCTAGAGAAAGGACACACTGTGAATACGAAAGGTTTCTAAAACTCAACGAATAGTCCCTCTCCTGGTGCTCCGGTTTGACTTTCCATCTGCTTTACTATCAACCTCCCAACTTGGAGAGACAGCCACTTTAACCTCCTGGTTCGCACAGGTTGCCAATTTGGCAGAGGATGAAAGGGAAGAGGGAATACCAATGAGAGAGTACCTGTTAGGCATTTCGACGGGCACATATCACTCTAACTTCCCGGCAGGAAGAAGAATTAACCAAAGTCTCAGCCACCCACCGGGAACCAGTATAGGTCCTGAACCAAAATTTTGGACTTGCGGTCAGCTCACCAAAAACGGGTTGAAAAATGTAGCTCAGTGGCACAGCAATTCACAAACTGGCCAAGTAATAAAGGACAACTATCGTCCAAAAATCTGTTGAGGGAAGGCAACGAGGGGGACTTGAAAGTGAGGCAGAATAGCAGGAAACAGATTTCAAGAGGTACGTTGGAATCGCCTTTAAAGCACAGGAAGAGGGGCACAACTTCGACAATGATGCACTTGGCCAAAAAGGTTGTATGCGTTTTCTCCTGAATATACTCAGGAGAAAACGCATACGCCCTTTTTGGCCAAGCAAGCAAACGGGCATTGCAAATCTGCACTACAAAGAAGTATCACATCCCAGCGGTCAAAAGGGACATCCACAAAATGTGTAAAAACCAGAAAGGCAAGACAGGCCCTGGAGAACAGGGAGCCTTGTTATGCTGATGGGCGGGATGTAAATTGCCAACTGCCTCTCTGGAGGAGTGCATTGTGTTCCCTAAAACAAGTAAAGAACACAGCTACAGAGCCAAGGGCACTTCCAGTCTAGGGAATATACCATGGGAAAACTGAAAATCAATGAGACAGAGCCACCCCAAAATTTAGGGCTGCACTGGTTACAAGGACCTCAACTTGGATACACCTTAAGTATCCCAGGAAATATAAAAATGCTTCAAAAATTTTGGTACTTTCATATGATGGAATATCCCTCAGCCATGAAATCAATGTCATAAGACCAGCAGCAGCAAAATGGGTGGATTCAGGTACGATGATTCTAAGTGAAATAAGTCTCACAGAAAAAGAAACTTATCATAAGATATCACTTATGAAGATCCTGTACACATGGCAACACTTGAACTGAGTTAGGAAAGAGAACAGTGTCTCACATTTAGAAAACACTCTTATGCCTGCTGAAGGGGGAAGGAGAGGTGGAGTGATGCATAAAACCAGAGTTTGATATAAGCACAGGTACCGTTC
This sequence comes from Hyperoodon ampullatus, assembly GCF_949752795.1. Lineage (NCBI taxonomy): Eukaryota > Metazoa > Chordata > Mammalia > Artiodactyla > Ziphiidae > Hyperoodon > Hyperoodon ampullatus. Next base: position 625,727 of record NW_027640773.1, read on the forward strand.
CAAAAACCAACTATGGAATAGACAAGACCTACACCTTCCTCAGTGAAAGGGACTCAAAACCCCATATTTCCCGCAGAGGAATATATCTGACTAGTAAGAATCTTAAAACCTATGTATTGATATGTCTCCGTAAGGGAATCAAGTGTGTCTAGACTGGCAAAAACATGGCAGCGAGAATCAGCTCAAACCAGTATAAAAAGGAATTTCAAACACAAAACAAAAATCTGGGAAATTCTTTACAATTCCTTCAGGGTCTCTGATGAAACCTGGAATGACCCTATGTACAACGACAGCTGGATGTGGCATAAGCCTGGACACTGGGGACTTAGAGGATTGGTGAGATTGGGTGAGCAAATTCAGACCCTTTACAGCACAAATGCCTGGCACCCATTCCATGGGTCCCAAATCTCCAGGTTAAAGGGAATATTACTACAGCTATAACATGTGCAGGAAACCTAGAGAACGGACACACGGTGAATACGAAAGTTTTCTAAAACTCAACGAATAGTCCCTCTCCTGGTGCTCCGTTTTGACTTTCCATCTGCTTTACTATCAAACTCCCTACTTGGAGAGATATCCCCTTTAACCTCCTGGTTCGCACAGGTTGCCAATTTGGCAGAGGATGAAAGGGAAGAGGGAGAACCAATGAGGGAATAGCTGTTAGGCATTTGGACGGGCACATATCACTCTAATTTCCTGGCAGGAAGAAGAATTAAGCAAAGTCTCAGACACCCACCGGGAACCAGCATAGGTCCTGAACCAAAATTTTGGACTTGCGGTCACCTCACCAAAAACGAGTGGAAAAATGGAGCTCAGGGGCACAGCAATTAACAAACTGGCCGAGTAATAAAGGACAACTGTCGTCCAAAAATCTGTTGAGGGAAGGCAACGAGGCGGACTTGAAAGTGAGGCAGAATAGCAGGAAACAGATTTCAAGAGGTACGTTGGAATCGCCTTTAAAGCACAGGAAGAGAGGCACAACTTCGACAATGATGCACTTGGCCAAAAAGGGCGTATGCATTTTCTCCTGAATATATTCAGGAGAAAACGCATACGCCCTTTTTGGCCAAGAAAGCAAGCGGGCAATGCAAATCTGCACTACAAAGAAGTATCACTTCCCACCGGTCAAAAGACACATCCACAAAATGTGTAAAAACCAGAAAGTCAAGACAGGTACTAGAGAACAGGGAGCCTTTTTATGCTGATGGGCGGCATGTAAATTGCCAACTGCCTCTCTGGAGGAGTGCATTCTGTTCCCTAAAACAAGTAAAGAACAGAGCTACAGAGCAGAAGGGCACTTCCAGTCTAGGGAATATACCTTTGGAAAACTGAAAATCAATAAGACAGAGCCACCCCAAAATTTAGGGCTGCACTGCTTACAAGGACCTCAACTTGGGTACACCTTAAATATCCTAGGAAATATAAAAATGGTTCAAAAAATTGTGGTACTTACGTACGATGGAATATCCCTCAGCCATGAAATCAATGTCATAAGACCAGTAGCAGCAAAATGGGTGGATACAGGTACGATGATTCTAAGTGAAATAAGTCACAGAGAAAAAGAAACTTATCATAAGATATCACTTATGAAGATCCTGTAAACATGGCTACACTTGAACTGAGTTAGAAAAGAGAACAGTGTCTCACATTTAGAAAATACTCTTTTGCCTGCTTAAGGGGGAAGGAGAGGTGAGGTGATGCATAAAACCAGAGTTTGATATAAGCACAGGTACCATTCCAAAAACCAACTATGGAATAGAAAAGACCTACACCTTCCTCAGTGAAAGGGACTCAAAACCCCATATTTCCCGCAGAGGAATATATCTGACTAGTAAGAATCTTAAAACCTATGTATTGATATGTCTCCGTAAGGGAATCAAGTGTGTCTAGACTGGCATAAACATGGCAGCAAGAATCAGCTCAAACCCACTATAAAAAGGAATTTCAAAAACAAAACCAAAAAACTGGCAAATTCTTTAAAATTCCTTCAGGGTCTCTGATGAAACCTGGAATGACCCTATCTACAACGACAGCTGGATGTGGCATAAGGCTGGACACTTGGGACTGAGAGGATTGGAGAGATTGGGTGAGCAAATGCAGACCCTTTAAAGCAATAATGCATGGCACACATTCCATGGGTCCCAACTCTCCAGGTTGAAGGGAATATTACTACAGATATAACATGTACGGGAAACCTAGAGAACGGACACTCTGTGAATACGAAAGTTTTCTAAAACTCAATGAATAGTACCTCTCCTGGTGCTCCGGTTTGACTTTCCATCAGCTTTACTATCAACCTCCCAACTTGGAGAGACAGCCCCTTTAACCTCCTGGCTCGCACAGGTTGCCAATTTGGCAGAGGATGAAAGGGAATAGGGAGAACCAATGAGAGAGTACCTGTTAGGCATTTGGACGGGCACATATCACTGTAATTTCCCGGCAGGAAGAAGAATTAACCAAAGTCTCAGCCACCCACAGGGAACCATTATAAGTCCTGAACCAAAATTTTGGACTTGCGGTCAGCTCACCAAAAACGATTTGAAAAATGGTGCTCAGGGGCATAGCAATTCACAAACTGGCTGAGTAATAAAGGACAACTATCATCCAAAAATCTCTTGAGGGAAGGCAACGAGGCGGACTTTAAAGTGAGCCAGAATAGCAGGAAACAGATTTCAAGAGGTACGTTGGAATCGCTTTTAAAGCACAGGAAGAGGGGCACAACTTCGACAATGATGCACTTGGCCAAAAAGGGCGTATGCGTTTTCTCCTGAATATATTCAGGAGAAAACGCATACGCCCTTTTTGGCCAAGCAAGCAAGCAGGCAATGCAAATCTGCAATACAAAGAAGTATCACTTCCCACCGGTCAAAAGGGACATCCACAAAATGTGAAAAAACCAGAAAGGCAAGACAGGCCCTGGAGAACAGGGAGCCTTGTTATGCTGATGGGCGGGATGTAAATTGCCAACTGCCTCTCTGGAGGAGTACATTGTTTTCCCTAAAACAAGTAAAGAACAGAGCTGCAGAGCCAAGCGCACTTCCAGTCTAGGGAATATACCTTGGTAAAACTGAAAATCAATGAGACAGAGCCACCACAATATATAGGGCTGCACTGCTTACAAGGACCTCAACTTGGGTACACCTTAAATATCCCAGGAAATATAAAAATGGATCAAAAAATTGTGGTACTTACGTACGATGGAATATCCCTCAGCCATGAAATCAATGTCATAAGACCAGTAGCAGCAAAATGGGTGGATTCAGGTACGATGATTCTAATTGAAATAAGTCACAGAGAAAAAGAAACTTATCATAAGATATCACTTATGAAGATCCTGTAAACATGGCTACACTTGAACTGAGTTAGGAAAGAGAACAGTGTCTCACATGTAGAAAACACTCTTATGCCTGCTTAAGGGGGAAGGAGAGGTGGGGTGATGCATAAAACCAGAGTTTGATATAAGCACAGTTACCGTTCCAAAAACCAACTATGGAATAGACAAGACCTACACCTTCCTCAGTGAAAGGGACTCAAAACCCCATATTTCCTGCAGAGGAATATATCTGACTAGTAAGAATCTTAAAACCTATGTATTGATATGTCTCCGTAAGGGAATCAAGTGTGTCTAGACTGGCATAAACATGGCAGCGAGAATCAGCTCAAACCCACGATAAAAATGAATTTCAAAAACAAAACAAAAAAACTGGGAAATTCTTTACAATTCCTTCAGGGTCTCTGATGAAACCTGGAATGACCCTATCTACAACGACAGCTGGATGTGGCATAAGGCTGGACACTTGAGACTGAGAGGATTGGTGAGATTGGGTGAGCAAATGCAGACCCTTTAAAGCAATAATGCATGGCACCCATTCCATGGGTCCCAACTCTCCAGGTTGAAGGGAATATTACTACAGTTATAACATATACGGGAAACCTAGAGAATGGACACACTGTGAATACGAAAGGTTTCTAAAACTCAACAAATAGTCCCTCTCCTGGTGCTCTGGTTTGACTTTCCATCTGCTTTACTATCAACCTCCCAACTTGGAGAGACAGCCCCTTTAACCTCCTGGTTCTCACATGTTTCCAATTTGGCAGAGGATGAAAGGGAAGAGGGAGAACCAATGAGAGAGTAGCTGTTAGGCGTTTGGACGGGCACATATCACTGTAATTTCACGGCAGGAAGAATAATTAACCAAAGTCTCAGCGACCCACCAGGAACCAGTATAGGTCCTGAACCAAAATTTTGGACTTGGGGTCAGCTCACCAAAAACGAGTTGAAAACTGGAGCTCAGGGGCACAGCAATTCACAAACTGGCCGAGTAATAAGGGACAACTATCGTCCGAAAATCTGTTGAGGGAAGGCAACGAGGCGGACTTGAAAGCGAGGCAGAATAGCAGGAAACAGATTTCAAGAGGTACGTTGGAATCGCCTTTAAAGCACAGGAAGAGGGGCACAACTTCGACAATGATGCACTTGGCCAAAAAGGGTGTATGCGTTTTCTCCTGAGTATATTCAGCAGAAAACGCATACGCCCTTTTTGGCCAAGCAAGCAAGCGGGCAATGCAAATCTGCACTACAAAGAAGTATCACTTCCCACCGGTCAAAAGGGACATCCACAAAATGTGTAAAAACCAGAAAGGCAAGACAGGCCCTGGAGAACAGGGATCCTTGTTATGCTGATGGGCGGGATGTAAATTGCCAACTGCTTCTCTGGAGGAGTGCATTGTGTTCCCTAAAACAAGTAAACCACAGAGCTACAGAGCCAAGGACACTTCCAGTCTAGGGTATATACCTTGGGAAAACTGAAAATCAATAAGAGAGAGCCACCCCAAAATTTAGGGCTGCACTGCTTACAAGGAACTCAACTTGGGTCCACCTTAAATATCCCAGGAAATATAAAAATGGTTCAAAAAATTGTGGTACTTACGTATGATGGAATATCCCTCAGCCATGAAATCAATGTCATAAGACCAGTAGCAGCAAAATGGGTGTATTCAGGTACGATGATTCTAAGTGAAATTAGTCCCAGAGAAAAAGAAACTTATCATAAGATATCACTTATGAAGATCCTGTACACATGGCTACACTTGAACTGAGTTAGGAAAGAGAACAGTGTCTCACATTTAGAAAACACTCTTATGCCTGCTTAAGGGGGAAGGAGAGGTAGGGTGATGCATAAAACCAGAGTTTGATATAGGCACAGGTACCGTTCCAAAAACCAACTATGGAATAGACAAGACCTACACCTTCCTCAGTGAAAGGGACTCAAAACCCCATATTTCCCGCAGAGGAATATATCTGACTAGTAAGAATCTTAAAACCTATGTATTGATATGTCTCCGTAAGGGAATCAAGTGTGTCTAGACTGGCATAAACATGGCAGCGAGAATCAGCTCAAACCCACTATAAAAAGGAATTTCAAAAACAAAACAAAAAAACTGGGAAATTCTTTACAATTCCTTCAGGGTCTCTGATGAAACCTGGAATGACCCTATCTACAACGACAGCTGGATGTGGCATAAGGCTGGACACTTGGGACTGAGAGGATTCGTGAGAGTGGGTGAGCAAATGCAGACCCTTTAAAGCAATAATGCATGGCACCCATTCCATGGGTCCGAACTCTCCAGGTTGAAGGGAATATTACTACAGTTATAACATGTACGGGAAACCTAGAGAACGGACACACTGTGAATACGAAAGGTTTCTAAAACTCAACTAATAGTCCCTCTCCTTGTGCTCCGGTTTGACTTTCCATCTGCTTTACTATCAACCTCCCAACTTGGAGAGACAGCCCCTTTAACCTCCTGGTTCGCACAGGTTGCCAATTTGGCAGAGGATGAAAGGGAAGAGGGAGAACCAATGAGAGAGTAGCTGTTAGGCATTTGGACAGGCACATATCACTGTACTTTCCCGGCAGGAAGAAGAATTAACCAAAGTCTCAGACACCCACCGGGAACCAGTATGGGTCCTGAACCAAAATTTTGGACTTGCGGTCAGCTCACCAAAAACGAGTTGAAAAATGGAGCTCAGGGGCACAGCAATTCACAAACTGGCCGAGTAATAAACGACAACTATCGTCCAAAAATCTGTTGAGGGAAGGCAACGAGGCGGAATTGAAAGCGAGGCAGAATAGCAGGAAAGAGATTTCAAGAGGTACATTGGAATCGCCTTTAAAGCACAGGAAGAGGGGCACAACTTCGACAATGATGCACTTGGCCAAAAAGGGCGTATGCGTTTTCTCCTGAATATATTCAGGAGAAAACGCATACGCCCTTTTTGGCCAAGCAAGCAAGCGGGCAATGCAAATCGGCACTACAAAGAAGTATCACTTCCCACCGGTCAAAAGGGACATCCACAAAATGTGTAAAAACCAGAAAGGCAAGACAGGTCCTGGAGAACAGGGAGCCTTGTTATGCTGATTGGCGGCATGTAAATTGCCAACTGCCTCTCTGGAGGAGTGCATTGTGTTCCCTAAAACAAGTAAAGAACAGAGCTACAGAGCAGAAGGGCACTTCCAGTCTAGGGAATATACCTTTGGAAAACTGAAAATCAATAAGACAGAGCCACCAAAAAATTTAGGGCTGCACTGCTTACAAGGACCTCAACTTGGGTACACCTTAAATATCCCAGGAAATATAAAAATGGTTCAAAAAATAGTGGTACTTACGTACGAGGGAATATCCCTCAGCCATGAAATCAATGTCATAAGACCAGTAGCAGCAAAATGGGTGGATTCAGGTACGATGATTCTAAGTGAAATTAGTCACAGAGAAAAAGAAACTTATCATAAGATATCACTTATGAAGATCCTGTAAACATGGCTACACTTGAACTGAGTTAGGAAAGAGAACAGGGTCTCACATTTAGAAAACACTCTTATGCCTACTTAAGGGGGAAGGAGAGGTGGGGTGATGCATCAAACCAGAGTTTGATATAAGCACAGGTACCGTTCCAAAAACCAACTATGGAATAGACAAGACCTACACCTTCCTCAGTGAAAGGGACTCAAAACTCCATATTTCCCGCAGAGTAATATATCTGACTAGTAATAATATTAAAACCTATGTATTGATATGTCTCTGTAAGGGAATCAAGTGTGTCTAGACTGGCATAAACATGGCAGCGAGAATCAGCTCAAACCCACTATAAAAAGGAATTTCAAAAACAAAACAAAAAAACTGGGAAATTCTTTACAATTCCTTCAGGGTCTCTGATGAAACCTGGAATGACCCTATCTACAACGACAGCTGGATGTGGCATAAGGCTGGACACTTGGGACTGACAGGATTGGTGAGATTGGGTGAGCAAATGCAGACCCTTTAAAGCAATAATGCATGGCACCCATTCCATGGGTCCCAACTCTCCAGGTTGAAGGGAATATTACTACAGCTATAACATGTACGGGAAACCTAGAGAACGGACACACTGTGAATACGAAAGGTTTCTAAAACTCAACGCATAGTACCTCTCCTGGTGCTCCGGTTTGACTTTACACCTGCTTTACTATCATCCTCCCCACTTGGAGAGACAGCCCCTTTAACCTCCTGGTTCGCACAGGTTGCCAATTTGGCAGAGGATGAAAGGGAAGAGGGAGGACCAATGAGAGAGTAGCTGTTACGCATTTGAACGGGCACATATCACTGTAATTCCCCGGCAGCAAGAAGAATTAACCAAAGTCTCAGCCCCCCACCGGGAACCAGCATAGGTCCTGAACCAAAATTTTGGACTTGCGGTCACCTCACCAAAAACGAGTTGAAAAATGGAGCTCAGGGGCACAGCAATTCACAAACTGGCCGAGTAATAAAGGACAACTGTCGTCCAAAAATCTGTTGAGGGAAGGCACCGAGGCGGACTTGAAAGTGAGGCAGAATAGCAGGAAACAGATTTCAAGAGGTACGTTGGAATCGCCTTTAAAGCACAGGAAGAGGGGCACAACTTCGACAATGATGCACTTGGCCAAAAATGGCGTATGCGTTTTCTCCTGAATATATTCAGGAGAAAACGCATACGCGCTTTTTGGCCAAGAAAGCAAGCGGGCAATGCAAATCTGCACTACAAAGAAGTATCACTTCCCACCGGTCAAAAGACACATCCACAAAATGTGTAAAAACCAGAAAGGCAAGACAGGTCCTAGAGAACAGGGAGCCTTGTTATGCTGATGGGCGGCATGTAAATTGCCAACTGCCTCTCTGGAGGAGTGCATTGTGTTCCCTAAAACAAGTAATGAACAGAGCTACAGAGCAGAAGGGCACTTCCAGTCTAGGGAATATACCTTTGGAAAACTGAAAATCAATAAGACAGATCCACCCCAAAATTTAGGGCTGCACTGCTTACAAGGACCTCAACTTGGGTACACCTTAAATATCCTAGGAAATATAAAAATGGTTCAAAAAATAGTGGTACTTACGTACGATGGAATATCCCTCAGCCATGAAATCAATGTCATAAGACCAGTAGCAGCAAAATGGGTGGATTCAGGTACGATGATTCTAAGTGAAATAAGTCACAGAGAAAAAGAAACTTATCATAAGATATCACTTATGAAGATCCTGTAAACATGGCTACACTTGAACTGAGTTAGGAAAGAGAACAGTGTCTCACATTTAGAAAACACTCTTTTGCCTGCTTAAGGGGGAAGGAGAGGTGAGGTGATGCATAAAACCAGAGTTTGATATAAGCACAGGTACCATTCCAAAAACCAACTATGGAATAGAAAAGACCTACACCTTCCTCAGTGAAAGGGACTCAAAACCCCATATTTCCCGCAGAGGAATATATCTGACTAGTAAGAATCTTAAAACCTATGTATTGATATGTCTCCGTAAGGGAATCAAGTGTGTCTAGACTGGCATAAACATGGCAGCGAGAATCAGCTCAAACCCACTATAAAAAGGAATTTCAAAAACAAAACAAAAAAACTGGGAAATTCTTTACAATTCCTTCAGGGTCTCTGATGAAACCTGGAATGACCCTATCTACAACGACAGCTGGATGTGGCATAAGGCTGGACACTTGGGACTGAGAGGATTCGTGAGAGTGGGTGAGCAAATGCAGACCCTTTAAAGCAATAATGCATGGCACCCATTCCATGGGTCCGAACTCTCCAGGTTGAAGGGAATATTACTACAGTTATAACATGTACGGGAAACCTAGAGAACGGACACACTGTGAATACGAAAGGTTTCTAAAACTCAACTAATAGTCCCTCTCCTTGTGCTCCGGTTTGACTTTCCATCTGCTTTACTATCAACCTCCCAACTTGGAGAGACAGCCCCTTTAACCTCCTGGTTCGCACAGGTTGCCAATTTGGCAGAGGATGAAAGGGAAGAGGGAGAACCAATGAGAGAGTAGCTGTTAGGCATTTGGACAGGCACATATCACTGTACTTTCCCGGCAGGAAGAAGAATTAACCAAAGTCTCAGACACCCACCGGGAACCAGTATGGGTCCTGAACCAAAATTTTGGACTTGCGGTCAGCTCACCAAAAACGAGTTGAAAAATGGAGCTCAGGGGCACAGCAATTCACAAACTGGCCGAGTAATAAACGACAACTATCGTCCAAAAATCTGTTGAGGGAAGGCACCGAGGCGGACTTGAAAGTGAGGCAGAATAGCAGGAAACAGATTTCAAGAGGTACGTTGGAATCGCCTTTAAAGCACAGGAAGAGGGGCACAACTTCGACAATGATGCACTTGGCCAAAAATGGCGTATGCGTTTTCTCCTGAATATATTCAGGAGAAAACGCATACGCGCTTTTTGGCCAAGAAAGCAAGCGGGCAATGCAAATCTGCACTACAAAGAAGTATCACTTCCCACCGGTCAAAAGACACATCCACAAAATGTGTAAAAACCAGAAAGGCAAGACAGGTCCTAGAGAACAGGGAGCCTTGTTATGCTGATGGGCGGCATGTAAATTGCCAACTGCCTCTCTGGAGGAGTGCATTGTGTTCCCTAAAACAAGTAATGAACAGAGCTACAGAGCAGAAGGGCACTTCCAGTCTAGGGAATATACCTTTGGAAAACTGAAAATCAATAAGACAGATCCACCCCAAAATTTAGGGCTGCACTGCTTACAAGGACCTCAACTTGGGTACACCTTAAATATCCTAGGAAATATAAAAATGGTTCAAAAAATAGTGGTACTTACGTACGATGGAATATCCCTCAGCCATGAAATCAATGTCATAAGACCAGTAGCAGCAAAATGGGTGGATTCAGGTACGATGATTCTAAGTGAAATAAGTCACAGAGAAAAAGAAACTTATCATAAGATATCACTTATGAAGATCCTGTAAACATGGCTACACTTGAACTGAGTTAGGAAAGAGAACAGTGTCTCACATTTAGAAAATACTCTTTTGCCTGCTTAAGGGGGAAGGAGAGGTGAGGTGATGCATAAAACCAGAGTTTGATATAAGCACAGGTACCATTCCAAAAACCAACTATGGAATAGAAAAGACCTACACCTTCCTCAGTGAAAGGGACTCAAAACCCCATATTTCCCGCAGAGGAATATATCTGACTAGTAAGAATCTTAAAACCTATGTATTGATATGTCTCCGTAAGGGAATCAAGTGTGTCTAGACTGGCATAAACATGGCAGCGAGAATCAGCTCAAACCCACTATAAAAAGGAATTTCAAAAACAAAACAAAAAAACTGGGAAATTCTTTACAATTCCTTCAGGGTCTCTGATGAAACCTGGAATGACCCTATCTACAACGACAGCTGGATGTGGCATAAGGCTGGACACTTGGGACTGAGAGGATTCGTGAGAGTGGGTGAGCAAATGCAGACCCTTTAAAGCAATAATGCATGGCACCCATTCCATGGGTCCGAACTCTCCAGGTTGAAGGGAATATTACTACAGTTATAACATGTACGGGAAACCTAGAGAACGGACACACTGTGAATACGAAAGGTTTCTAAAACTCAACTAATAGTCCCTCTCCTTGTGCTCCGGTTTGACTTTCCATCTGCTTTACTATCAACCTCCCAACTTGGAGAGACAGCCCCTTTAACCTCCTGGTTCGCACAGGTTGCCAATTTGGCAGAGGATGAAAGGGAAGAGGGAGAACCAATGAGAGAGTAGCTGTTAGGCATTTGGACAGGCACATATCACTGTACTTTCCCGGCAGGAAGAAGAATTAACCAAAGTCTCAGACACCCACCGGGAACCAGTATGGGTCCTGAACCAAAATTTTGGACTTGCGGTCAGCTCACCAAAAACGAGTTGAAAAATGGAGCTCAGGGGCACAGCAATTCACAAACTGGCCGAGTAATAAACGACAACTATCGTCCAAAAATCTGTTGAGGGAAGGCAACGAGGCGGACTTGAAAGCGAGGCAGAATAGCAGGAAAGAGATTTCAAGAGGTACATTGGAATCGCCTTTAAAGCACAGGAAGAGGGGCACAACTTCGACAATGATGCACTTGGCCAAAAAGGGCGTATGCGTTTTCTCCTGAATATATTCAGGAGAAAACGCATACGCCCTTTTTGGCCAAGCAAGCAAGCGGGCAATGCAAATCGGCACTACAAAGAAGTATCACTTCCCACCGGTCAAAAGGGACATCCACAAAATGTGTAAAAACCAGAAAGGCAAGACAGGTCCTGGAGAACAGGGAGCCTTGTTATGCTGATTGGCGGCATGTAAATTGCCAACTGCCTCTCTGGAGGAGTGCATTGTGTTCCCTAAAACAAGTAAAGAACAGAGCTACAGAGCAGAAGGGCACTTCCAGTCTAGGGAATATACCTTTGGAAAACTGAAAATCAATAAGACAGAGCCACCAAAAAATTTAGGGCTGCACTGCTTACAAGGACCTCAACTTGGGTACACCTTAAATATCCCAGGAAATATAAAAATGGTTCAAAAAATAGTGGTACTTACGTACGAGGGAATATCCCTCAGCCATGAAATCAATGTCATAAGACCAGTAGCAGCAAAATGGGTGGATTCAGGTACGATGATTCTAAGTGAAATTAGTCACAGAGAAAAAGAAACTTATCATAAGATATCACTTATGAAGATCCTGTAAACATGGCTACACTTGAACTGAGTTAGGAAAGAGAACAGGGTCTCACATTTAGAAAACACTCTTATGCCTACTTAAGGGGGAAGGAGAGGTGGGGTGATGCATCAAACCAGAGTTTGATATAAGCACAGGTACCGTTCCAAAAACCAACTATGGAATAGACAAGACCTACACCTTCCTCAGTGAAAGGGACTCAAAACTCCATATTTCCCGCAGAGTAATATATCTGACTAGTAATAATATTAAAACCTATGTATTGATATGTCTCTGTAAGGGAATCAAGTGTGTCTAGACTGGCATAAACATGGCAGCGAGAATCAGCTCAAACCCACTATAAAAAGGAATTTCAAAAACAAAACAAAAAAACTGGGAAATTCTTTACAATTCCTTCAGGGTCTCTGATGAAACCTGGAATGACCCTATCTACAACGACAGCTGGATGTGGCATAAGGCTGGACACTTGGGACTGACAGGATTGGTGAGATTGGGTGAGCAAATGCAGACCCTTTAAAGCAATAATGCATGGCACCCATTCCATGGGTCCCAACTCTCCAGGTTGAAGGGAATATTACTACAGCTATAACATGTACGGGAAACCTAGAGAACGGACACACTGTGAATACGAAAGGTTTCTAAAACTCAACGCATAGTACCTCTCCTGGTGCTCCGGTTTGACTTTACACCTGCTTTACTATCATCCTCCCCACTTGGAGAGACAGCCCCTTTAACCTCCTGGTTCGCACAGGTTGCCAATTTGGCAGAGGATGAAAGGGAAGAGGGAGGACCAATGAGAGAGTAGCTGTTACGCATTTGAACGGGCACATATCACTGTAATTCCCCGGCAGCAAGAAGAATTAACCAAAGTCTCAGCCCCCCACCGGGAACCAGCATAGGTCCTGAACCAAAATTTTGGACTTGCGGTCACCTCACCAAAAACGAGTTGAAAAATGGAGCTCAGGGGCACAGCAATTCACAAACTGGCCGAGTAATAAAGGACAACTGTCGTCCAAAAATCTGTTGAGGGAAGGCACCGAGGCGGACTTGAAAGTGAGGCAGAATAGCAGGAAACAGATTTCAAGAGGTACGTTGGAATCGCCTTTAAAGCACAGGAAGAGGGGCACAACTTCGACAATGATGCACTTGGCCAAAAATGGCGTATGCGTTTTCTCCTGAATATATTCAGGAGAAAACGCATACGCGCTTTTTGGCCAAGAAAGCAAGCGGGCAATGCAAATCTGCACTACAAAGAAGTATCACTTCCCACCGGTCAAAAGACACATCCACAAAATGTGTAAAAACCAGAAAGGCAAGACAGGTCCTAGAGAACAGGGAGCCTTGTTATGCTGATGGGCGGCATGTAAATTGCCAACTGCCTCTCTGGAGGAGTGCATTGTGTTCCCTAAAACAAGTAATGAACAGAGCTACAGAGCAGAAGGGCACTTCCAGTCTAGGGAATATACCTTTGGAAAACTGAAAATCAATAAGACAGATCCACCCCAAAATTTAGGGCTGCACTGCTTACAAGGACCTCAACTTGGGTACACCTTAAATATCCTAGGAAATATAAAAATGGTTCAAAAAATAGTGGTACTTACGTACGATGGAATATCCCTCAGCCATGAAATCAATGTCATAAGACCAGTAGCAGCAAAATGGGTGGATTCAGGTACGATGATTCTAAGTGAAATAAGTCACAGAGAAAAAGAAACTTATCATAAGATATCACTTATGAAGATCCTGTAAACATGGCTACACTTGAACTGAGTTAGGAAAGAGAACAGTGTCTCACATTTAGAAAATACTCTTTTGCCTGCTTAAGGGGGAAGGAGAGGTGAGGTGATGCATAAAACCAGAGTTTGATATAAGCACAGGTACCATTCCAAAAACCAACTATGGAATAGAAAAGACCTACACCTTCCTCAGTGAAAGGGACTCAAAACCCCATATTTCCCGCCGAGGAATATATCTGACTAGTAAGAATCTTAAAACCTATTTATTGATATGTCTCCGTAAGGGAATCAAGTGTGTCTAGACTGGCATAAACATGGCAGCGAGAATCAGCTCAAACCCACTATAAAAAGGAATTTCAAAAACAAAACAAAAAAACTGGGAAATTCTTTACAATTCCTTCAGGGTCTCTGATGAAACCTGGAATGACCCAATCTACAACGACAGCTGGATTTGGCATAAGGCTGGACACTTGGGACTGAGACGATTGGTGAGATTGGATGAGCAAATGCAGACCCTTTAAAGCAATAATGCATGGCACACATTCCATGGTTCCCAACTCTCCAGGCTGAAGGGAATGTTACTACAGCAATAACATGTACGGGAAACCTAGAGAACGGACACACTGTGAATACGAAAGGTTTCTAAAACTCAACGAATAGACCCTCTCCTGGTGCTCTGGTTTGACTTTCCATCTGCTTTACTATCAACCTCCCAACTTGGAGAGACAGCCCCTTTAACTGTTGGTTCGCACAGGTTGCCAATTTAGCAGAGGATGAAAGGGAAGAGGGAGAACCAATGAGAGAGTAGCTGTTAGGCATTTGGACGGGCACATATCACTGTAATTTCCCGGCAGGAAGAAGAATTAACCAAAGTCTCAGCCACCCACCGGGAACCAGTATAGGTCCTGAACCAAAATTTTGGACTTGCGGTCAGCTCACAAAAAACGAGTTGAATAATGGAGCTCAGGGGCACAGCAATTCACAAACTGGCGGAGTAATAAAGGAGAACTATCGTCCAAAAATCTGTTGAGGGAAGGCAACGAGGCGGACTTGAAAGCGAGGTAGAATAGCAGGAAACAGATTTCAAGAGGTACGTTGGAATCGCCTTTAAAGCACAGGAAGAGGGGCACAACTTCGACAATGATGCACTTGGCCAAAAAGGGCGTATGCGTTTTCTCCTGAATATATTCAGGAGAAAACGCATACGCCCTTTTTGGCCAAGCAAGCAAGCGGGCAATGCAAATGTGCACTACAAAGAAGTATCACTTCCCACCGGTCAAAAGGGACATCCACAAAATGTGTAAAAACCAGAAAGGCAAGACAGGCCCTGGAGAACAGGGATCCTTGTTATGCTGATGGGCGGGATGTAAATTGCCAACTGCTTCTCTGGAGGAGTGCATTGTGTTCCCTAAAACAAGTAAACCACAGAGCTACAGAGCCAAGGACACTTCCAGTCTAGGGAATATACCTTGGGAAAACTGAAAATCAATAAGACAGAGCCACCCCAAAATTTAGGGCTGCACTGCTTACAAGGACCTCAACTTGGGTACACCTTAAATATCCCAGGAAATATAAAAATGGTTCAAAAAATTGTGGTACTTACGTACGATGGAATATCCCTCAGCCATGAAATCAATATCATAAGACCAGTAGCAGCAAAATGGGTGTATTCAGGTACGATGATTCTAAGTGAAATAAGTCACAGAGAAAAAGAAACTTATCATAAGTTATCACTTATGAAGATCCTGTAAACATGGCTACACTTGAACTGAGTTAGGAAAGAGAACAGTGTCTCACATTTAGAAAACGCTCTTATGCCTACTTAAGGGGGAAGGAGAGGTGGGGTGATGCATAAAACCAGAGTTTGATATAAGCACAGGTACCGTTCCAAAAACCAACTATGGAATAGACAAGACCTACACCTTCCTCAGTGAAAGGGACTCAAAACCCCATATTTCCCACAGAGGAATATATCTGACTAGTAAGAATCTTAAAACCTATGTATTGATATGTCTCCGTAAGGGAATCAAGTGTGTCTAGACTGGCATAAACATGGCAGCGAGAATCAGCTCAAACCCACTATAAAAAGGAATTTCAAAAACAAAACCAAAAAACTGGCAAATTCTTTAAAATTCCTTCAGGGTCTCTGATGAAACCTGGAATGACCCTATCTACAACGACAGCTGGATGTGGCATAAGGCTGGACACTTGGGACTGAGAGGATTGGAGAGATTGGGTGAGCAAATGCAGACCCTTTAAAGCAATAATGCATGGCACACATTCCATGGGTCCCAACTCTCCAGGTTGAAGGGAATATTACTACAGATATAACATGTACGGGAAACCTAGAGAACGGACACTCTGTGAATACGAAAGGGTTCTAAAACTCAATGAATAGTCCCTCTCCTGGTGCTCCGGTTTGACTTTCCATCAGCTTTACTATCAACCTCCCAACTTGGAGAGACAGACCCTTTAACCTCCTGGTTCGCACAGGTTGCCAATTTGGCAGAGGATGAAAGGGAATAGGGAGAACCAATGAGAGAGTACCTGTTAGGCATTTGGACGGGCACATATCACTGTAATTTCCCGGCAGGAAGAAGAATTAACCAAAGTCTCAGCCACCCACAGGGAACCAGTATAAGTCCTGAACCAAAATTTTGGACTTGCGGTCAGCTCACCAAAAACGAGTTGAAAAATGGTGCTCAGGGGCATAGCAATTCACAAACTGGCTGAGTAATAAAGGACAACTATCATCGAAAAATCTGTTGAGGGAAGGCAACGAGGCGGACTTGAAAGCGAGCCAGAATAGCAGGAAACAGATTTCAAGAGGTACGTTGGAATCGCCTTTAAAGCACAGGAAGAGGGGCACAACTTCGACAATGATGCACTTGGCCAAAAAGGGCGTATGCGTTTTCTCCTGAATATATTCAGGAGAAAACGCATACGCCCTTTTTGGCCAAGCAAGCAAGCAGGGAATGCAAATCTGCAATACAAAGAAGTATCACTTCCCACCGGTCAAAAGGGACATCCACAAAATGTGTAAAAACCAGAAAGGCAAGACAGGCCCTGGAGAACAGGGAGCCTTGTTATGCTGATGGGCGGGATGTAAATTGCCAACTGCCTCTCTGGAGGAGTACATTGTGTTCCCTAAAACAAGTAAAGAACAGAGCTGCAGAGCCAAGGGCACTTCCAGTCTAGGGAATATACCTTGGGAAAACTGAAAATCAATGAGACAGAGCCACCACAATATATAGGGCTGCACTGCTTACAAGGACCTCAACTTGGGTACACCTTAAATATCCCAGGAAATATAAAAATGGATCAAAAAATTGTGGTACTTACGTACGATGGAATATCCCTCAGCCATGAAATCAATCTCATAAGACCAGTAGCAGCAAAATGGGTGGATTCAGGTACGATGATTCTAAGTGAAATAAGTCACAGAGAAAAAGAAACTTATCATAAGATATCACTTATGAAGATCCTGTAAACATGGCTACACTTGAACTGAGTTAGGAAAGAGAACAGTGTCTCACATGTAGAAAACACTCTTATGCCTGCTTAAGGGGGAAGGAGAGGTGGGGTGATGCATAAAACCAGAGTTTGATATAAGCATAGGTACCGTTCCAAAAACCAACTATGGAATAGACAAGACCTACACCTTCCTCAGTGAAAGGGACTCAAAACCCCATATTTCCTGCAGAGGAATATATCTGACTAGTAAGAATCTTAAAACCTATGTATTGATATGTCTCCGTAAGGGAATCAAGTGTGTCTAGACTGGCATAAACATGGCAGCGAGAATCAGCTCAAACCCACGATAAAAATGAATTTCAAAAACAAAACAAAAAAACTGGGAAATTCTTTACAATTCCTTCAGGGTCTCTGATGAAACCTGGAATGACCCTATCTACAACGACAGCTGGATGTGGCATAAGGCTGGACACTTGAGACTGAGAGGATTGGTGAGATTGGGTGAGCAAATGCAGACCCTTTAAAGCAATAATGCATGGCACCCATTCCATGGGTCCCAACTCTCCAGGTTGAAGGGAATATTACTACAGTTATAACATATACGGGAAACCTAGAGATTGGACACACTGTGAATACGAAAGGTTTCTAAAACTCAACAAATAGTCCCTCTCCTGGTGCTCTGGTTTGACTTTCCATCTGCTTTACTATCAACCTCCCAACTTGGAGAGACAGCCCCTTTAACCTCCTGGTTCTCACATGTTTCCAATTTGGCAGAGGATGAAAGGGAAGAGGGAGAACCAATGAGAGAGTAGCTGTTAGGCGTTTGGACGGGCACATATCACTGTAATTTCACGGCAGGAAGAATAATTAACCAAAGTCTCAGCCACCCACCGGGAACCAGTATAGGTCCTGAACCAAAATTTTGGACTTGGGGTCAGCTCACCAAAAACGAGTAGAAAACTGGAGCTCAGGGGCACAGCAATTCACAAACTGGCCGAGTAATAAGGGACAACTATCGTCCAAAAATCTGTTGAGGGAAGGCAACGAGGCGGACTTGAAAGCGAAGCAGAATAGCAGGAAACAGATTTCAAGAGGTACGTTGGAATCGCCTTTAAAGCACAGGAAGAGGGGCACAACTTCGACAATGATGCACTTGGCCAAAAAGGGTGTATGCGTTTTCTCCTGAATATATTCAGCAGAAAACGCATACGCCCTTTTTGGCCAAGCAAGCAAGCGGGCAATGCAAATCTGCACTACAAAGAAGTATCACTTCCCACCGGTCAAAAGGGACATCCACAAAATGTGTAAAAACCAGAAAGGCAAGACAGGCCCTGGAGAACAGGGATCCTTGTTATGCTGATGGGCGGGATGTAAATTGCCAACTGCTTCTCTGGAGGAGTGCATTGTGTTCCCTAAAACAAGTAAACCACAGAGCTACAGAGCCAAGGACACTTCCAGTCTAGGGAATATACCTTGGGAAAACTGAAAATCAATAAGACAGAGCCACCCCAAAATTTAGGGCTGCACTGCTTACAAGGACCTCAACTTGGGTACACCTTAAATATCCCAGGAAATATAAAAATGGTTCAAAAAATTGTGGTACTTACGTACGATGGAATATCCCTCAGCCATGAAATCAATATCATAAGACCAGTAGCAGCAAAATGGGTGTATTCAGGTACGATGATTCTAAGTGAAATAAGTCACAGAGAAAAAGAAACTTATCATAAGTTATCACTTATGAAGATCCTGTAAACATGGCTACACTTGAACTGAGTTAGGAAAGAGAACAGTGTCTCACATTTAGAAAACGCTCTTATGCCTACTTAAGGGGGAAGGAGAGGTGGGGTGATGCATAAAACCAGAGTTTGATATAAGCACAGGTACCGTTCCAAAAACCAACTATGGAATAGACAAGACCTACACCTTCCTCAGTGAAAGGGACTCAAAACCCCATATTTCCCGCAGAGGAATATATCTGACTAGTAAGAATCTTAAAACCTATGTATTGATATGTCTCCGTAAGGGAATCAAGTGTGTCTAGACTGGCATAAACATGGCAGCGAGAATCAGCTCAAACCCACTATAAAAAGGAATTTCAAAAACAAAACCAAAAAACTGGCAAATTCTTTAAAATTCCTTCAGGGTCTCTGATGAAACCTGGAATGACCCTATCTACAACGACAGCTGGATGTGGCATAAGGCTGGACACTTGGGACTGAGAGGATTGGAGAGATTGGGTGAGCAAATGCAGACCCTTTAAAGCAATAATGCATGGCACACATTCCATGGGTCCCAACTCTCCAGGTTGAAGGGAATATTACTACAGATATAACATGTACGGGAAACCTAGAGAACGGACACTCTGTGAATACGAAAGGGTTCTAAAACTCAATGAATAGTCCCTCTCCTGGTGCTCCGGTTTGACTTTCCATCAGCTTTACTATCAACCTCCCAACTTGGAGAGACAGACCCTTTAACCTCCTGGTTCGCACAGGTTGCCAATTTGGCAGAGGATGAAAGGGAATAGGGAGAACCAATGAGAGAGTACCTGTTAGGCATTTGGACGGGCACATATCACTGTAATTTCCCGGCAGGAAGAAGAATTAACCAAAGTCTCAGCCACCCACAGGGAACCAGTATAAGTCCTGAACCAAAATTTTGGACTTGCGGTCAGCTCACCAAAAACGAGTTGAAAAATGGTGCTCAGGGGCATAGCAATTCACAAACTGGCTGAGTAATAAAGGACAACTATCATCCAAAAATCTGTTGAGGGAAGGCAACGAGGCGGACTTGAAAGCGAGCCAGAATAGCAGGAAACAGATTTCAAGAGGTACGTTGGAATCGCCTTTAAAGCACAGGAAGAGGGGCACAACTTCGACAATGATGCACTTGGCCAAAAAGGGCGTATGCGTTTTCTCCTGAATATATTCAGGAGAAAACGCATACACCCTTTTTGGCCAAGCAAGCAAGCAGGGAATGCAAATCTGCAATACAAAGAAGTATCACTTCCCACCGGTCAAAAGGGACATCCACAAAATGTGTAAAAACCAGAAAGGCAAGACAGGCCCTGGAGAACAGGGAGCCTTGTTATGCTGATGGGCGGGATGTAAATTGTCAACTGCCTCTCTGGAGGAGTACATTGTGTTCCCTAAAACAAGTAAAGAACAGAGCTGCAGAGCCAAGGGCACTTCCAGTCTAGGGAATATACCTTGGGAAAACTGAAAATCAATGAGACAGAGCCACCACAATATATAGGGCTGCACTGCTTACAAGGACCTCAACTTGGGTACACCTTAAATATCCCAGGAAATATAAAAATGGATCAAAAAATTGTGGTACTTACGTACGATGGAATATCCCTCAGCCATGAAATCAATCTCATAAGACCAGTAGCAGCAAAATGGGTGGATTCAGGTACGATGATTCTAAGTGAAATAAGTCACAGAGAAAAAGAAACTTATCATAAGATATCACTTATGATGATCCTGTAAACATGGCTACACTTGAACTGAGTTAGGAAAGAGAACAGTGTCTCACATGTAGAAAACACTCTTATGCCTGCTTAAGGGGGAAGGAGAGGTGGGGTGATGCATAAAACCAGAGTTTGATATAAGCATAGGTATCGTTCCAAAAACCAACTATGGAATAGACAAGACCTACACCTTCCTCAGTGAAAGGGACTCAAAACCCCATATTTCCTGCAGAGGAATATATCTGACTAGTAAGAATCTTAAAACCTATGTATTGATATGTCTCCGTAAGGGAATCAAGTGTGTCTAGACTGGCATAAACATGGCAGCGAGAATCAGCTCAAACCCACGATAAAAATGAATTTCAAAAACAAAACAAAAAAACTGGGAAATTCTTTACAATTCCTTCAGGGTCTCTGATGAAACCTGGAATGACCCTATCTACAACGACAGCTGGATGTGGCATAAGGCTGGACACTTGAGACTGAGAGGATTGGTGAGATTGGGTGAGCAAATGCAGACCCTTTAAAGCAATAATGCATGGCACCCATTCCATGGGTCCCAACTCTCCAGGTTGAAGGGAATATTACTACAGTTATAACATATACGGGAAACCTAGAGATTGGACACACTGTGAATACGAAAGGTTTCTAAAACTCAACAAATAGTCCCTCTCCTGGTGCTCTGGTTTGACTTTCCATCTGCTTTACTATCAACCTCCCAACTTGGAGAGACAGCCCCTTTAACCTCCTGGTTCTCACATGTTTCCAATTTGGCAGAGGATGAAAGGGAAGAGGGAGAACCAATGAGAGAGTAGCTGTTAGGCATTTGGACGGGCACATATCACTGTAATTTCCCGGCAGGAAGAAGAATTAACCAAAGTCTCAGCCACCCACCGGGAACCAGTATAGGTCCTGAACCAAAATTTTGGACTTGCGGTCAGCTCACAAAAAACGAGTTGAATAATGGAGCTCAGGGGCACAGCAATTCACAAACTGGCGGAGTAATAAAGGAGAACTATCGTCCAAAAATCTGTTGAGGGAAGGCAACGAGGCGGACTTGAAAGCGAGGCAGAATAGCAGGAAACAGATTTCAAGAGGTACGTTGGAATCGCCTTTAAAGCACAGGAAGAGGGGCACAACTTCGACAATGATGCACTTGGCCAAAAAGGGCGTATGTGTTTTCTCCTGAATATATTCAGGAGAAAACGCATACGCCCTTTTTGGCCAAGCAAGCAAGCGGGCAATGCAAATCTGCACTAGAAAGAAGTATCACTTCCCACCGGTCAAAAGGGACATCCACAAAATGTGTAAAAACCAGAAAGGCAAGACAGGCCCTGGAGAACAGGGATCCTTGTTATGCTGATGGGCGGGATGTAAATTGCCAACTGCTTCTCTGGAGGAGTGCATTGTGTTCCCTAAAACAAGTAAACCACAGAGCTACACAGCCAAGGACACTTCCAGTCTAGGGAATATACCTTGGGAAAACTGAAAATCAATAAGACAGAGCCACCCCAAAATTTAGGGCTGCACTGCTTACAAGGACCTCAACTTGGGTACACCTTAAATATCCCAGGAAATATAAAAATGGTTCAAAAAATTGTGGTACTTACGTACGATGGAATATCCCTCAGCCATGAAATCAATATCATAAGACCAGTAGCAGCAAAATGGGTGTATTCAGGTACGATGATTCTAAGTGAAATAAGTCACAGAGAAAAAGAAACTTATCATAAGTTATCACTTATGAAGATCCTGTAAACATGGCTACACTTGAACTGAGTTAGGAAAGAGAACAGTGTCTCACATTTAGAAAACGCTCTTATGCCTACTTAAGGGGGAAGGAGAGGTGGGGTGATGCATAAAACCAGAGTTTGATATAAGCACAGGTACCGTTCCAAAAACCAACTATGGAATAGACAAGACCTACACCTTCCTCAGTGAAAGGGACTCAAAACCCCATATTTCCCACAGAGGAATATATCTGACTAGTAAGAATCTTAAAACCTATGTATTGATATGTCTCCGTAAGGGAATCAAGTGTGTCTAGACTGGCATAAACATGGCAGCGAGAATCAGCTCAAACCCACTATAAAAAGGAATTTCAAAAACAAAACCAAAAAACTGGCAAATTCTTTAAAATTCCTTCAGGGTCTCTGATGAAACCTGGAATGACCCTATCTACAACGACAGCTGGATGTGGCATAAGGCTGGACACTTGGGACTGAGAGGATTGGAGAGATTGGGTGAGCAAATGCAGACCCTTTAAAGCAATAATGCATGGCACACATTCCATGGGTCCCAACTCTCCAGGTTGAAGGGAATATTACTACAGATATAACATGTACGGGAAACCTAGAGAACGGACACTCTGTGAATACGAAAGGGTTCTAAAACTCAATGAATAGTCCCTCTCCTGGTGCTCCGGTTTGACTTTCCATCAGCTTTACTATCAACCTCCCAACTTGGAGAGACAGACCCTTTAACCTCCTGGTTCGCACAGGTTGCCAATTTGGCAGAGGATGAAAGGGAATAGGGAGAACCAATGAGAGAGTAGCTGTTAGGCATTTGGACGGGCACATATCACCCTAACTTCCCAGCAGGATGAAGAATTAACCAAAGTCTCAGCCCCCCATCGGGAACCAGAATAGTTCCTGAAACAAAATTTTGGACTTGCGGTCAGCTCACAAAAAAACGAGTTGAAAAATGGAGCTCAAGGGCAGAGCAATTCACAAACTGGCAGAGTAATAAAGGACAACTATCGTCCAAAAATCTGTTAAGGGAAGGCAACGAGGTGGACTTGAAAGCTAGGCAGAATAGCAGGAAATAGATTTCAAGAGGTACGTTGGAATCGCCTTTAAAGCACAGGAAGAGGGGCACAACTTCGACAATGATGCACTTGGCCAAAAAGGGCGTATGCATTTTCTCCTGAATATATTCAGGAGAAAACGCATACACCCTTTTTGGCCAAGCAAGCAAGCGGGCAATGCTAATCTGCATTACAAAGAAGTATCACTTCCCACCGGTCAAAAGGGACATCCACAAAATGTGTAAAAACCAAAAAGGTAAGACAGGCCCTGGAGAACAGGGAGCCTTGTTATCCTGATGGGCGGGATGTACACTGCCAACTGCCTCTCTTGAGGAGTGCATTGTGTTCCCTAAAACAAGTAAACAACAGAGCTACAGAGCCAAGGGCACTTCCAGTCTATGGCATATACCTTGGGAAAACTGAAAATCAATAAGACAGAGCCACCCCAAAATTTAGGGCTGCACTGCTTACAAGGACCTCAACTTGGGTACACCTTAAATATCCCAGGAAATATAAAAATGGATCAAAAAATTGTGGTACTTACGTACGATGGAATATCCCTCAGCCATGAAATCAATGTCATAAGACCAGTAGCAGCAAAATGGGTGGATTCAGGTACGATGATTCTAAGTGAAATAAGTCACAGAGAAAAAGAAACTTATCATAAGATATCACTTATGAAGATCCTGTAAACATGGCTACACTTGAACTGAGTTAGGAAAGAGAACAGTGTCTCACATTTAGAAAACACTCTTATGCCTGCTTAAGGGGAAGAGGAGGTGGGGTGATGCATAAAACCAGAGTTTGATATAAGCACAGGTACCGTTCCAAAAACCAACTATGGAATAGACAAGACCTACACCTTCCTCAGTGAAAGGGACTCAAAACCCATATTTCCCGCAGAGGAATATATCTGACTAGTAAGAATCTTAAAACCTATATATTGATATGTCTCCGTAAAGGAATCAAGTGTGTCTAGACTGGCATAAACATGGCAGCGAGAATCAGCTCAAACCCACTATAAAAAGGAATTTCAAAAACAAAACAAAAAACTGGGAAATTCTTAACAATTCCTTCAGGGTCTCTGATGCAACCTGGAAAGACCCTATCTACAACGACAGCTGGATGTGGCATAAGGCTGGACACTTGGGACTGAGAGGATTGGTGAGATTGGGTGAGCAAATGCAGACCCTTTAAAGCACAAATGCCTGGCACCATTCCATGGGTCCCCAACTCTCCAGGTTGAAGGGAATTTTACTACAGCTAAACATGTATGGGAAACATAGAGAACGAACCCACGGTGAAAACGAAAAGTTCTAAAACTCAACGAATAGTCCCTCTCCTGGTGCTCCAGTTTGAGTTTCCATCTGCTTTACTATCAATCTCCCAACTTGGAGAGACAGCCCCTTTAACCTCCTGGTTCGCACAGGATTCCAATTTGGCAGAGGATGAAAGGGAAGAGGGAGAACCAATGAGAGAGTAGCTGTTAGGCAGTTGGACGGGCACATATCACTCTAAATCCCGGCAGGAAGAAGAATTAACCAAAGTCTCAGCCCCCCACCGGGAACCAGCATAGGTCATGAACCAAAATTTTGGACTTGCGGTCAGCTCACAAAAAACGAGTTGATAAATGCAGCTCAGGGGCACAGCAATCTGCAAACTGACCGAGTAATAAAGACAAGTATCGTCCAAAATCTGTTGAGGGAAGGCAACGAGGCCGACTTGAAAGCGAGTCAGATAGCAGGAAACAGATTTCAAGAGGTACGTTGGAATCGCCTTTAAAGCACAGGAAGAGGGCACAACTTTGACAATGATGCACTTGGCCAAAAAGGGCGTATGCGTTTTCTCCTGAATATATTCAGGAGAAAACGCATTCGCCTTTTGGCCAAGCAATCAAGCGGGCAATGCAAATCTGCACTACAAAGAAGAATCACTTCCCACCGGTCAAAAGAGACATCCACAAATGTGTAAAAACCAGAAAGGCAAGACAGACCCTGGAGAACAGGGAGCCTTGTTATGCTGAAGGGCAGGATGTAAATTGACAACTGCCTCTCTGGAGGAGTGCATTGTGTTCCCTAAAACAAGTAAACAACAGAGCTACAGAGCCAAGGGCACTTCCAGTCTAGGGGAATATACCTTGGAAAACTGAAAATCATTAAGACAGAGCCACCCCCAAATTTAGGGCTGCACTGCTTACAAGGACCTCAACTTGGGTACACCTTAATTATCCCAGGAAATATAAAATTGGCTCAAAAAATTGTAGGTACTTACATATGATGGAATATCCCTCAGCCATGAAATCAATGTCATAAGACCAGTAGCAGCAAAATTGGTGGATTCCGGTACGATGATTCTAAGTGAAATAAGTCACACAGAAAAAGAAAGTTATCATAAGATATCACTTATGAAGATCCTGTAAACATGGCTACACTTGAACTGAGTTAGGAAAGAGAACAGTGTCTCACATTAGAAAACACTCTTATGCCTGCTTAAGGGGGAAGGAGAGGTGGGGTGATGCATAAAACCAGAGTTTGGTATAAGCACAGGTACCGTTCCAAAAACCAACTATGGTATAGACAAGACCTACACCTTCCTCAGTGAAAGGGACTCAAAAACCCATATTTCCCGCAGAGGAATATATCTGACTAGTAAAAATCTTAAAACCTATGTAATGATATGTCTCCGTAAGAGAATCATCTGTGTCTAGACTGGCATAAACCATGGCAGCGAGAATCAGCTCAAACCCACTATAAAAAGGAATTTCAAAAACAAAACAAAAAACTGGGAAATTCTTAACAATTCTTTCAGGGTCTCTGATGAAACATGTAAAGACCCTATCTACAAAGACAGCTGGATGTGGCATAAGGCTGGACACTTGGGTATGAGAGATATTGGTCAGATTGGGTGAGCAAATGCAGACCCTTTAAAGCACAAATGCCTGGCACCCATTCCATGGGTCCCAACTCTCCAGGTTGAAAGGAATATTACTACAGCTAAACATGTACGGGAAACATAGAGAACGAACAGACTGTGATACGAAAAGTTTCTAAAACTCACGAATAGTCCCTACCCTGGTGCTCCAGTTTTGACTTTCCATCTGCTTTACTATCAATCTCCCAAATTGGAAAGACAGCCCCTTTAACTTCCTGGTTCGCAATAGGTTTCCAATTTGGCAGAGGATGAAAGGGAAGAGGGAGAACCAATGAGAGAGTAGCTGTTAGGCATTTGGATGGGCACATATCACTCTAACATCCCGGCAGGAAGAAGAATTAACCACAAAGTCTCAGCCCCCCACCGGGAACCAGCATAGGTCATGAACCAAAATTTTGGACTTGCGGTCAGCTCACAAGAAACGAGTTGATAAATTGAGCTCAGGGG